>NC_138203.1:190936068-191536068 GCF_964194415.1 Vipera berus
GGTGGTTTGGAAACAAATAGCTCCATAGTGGCATTTGAACCATTTCAACTGTATCCATTGGATTCACCAGTCCCCAGAGCTAACCTTGCTCTTCTCCCCTCAGGGCAAGGAGGCTATTAAATAAATCTGTCATAGCAGGTGATTTAAAAAATGCACACATGAATATGCTGCTATTAGGATAATAAGTGAAAAATTTCTGCAAAAGGCATCTTGCTGTGCATGATAATAAAGATATGAAGCATGCCCTGTGGGGAAAAATTGTAGCAGTTTTGAAAAAATAAATTAGCAAAGCAGAAAGATAAAAAAAACAATGGCTATATTCATTTGAAGTCACTTCATGCCTCTTTTGGTCTAGGCCCCACCTTTTTGTTTTTGTGAAAAAGCAAATATTAAAATTACTTAGGGCTAAGTAAGACAGTGGCAAAGCAATTACCGGTAATGGAAAATATTCAAGTAGGAATGCTTACAAGGTTTATGGTTACAATCCTGTAAAATGCAAATTAAAATTAGTAGTATGACACTTATTAAAAGTATCATTTAAAAATATATTCAATTACTGAATGCCAAGATTTATAGTGTATTACATATTCTAGAAGCAACACAAACAGCTATCAGCAGCATCTTTTGATGGATGTTAATTTCACTGGCTGTTAGCATACAGAAACATTCTCTGTAAAATTAAGTTGCATTTCATCTTAAAAGATTCAAGCAGGAAAAAAAGTATTTCTCATTAAAAATTAACATTTCTTCATGCAGATTAATTTTATTTAGGCCAGGTTGGCATTTACACTAAGCCATGTTTTTTGCTTAATCCTAGTTTACAAAGTAACTACGGAAGCTGTTAATATTAAATATTAAGGCAGAAAATACTGTAACATGCCTTTGTGAAATGTGTAAACCTACTAATTTTCTGTTGAATTTTTCTGTTCTTAAATCTAAGCTTCATGGAAAATAGCTTTACTCCTTAAGACTATTTTCCACACTTATTTTTGGAAAATCACTGGTACTGGTAGACTCCTACGGTCAATTTCCCTTCTCTGGATGCAACATTGAAGGGATTTACACTAAGATCCTTTCAGAAATAACTGGTTGACAAATATACCTATTTTCCTTAAAAACATCCACAGAAACACAGTCTGCTGTCTCCCAATAATGTATTCATTCAAGGACAAAATATTTCTAAGGAAAAAAGTACCGTAATCACCTCAAGTGAAACAAAAAGCTTCCATCAGAATGTAACACAACTGAAAGCAGTAGAAACTTCTTATGATTTTTTATTATGCAGATTCAAATGGAGGGAGACCTGTAATTCTGAGGTAATATATCTGCAGTTCCTTAACAAACTTAACTGAAAACCACACAAAAACAGTTGAGATAGCAACAGAGGAGGGAATGGTCACAATGAAAAACCACATAATTTTCAAACCAGTCCAGTAAACCAGATATCATACCGAAATTGGAAGATTCGTGGGCCTTTTATTTTAAAAGGCCTCCGATTTACCAATTTCAATATGTTTACTGCAGTGTGATTTCCAGTTGTGAATTGTATTTTAGTAGTTATGAGAATGTACATTGTTGTCTTAATAAGACTTCGCTATAATGTTTTATAATACTTCAAAATCAAATCTTTTTAAACAATGAAAGTAATTTTACGGTTATTTTTAAAAAGCCAAGAAGCCTCTTCCTAAAATTATAATCCATTATGCAAGAATGACGGTGAAAAGACACTATTACTATTACGTCCCAGAAAATGTAAACTAATAAATGCATTCAACCCCACCTGCAATTTACTATATCTTTAGACATGGCCAATTCTTAGTCTTTAAAAAAAGTCAAGCAGATACCTCTCTAGTAAATTGTGCCCCCTAGAGATTTAGCCATAAATTACAAGCTGCATGTAAAAAGCAAGAGACATATCTTGGTCTCCCTTAATTCACATTAGGATTTAATATTAACAATTGCAATTGGACACATTTGCAAACAGAACTTCTCTTAGCAAGACACTGTAGTTTCCACAGTTTAGGTGGCTTTTAGACCTTTGATTAAATAACCCTTTTCGACTATTGGGCATGTTTGGAATTTTGACACAAGCTCATGGGTGCTCTCACAAAATTGCTGTTAATATGGACACAGCCAGTTACAAAGCATTTATTTACAAACAAACCATAGTATTTTACCTTCCCTTACTCTAGGGACATTCTATTTGATTTTTTTTAATCCAGGTGGGGTACAGAGCGCAGCAACTACCCAAAGATGAATTCTTGATGCTGTGGCACTGCCAGGCACTTGGCCATTTATCTCTGGGTTACACAAAGTCACACAGTAAAGGTATCCTGTACCAAGAGCTATTAGTTGCTATGCTTTCATAAAACCTTCAGGATGCCAGTGAACGCAGAAGACAAATAATGCCTTCATGCTTTATTGATGAACATCCTTCTGACCCTTTTTGGAAATGTTTGCGTAGAAGAAACTCTGACTACTATTAATCTTATGAATATCCATGTCTTCTGTTCAAGTCAACTAATATTTTTTTTCAAATAACTCAGAAAAAAGGGGAAGTTTCTAGGTCAATGAAATAAGTTTTAAATTTTTCATTTAGATTTCTTAATTTCAAATTTCTATATATTTTGTGGATCTTAACTCCTACATTCAGACACAAGTAATTCTAATATGCAGCAAATATTAGAATTGGAATATTATATCATACTTTAACAATAAACTCTGTAACCCAATAGACATTTTACTTTTGCCGTTATCTATGCTAGATCTTCATTTTTCCAGAAGAGACTATAAAGGAATTCTTCTTTAATAATGGTTACAGCCCTTTTCTTTTGTGCCAAGAAAACTAACAACCGCAATGCAGAAATAGCAATGTTTCTTTATAGGTAATGAAAATGAAATTTTCATTCTCAAAAACCCTCAATACCCTTTATGACAGACCTAGCACTGTAACAAATAATGGAAAGGAATCTTTTAAGGTGTGCCAATAATGTTTCATTACATTTTCAGTTAACATTTCATATATCTATCCTGAGAATTTTAAAACAATGTACATGTCTTATTTCTGCAGAGTTTTTGGGGGGACACACAAAAAGAAAAGTACAATGAAAGACTATAGTCTACCTGTAAAAATGATTATTCACTAGATCCCTTATTTAATAGTAATAACTAATTGTTTTGAGGGGCAGGCAGACAGACAAAGAGCTAACCTTGGCCATCATCCATTAGTTTTGCTAAACGAAGAGTTAGTGTTTCTATTTCCTAAATAAAATCTAAACAGACTAAGTATCTACTGTACAATATGGCTGTAAGTTAAGAACTATTTATAGGTGCTTCATACAGTGTTTCACCTAACATTCTAAAATATGTAATGCTCAATGATATGGCCTTTAGAACCCAAATGAGGCATTCAATTGGTTTAAACACAGCTAATATTTTTCAAAACTCAGGTTCACTGTAGAACTCAGGTATGCAGATATTTGCAGTCATTTCTTAGCATAAGAAAAATCACAACGCAAATTGCTGTCTTGAATTATGAAAAAAAACAACTGAAATTGGCAGCTGAATAAAACACAGTCTTCACTCTTAAGCGAATAGAAATTTTGACAGAAACAGCTTCTTTCCTACTCTATTCCCATGGCCACCTAATTTGACGTAGTTTATTCTACATTCAGTGATGTGGGGCAAGGTGTCTAAAGTGGGGGAAATGCCCCAAATCAGATGGCTGTCCATTTTTCTGAGATCTTTCCTCCCCAAATAGTTTACCATGACACACCCACATAATTCAGAACCATTTTTGAGAGGTACCAATGGAGTTGCAAGAAGGGGAGGAGGAGAGGGTACAAACATAAAGCAGCAGGAATTTTTCCTTTCATGAAAGAAACACCCCGAACAGTGGTGATGCTACCTGCCCAGCAGTGTGGGAACAAGACTTTTGGTCCTAAAGGCATCCAAACCAGATGGGTCCACTCTGTGATGCACATTAAACGTTTTGAGTTATTTGTTCTTCTGGCCAAGCACAACTTATGAGTGGAGTTATCCACACCACTTCAGGCATAGGATTCATCGCTACTTTTTCAGTGCGCCATTCAGCAGAGCAAAACGAAAGGTACAAAATGAATTTGTTTATAATCTTGTATTAACAGCAGGTGAAAAAAAATTGCCCTTTACAATTTTGAGATACACAGTATATACAATGCCCAGCATCATTAGTCTCGTTAAACTGGAAGCTTTTACTTGCATTAGATTTCAGAGAAAGAGTTGCCGTTATGCTTATAAGTACATAATGCATATTCCACAGCTTGGTGCACACTGTGGAAGAGAAAATGCTTCTCTCCTTTTTTCATATACTCCCCTCGCTGTAAGGAGTCCCTCACAGAGAGATTACACTGAGCCAGCAGCACTTGGATGCCAATTTCCCCATAATCCCTTTGAACCTCCTTGAGTGTATGAATCCCTGCTGTATCCAAGAACTGCACTGCACAACAGTCTATTACTAGTGTATGGAATGCGAGTTGCTGAGAGACAAACTGCACTGAAGTTTCTGCCTGTTTTCCATTGGCACCATCTGATTTTTCAGTGTGTTTTTGCTTTTCTAGCTTTCTCTTGGCTGCCAGTTCCAACGAAGGATTGACTCCAGCCTTCTTGTACAGCATGGACTTAAAGTTCTCTTTGTTTGCATAGTATATTGGTGCTTCAAAGCGAAAAATTCTGACGCCTGTCTCAACTTGAAGGCCACTGTAGGCAGGGAGGGGTTCATAGATTTCAGAGTCTGCTACCAGACCAAGTAGCTGTCCTTCTGGATTTTGTGTCCGTAGAATGACACAAATCATTGAAAAACAGACCCCAATAAGAAGGCCAAGTTCAGTGCTTATCAGTGCTGAAGATAACATAGTGACAAACCAGATCAGTGTGTCAATTTTGCTTAACTGCCACATTTTGGGCAGTTCACCAAATTTTCGCAAGGCTCCTTTGAGGTTGACAATGATTATGACCGCTAGCACACATTTCTGGAGCGAATAGAAGAGGGGAGCAATCACAAGGAGAACTAACAAAATGACCAAACCAGTCACCACACCAGAGATCTGAGTCTTGCAGCCAGTTGCCTCTTTAACTAGAGTCTTGGCAAGGGCCGCGCTGGTTGTGAAACAATGAAAGAAAGCCGGGATGATGTTGCAGAAACCAATGGCGTACATTTCCTGGTTGGGTTTAACCGTATAGCCATGTTTCTTGGCAAACATCTCTGAAAGAGACACAGTAATGGCAAAGCCAATAATGGCTATGGGCATTGCATCCATAGCCACGTTAGGAATTAGACTCCAATCTGGCGATTGTGGTGGTAGAAATCCAGTTGGTATATGCCCAGCCACACTGGAATCATATTTCTCTTTCAACTTCCCAAAATGAGACACCAACGTGGCTACTATGATCACTAAAAGCTCAGTGGGCAAGGGAGCCTTAAGTTTTGATTTGAACCGCTCATTTAACTCTTTTGCTGGAATAAGAACAAGAAAGCACAAGCAGCTGGTGATGAGGTCACAGGTGTTGGTCCTATGGATGTTTCTGAATATGTTTATCCATGTATTTAAGAGAGAGCCAATGCCACTGCTCCGTGGAATGTTTAGACCCAAGAGGTATTTGGCTTGGGAGGTAAGGATGGTTAAGGATGCGCCAGTAACAAATCCGCTGAGCAAGGAATCAGAGAGGTACACAGAGATGAAGCCCACCTGGAAGAAGCCCATGGCAACCTAAAGACAAAGGCCAAAGATTAGATGATGCTTCGGTATTTACAAAGCAAACGAGGCTGAAAGGTGAAGTACATGTTATTAGATAGGTCTTAATATATCATGCTATTTACAATTAGCTTTGGGTTTGTTTCAGGTTCTTCGACATGTTTATTATTATGATAAATTTTTTAGTTTTTTTTTAAAATATATTTCTACTTAAGATTGCCAATGTTTTTTTAAAGCCACTTAACCTTACATTATGCATGATTTAATTGTGATATGCACATGTTTGCCTTGATATAAATTTTGTCTGATGTTGAATCTGCTTCTTGAGGATGAAGAGGAAAGTTTCTTTTTTTTGCTATCGTTTCTGCGAGGGGCTTTTCCCATTTTTTCCATGCTACACCTCTATCTACGTAGTGACATCTGTATCTCTATCAATATCTACATATATCAGCTATAACTATATCTATCTCTTTGTATCAGGTTTCTCTATTTGTTTTATGTTTAATATAATCCTTAATAAAACTATTGGGAAGAAAACCAAGAAGCCTACAGTCACTTCATAAATATCCTTTGTCCATCGTACTAATCTGAAGAAAAACACCACACGTTAGTATTGGAAGTACGCAATGAAACAACAACAAAAAATGGTTCATAAGATCTAGCATGTGGACTTTTGTCGTTATCTACTGGTGGCTCCTTAAAGGAACTGTATCTTTTCCTGGGATTGTATGGTAGCCATAAGGCCTCAGAGATCATGAAAAGGTACTAAGGATGAAACATACTACCTCTATCTGTTTTGCATCCAAGTACCTCTGTTCAGATCAATGATCAATGATCCTACTCCTGGGCAGAATAAGCAATATAACATGTATCTAGAATATTTTTAAAAAAATTAAATTCGGGAATATGAAATAAGCATTTTTCCCAAATAAATTTGAAAATTCAAGTCTAACCAGGCCCAACCTGTAAGAATTACAGATGCTCATTCCTTTAATTCAAAGTATAGATATAATACTAAAATTGTCTTCCATAATTGGCCCCTTCCTGCTGTTTGGAGATTACAGCGCTTAGAATTGCAATTTACTTACTGTTATCACATTTTTTACCTGTATGTCTGTAGGATACAGGAGGGAGAAATCTACGCTACAGTTCTTATGTCTATCTGCCTCCAATTTTGCACACTAAGTCCCCAAAAGATAAAGAACTGATCTCAGATGAAGGGGATCCCCTTTAACTGCAATTTCTTACCTGATAAATCCCAGCTATGAAAGACACAGTTGCTCCAACAGTAATTGCATAGCAACTCCTATCACATACTTTCTGTGAAGTCTGATTGGCAGTCCAAGACACCAATGTGTCATTTATGAGGTCATTCATATCAGAAGAAGCAACCGATACTGAATCATACCCAGCCATCTGTAATTCACGGTCTACCACTTCTCCCACCATCAAGCAGAGTACACCAAAAATGCCAACCGAGATATGATGGGAAGTTCCAAACAGAAAATAAATGATGCTTGCAAAAAATGATGTGTATAGACCATAGATAGGTTCTTGGCCAGCCAAGAGGGAATAAGCAATGGACTGTGGAACTAGCAAAATTCCTACAATTATGCCAGACATAAGGTCACCCAAGAAATACTCTTTCAGTTTGTACTTGGGGAGCCACGTCAGTACTGGGAGAAAACCGAAAAGCAGATCTTTGGCTTTAGTGGGGCTACAGCTGCAATTTTTCTTCAATTTCTTTAGCATGTAAGTCTTAATATCTGTACTTTTCCCTATATATTCTAGAGACATCGTGGAATGATCATTCCCTTTGCCGTAAGTCTCCTCTGCCAATTCAAGTGGTTGGATGTGACTGGCTTCTACTTTCATCCTCAAAGATCTGTAGAAAAATGGAGAAAAAGATGTAAGATTTCTACCCCTAACCCATATACAGATAAATGTCTTATTAAGGCAAAATTCATACAAGCAATTCTGGAAAAAAAAGACTGACCAGTCTTGATCCAAATCAGGACTAGCATCTGTCAATCTAAATTATACCATTAAAACATGAAGCACAAAAGGAGTATTTGCAGTGGACATGAGAACAGAGCTAGGGGTTCAGAATCTATGGCTGAAATGGATAACATTCTCATGAATACTAATAGCATAATTTTCTCTAGATTAACATGAAGAAACAAAAGAAATAAGGAAAATAAACTGACCTGAAAGCACCTAAATCCAAAGAACATAAATGGAAGGTTATCAAAATAATTTTTAAAAACCCACTGAATGCGTCATACAACTGAAAAAAAAACCCGTCCACTCCTCATGTGCATAATAGTAAAAGTGACAATAAACACATGAGAAGTCTTGCATTAGACAGTTTGTGGACTGGATGGTCCAATTAAGCACACAGTTTTATCCTGTTAGAGGGCCAGTTATGGGAATGAGGAAGGATTAGTTAGAATGCAGAGCTCATTTTCCCCTTTGCAAAGTTTGAATCTACTGCTTCCGTACAGCGTAAGTAACATGTATGGGTTCTCTTTTTTATCCACACAATAGACCTATAAGGCTAATTGCATTAGATTAAGTCATGACTGGACTAAGGGCATATGCTATTTAAAAACTTAAGCATTTTTTAAACCTGTAAGGCTGATTGCATTGGACCAAGTCATGATTGGACTAAGGGCATATGCTATTTAAAAACTTAAGCATTTTTAAACCTTATATATTCTGGGGTAATCAATATTTTTTAATCTAAATTGAATAGCAACTTAAGGTGCCTAATATTAATATCTTTTTACAAAAGATATGCCAAGGTTTCATGTTTTACTGGTTATTCCATAAGAAATAGTAGATGTAATATAAGGAATTTCATTTCCGTTAGAGACTAGGTAGTCCACAACTTTCTGCTATATGTTTCTTTTACAATTATGGATTGCAAGAATTGTATTTACAGAAAGAAACATAAATATTTTACAATGCTAGCTACTCCACAAGGAAGAGGCATTTATATTTTGCGCATTACCCAAGGAATGTGAATCAATATGCAAAGGCAGTGGTGGGATTCAGATATGTGAACAACCGGTTCTCTGTGTGGATGCCGCTTCTGGAAGTCCTTTCTGGGCCTGGGCAACAAAAAATTAGCTACCGGTTCTACCGAAGTGGTGCGAACTGGCTGAATCCCACCACTGTGCAAAGAATCTATCATTCCACAGTAAATAAATTTTTAAACAGTAGTGTTTTCAAAGCATGCTCTTTATATAAATAAAATAAATATGAGTATCTATTGTTTGCACTACATATTGTTGATTTTCATCATTTCCTATGAAAACATCAACGTATGCAAATCTTTTATTTTAAATATAATTCTGGATGATAGCATCTAAGTGATCTTAGCTGACTTCAAAAAGCAAAGCAAGGCCAGATTTGAATAGGATAGGATAAGAAGCCATCCGTAAATTCCAAGATTACAAGATAAATTGAAAATAAATGTACACATGTACACACATTAGAAAAAGAACTTGGTAAATCATTTTTTTTCTGTTGGAAAGAAAACCTTTATGCCAAGAAGTCTTAAGGAATCAAGTTTCATTCAAAAAGATAATATAATATAAATACACATATTTAGTGTGTTGCTTTTTCCCCTGAATTTCTATACAATTTCTGTACAAAGGACTGCTTTGAAGTCAAGATAGTGAAATTAAATTTTGTGTGTATCTGTACCTCTATCTATCTATCTATCTATCTATCTATCTATCTATCTATCTATCTATCTATCTATCTATCCAAACATACATACACATACACACATATACCATCGTATACATTTGTCTTTAGCCTCCCGGTTCTTTCTGATGGCTCCTGAAGCATTCTTCTAAATTCAGTTGTTCAATTGTCCGATAACAATGAAATGATTTCTTACTATTTTGAGGCAGGAAGCATACCAAAAGAGAGAGATCCAAACCAATGTGGCACACAACTTAATTTTACTATCTTGACTTCAAGCAGTCCTTTGTACAGAAACTGTATAGAAATTTGGGGGGGGGGGGAAAGCAGCACACTAAATATTATGATCAAAATACAAGCAATATCATTAACTGGCTCCTGTTTTGCTGATATCTGGACTTATTAAGCTCATCTGGCCAATCTATTTAAAAAAGAGCCTTGGTGGAGCAGTGGGCTAATGCCTCCTTAAGTAACACCAGCTGCCTGCAATTAGTGCAGGTTCGCATCCCACCAGGCTCAAGGTTGACTCAGCCTTCCATCCTTCCGAGGTAGGTAAAATGAGGACCCAGATTGTTGGGGGCAATAAGCTGACTTTGTAATAATGCCGCTTGGGGGTGTGTGTGAAAGCCCTAACAAGCAGGCATATACATAGAATGAAGGCTACTGCTAAGCTTGTAAGCCGCCGTGAGTCTTTGGAGAAGGGCGGGATATAAATGTAATTAAAAAAAACTCTGGCTACTGATTATGCTGGTGGCTTTCTCTTATTTTCACTCTCATTCCATAATTACGAAGAACACATTTTCTCTCTTTCCACATGTGTAGGAAAAAGAAACAGTGGATTGATTTGAGAGCCTTTTGTGATGATTGTATCCCTATGACCAGAGAGTAAACTTCAGCCGATGTGCTTAAGAGAAAGCAGTCTTTCTAGAGAACCAGACTATTATCTGGTGTGTTTCTGCAGGTCTCTGCTATGCTTACATAAATCTTACAAGATTTTGGGAAACAAATATGCTCTTACTAGCTCTTTGCTCTTCTAAATTTAAGAACACAAAATAGGTACCCAGTTGCAAATCTATATGGCATTTAGCCTAGTTCAATAGCCTTGAAAGTACTTACAGTAAAACAACTACGTGTTTGTCATGTGAAACCTAAGGAGTGTCTGTGTACAGAAATAGGCTTCCAACTTTAAGGGAAAAGTGGTTTATTGGGAAGCTGACTGGCACCAGAAGCCATTTCACCTTTATATGTCCTAGTATGAAAGATTTCGTTGTGTAGTATAGCAAAATGTCTCTCCAATATACAAGTAGCTTATTGCATATAAAATAAAACCACTTAAAAGGCTATGGTCAGCTCAATTTCTACCAGAATTGCCCATTTAAAATAAATGCTAATATATTTCATTTAGCTACATTTCTCATCCTTAGCATTTGATATGACTAGCTCATTTGTCTAACTGCCATAAAAATTATCCAAAATATATAGAACATTAATGGGTGCACTCACAAGTCTAAGAGATTTTTGGAGTCAACAAAAGTGACTGGCACGATTTGAGAACACTGATTATAGTTCTTAAGAATTCTTATTCTCGAGTAATTCAAATATTTGCAATAGAATAAGGAAGTTCTTTTTAACTAAGTAAAATGATTTTTTCAGAGGAATCTGCACTTCAATCAACCCTCAACTATTAGTACTTTTAAAAATGGCTAACATTTATTCAATTCCATTCATTCAGACAAAGCTGTATTTAATATTTTCCCTTTTGTTAACTAGGAACTCAAAAATATATAACAGAACCAAAGGACTTTTTTTTAAAAAAAGAAAAGTTTATTTGTAATAGGATTGCTTAGAAAAGCCTTTACTATAATACATTTATTAGTTTTTTAGGAGGCCGGGACTTTTTTTTTTCTAATGCAGCAAATACAATTTATCTGCAGGAAATCATTAAGAATAAACAAATTAAAATCCCATCAGCAGATAAACCTACTTTAAATCAACACCAATAGTTCATTCACAATGGTTCATTCAGTAATTGAAAAGAAGCGACATTTGGCTATCCTTCTGGGATAGCACTGAAATGCTTATTGCTTGAAAGAAATCTATACTTTTTTTAAAAAAAATAGATAAGATAAAAGAGCCAGCACATAAACACTGTTTGCTTGGGAGTATGAAATCATTTCTCAAAATGTGAGATTTCAGATTAATCTACTGATTAAATAAACTAGAGCCTGCAGCTATTTATATATGACACATATAACATCTGCATCAGATTGTTTTTTCTTAGCAATTGTCCTGTTTGGATACAAGGTCTGTCTGTTTTTTTACTGTGCTTACCTAGTTGTTATCGGAAAGCTTATTGATACAAGATGCAATGACGGTTTGTTTCTCGGCCAGCTTGTTGCAAAGCCTGACAGTTTTTTGCCCCAAAGGAAGTAATTGGTTCAAGGTCACATGGTTGACTTCTGTAACTAAGGGAGGATTAGAACTTGGGTCTTCTCCAGCACTATAACACTGGCTTTTCTTTTACAACCTAGTAATGTTTTTAAAAACATTATTTTTAAAAACACAGTAATTCAAATTGTTTTTCTCTTGCTTTGTTGATTTGCTATTGTTGTTTTCTCTCAGTGGTTGTATTCACTGTGACAAGGCTATTAAAAGCAGGTAGTTTAAATTTACTCATGTGAACTGTAATCAGCTCAACTTTGGGTCAAAGGAACACTAAATCCAGTGAAATCATTAACTTGATAGTGTTCCACAAATGGCTACTGGAATTATGCACACAGAAACAGACTGTATTTTATGCTTTCCACTAGCACACGGGTAGGCAACCTTGGCTCTTTTATGACTCGTGGAATTCAACTCCCAGAATTCCTGAGTCAGCATAGCCAAGGCTGCCTACTCCTGCACTAGCCTCTTTCAAATGTAGCTGAAGATCAATGAAAGAGATATTAAATTGCACACCGAGAACCAAGAAAAGCAATACAAAATTAATGACCTACTTGGAAGTTAAAAGAAAGACTTGTACCATTTGTTCCACCACTGTTTTATAATGTGAGAGTTATATCATGGAATTAAAAGAAACCTGATTTTGCTTATCCTCCATAAAGAAATGTGAGGCCTTTAAGTTGTTCTTGTTATTAATTTTTTTATTCTGCCATTTTTTGGGCCAACTCAAGACAGCAAACATATCTAATGCTCCTGCCTCTTATTTTCACCCACAACAACCCACCTAGTGAGTTGAGCTGGGCTGAGAGAAAGAGACTGGCCCACTCATGCTTAAGAGAGGCCTACAATTCACAGTCTCCTGATTTCTAGGCCAGCATCTTGACTAAAGATGTCAGGACCCACCCCAAACTACGTCATAGGAAGACAAAACTCTTGGAGCCAAATATTAGTCCAAAAGAAATCTTTACTATGACATGCTTGGTTGTAGGAATACAAGACAGGACTTAATATTGTTCTACAAACTAAACCCTTATAAAGAGTTCCCGGTTCAACCCCCCCTTAACCCCATTTGGTCGGTCCCCCATCATTTACCTCGTATCATCCCTCTCGTGGGAAAAAGGAACTTAGGACCTTTTATGTTTATTGCTCTCTTCCGTGACACAAGCCAGATGCTCCTACCCTAACCCCCCTTTTGTTCCCAGTTCAAAAGGCTTCTCTTTTCCTTTGAAATGCCTAATACAGGCTCAATACACATTCGTTCCCTCCTCCTTGGGAGATGGCAGGATCCATGGAATAATGTTTTAAACATACATTTATGAATATGATATAAATGGATTCTGACACATTATAGGCAAACAACCGCTTATACAAGGAAACTTGAGGTGTGAAGCCTCAGGATGGGACTGGGGATTATAACCATTTTTATACCATATTTGAGGTTCCACTTTAATCAATGGGCAACTCCTGCCAGGTTACAACAGTTAAATCAATGTAAAACATCACCAGTCAACAATAAAATTGTAAAAATACCCTCTTCGTTCCAAATGAAAGTATTAATCCACCTTACCCCTTCCTCGTTCACTCTTGTCTTTTTTAAAAACTGCCTATCTATGTAGGGTTTTTTTCTTAATTAAGATGAGTTCTACAAGAAAATATTAATAAAGAGTATTCAGTCATAAAAGGCAATACATGTTCTCACTCATAGTTGTTGTTGTAACAGAACACTGTTATGCCCAAGCTCAATGTATTTTTACTGTTTTATAAATATTGCCATCTCAGTTTAAAAGTACTGAACTTTTCAAAAGAACATCCTTCTCCCTTATCCTGCAAAGGGAGAAAACCCCTTTATTTTAAATTGGAATTGTATTTTACACAAAATATGAATAAACATGTACATATATACTTTAACATTCAGAGATTGTCTCGGTCTATGTTAAAATAATTCTGTAAGATTTCATTTTTCCACCCATTTTACACACCTCAAGGAAACTCTCTCCCCTTCCTATTTTATCCATGAGAATCTATTCATGCCTAAAGGAGACATATAACTCACAATCTATAGCAGACATGTCAAACTCGTGATGTCGCACAACGTATCGGGATGATTTTGCCATTGCTGGCAATGGGGTGGGCGCAGCTTCTGGATGACGGCAGTTTGGCAACCCTCATCTATAGATTTCTGAGGCAACACCTTCACCATACCTGACTGGTTCTAATAATGTACAGTAAATGCATACATTATGATGAATAGGGTCATAGCTAGAATATTTGAGATTTTTGTGACCATATTTTTCTCTGATATTATGTTTATGAAAATCATTTCAGCTCTATCCTTGTAGAAGTATTTTTCTGCACAAGCTTCATTTCAGGATGGAAAATGGCTCATCATAAGCAATAAAAATCAATTTTATGAACCCATTCTAATTAACTCTTGTAAAAATACTCTTCAACAAAAAGTCAAATCAGTCTTCTCAAACTATCGGAATTGAAAAGCAGGAAAGCAAGCAGGAAAAAAAAATTACCAATACAGACTGTTGTAGTCCTCAATTTACAATAGTTCATTTAGCGACCATTCAAACTTACACCACCACTGAATAAAGTGACTTATGACCATTTTTCACACTTACGACCATTGCAGCATCCCCATGGTCACATTATCAAAATTCAGACGTTTGGCAATTGACTCATATTTATGATAATTGCAGCATCCCGGGATGATGTGATCCCTTTTTGGGACTTTCTGACAAGCAAAGTCAATGGGGAAACTAGATCAGGGCTTTTCAACCAGTGGTACGGGTACCACCTGTGGTACATTGGCACCTGGCAGGTGGTACACAACCATCCTAGAAAAGTGGTAGCGGGGGAGGAGAATGAGCTGAACCGGTGGCAGCACCGCACAAGCCTGAGCAAGAGATGGCTGGAGCTGCAGGGAAGCACCAGGATCAGTGCTTCTTCAGGGCTGTCAGGACTCAGCGGAAGCACCAGGATCAGCGCTAGACTCTAGCTGGAGCTCGAAGCTGATCCTGGCACTTCTGCTGAGCCCTAAAGAAGCGTCAATCAGCTAGAATGTTGCAGCATCTCCAGGGTCTTGTGATTTACATGCAGATGCTTGGCAATTGATTCATATTTATGACGGTCAAAGTGTCCCAGGTCATGTGAAGTGACCAATACCTGCTGCAACCACCCAGCAAACAGGGAGGGGGGAATAAAAACCAACCCCCACCCCCATTGCCAATCCTCAACAGAAATGCTCACAACAATGAAAACCTCAGACAGGAGGAAGAGCACTGCCGGGTGGACAGGCAGGTGTCTTTCTCGGCTGTGGCTTGGGGGGGGGGGCACTTTTTTCAGTGCCATTGTAATTTCGAACAATCACTAAGCGAACTGTTGTAAGTCGAGGACTACCTGTACTTCATCACTTTTTTCCTTTTTTGGGGGGGTCATCAAGTTTTTGACACCTTGCTAGGCGACTGGTGGTACTCGGATGTTGCCATATCCTAAAAGTGGTACAATGAGTGAAAAGATTGAAAAGCCCTGAACTAGATTACTAAACAATTGTGTTATTAACAACTGCAGTGATTCACTTAACATCTATGGCAAGAAAAGTCGTAAAATGGGGCAAAACATAATTGTTTCACTTAGCAACAGAAAGTTTGGACTCAACTCTGATCGTAAGTCGAGGATTACCTGTATTTTCAGAAGTAATTCATCCTTCTGTAACAAATCCTGTTTTCCACAGCATGTCAATATGAAAATCAAATACTAATTGCATGTAAACCAAAGTTTCTTCCACCTTCAGAAATGAAACAGGATATTATTCCAAGATAAGGCACCAGGCTAGAAATGGGGAGACTGTGAGTTCTAGTCTTGCTTTAAGTATGAAAGCCTGCTGGGTGACTTTAGGCCAGTCACTCTCTCAACCCAACACACCTCAGAGTCATTGTTGTTTTTGTGAGTAAAACAGAAGGAGGAAGGATATTAGGTATGTTTGTTGCCTTGAGTTGTTTGTAAAAAAATAATAAAGGTGGGATAAAAATAAATAAAAGACATTATTAAAAAAGATAATCAGCAATGTTCTATTCCTTAAAACAAACTTAAATATCATCAATACACATACATATACAAATCCTTCTGCCGAGTTCTTCTAGGCTAATTTAAATTCTGTTTAATCCCCCCCTCCCTCGTTTTATTTTTTCTGTTGTAGACTGGGACATGTTATAGCTTTCATCACTACAAGGTTTGCACTCCTTATCCATGTCAATATTTAAATAGCAGTGAAATCTTGTATTTGTCTTCTGAGAAACACACCACACAGAGTTCAACAAGATGCAGGTAGGATGCACTTCTTTTTCTAGGCCAATCAGCAGGACTTTTTAAACCTTTTCAAATTTTTGAAGTGACTTACTATCAATAATTAAAAATACAAATTAGAAATCGAAGGCTAACTAACAGGCCAAAGCACAAACTATATAGGCCGAGCATCTACCAAGTACAGGTACACACCTCAAGTCAGTCCCAATGTAGGTGGAGAGCATTTACACTTTACCCAATTTTTGAATAGTGAACTACGGTTTTGTAGCTTTGGGAACCTGCGGGCGGGGGCGCGCGGGGGGGGGCTAATATACGGAGATCTGCTCTCTGTAGTTAGTTGAGAGTACAAACATTTCAAGAAAGCGCTCGGCGTCTTCTTCCAATCTGAAACGGTAGCGGGAGCCGGAGCAGACGCCCCGTCACTTCTCTAGTAAATCCTATTCAACGTTTACCCGCTCCTAAAACTCCGCATAGTTAAGTAGTACGGAGCAGGCGGAAACATTCAGAAGGATGGGAGGACCCGGGTGCGCGGCGTCCTTTTATCCCTTTGAATTCCGCCAACTCTTTGAAAGAGCTGATCCATCGCCGGCACGCGACCCGCAACTCCACCGCAGAGCAACTCACTCGTTCCGGGGTTTCCCCTTCCGACGGCTTCGTCCTCGGAGAAGCACGGAGGCGCGTAAAAGCCCCGGCGTCTGGTCCCTGTTCCCGGAGCTCCTCCAACTCTCCTCACCCGCTCCTCTTTTGGTTTTTTTTTCCCTCGGGACGCCGCACTCTTTGCCTTCACCCGGCCAGGTTGGCAGTGGGGGGTGTGTGTGGGGAGGGTGGGGAACGAGTGGAGAAACGTGTCAAGTCTTCCGCCGCCTTAGCCAAACAAGCAACAAACTTGCTTGTTCGGCTCCCGCCAGTCAGCGGGCTTGAACGCCGCCCAGCTCCAGCCCACTTGGCGGCTGGCCAAACCGGCGGGCCGAGCCGAGGCGGCCTCTGGTGAAGTTGCAATGGGAGGTTGAGAAGTTGCAATCGGGGAAGAGACTTTCTTCTGGGAAGCTCCAAGGGGGAGTTGCCCGTCTTTGGACACGAAAAGACGTCAGCTGGCAGCCCCTCTTGTAGCTTTTTGGTCGTCGGATACCATGAGCTTAAGTCTACAATCGGCTTCGTTCCGCCGCCTCCCCCCCCCGCGCCCCGCGATTAAATATGTGCGTTGTAGAAGTTGAGGAAAGGCTCAGTAACCACAGAAGGCTATTGATAGGCTTGCAGGTGGGTTGCGCACTGTCTCCTAAAAACCTGGTGCCAGCGTTTTCAAAATAGTTTCGAAATAGCTGCAATACGTTCAAGGTGGTATTTTTGCAAAAATCGGAGCAAGCGCTCGTTTAGCTTGCAAAATATTTGTAAGGTGTCCATTTTTCCCCCTCTCCCAGTAGAGAGAAAGTAGAACAGAAGAAATAATTGTCTCTTATGTAACCTACCGAAGTCAAAGGCTGCAGGTGATGGAAGAAGACATCTCACCAACCATGAATTAAGAGACCTTCCAGACAATTTTAGGAGAAAAGCCATTCCAGTAAAAAATGAAGAGTCCGGTATCACTTTGTCAAATTATGTAACACATTTTATTAAGAGGCAAATTAATTCCCCCTTACTTCATCTGATGCGATGGAGTGGCTAAAGTGATGTAGGAGTTAAATGGGGATAAGAAGGAGAAAAAAATGAGGGAAGATAGGCAGGGGTAGATTACTTATCAGACAGATTATCTGTAATGTTTTTAAAAGCCCTGTTTGTTGAGACTAGATAGATAGATAGATAGATAGATAGATAGATAGATAGATAGATAGATGATAGATAGATAGATGATAGATAGATAGATAACCTTTATTGTCATTTTTTTCCCTTGGGCACAATGGCACACATTAAAAGTGAAATTTAGTTGCTTCTTCTCAAAGTGTAAATGTACATAACATATTTAAAACATACTATATACAACATATGTAATGTATCAGTAACATATAAATATTATTCACTGTCCATCTTGAATACGTAATGGAAGAAGGAAGCTTTAGAGTTCACAAGGTTAATACTGTATGGAACAAAGCTGTGACTGAATCTGGATATTCTGCTTCGGATACCACGGACCTCCTCTCAGAAGGTAACAAGGAAAACAGGTCATGAAGAGGATGTGTAGTAACCCAGACAATCTTGCCGACTCTTCTCAAACGCTTATGTGCTATGTCCTGGATGGAAGGGAGAGAACTGCCAGTGTCTTCAGCCATCCTCACCACTCTGCACTGCCTTCCTGTCCGAAGCAATGATGCTTCCAAACCGGACTGTGATGCTGTATGACAGGATGCTCTTGACCATCCTTCTGTAGAAAGAGGTAAGGATAGGGGAAGGAAGATGTGCTTTTCTCATGCGACGCAGAAAATGCAGGCACTGCTATGCCCGCTTCACCAGTGTCTCGCTGTTGAGCAACCAAGCCAGCCTACTTGTTAACTGCACACCCAGGAATTTGATGCTGGTAACTATCTCTACAGGTGAATCATTAATGCACAGAGAAGTGTGGCTGTGCCTGCCTTTTCTGAAATCGACAATGATCTCTTTGGTTTTTCCAGTATTTAAAACTAGGCAGTTATTCAGTGATCCAGAATTTTCAAACTTCACTTTTCATAATATGATTGATGGCAAACTTAGCACTATAGCCAAGGGTCAACAGGATGAACAGCAGCGGACTTAGGATGCAGCCCTGAGGAGAACCTGTGCTCAAGAAAATGGTGTTAGAAATATTTGTTCCAGCTCGCACATATTGGGACCTGTTAGTAAGAAAATCAAGAATCCAGTTGCACAAAGGAGTGTTTAAGCCTAAAAGGCCCAGTTTGTCTACTAGATGCTGGGGAATGATTGTGTTAAATGCCGAACTGAAGTCGACAAACAACAAACGTACATGAGTATTTCTTTCCTCTAAGTTCTTCAAGCTCAGATGGAGAACAGAAGAAATAGCATCCTCCGTAGAGCAGTTTGGTCTGTAAGCAAACTGAAGTGGGTCAAATGCTGGTGGGAGGCTAGATACAATAATATCCTTTATCAGCTTCTCAAAGCATTTCATAATGATGGATGTCAGTGCAACCAGGTAGTAATCATTGAGGCCTATAATTGTGGACTTTTGGCACTGGCAAAATGATGGCTGTCTTAAAACACAATGGGACCACTGCCTGCTGCAATGAGAGATTGAAAATATCTGTGAGAACACAAGCCAACTCACCTGTGCATTCCCTAAGGGCAAATCCAGGGATATTATCTGGGCCCGCTGCTTTCCGAATTTAACTTTCCGCAGTGTTTTCCAGACAGAGGTGACATCAAAGCTAAGCACTTGCTTGAAGCCTTTTTACTAGCAGCCTCTGGCTCATTTGTGTTGCTCTTTTCCAACCAGTCTACAGGAAGTGCAATGCAGTGTCCCTAGAGGTTGAAATGCTCTGATACTACTTGTCCTTAATTTGAGTTCAGATATCAAACTTGTAGCCATTAAATTTTTTTGTACCTCTTTGCATCCTCTGCCTTACAGACAGGCCAAATTCACTTTGCCCAGTGAATTAGTGGACACAAGTATTGTGTCACTTATCCAGAATCCAGTATGCTATGAAATCCATGGATAAACAGTTTGGATAATTTCTATACAGTAATGAAGATTGTATAGGATGTATGGGGAAACTGCCCAACTGCATCATATCCCCACCACCTACATACTTGATAGCTGTGCTCCATAACTCCTATATCAGAACAGCTCTATGGATACAGCAACATTCCCAGGATTCCACTGACTGACATGGGATCTTTTCTTGTTTTAACATCATAGGCCACATGAGTGTAAAGAGGATCTACAATTCTAGGGAGACTGACCCCCTTAAACTGCAAGAGTTATTTTTATATGAATACTTCTTTTTAGGATAGCTAAAATGTAGAAGCTTAGTTCTGACAATCACTGTACTGATAATTGTTTACAAGGAATTTTCAGATTAAAGATGATATTCTGCTGTTCAGCAAAATGTAAAATTTGCTTGAGAGGCATTTCTCATGAA
Source organism: Vipera berus (assembly GCF_964194415.1). Taxonomy (NCBI): domain Eukaryota; kingdom Metazoa; phylum Chordata; class Lepidosauria; order Squamata; family Viperidae; genus Vipera; species Vipera berus. The sequence goes on from NC_138203.1 coordinate 190,956,332, forward strand.
GTGAGTATAATGATTTCCAAAACTTAGGAGTAATAATACTCTGTGGGCCTTAAGGCAGATAACCTGTTTAGTGAAAAACAACCCATGGGGAACATTCCCAGGGTATCGTATGACTTCTTTGACATTGTTAAGAGAGAAAATGAAGTACACGTGACTAACCACTCTGGCCTGGTTATCGGTGATTGGAGATGAAATGACACTGCAAGTTCATACAGCTGTTAATCTGAACAGCTAGTTCATGCATGTGGGCTGGCAATCACTGTTTATACAAGTCATGTAGTGAAAGGGGAAAAAATCAGGATAAATTTAAAAAAAGGCTTGGAGAGAATCAAAGAACAACAGATTTGGAAGGGACCTTCTCCAACACCCTGCTCAAGCAGAGACCCTATACCATTCCAGACAAATGGTTGTACAATCTTTTCTTGAAGCAGATAAGTACAGTACAAATCAAATAAATAATAGTAAATTTACACACTAAGATTCACCAGTTCAACTTGAATTATAAGCTCAGTTTATTAATCTATGGCTCACTTCTAACCTTCATGGAAACATGCCTGGGAAATTTCTTTCTTTTGCCATGTCTCCATGACATGCCTTCCTTTCATGCCAAGCTCATGAGTGGGACAGGCTGAATTTGTCCTTAGTTGTAGTAAAAGCAGTATTTTCTTTTTTTTCCTCTTATATTGTCCAAGAGCAATGTTGAATTTTGCAAAATGTACTAGTTACCTTGACCTTGGACAGAAGTTATATAACTGGCAAAAAGCTGAGATAGTTAGAAGGAGGGTGGAGAATGCAATAGGGACATTATTTTTTCATGCCAATGTAGTTTTCTACTGATTTAAGGGGGATTCACTAGTCCTAAAATTCAGCAGTGGGCCTTAGGATGGAATGAAACAATTGATCACAGTCACATTGCTGCTGACCTATCGCAAACGTTCATTCCCAGCTGGCTCTCTGCCAGCACTCCTGTCCCCCCTCCGCCCCCTAATTTGCACAGGGATACTAGAGAGACCACATCTTCATGCAAGATATAAGGAAGTGGGGACACAATAGGCTGGAGGTGCCATCTTCACCCAAGACCCAAAACAGAATGAAGGGTTTTTTTGTTGTTGGCAAGGCCCTGGTCCCTGGGGAAGGACTGAGCTGAAGATCCTGAGAGAGGGTCTTCTCCCAGAGAAGTAGTAGGTGTTCAGCTGAGCAGTTCCAGGAAAAAGTCAAGCGATGTTGAACACATTACAGTAAATCCAGCTCATTCCTCTCTTTTCACTCTCACTTGATAAGCCCAGAAATGAGAGAGGGAACTTGAATGAAAAGGGAAGGAAACAGGACAGCTAGAGAGGGACAATCTCTAGGAAGGACACTTAGGAGGGAAACCTAATAATGGCTGAACACCACAATTATATACACCTGTAAATATTTGTAATTATATTTGCTACTGTAAATAGTAAAAAGGCATAAATGCCTTCATTGTCTTATTTGTCTGCGTCAATTACCTTCCTTGCAAATCATAGTACATTTCCAGTTCAAAAATAAATCCAGTCACACTGTGACAATCTACTTGCTATGTTTTTTTCCTATTCATGTGTACTTGTTTGTTCATGTCATTTTCTTTGTAAGAAAAAAACATCTTAATGTTCATGGCAGTGGCGTAGCATGGGTTGTCAGCACCCGGGGCAAGGCAAGTAATTTGCACCCCCCCCTCCACAGTGGGCGGCGACCCGGCGGCTCGGATCGGATTTGCACTGCCAGCACTGCAGTGAGAGAGAGTGAGTGAGCCAGGCAGGGGCAGAGAGCTGCGAGTGCGAGCGCGCCCGCCCAGATGTTGCGCCCGGTGCGGCCGGCCCCCCCTGCACCCCCCACGCTACGCCACTGGTTCATGGCATTCTGTCACTATTTCTCACAGCAGTCATTTAGGTTCTAAGTCAACAACACAGCATTTGTCTGTATATAAACGTGCACATAAATTCAAGAATCAAGATCAGCAAACCTCTAATGTCATTTCAAGTATTCTTTATACTTTTTATAAGTATATTTAAGCAGATATGATACAATTTATCTTAGACCCTGGTCACTATTGAGCCATTCACTAAGAACTACATTGATTCTCACACAAGCTTTCCTTCACATCCTTGATATGATATAACATTCATAACAGCTTTAGTGATCAATCTTCAACTCATAGAAACGTTTCCATAATTCAAGTCTATTTATTTACCAATGCTTGCTAGATGAACATAAGGTAAACCTCACATTCATACAATTTTTAATGATACAAAAAGCAAAAAAACTAATCTGTCTATCCAAAGTCCATCAAATGTCTGCCTTGTATGTCTCAGATTTTCCTTATTGTCCTGCCCAACACCTTTTCAGGCACACGTAACAAACACATATAATCTTAACATTTCCTTGTTCTCTTTGGTGTTTTTTTTCACCTTACACATATTATACAATACCTTCCTGTTGTCCTAAAGCAGACGTGTCAAACACAAGGCCCGGGGGCCGGATCCGGCCCGCGAAGTGGTTTCATGCGGCCCGTGAAGCCATCCTGGAAACAGTGAGGGAACGGCCCCCACTGCCTTGGCCCTGGCCCAGAGACCCTCCTTCTGCCAGAGACCCTCAGATCTGTCCCACTCCTGCCCAGGCACCCATAGGCACCCTTGATGCGAACGATGTAGAGCTGGCCATGCCCACCCAGAAGGCCATATGCACTCTAGCCACGCCCACCCAGGAGGCCACGCCCACCCTGGCCATACCCACCCAGCCCCTTGAGGGCAACCGCAATGCTGATGTGGCCCTCAATGAAATGTGAGTTTGACACCCCTGTCCTAAAGCAACTTTTGCAACACATTCTCTTTCCTTACATTCACATTTCATTTATTCTGTGAACTGAGACTGGAAAAAAGCAAAAGGCTAATATTATTCCCAACCATGACTAGACTCTGAAGTTTCCAAAGTGGTAAGTTGAGGAAAAGGGAAGCAGATGCTTAAGGCATGGCTGTTTTTGTAGAAAAAAAGTCAAATAAATAAACAGGAGTCTACAGTTCATTTTCTGTAGTGCGATGTTAGGCTTTAAGTATCATATTTCTATTTTCTGTGGACAAATTATGCAACTGTGTACTGTGTATATATTCATGCTTTTATTTGCATTTTCGACTGTGCCAAAATTGACACTAAATTGTCTCTGAAATCTTTTTGAAAATGGGTAATACTAGTTTCAAAGGGTCCAACCAACCTTTTTTGTTTTGGGCAAAGAATGAATTATTTTCAGCTGATGAATTTCATCTCATAGCTGGAACACTGCATTTTCTCTTGTGGTTTTCCATTTAAGCTGCTATTTTATAGTGACTTGAATAGTTTTTGAAGTTTATTTCCTTCACTATTACTCATTTACATTTTAATATTTAAAGTTATTGTAAATAAACAAAATTTAAAAGTTATTTCCTGCCCCAAAGGAACAATAAATGGCTGGTAGGCAGTGTGTGGCATATAGAGATGTAGGCTGGAATGGAGCAATCCCCTTTCCCCAGCATGCTTTCTCTATGCACAGAGGAACACCACTCAGCTCAGTTGAAAATTATTTGGCTGCATTATGACTTTATTGTGCACAGTTTGTGCTGTAAAGAAATATTGGCACATTAAACCTTAAAAATAAAACGCAAAGTTAGATAAATGATCTTCTATGCTGGGAGAATAATGTTTGTTACAGGAAATTTGTTATCCAAATCATGTTTAATTAAAATTGAATGTGTTTTTCTAATCTGAAAAACCAATCAGAGCTTTCTATTCTCCTACTGCCAATTGTGGTAAAGCAGTAGACGGCTATAGAATCTCAACTTATTTCTTGCATCGTAATTAATTTGTAAAGATTAAACAATATTCTTCAAAAACTAAACCCTCCACATATCCTTTTAATGATGAAAAATTATCCTAATTTAATTTATAATTAAAGTTCACGAGATCTCCTAATACAAAATGGCACAAAATACTTTAACTTTGGATGAATTCAAGGATATTTGGGAACAACGCGCTCAGCAGTTATTTGTCTGCTGCCATAAATCTGGATTTAAAGGAGGTTATGGAAAAGAAACAAGTGAACAAGACTGAGACTGATGATTGGACAGTGGAAACTTTAACCTTAACCTTTACTGAATATACACATGAAACTGGCTGATGTCAAAATTAAATTAAAAAGGGATTGTTGGTGGCAATATGCTGATTCTGTGAAGGCTGATTCTGTGTAGAGAAGGCTGTAAAGCACTGTGAAATGGTATATAAGACTAAGTGCTATTGCTATATGAAACAACAAACCAGGAGAGAGGCCTGGATAACTTTCTTATTTTGAATTTTTACTGAGCAAGATGAGACAGGCTGATTCAGATCTGGATTTATGACAAGCTAAAAAACTGTTATGAGAAAAAAGATGTACTATATATTTATTTATTTATTTATTAATGGGACTTATATCCCGCCCTATCTCCCGAAGGACTCAGGGCGGCTAACAACAACAAAATTAAAGGTCTCTGTACAATAAATTAAAATTAAAAATTACAATAAATTAAAGATTAGAGTTAAAAATTGTAAACATAATTAAAATCCCTGTCAGTCCAGGTCAGCCAGGTGGAAAAGGAGTGTTTTGAGGCCACGGCGAAAGGACTGGAGATCTTGGGCCATCCGAAGCTCAGGGGGGAGCTGGTTCCACAGGGCTGGCGCTCCCACAGAGAAGGCTCTTCCCCTGGGGGGTCTATATTACCTGTGTTTCCACGAAATAAGACGGGGTCTTATTTTTTTCCCCTCCAAAAGAGGCACCAGGTCTTATTTTGGGGGGTGTCTCTTTTACTCACCTCCTGCACCAATAGCTCTGCCCAGCTTGTCTACTTCTTCTGCAGCCGAAGGAGCAGCTTCATTCTGCAGCTGCATTCCGGCCTGCATTTCACAGTCAGGCTTTTCCAGAAGGCCTTTGCAGCTAAGTACCGAGCTATGGATTCAATCCATAGCTCGGTTCTCGACTGCAGTGGCCTTTCCAGAAATGCAGGCCTGACTGAGAAAGGCAGGCCTGGCTGCAGAAGATGCCTCAGAAGAAGTAGGCCAACGAGGAAAGGCCTGGCTGCAAGGTAAGTGGGTGCGGGGTGCATGGGGCAGATCCACACCCCCACCCTAGGTTGATTTTTAAGTGTGCCTCACCCCGAAATTTTTGCATAGGACTTATATTAGGCCCACCCCCAAAAATCAAGCTAGGGCTTATTTTGGGGGTAGCCCTTACTTTCAGGGAAACAGGGTATTAGTAGGAGCACGATGGCTCATCTGTTAAAGACTAGAAAGCAGACAGCGTGGATTCGAGACCCGAGCTTTGCGTGACGGAGTGCTCCAGCACCTGCTCACCTAGCAGTTTGAAAGCATGCAATTGCAAGTAGATAAATAAGTACCATGTCACTGGGAAGGTAACAATGTTCCATGCGTCTCGGCATATGGTCATGCTGGCCACCTGACCAGGGAAATATCTTTGGACAATGCTGGCTCCCTCAACTAAGAAACAAAGATGAGCAGTGCCCTCTAGAATCGGACATGACTGGACAGAGGAAACCTTAAACTTAACTTTTACTGGATATACAAATGAAACTGGCTAATGCTTTAAAATTAAATTAAAAAGGATATGCAAATAACAAGCCAGAAGACAGGCCTGGATAACTTTCTTATTTTGACTTAATAAAAGAGATGTGTTAAATTTTTGAAGCATTATCTGCCATCCCCTTTGGAGTCTTCCTTCTGAAGGCACACAGCAGTCTTAGGAGTTTTTCCACCCTGGACTTCATGGGATTCTGCTTCTGTAAGCATACTAATCCTATGGATAAAATTTCTGTTTCCATTCTGCCTCCTACACCCAAAAAAAACTGTACCAATAAATCAGTTATTCAGTGATCCAGAATTTTCAAACTTCACCTTTCTTGAGGAGTGGTTCTTCTGTAAAGTCCAAACAGTTCATTTTCTAATAGATACTTACCCTCCAACTTGCTTCACAGCTTTTCAAATCCTCATCTTCATTTCTACCCTTTATTGATTTTTTATCTTGCTCTATATTCTCTTTTGTTCTGTTCCTATTGCTTTACATCAATATGGATTCTGCCCACCCAGCCATCTCCTTCCAAAGTTGTACTGTACAGTACAGTGCCACATTCAAGAAAGTGTGCATTTCTTTCTGCTCTTACCTAGTCTCCTTGTTCTCATCACAAAGGCCTTACTTAAATTAATAGTAGATATCAGAAAGATTGTAAGTATGCAGAGGGGCAGGACTTGCCCTGTTTCCATCCCCACTCCTCCCCCAGTAAGGTAGCTGTGCAACCATAGGGTCCGCTAAATCTTCTTCAAAGGAACATCTTGCAAACAGCCACTTAGTTTAACTTGTTAATTATCCTATACTTCATAAAATAGTTCAATAAATTCTCACTTTCTGTTGAGGGCAGGGAGAAATATGTGTGGCAGGAAGAGTTTTAAATTTTCCTGGGAACCACCTCACTAGGCCAGGGCCAACATACTGAGATCCAGCCCATGATTTTAATGGTTTCTAAGACATTTGCTTTCTCAAGCTGTTAGAATCAGGATTGGGTAGTGCTTGAAAATATTAATGCCTTGGTGTACGTTTCTCAAATCTGTATTGTTTGCCTACTCATAGCTAATGTGCTTTATAGCTCATTTGTTTTTATCCTTCTGAATAATAAAAAAACAATTATAACACATTTGTTTGGATCCCTCATAAAATTCCAGTAAGCAGGACGATTGCATAAAAATTTTTTTAAGGCACAAACATCTTTTTTTGAAGTAATTTTAACCCAATTAATTCAGTCTGCTTGATACTCTACTCTTCCAGTGATATTTAGAACTAGATGCAGTAGGTGTGTAGGGTATATTGAATTAAAAAAACATCTGGTTTTCCACTAACTTGCTTCTTTTCATGGATTTAGTTGCAATTAGTTTCATGGCCCAAATGAGTGGTAATTCAGATGAAAACCAAGACTCTGAGAACTCTTGGATAGGTTTATGATTTGGAAGTGGTCTTTGGTCCTATGCTGACAATATTAAATAGACTGAGTCTTAAAGGCATAGACTTAAAATGTAATAAGTGTATTTATTACAAGGATAATTATAATGCTGTCCAGATAATTTGAATGTCAGATACGAACACAGTTTCAGGAATAGCCATACAGAAAGCTGGCAGGCATATTTGAATTAAATGCTAGAAGGATCATCCCAAACCACAAAAGCAGCTGACACTAAAACAATTTGATGAAGAGGGTGTAAACCCTATTCTTGAAGATTTTCTCAAAATAAATTGGGTTGGAGCAACGTTGCATCTCACTAATAATCATCCAACTTGTAAGGTTGGTGTGCCAGACAATTGTACATTTTTCAAAACTGCAGTACCAATTTAGGAAAGAAATTGTGTTTGATCTGAAGCAAAGGTTTGTACTTTTACGTTCTTCAAAAATACATATATAGAATAAAAGAAGGGGTCTGACCATGATGCTGAGTATATCTAGATCAAAGGAATAACAAAGTAGTCCTTTTTATTTTTTAGCATATACTTCCTTTATTTTTTCTAGATTTAGTGCACAAGATGCAGTTATGTTTGAAATGCCCAAGAATTGTTTCTCTTACTGAACTGGTTGGCTAGGTTTCCCCAACATGGTGTCTTCCAGGAGATTCCAAGAAATCTCCAGTATCCTAAAAACAGGCTGGAATTTCTGGAAGTTATAATCTCAACATATCTGAAAGCTATCAAGTTGAGGAAGGCTGTATAGATAATCTTAATAATTAACTCTGGAAAAAGTGGGTGTTGGCTTTATGAAGTGTGGAAACTATAGAATCAGCAAAATCTAAATAACAGGATATAATTGTATACCATGATTTGATTTTGCTGGAAATTTTATTTATTTATTTATTAAATTTCTGTGCTGCCCATTTTACTGGTACAGCAATTCTGAGTAACTGGAAATTTGCATTTGCATAGAAAAAAATAAAAAGTCCCCTTGGTCCTGCCAGTATAACTAACAACATGATCTGTTAGCTTAGACTGAAATTGCTAAAACATGCTTAGTCATATATCCTCTTCAGGCTTATGTAGCAAGGGACCACAGTGGGTTACACTTGGGTACTCTTACGTGGGACAGGATTTTTCTCAATTTATTACGGATTGTGTAACCCAACTGATTTTCAACCTTGCATGAACCTGAGATTAAGAATGCTATGTTTGCAGGAAGTCAATGTTAACAGTAATTTACACCTGAAGCAGCTCTGGGCAAGAGTCCAAATATACCCAGAGTTCATGATAAGAAAGTACAACCTGAGCAAGACACTCTTGGCTTGGTTCAGGGTACAATCAGATCTGTGGACTCTACCTACTTTTGTGACCTTCTTATGCAATATTCCTTGGAAAATAAGTATTTGGAAATGAGGAAGTAGAACTGTATACATAAGGGACTTTTTGGAAGGGTTGAACTAAAATGCTGTAAAAGCTTAAAGGTGCTTAACATCCTCTTGAAGGATGTTTTTCATCCAAGGAACTTGTACTGTATTGTGTTGTATTTTACTGGGCTTACTGGTAATTCCAATTGTAAATGTTTCTGACTGCTGAATCTACCACAGCAGAGGTCTCCAACCTTTTGGGCACCAGGGACCAGTTCCTTGGAGAGAAGTTTTTCCACGAACCAGCGGGGGCATGGTTTTGTATGCTGCCTGCATCCTGTGGATGGGGCTTTTCTTGTTTGTGTGGACCAGTTGCTGGCATGCTGTGGCCCAGTACTGGTCCACAGACCGGAGGTTGGGGACCCATGCACTACAGTATGGCCTGGGAGGGGGGGAAGTTGTGTTGCTTGGTATAAATGATGTCTATTAGCTTTCCCCAATTTGGCATCTTTAGCTATGTTAGGACTGCAACTTCCAGAATTCCCAGCCAGTATAAATATCTTCAAATGTGTTAATTTTATGCTAATCTTCATCCTAATCTTCATTTTCATTACCAGAGGTTGGCTTCATGTGCGGGAATTAAACATACAAGGCTCTGGAGTCTTTTTGATTTCTATTCAAGTGAACAATAAAAGCTGTAAGAATCACTTCTAACTATTCAAACAAATTTCCATGGACATATTAGAGGTAAACCCTTACTTCTAGTAAGGTTGGCAAAGTAGAATTTAAGAAAATGCTTTGATAGTTTTATGCAAAGATTTATGATTAGCTGTTTATATAAGTTGTTCTGCATTCCGTAATTCTTATTAGCGTACACATATCAAAATACAGGAAAGAGAAAACTAAAGGCAATTTATAAAACGGCTACTTTAACTACCAGTAGGGAAGGATCTCATGACTGTAGAAAGAACTGGATGTGGATAATGGAAGTGCAGTTCAACATAGTTAGAAATGTCCAGATTGAGAAAGATTGTGCTGATTCAGGCCAGGAATCCTATTTTAGCAGGAGAAGGGTGGGAAGATCACAACTCCTTTTGACAGAACAATTCTGAAGTGTGTTGGAGCCACAAATGGAATGTTATAGAAGCCACAGACAGATACAGAGTTAGGTGCCTAATGTATTCTCTTGTGTACTTTTGTAAATTGAGATAGTATTATAAAAATCAGGATTTTTTCCCCACTAGCACTCAAAACTGATTATTTCTGCAGTAGTATGAATGTTTTTAAAGGCAGCCTAGACATTAGAAACACTGGGACTATTGCTCTTTAGCAGCAGTTATCAGTCTAGCCAGTTTAAATTTCAAAATCAAGGTAGGAAGTGCTGATTTCAATATATTTGTCAAAGCTTTTGCTAGGAACTATGTTCCAGAAATGACCCCGTCAAGAAGTATTTGAGTTAATTGCGCTGGAGTTCTTATCAAGTTTCCCTAAAGCATTCCTAATAAGCTTTTTCTAGTTTTGGGAGTTAGGCAAATGACCCCATATTTTTTTCATTACTTTGTCAGAAATGTTGGGAAATTGCTGTGGATGACTTTCACCCATTAGCACATTCCCAGTCAATCCTTACATCCAGCTCAGAGTAGACATAAATGAAACTACTCATCTCAGCTGGCAAAAAAAAAAGCTTGATACTTACCGGTAATTAAACATCATTGACTTTAAAACAGCAAATAAAATTTAACAGCAAATTTAATTAAACAAATATAGCTTGATGTTTAATTAAACATCAGACATCTAAACAGATAGCTGGAACAAACTGAAGAAAAAGCAGGAAGAGAAAGATATAAAAAGCAGGCAAGAATTTATATGTGTATACATATCTTTACATACCTATATTGTATGCACATACACACACACACACGTATGTAGAGAGTGAGAGTGAGAGAATCTCTATCTCTAATCTCTATCTCTGTCTATCTGTCTATATCAAAAGGCACAGAACCCTGGAAACAATAGTAATATTAACTTTTAGTATGAACAATCCCAAAGAGGCTGGCTTTTGTTCATTCCAGCTTTAACCCCTCTCTCTCTCTTTACAACAGTTCATCTCTGACTTCTTTGTCACATACAGCCTTCTTTGTTGGCAGCCTCCTGGAGATTGATTGATTGATTGATTGATTGTGTGTCATCAAGTTGTTTTTGACTCTTAGCAATCAACTGGATACATTTTTTCATAATATCATATGGTTGGAAGAGACCTTGGAGAACTTCTAGTCCAAACCCCGGGTTAAGGCAGGAGTCCTCACACCATCTCAAATAAATGGTTGTCCATGAATGAAGGCAAATATAGGTGTCCCAGGATACTGTTGCAGGATCCAATCTGGGTCTGTCACCAGGACCAGAGGCTTAGTCTTCCGAGTTTTCGGACTCGTGGTGGAGCCCATCTTCATGGAATTTCTCTCTAACAGAGTGTGTGCTTTGAGTTATTCTGTATTTATATGGTGCCTGCTTATTAAACATAGCAATTGGTACATTTTATGTATTCATTTATTTCATCTACATGTATACCCTTTCTTGTCCCTGAAGTATAAGATAGTGATTTCCCTTAAATGTGTCATTACTACAACAAGCCTATGAGTTAGGCTGAGTGAGAATCTCCACTCCAAGGATTTATAAGGGTGTTGCCACAACTGAGGGTGGAGTTGAATCTGGAACTTTAGGGCACTTCCCCAGCACCTTTATCACTTATGTTACAGCATTCGTGTGTCATAATCAAATATTTGCTGTTTTAAGGTCAGTGCTTCAGATTGCATTAAGAGCAACAAGACATAAAAATGCAAACTAAGAAACCATTCTGACCTGCATTTCCACATAAAAGGTGATTTGCCTCGCACCATGAAACAATAAACACTAAAAAACTGCATAATTTTTATTTTTATTTTTAATTTTTAATGTTATCTTAATTGTGGGCTGTATTAATTTAATTTAATTTTATTCTCTCTTTTGTATTGTTTTTAACTTGCCCTGTGAACCGCTCTGAGTCCTTCGGGAATAGGGCGGTATATAAATTCAACTAATAAATAAATAAATAAAATAATATGTTATATGAAGACAATGAGCTCACCTCAAGGCTGTTCTTTATTCTTATCTTCCACTCTAAGTAAATAGCAAAAAGGAAGCAAGGCAGATAATTTGCAATGGATGTTTTATTCAGTAGCTCTGTGAAAGGGCATTCCTTCTGAATGTAAAGTGTTGCCAGTGTATTAAAATTCCTGCAGGAATTTTATCAGTCTCTTGAGAGCTTTGTTATTGTTCTATCGATGTCAATTAGGTTTCTTATAGATGCTGTTGTGATCATTCCACATAGGATTTCCTTCCAAATAAAGACTTACATGAATTAAGCAATATTATACTATGCCTTGTTCTCAAATTTGTGAAGCTCAATAACAAACGGATGTGGTTGAAAATAGCATGCTAAATCAAGGATTATACTGAAAGCCAGAATAGAAATGCTGTTTAATACTGCTGATTAATACTGTTCCTACAAAGAATAAGAAAAGTGGATAGGATTGCTGGCTCGTTAAATTTACCATTGCTTTTAAACTGTAGGATAGGGTAAGGGTAGATTGGGCCTGTTGCATTTCATTGATCAAATAGCCTGTAGTGAACTCCTGTAGATGCTACGTAATATATCAACTATGAAATTAACATTTAAAGTTGAGAGGCTTTCCCATTTCCTTCCGGTATCTTTTACATATGGAAACATACTGCATACTCATACATTTATTGAAGCATATAGATATTAGAAGCAGCTGGCTTATTGACACTGTGTCATACAATGCTGGAGAAGCAATGAAATTAACTCATTAGGCAAAATAAACATCCAGGACTTAAATTCCATATTTTCAGATTGTCCAATTAATGATAGCTAAGTCTATTGCCATGAAGATGGTGACATAAATTATTAATCATCGCTGTCTCCCAGGAATAAAATTTTATTCTTTAAAGACTAAGATCTAACCAGAAGTCCATTAGGGAAAAAATCCCTACATATATAGTTAACTGTAAGCAAACATGTTATTTACAAGAAAACATTATTTCTGGGAAACATTTTGCAGGCTTAGTTCCCTTCATCTGTTCTAGCTTGCTTACATCTGATCATAGCAAGCTGATCTTATTTTTCAGCTGATCTTACATTTTTGTGGTACACTGTTTGGTTTTTTGCTTCTTTTGTTAATTTTGCATTTAACTTATTCAGTTATAGCTGCTGCTGCACTGTACATTAGTTGCTTTGTTTCTTGCGGTGAACTGATGCTTATATTTGATATTACAGTATTGGCATCTCTTAATATTTATCCAACTGTTTCTTTCAATGCAGGCAACCTTTATTGGTTGTTTTTGTGCTGTTCTTTATTTCAATTCTTCTTTAGATATAGTTTAGTTTTGTTCTTTCTCAGGAGAAAGCCGAGGGAAAGGCGACTGGTTTTGGAATAAAAGAGATTCAAAAGTATCCTGGCTTCCTCTACTGCCAACTCCTCTTGGTCCGCCTCTACATTCTGTGCTACTTCAGAGCTTCAGTTTTTTTTCGCCCTGGGTAGATTTTTGCAAGTTCTTCCAATTCTGCTTCTTTGAATGCTTTATTTTGTATTATAAAATTGATATTGATCTGCTAGCCTCTGCTCTTTTAAAAAAAATTAAAAAAAAATCTGGATGTTCTTCTTTTGAGAATTGGTGCATTCTTTTCAGGTAGCCCCTTGGAGATGATTTGTAATAACAGATCATTATTTATTTTCAATATTATTATTTAAAATCATAGCTGCAACTTCTTTAGCTGGTATTGGCCTTCATATGCATCGAGTTCTTCCCAAGAATCTAGGATGTCGTAATGTATCAGTATAACATATCTGTGGATCCAAGCAGTGGTATCTTTTGTAATTAACAGATGGAAATATTGTCAAAGTGCAGATTTTCTAAGGCTGTCCAAGATTTTTTTGGTACGGCATCCAGTGTGCTGATGACCTCTGGGACCACCATGGCAGGTTACGCCACAATCTTTCAACTTCGATTTTCAGATCTTGATACTTTGTGATCTTCTATTCTTTGCCCTCTATTGTACTATCTCTTGTTATTGTTACCTCAATTATCTATATTTTCTTTTTTTAAGCACAATAAAATCTATGAGCCAAGACTTACCAGTTTGTATTCAGAAATTCTGTAATATTTTAATCTGCTCATTTTTATACTACTTCTTCAACCCTATGTTCCCACTAATTTTTCATTACTGGCACATGATAATATTTTCAGATACTTAAGTTAATCATTTTGGTGATTGTGTTATATCATTACTTATAATCAATTTGTGCAAACGTCTGCATGACCTGAATATATGATCTATTTCTTCTGCCTCTTTGAACAATCTGCACTTTAAATTATTTGATATTTTTTTCAATTCTGGCCTTAATTGCAGTAGTTTGAATAAATTACCTTTGAGTAGTCAAAATCAAGTCTTCAGTTTCTTTTTAAAATGCTCCTTTTGTAAGCTATTGCCAGGTTTTATCTTTATCCACGTTCCTCTTGCTCTTTTATAGAAATTGACCGTGTAATGCTTTTCCTTGCCAGCGTTCTGTTCTTGTTTTTATTACATTATTTCAATATTCACTTATTATTTCCTATGCATTTAGTGTTTCAATTTTGCAATGCTTGTTCTTGGCTGTCTTAATATGATAAGCCACTGCATGCTTTTGTTTTTCAAAAGTTTAAGTAAACTTCTGCCTTCATTTGTGAGAACACTTAAAGGCCCAAGAAATTTACTCATTCCTGCATCTGGTTCTTGGTCCTTCTGTTTTTTATTTCTTTTCTAACATGTACTTTGCCTTTTCAGTAGCTGCATATTGGGCTGACATTTTCATTGCACCTTGCTGCGCAACCCCCACATCCGTTTCTTGCTGAATTAATTATAGATGTGTACTGGCTAATGGTTGCTGGAAGGAAGAATGTGACTTGAACTAGTGGTTATTATAAATGTATTTGAAAAATTGTGAATTATTGCAGTGTTATTTATGATATGATTTGCTGTAAGTCACTTAATTCAGATGACATAAAATATTAATTATACACAAATAAGCCATTGTTTAGGTGGTGTGAGCAGATCTGAGTTGGAAAAAAAAATCCAAAGGGCTTTTAAGATGGCAGCACACGTTGCTGCCATGTAGTGATCATATGGAGTTTTGCATCCTGATAACCTTACCTTAAAAGGGACGCGCTGGCTCAGTGGGTTAGGACGCTGAGCTTGTCGATCAGAAGGTCGGCAGTTTGGTGGGTCGAATCCTGTGTGCCGCGTAGCAGAGTGAGCGCCTGTTACTCATCCCAGCTTCTGCCAACCTAGCAGTTCGAAAGCACGTAAAAATGCGAGTAGAAAAATAGGGACCACTACGGTGGGAAGGTAACAGCGTTCCGTGCGCCTTTGGCGTCTAGTCATGCCGGCCACATGACCACGGAGACGTCCTCAGACAAGTGCTGGCTCTTCGGCTTTGAAACGGAGATGAGCACCGGCCCCTACAGTTGGAAACGACTAGCACGCATGTGCGGGGGAAACTTTACCTTTACCTAACCTTACCTTAGGTAAGTAAATCAAATGTAAACCATGGTTTCAGGTTGTAGTTAAGACTCTCATTCAAACTAATATCGAAGTCACGATCTGGTTTCAGATAACACCCTTGGCCTAATGTCAATGTAGCTTAGCATGATCTGTACTTGTACCCAATGCCTGTTGGGTTCGGTGAATTATCAGGAGCTGAACTTCAGCAGTGAAGTTTCCATTCTGGGATGGAATCTATCCCTATTTTATCTATTCTGAATGTGTTTGGATATTTGGATTTTTTTTCTTAGAAGTTGTAGAGCAAATGTGAGTCCATCTCTGTGTTTGGGATCCAGTGTCTTTAGAAGTCTGCTGATCCAAGTGAATCCTCCTATGCCATAATTCTGATTTTCTCTCATAATTCTTCTCTCTAAACATTGTAGATTCAATATTCATCTGAAATAGCTTGCTAAAGGTTTTGCATATGGAACAAGGCAACCACAAGATTAGCTCTTGTTGGAGTCTTCCCTCTAATCTTGAATATATTAGGGGGAAAAATGAAGCCCTTAGGCGTGCAGCTAAAATACTTTTATTAAATAATTTGAAAGATGTTATATTACTTCAATCAAACATGCAGTCTCTAGTCTACAGATGAGCGGCCTTACCTGTTCTTATGACTCCACTTGGATTTCCAATGAGGACAATCAGTGTAAGAATAGTTGTTATCAAGAAATTCAGATATTCTGCTTTCTCTTTTGTAAGGTTGCTAAAGACTTGAAGCTCTCTTCCCCTGTCCCTGACAGGCTTCAAGTCTTTAGCAACCTTACAAAAGGTGACTGTTATTTAGGAAAGAGGCTTAGAAGGGACTTTCCCTACAGAGATCCACTTGTTGCACACTATCAAAACTAGGAATGGACATTGTTAAAGGTAAAGGTTCCCCCGCACATGCGTGCTAGTCGTTTCTGACTAGGGGCCGGTGCTCATCTCCGCTTCAAAGCCGAAGAGCCAGCGCTTGTCCAAGGACGTCTCCGTGGTCATGTGGCTGGCATGACTAGACGCCAAAGGCGCACGGAACGCTGTTACCTTCCCACCGTAGTGGTCCCTATTTTTCTACTTGCATTTTTACGTGCTTTCAAACTGCTAGGTTGGCAGAAGCTGGGACGAGTAACAGGCGCTCACTCTGTTACGTGGCACTCGGGATTCGACCTGCCAAACTGCCAACCTTCTGATTGACAAGCTCAGCGTCCTAACCCACTGAGCCACCATTTTAATTGCTATTTTTTAAGAAGAGGAAATGGCAGGATGACAATCAGGAAACATCCATATAACAGAAGATACAGTTATAGTATTTTCCAATCATCTACCTCTCTGTCTCTCTCTTGATCGATAGAAAGTGGTGGGCATAAAGATGAGTGACCACAGTAACCATATTGTCTAACTTTTTTTAAAAAAATGAATTCCAATTGTCAGAAAAAAGTAATGAATTAAAGATTGTTTCTTGTTGCCTCTATGATGAGAAAAAGAGTTAAAACTGGTTGTGTGTTACCTCAGATTGATTGCTCCAGGTAAAACAGTGGGGAGGATTTAATGACTAGATTTCTGCTGGACATATAAGTACATCCAAGGGGTTGCAAAAGTATCACCAAGTTTCCCTTGTGAAGGATAAGGATAAGAAAGCAAATGTCGTAGTATCTGCAATGTAGGTTCATCTGGAAAGTATCATTCTGTGCATTCTAAACTAATATATTATATTATACTCTGTGCATTCTGGTACTAGGTACTTGAAAGAACCTTTCTTCAAACTTCTCTCCTTCATGACCGATGAAGGAGAGCATGTTCCAGGAACAGATGCCTTGAGGTTTGTTTGTCAATATTTTACTAAGTCTCTGTGGCACGAAGAACATTTTTGCATATTTGCAGTAAGAATAATCTCAGATAGAGTCCTGCCCTGCCCTATTTACCATTATGGAATGAGTCTGTCTGTCTGTCTGTCTGTCTGTCTGTCTGTCTGTCTGTCTGCCTGCCTGCCTGCCTGCCTGCCTGCCTGCCTGCCTGCCTGCCTATCTATCTATCTATCTATCTATCTATCTATCTATCTATCTATCTATCTATCTATCTATCTATCTATCTATCTATCTATCTATCTATCTATCTATCTATCACATTTCAAACAGGGACTCTGGACAATATACAATTAAACATCAAAATGTAAAAACAGCATAACTCTAACATTAAAATAGGGACGCGGTGGCTCAGTGGGTTAGGACACTGAGCTTGTCGATCAGAAGGTCGGCAGTTTGGCGGGTCGAATCTCGAGTGCTGCGTAGCAGAGTGAGCGCCTGTTACTCGTCCCAGCTTCTGCCAACCTAGTAGTTCGAAAGCACGTAAAAATGCAAGTAGAAAAATAGGGACCACCACAGTGGGAAGGTAGCAGCGTTCCGTGCGCCTTTGGCATCTAGTCATGCTGGCCACATGACCACGGAGATGTCCTCGAACAAGCGCTGGCTCTTTGGCTTTGAAACAGAGATGAGCACTGACCCCGAGTTGGAAACGATTAGCACGCATGTGCGGGGGAACCTTTACCTTTTACTAACATTAAAATGTTAGAATTTAAATTTTAGAATTAAATTTTTCAACAAAATTAAAAAGGTTTTAAAGAGACAGAATTATTAAGCCCTGTTTACACGCTTAAACCTATAAGCCAAGAGTTTGAATGTCCCAGGTGAAGCAGAACCCAAGGAGTTAAGGACCCCATAGAAAGTGCAGAAAAACTGATAGTGTTTGAGTTAGGGTGTGATCCAATTAATCTTTTCTTCAAGGCTGTAATATAACAAACTGAAGAGGATGTCAGCTATGCTGACTCAGGAATTCTGGGAGTTGAAGTCCATGAGTCATAAAAGAGCCAAGGTTGCCTACCCTTGGGATAGCCCATCACTTCAGTATCTGTGAACCAATAAATCTTCAAAAACCACACTTCTAAAGAACGCATATGACAGCATCAGCAATATTTCACTAATTTCTCAGGCTGATTAGAAGGCCTGCAGGCCTATACGTTTTATCATCAGCAACAGTGTGAAGCTGTAACATAATCCCTATTATTAAGTTGTCAAAAGCAGAAATGATGAAAGAAAAGAGACTGCAGGTAAATCAACATTTTGAGTGTAATTAATATGTATTCGGATAAGCTGACAATTAAGCAGTGATTCTCACATGTCACTAAAAAACTCTCAGCCTAAAAACATTTAATGGGATAGCAAAGTCAGGGTAACCATAGGCCTTAAAATTAAGCAGTTAATCTTCAAATGATTGCATATCTAATTTATATACATTATACTTACTGAGAGTTTTACTGAAAATACTGGAGCTAAGTAAATCTTCTGTAGCTCTGTGTAGGGATGTATAATAAATGTTTGTTCCAAACCACAGGTTGTAGCTTAACCATATGCAAGTTAATGATTTGAACCATTCGTTGAGTTCTGCCTTCTGTAACTGACAGTAAACTCCAAAATATATATGAAGACCAAAAGGTGTATGTGCAATTCCACACAGGATTACAATCAAACTAAACATGATGAACTTTATGGTATATTTGTTATGGTTTATTTATTTATAGGCAGATCACTTCACTATTTACAGTACATGAATGTAGAGATTCTACAGTCTTTGTGATGTAAACAATTAACTCCGCAATGGGGGAGTCTCAAAAAGAAGCCAGTTCTGAAGTATTTACATAATTTAAAATAGAACTTTTATATACTCACTAGATAGATATAGAGAATACATTGAGCAATTTGGTTAAATCATCTACGAAACTATAGAATCTGACAATGTAAAAATACAAGAAAACATTCTCTTATTTAGAAGGTTGACGTTGAAATCACACTAGAAAGAAATATTTATTTAAAAAATGACAATAACAAAAGAAAGGCATAAAATGTATGCCAATTAAGGTTAAAGTATATTACATAAATAAGGACAAAACAGAATACGACCGGGGGGGAAAATAAGTGAAATATTAAAATCTTCTATTACTCTTTTAAAACACCAAACCAAAAACTTGATTGTATAGATTACAAAGGGGTCAATTCTGCTGCCTTTACTTACCCAGATGTAAGTTACCACTTAGTTATTACCTGTAAAAACATGGCAGAATTGGGCCCTTCCAATTATTAGCAGTGTTCTCCAGGAAAAAAAGAAAAAAAAAACCAACAGTAAAATCTTTAGTTTATAATTTTTATTATAAATAACATATAGCAAATGTGCCCCTCTTTTAGGTGAAATTCTTATACCTTTCTCTAAAAAATGCATCAATTTAGCCTCCTTCACACGCTCTGCCTCCCATCCACACATAAACACACATGGCAAAGAGGGGCATGAATTCACCTTTGTGTGAAATGATGCTTCCTAAAGCACCAACTCCTGTACTAAAATCAGTCTTTCCAGTGGTTTGTCTCACAATCGGTATCATACACATGAGGAAATGAAAAAAAAAGAGGGAAAACAAACTATTATAAGAAATCTGTTTTTCCAATAGTGAAATGACCCTCCTCAAAATGCAGCACCTTTGTGTACTGGTTTGGGTGTGTTTTGATGCACGCAGCGCTCTGCACAAGACGGAGAGGTCTAGTCCAGGGGTCCCCAACCTTGGCAACTTTAAGACCTGGGGAATTCTGGGAGTTGAAGTCCACAGGTCTTAAAGTTGCCAAGGTTGGGGCCCCCCCTGGTCTAGTCTTTTCCAAAGCTGCCATCTGAGAAGCCTGCAGCAATGGCAATGCAAGTGAAAAATGGCCCACTCCTACTTCTGTACAGGTTTCTGCATACTTTGGTTCGTAGCCTGACTTGATGCATGATTCCCACAGACAAATGAACCTAGGATTTTTGCAGATAATGTGGGCATGCTTTCAGGATTACCTGGGTCGAATCTTAGACTGACAAGGTGATGCCTTTAATTATAGCGATTTGCATAAGTGAGATTTAAATATTACAACTGGGACATTTAAAACCTGGTCTAATATTCACTGAGATGTTTGTCAAACTTCAAATTCATTGGTTTCCATCTACGGGTAGTCCTCAATTTACGGCCATAACTGAGCTTGAAATTTATGTTGCTAAGTGAGACAGTTGTTAAGTGAGTTTTGCCTCATTTTACAACTTTTCTTGCCACAGTTGTTAAATGAATAGCTGCGGTTGTTAAGTGACTAACACAGTTGTTAAATGAATCTGTTTTCCCCATTGACTTTGCTTGCCAGAAGGTCGCAGGAGGTGATCACATGACCCCAGGACATTGCAACCGTCATAAATACGAGTCAGTTGCCAAGCATCTGAATTTTGTTCACGCAACCATGGAGATGCTGCAATGGTCATAAATGTGAAAAATGGTCATAAGTCACATTTTTCAGTACCATTGTAGCTTCTAGTGGTCACTAAACGGACTGTTGTAAGTTGAGGACTACCAGTATAAGGATTATAGGGAAGTTCAACTTATATGTTAACTCCCACACAGGCTTTGACATCTAAGCCATTTTATGCTCAAAATATGCCCTAAATTAACATCTTTTTTTATATATTACATTCTTATAGCATTTGTCTTCAAATAAATTAATTGCAGCTGCTCACTGTTAGGCCATGTTCTTCAACTAATCATAAATACAATGCAAAATGCATAAGCTCCTAGTTGTTTTTGATAAGGAGGGTGACCACTCTTTTTAGAACAATGAGGTACCTGAAATCATACACAAAAATGTCGTGGAAGGGGCCCTCCCAAATGCTATATGGGAATCAGTGACATACTATAGGGAATTATATATATATATAAAGTCAAATTACACAAATGAGAAAGAAAAAGCTCTTTGCAAAAAATTCAGAAAACATGGAAATGAAAAAGGCTTGGTATGCTTACATTGGTAAAGAATATCACACATGGACTATCCTCTTGTGAACATAAACTTAGGAAATGCTAAACTGCTTCCTATTTCCATATAGTAAATTAATGCCATATTAAACCCAGCCATGCACACACTCATACGGACTCTTGTATGGCTTTTTTGAATGGGCTGCTGAGAAAACTGAGCGTTCATCACAAAAACAAAGACAAAGCTGTTATCAGTTTTATGGAGGTAGAATAGGTCAGAGGGAAAACAAGACAACTGTTTGAATAACTGGCAGTGAAAATAAGATACAGAACCCAGTTCTTCTTTGTGCAGTCCCTTTACCACACGGCTGTTTTACTTCTGCCAAAGTTTTCAGTTGACTTGACAATATTGACTTGTGTTTTACAATAAAGCGATCGTTATTAAAGGGTCGAGAGAAAATAAATGGCTTGTGACTTATTCCTATCCTTAAGGTATTTCTCCTGATTTTCCAAAATAATAATAATAATAATAAAAAACTATAAAAGAAAATTAGGAGGGATTTCTCTCTCTCTTTCTCTCTCTTATACACACACATACACACATCTACAAACATATATAATTTTGTTTAAAAAAATAAATGTCTCCCTCATGATTGCCTCTCTTAATACACCCTTTTGTTCCGAAAAACCCTGGACGATTAATTCTCTTTATTTGGTTTTTCATGGGTCCTCACAAGATCTTCATTTGTTCTGTTGCTCGTCATTATGGCTAGGCCTGCCCCATGAACATGGGGGTGTTGGCATTATGCATATAATTAAAACAAGTACAGAAGAAATTTAGGCAAACTTTGCAGAAAGGACCTCGCTAGCACCCTCTTTACAAAAGGGGCAAAGAACATGATCCCTTCAGAAATGAATCCCCCTAAGCTAAGCGGCAGCGCACAGTCATCTTCAGCCAGTGGGCCTCTTTATACTATCCTAGGAGAATCAAAATGTGCTGAATATAACTGCCCTTAGGAGGAATCTGGCAGAACACATTAGCAGCAAGGATGGCTGGAGCAAGATATAAAGCTCATTTTAATTCCTTATCCTAAGGAAAACAAACAGTTCTCTTACTGCGTGAGAAAAGGCTCATGTTGTAGATTCGTTGACCCACCAATGTAACCATGGAATATCAGCTGCCTATCCAAGCCTATGAGATCTCTCACACTCCTAGGCAAGGAGCAAAATCAGGAGACAGGATGACAGTCTGAGTTTGGTTTTAGTGGATCACAAGTCTATTGTTTGGATACTCTAATATTCGGAGATAGGAGTAAAGAAGCTGGGTATTTTATCCACTCGATCTTATTGCTTCCTTTGTCATATGGAACTTGGCCATTCTTCAACAGCCTTCCATAATTACTCTTTACAATATTTATGTAGCGCTGCAGTTGAGTGCTCTACATAGCAAAAGTTTGATGCATCATTATTTACTCATAGAAACATTGGTGTACCTCTCTGGTTTAAAAGATCTGGGACCACCTTTGTTCTCCCTGTTCTCTGATCCAGGCGTTTGCCTAAAATTCTTCTGTCATACACTACAAATTCCCAAGTCTCTATAAGAATAAATACGAACAAAGGATTTTCACAAATTGCTCCCTGTGTGGGTGATGCAAACTAGCTGTGCTTCCAATAGCAAATTTAGCATAAGCTGCGGGTATTGATATGCTGTAACCGGGAGAAATGTGCGTCCTTTGCAAACCATCCCACTCAGGTTCTACATTCAACACTACTGAATTTGTAGATGCTGAAGGGCTCAATGCCCATTGTCTTCCTCTCATTCATCTGTGCGTTTGTGCACATACGTGCATATTGCATAAAGTCCTAGTGAAGTTTCTCGCACAAAAAATATACATTTTTATAGGCTTCAGGCAAAACAAAGATCACTTATTGCACCTCTCCCTACAGCTAGGATCGAGAGGCTATGTGCATTACAGGATCTTCCTTCCCTTCAAGGAGCATGTCTTGCATGCCCTGGTATCACTGGCAAGTCCAGCTTCTGAAAAAAATAACTCGAGATATAAAAGCAGATAAAAGCCACGTTTGCAAGCAAGTTTGAGCTAGAAGCATTGCCTTCCAAATAGCAGGAGGGCTGTTCTAACTCTTTCTTTCCAGCTGCATTCAACACTTTCAACACGCTTAAAATTTGATGCATTTTCCATCTCTCTGACCGATCCTAGTTCTGAACTTTTTGATATCTCTTGTAACCAAGCCAGGAGATGGAAGAATTCCACTTACTAGTTGTTGGGGTGGTTATTATTAATATTATTTTGTTGTTGTTGGATTGTTCTCTGAAAACGTCAGTACAGCACAGGACAGGACAGTCCTACCCACCCTAAATGTGTCACTATGTACATTCTACGGTAAGCTCTATAGCAATCACATGTAAACATCATTGTGGTAAGGAAATACTAGGACAGAAAAGGCAAAGCTACAATGAGGCACTTGTCTATAGCAGATACTTCATCTTGGCCAGACTTTGTTCTGGTCTGATCCCAAGAAGATCTAATGGCCTTGTAATCCTTTAATAAGTTCCTAAACAGAGATGTTAAAAGTGACACGTTAGCCAAAACATTGTGACAGTGAATTTTGCAAGTAGCACAGAAATTATATTAGCTGCCGTACGAAATCAGGATTGTTATGAAAGCTCCAGATCACCACTCACATCCCAGAAATAAAATATTCGGCATGGGATAAGGAATTCCTTGATCTTATGGTGCCTTTGATATGTACAGTCCTTATCAAGAGAACGGGGGACTATTCAGACAAACTATCTTTGGGACAACATGAATTAGGACACAATCGGGATGTTTTTGTCCTTTGGTTCCAAATGAAATACATGCTGATGCTCAAGAGACCTTAAGGGAAGAGAATCTAACTACTGACAGAATTAAGGCTGTTGTATTTTATCTACATGGATGGCTGAACCCCATCGGTCTCATCTTTGTGAAGAACAGAATAAAGATACGGTGCGTGATGGAGGACTTAGCAATGATATTTGGTCCCCACTCGAAAGTGCTCTCTTGATATTCCTATTGCTTATTTAGTGTCTCCCTATCCTTTGCTGGAGGTCAATTAGCACAAGAGCAGCCACATTGCATCCGGCAAATGATGCATTTGGTACAGTGTAGTGTATGAGAATGAGGTCTCCACATGTATTTTCCCTCATCAGACGGCCTCTTTCTCCAGAAACCATTTGTCTAAATCTACACAAGGCTGATTCCCTTCCCATGGACATCTCAGGGTTTGAATTGAGGAAAAGCTGATCTGAACTCATATTTTTCAAAGATCCTGGAGCACTGGGGAACTACCAGAGGACTGGAAGAGAGCTGATGTAGTTCCCATCTTCAAAAAAGGGAAAAAAATAGAACCTGGAAACTACAGACCTGTCAGCCTGACCTCAATACCTGGGAAGATTCTGGAAAAGATAATCAAACAAATCAGCGATCACCTTGATGCAAACAAAGTCATCACTAAAAGCCAACATGGGTTTGTCAAAAACAGATCATGCCAGACAAATCTTATTGCATTCTTTGACCAAGTGACAAAATTAGTGGACCAGAGGAATGCTGTAGATATAATTTACTTGGACTTCAGTAAGGCATTTGATAAAGTAGATCACAACCTACTACTTGATAAGATAGAAAAATGTGGGTTAGATAGCATCACCACCAGATGGATTCGTAGCTGGCTGACAGGCTGTACTCAGCGTGTGGTCCTCAATGGAACCGCAGCGACAAGGAAGGAAGTGTGTAGTGGGGTGCCCCAGGGCTCTGTTCTGGGCCCAGTGCTCTTCAACATCTTCATTAACGATTTGGATGAGGGGATAGATGGGGAACTCATCAAATTTGCAGACGACACCAAGCTGGCAGGAATACCAATACTCCAGAAGATAGGTTTAAAATACAGGAGGATCTGGACAGACTCGAACACTGGGCGCTATCTAACAAAATGAAATTCAATGGTGAAAAAAGTAAGGTTCTACATTTAGGCAGGAAAAATCAAATACACAGGTATAGTACAGGTGGTACCTTCCTCAATAGTAGCAGCTGTGAGAGGGATCTCGGAGTCCTTCAATATGAGCCAGCAGTGTGCTGCAGCTGCCAAAAAAGCCAACACAGTGCTAGGCTGCATTAACAGAGGGATAGGATCAAGTGAAGTACTAATACCACTTTACAATGCTTTGGTAAGGCCACACCTGGAATACTGCATCCAGTTTTGGTCACCACGATGTAAAAAAGATGTTGAGACTCTAGGAAGGGTACAGAGAAGAGCAACAAAGATGATTAGGGGACTGGAGGCTAAAACATATAGGGAACGGCTGCTGGAATTGGGTATGTGTAGTTTAACGAAGAGAAGAGTGAGGGGTGACATGATAGCAGTGTTCCAATATCTCAGGGGCTGCCACAAAGAAGAAGGAGCCAAGCTATTCTCCAAAGCACCTGAAAGCAGGACAAGAAGCAACGGATGGAAACTAGTCAAGGAGAAAGCAACCTAGAACTAAGGAGAAACTTTCTGACAGTTAGAACAACTAACTAGTGGAACAACCTGCCTCCAGAAGTGGTGAATGCTCCAACACTGGAAGTTTTTAAGAAGAGACTGGACAGCCATTTGCCTGAAATAGTATAGGGTTTCCTGCCTGAGCAGGGGGTTGGACTAGATGACCTCCAAGGTCCCTTCCAACTTATGATGATGATGATGATGAGTAGACAGCAAGAATTCTAAGCTCTGGGAAATTCAAAAGGAAGGAAGATGCAGGCAAACAGACATGTAGAATAAAAAAAATAGTTACCATCTGCGACTGGCTATATATTGTATGGTATGGCTTATTCAAATTTGCTCAGACAGAGAGCAGTATTTAACATGGGACAGAGATACGCTGCTGAGTGCTGGGTCAAGGTACAAGGATGCTTTTGACCATTTTTCTGTTAGGTCTTGCAAACAAACCCAGGCTATGCATCAGCCAAGAGATTTTGCTTTGGTTGAATGACCAGATGGCCAGAAATTTGTTCCTGAGGCTACTGGGGATCTGACTTAAAATAAACTGTTCTACATTTGTGACTTTATGTCATGATGTCATGAAACAATGGCTATTCTGATGTTGGGGTCTAATGCTTAGGAGCCTTAACTTGTTTAGCTCACTTTTCAACTTTCTTTGCCTCACAAGAGATTTCACATGTAGGATGAGTAGGCCAATGGCTATTAGTTATAATGGCTGTTATGTACCTCTCAATTCAGCAGCAATGGACATTAGATCACCACCTGTAGCAAATTAATTGCATTCTTGGGCAGCTTCTGAGTTTCTCAGAAGTATCTGGTGGCCCCATGGAAACAAGATGCTGATCAGAAAGGACTTTAGCAAGGCTTTTCTCATGTGTCATTTACTTGGCTGGGAGGACAGGTTATCACTTCAGCATGAAGGAAGAGGGGAAAACATACCCTGTCACCTTCTCATTTGTCACTTGATTTTATCTTTTGGCATCTGAGGGCTCAGCTGCCAAAATACCCGGAGTCCGCTTTGGACTGTGGAATCACAAGTTTGTCATGTCTTGTGCAGTCAATGATTAAGGAGTGGCGATCCCAGCATCCAGTCCAGACAAACGGAAAGAATGGTTTATACAGCAATTCCACACTGCCATTCAATTAACCCCCTCAGCTAATCAAGGACAAAGTGGATTCTTTATGATTTTCAGAAGAGCCACTCACTGAAGGGAACCATTCTGGAAAGGCTGCATCTGCTGAGGGGCAAGTGCCTCATTACAGTGCATAGTTAAAAATCAAGGAAGCGGTACAATAAATCTGAATTACAGTACATCTGAGCCATAAATACATTATAAGTATATATTTCTTTCTTCTATTAAAAATTAGTTTACAATCTTGATTCTATTCACAATTAACAATTTCATAATCACACACTACAGACCAAAAATGAAATAAAAGTTATGGTGAACACAGCTGCCACTCCACGGCGGAAATGGGGCCAGTCAGAGAAAGGGGTTTGGACAAGAAGAGGACAGAAGGCTTTTGCAGGCTCATCCTAACACAACCAACCAGAAGCAGAGATACTAACTTGTGGCAGTGGAACATCAACACCATGGGAACTCACAGACAGAAGCAGCTTGTTCAATGTAAACATCAATTTAAAGGGTCAGCAGTCTCTCTCTCTCATTATATATTTAATCATTTCTTGAAAACGTAAACATATTGGAAGTGCCTTGACTGAGGTATTAAGGTATTCCTCAAAGGTTAAGGCTGTTACCGATGCAAACTTTCCTGGGCCTCCTGCAGCAGGCTGTCAAAATCCATGGTCTCATATTTGCTTTTTACTGGAGTTGGAGAGGACTCTTCCGTGTTGGAATCTGCTAATAGAGAAAAGATAAATGCTGTCAAACAGAGGGAGGGAGGGAGGGAGGGAGGGACTTGTTATACGGTCCCAAGGAGATCAGCTAAGACATAGGGTATATTACATATAATGTTTCCAAGCCATATAGAAAACCTCTAAATCTCCACTTCCTCTGAAATGGCAGGATTTAATGATCACGAGTAGCTTGTTGAGATATCTCCTGTGCTCTTCTCTGAAGAGACCGATCAGCATTTGGCTGAGGAAACCAAACTGTCCCTCAAGAGAAAAAAATGGCCACAATCTGTCTGGAAGCTGTTATAAACTGCCAGCATTGGATAATTCATTCTCCCTAATACAGATTGCTATTTTGGGTGACAGCATTGTATTTGCTTTCATAACTGGGTGCTATTTAACTATTTTTTATCGTTATGGTTGATTAAGTTAAATTTTCTTGAATTACAATAGTTGCTATCTTCCCCTTTCAGGGGAGGCGGGCTTTAATTAAAATGAAAGAAAATAAATTAAAATCACTTGTGGTCTGTGAAAATGAGCAAATATAAAAAAACCCTTGGAATGTTTAATCTGATTTCTTTCATTTTAATAAAGTATAGGCACAAACCCAGCTATTATTATTTGCAAACACTGATTCATGGCTTAATGCACTGCATATATCTAATCAATTCTGGTTAATTCAGTATCTGCAGTTAAATGATCAGTGGATTAGTATGATTAGTGTATGTGAGTGATTCAAGATAACTACCGTACTCTGATTCAGTCATTTCTGGAGGTGAAAAAAAACCTTGTTTATCTTTGATTGTATAAAGAAAGCACAATGCTAATAAATAGAATTAAATGTATCAGATAGTAAATAAATATTAAATATTGATAATAAAATGTGTAAATGAGGATTGTTGGGAGTGTGTAGATTTTATGCTTTGGATTTTTTAGTGTCCACCATCATTAATATCCGTACCAGGATCACCGTGTGTAAGTTGGATTGCCAAATAATTTTGTTTAATAATAAATAAAGTGAGGGATGCTGGCTGGGGAATTCTGGGAGTTGAAGTCCACATAGCTTGAAGCTGCCAAGGTTTTAGAAACCCTGCAGTATATGAATTAATTCAGTACAACCACCCAAATCTGGTCTATTATGATGAAACTGGACATGATGATTGCTGACTTACCCAAATCAGTAAATCTGGTCCAAAAGAAGTGTCCAAAGCCACCATAAGCCAGCTGGAACAACGGCTCATTTCTTTTCCACAGAGAAGCACCATTCTTCAAGGACAAGGCAGCATGCTCAGAACACCGGTATGTGATGACACCATATTTATCTCCCCTGGATAATAAAAGAGGGAATGCCAGCATAGCCAACAGAGCAGCATTATTTATTTGTCATTATTTTTATTCCATGTCTCTCCAACAGGAGCTCAGAGCACCTCGTTTAAATCTCATGCAAACTTTATAGGAATTAGGATCCAAGAGTCTATTAATCAAACTGCAATGATTACATTGGCATCTCCCAGCTGCCTTGGAAAAGAACACTCCAGCCAGGCTATTTATTATTTTTATTTCCACTTACACACCACTCAGGATAGTTAACAGCTATTAGACTACAAAACATTGACCTTCCGTTAGGCAATGTTATATACATTGTTTATATTGACTATTTATATAATATAAATCTGCAACAGCCAAGAGGCACTGAGTAAAAATGATTTACCCACTAAAATTTTATGCATGTGCGTAATGACAGTATACAGTCATTGACTTATGACCATAATTCAGCCCAAAATTTCTGTTGCTAAGTGAGACAGTTGTTAAGTAGGTTTTGCCCCATTTTATGACTTTTCTTGCCACAATTGTTGTGTGAATCACTGCAGTTGTTCAGTTAGTAACATGGTTGTTAAGTGAATCTGGCTTCCCCATTCTTTGCTTGTAAGAAGGCCGCAAAAGGTGATCATGTGACCCTAGGACACTTGTCATAAATATGAGTCATTTCCTAAGCAGCCAAATTCTGATCATGTGACTATGGGGATGCTTGAACGGTCGTAAGTGTAAAAAAATGGCCATAAGTCACTTTTCCCAGTGCCGTTGTAACTTAAAACAGTCATTAAATGAACTGTTGCAACTTGTGTGTACACACACACACACACACACACACACACACACACAAAGAATATTTTTTTAACTTAAATGCCCTGTTTTTCACTTGAAACATTATTAGAAAGGCACCAGTGCTATTCTGATCATTCTGGAAGAGTTCTGAGCTCAAAACTTTCAAGCTTGGGTGGAACTGTTCCAAATTATTTCTGCTTCTGCATATAGCACAATTAAATTACATATACTGTACATATGCTAAGTAACAGTAATACATTGTGCTGCATCAAAGAAGTGCTGCATCCTCTATGCCAGCGTTTCCCAACCTTAGGAACTTGAAGATGCGTGGACTTCAACTCCCAGAATTCCCCAGCCAGCATAGCTGGCTGGGGAATTCTGGGAGTTGAAGTCCACGCATCTTCAAGTTCCTAAGGTTGGGGAACGCTGCTCTATGCAACACAGCAGTGTTAGTCCTTACAGAATTAAATGACGAGGGAATTTAATGGCAGTTTCTTAGCCAAAACAAATATAATAATACAGTTGAGGGGAAAAATGAGTTTCACACTGCAATCCTTATACATATTTATTCAGCAAAAGGTTTAACTTATTTAACTTACTTCTTAATAGGTACACTATTTCAATTAATTCTCAACCTTTGCATTCACAGGGTACTCAGAGCAGATGTTTCTCCAAAGAAAAAAAATTTATCCAGCTATTAAACTTTGGAGTCTGATTTTAATTTTAATTATAGAATAACACAGCTAATTTACAAATAGTCATGATTTAAAAAAAAATGTTGCTGCCAGGGTTAATAACGAGATAATGAAAACTCACCTTTTATTCTTGGTCAAAATGCAACACTCAACAATCTCTCCAAACACTTCAAACTGCTTCTTCAGTTCACTACAGCTCATACTGCTGGCAAGATTTTGGATGTATACTACACGGCCTTCTCCCTGTTTAATAGCAACAGCACTTAGACTTATATACTGCTTCACAGTGCTATACAGCCCTCTCTAAGCAGTTTGCAGTGTCAGCATGTTGCCCCAAACAATCTGGGTTCTCATTTTACAGATGGAAGGATGGAAGGCTGAATCAACCTCAAGCCTTTCAGGATCAAACTGCTGACAGTCGGCAGAATTAGCCTGCAATACTGCATTCTAACCACTGTGCCACCACGGCTCTTAAAGACAAGAGTAAATTGCCTGCGCAATTGTCCTGACACAATGTATTAAACTGATAAATTCTTGATATCTCCAGTTCCACTTTAATATTAAATAGTACCCTTTTATATTTTAGACAAGAGCCAAAGCGCTTTTGTTCCATTTGGTTTTGAACTCATATTATTATTTTTACTATCAACCCAAGTTTTCAAAGAACCTGAAAAGAATGGATGGAAAATCCAAGAAAGAGGAAATGTAAGTTGTAAAAAAGAAGGAATGCACAGGAATAGTTTAGAAGGATTTAATTCACAAGTAATTTTTCGTTGTTGATTTTTTTTAAAGCTTGCCAAGCCAGTCACACTAATGGATGTCTGATGGAAGTTTCTGGCCTTTGGTACAAACTACTAAATTATATTATTGGCTTAAAAATGCTGGTCACTTCTTTTTCTTGGAAGCTTTAAATTGGCCTAAAAAACTAAAACTAAATCTAACACACGTTTTCCTTTAAAGAAAAGAAAAAAAAGAGTTTTTCAGAACAAGGAGACCAGGTTTGCTGTATGAGTAGGAAATCATACCACAGCAAATCTCTGAAGCATTTCTGAGCATTTCTCGGGAGGAGGCCTCCTGTTCACCAGCAGATTGGCTGAAAAGATTCCTATGCTGCACAGGCATCAATTGTTTATGGACGTCAAACCATTCATCTAAGAACCATCTCCTAACATTATAAATTACAAGAAGGATGACCATGTGGGAAGACTAATACTAGGAAACTATGTTCAAGAGGACGTGAAGTAGACAACTTATTTAACCAGTCGACTAAGTATCTTGAAAGGAGGTGGTTTTCTCACCTAAACATCTTTAAACTTCCCAACAGAAGAAAGACGAGCTCTAAATATGTTAAATGAGGATGGAGTGAAGATGGCATAAAAGATTATTGGCAGTTCACCCTCTTCTATTTAGGACATAGCATATAAGCAATGCTTGAGCAGGGTCCGCGGGATTGTCTGGGACGCTACACATCTTCTTCATGACCTGTTTTCCTTGTTACCTTCTGAGAGGAGGCTTTGTGATATCCAAAGCAGAACATATATATCTAGATATGTATATAGCATGTATATGTGTGTTGTGTATGTGCATGGGCTAACGTATGCTGTCTTTTGAGAGCAGGCAGCAGATTTTCATTTTTAATGTGTGCCAGTGTGCTCACAGAAAAAAAATGACAATAAAGGTTATCTTAAATAAATCGGTGTCTGGCTGATTAAAAGATATACAGAATATAAAGCCACCAGCCTCAAGTGCAGCTTTTTTTTCTACTTCAGCAACTTTATTTCTCCTCTTATTTGTATGGTTTTTAAAAATGATATGTGTTTTTCAAGATTCCAAACTCTATTACTAGGTGGTAGTTCAGGCTGATGAAGAATAGTTCTCCCTATGCCAAGACTAGCTAATAGGAACATATTGAAAAGGAATAAAACGAAGAAACTGGCAACAGATTGAGTTCCTGGCAGAGGGAAAACTATCATTTATCAGCCTGCACTTCCACCAAGTAATAAGAGTTTGGAAAACTAGCTAACATCCCGTATTACCCCCTCTTGAGTAGAAACTCCTGTCTCCCAAAATTTAAATGTGTTCCAGAAAGAGGAATCATCTGAGCAGACTGGAAACCCGCCCACTTCCAGTTCATTCATCCCAAATCTCACTGAGAGGTCACAGGTCACTTACAATGGCTTTTTCTCTTTTTTTCTCCATCAATCTCTGGCTGCTCACATTTCCATCTTGACAACGCTTGCCATTTTCCCGTCTATTAGAAAACAAGAAATACAGACCTAAATGGATTCTAATTCTTCTGAATCTTAGACATCAGAACCTTAATCAGAAAAATACTCCTAGAAACCTACTCTTTGCTTGCAGGAACAGTCTCACCTATTTTACAATAAATACAGAATGCTATGGGATACTATAGATTCATAAATATTTAGAATTTTTTTTAAAGGTGGCCAGACAACCACTAAATATTGGAGCAAAGAAGTAAATTAAAGTAAATGATTGAACACGATACATTTTGAAAATCTGAAGATATAATCTTTTTAGGCACAGTCATACTGTGGTTTTGGCCTTAATTTAACATTACAAATAATCTTACATTTATTTCTATGCATCTGAACAGGATATCTCTTCTTTCCTATTGGTTCTCAAAAACCTATGCATGGAGAGTCTCCTTCCAATTCAGGAATGCTATCTATCTGGAATCAGGGAATAAAGGCAAATTTCCCCAATTTCCCTTGCAGCTGCCATGGCAATTTTTGATGCAGTTCTAATAGGTCCATCAATCTTCTGGAGTAGATTTTCCAGGTCTGGAGGAGGAACTAATTCAGTAAAAATTATTCCTCCCACTTCTGTTCTTTGCTCACAGGATTTTTGAATTCAGCCCAGTGTCTTTTAAATTAGCCTTATCAGACATAGCCCCACTGCATGGCAAATCAAGAATAAGGAAAATATATAACCTTGCTGAGAAATTTATAAAAAATTAGTCTTATACTCCCCCTGGCCAACTGAAGGGTCACCATTCATACAGCACTGCATTATTTTAAAATGTAACTAAAGTGTATGAAGTTTTAATGTGCAATAGTCTGAATCAATGCAATCAACAATGCAATCAACAATGCAATCCAATGCAATTGACTACGACCATTCAGACCTTTCCCCAAAACAGTACTGATTGCAAATGAGTTTACCTGAAAGCCTGCTGGCTGACTGGAGACCTACTTCTGCAGCATGAAGACTCTGAATCAGATCTACTTCGGGAGCAATAGTGCAAATTGGTCCTAGAAAGAGCACTACTGTGTAGACATCTGTTGGAACCCAATGGACTCATGTAGTAGCATTCCTCCTCCTCTTCCTCCTCTTCTTCCTCTTCCAGGGGAGAACCAATCTCACTGCAGCTGTCTTCAAAGACAGTATCATATTCAGGAGTTTTGAAGAACAGGGCCTCCCCATCATCCAGGGCACTGTCCAAAAGACCAAAGTGTTTGGTCAAACTGGCTCTGATTTCTTGGTCCCTCAGCTGTTTGCTGCCCTCCTTCACTGAGCTTTTATCAAAACTCTGGTTGCTTTCCTCCTGATAGGGAACATCAGGCACTTGCCTCTTGCATTGGCTTTCTATGTGGCTCAGGGGCTCCCACGATCTTAGCACCTTCCTCTGGAGCGAATACTCAGGTTTCAAGACTTGGCAATAATCATGATCACCAAAAGACCGTGAGAACGGGCGTTTCAACACCCCATGCTGCTCAGAGTGAACAGGGTGAATTGCAGACCGACTCAGGTGGGCATACAGCTCTGTCCGCACTGGTTGCTTTTTCTGATGTTTTCTGGAAATTGGCCTATGACTGATCATTGGTTGTGGCTCAGAGCTGGTGATGGCAGCAGTCTTCTGTGCTGGCCTCTGGTGGATGTCTGGCTTATATAGGTCCTCTTCTGAAGGCTTGTATGGAGGAGTAGTTGGTGGTGTGAGACCTTATCTCCCCCAAGGAAGCAAAAGGATAAAACTCTTTCAGTATAGGACCAGGAGAATAAAGAGACATTACTGTATTAGGAGTTAGGTCTATTTTTTAAACCATTCCCACCCCTTTGTTGAGCCTTCAAATCACACAGTTGAACTGGGGATATGCACTGCTATTTATATTCAGTCTTTTGCCTTTATAAGTGTTCCAAAATACCTGTCACTCAAAGATGTGCTGTTCCGCAGTTGTTGTTTTTTAAGGAAGGGAAAATCAAATAGGGTTTAGGGGTGCCTAGAATCCTTGTCCTTTGTGTTAATGATTAAATACAGGAATATATGATAATCTGGTTTGGGGTACAGTCTTTTCTCTATATTTGCATCTTGAAAAATAATGAACACTTAAATCTAAATTCTGCCCTTACCTGCAGTGCCACACAGCTCTACAGTCAGAACTTGATCAAAGTTGCGCTTCCCGAGTGTTGATTCTCTAAAAACGAGAAGAGTAGAATGAAATGGTTATAGAAAAGCCAAGGCATCCATTAAAAATGAGGAATTCACACAATGAAATAGAAAGGAGGTTTAAAAATAAAATGTCACATGGGGAGGACACCTCATGGCTGTCATTTAAATGGCAAACTTTTTAATAAGTTTAGATAAATGGGCACTCATCTGGTAGTAGCTAATGAACTGGGATTATCTCCAGATAACTATGTAGGAAAGTTGACAAGCTTGAAAGGCACTCTTTTAACTTCCACATAAACAACCAAAAGGTCTCAAATAACCAACATATACTAATAAAACCCAACCTGAAAACTTATACAGTCTGTTCAGATACCCGTTACATTTTTATACATGGAAGCTCAAACTTCTACACTGTGTGAACAATTATTAGGAAAGCGAGTATTTTGACCATATCATCATTTTCCTGCATATTTTCCACTGCCAAGCTGTAGAAATGTAAATGCTTAATACAGGGGTCCTCAACCTTGGCAACTTTAAGACTTGTGGACTTCAACTCCCAGAATTCCTCAGCCAGCAAAGTTGCCAAGGTTGAGGACCCCTGACTTAATGGATATAAGCATATCAGGTGATGTGTATTTGTGTAATGAGGGAAGGTGTGGCCTAAGGAGATCAACACCCTATATCAAGGTGTGCATAATTATTAGGCAGCTTCTTTTCCTCAGACAAAATGGGCCAAAAAAGTGATTTAACTGACTCTGAAGTTAAAAAAAAATTCTAACAAGTCTTTCTGACGGATGAAGCACTCTTGAAATTGCTAAGATATTGGGGCATGATCACAGAACCATCAAGCGTTTTGTTGCAAATAGTCAACAGGGTCACAAGAAACATGTTGAGAAAAAGACACACATTAACGGCCAAAGATTTGACAAGAATCAAACATGAAGCTACCAGGAACTCATTATCCTCCAGTGCTGTCATATTCCAGAACTACAACCTACCTGGAGTGCCCAGAAGTACAAGGTGTTCAGTGCTTAGAGACATGGCCAAGGTAAGGAAGCTTGAAACCTGACCACTTCGACTCAGAC
Organism: Vipera berus; assembly: GCF_964194415.1. Lineage (NCBI taxonomy): Eukaryota > Metazoa > Chordata > Lepidosauria > Squamata > Viperidae > Vipera > Vipera berus. Next base: position 190,991,848 of record NC_138203.1, read on the forward strand.
TCCAGCAAGGTGGAGGTGGGGTATGGGCTATTATTAAAGATGAGCTGCTTGGACCTTTTGGGGTTGAAAATGGACTCAAAATCAACTCCCAAACCTACTGCCAGTTTTTAGAAGACACCTTCTTCAAACAGTGGTACAGGGAAAAGTCTGCATCTTTCAAGAAGACCATGATTTTTATGCAGGACAATGCTCCATCGCATGCATCGAAGCACTCCACTGCATGGCTAGTCAGCAAAAGCCTTAAAGATGAACAAATAATGACATGGACCCCTTCCTCACCTGACCTACACCCTATTGAGAACTTGTGGGCCCTTCTTAAATGGGAGATTTACGCTGAAGGAAAACAGTATACCTCTCTGGACACTGTCTGGGATACTGTGGTTGCTGCTGCACAAACTGTTGATCGTCAACAGATAGAGACACTGACAGACTATGAATGGAAGGCTTATGACTGTTGTTGAAAAGAAGGGTGGCTATATTGGTCACTGATTTTTTTTGTTGAAATGTCAGAAATGTTTATTTGTACATTTTGAGTTGTACTTTAACAGATGCAAATAAACGAGTGAGGTGGGCACATTTTCATTTTTCATTTAGTTGCATACTAATTCTGCACACTACTAGTTGTCCAATAATTGTGCGCACATAGATATTATCCTACGATAGCCAAAACCTCACTTTTACTTTCTTCAATATTCAGGTTTTAGATGATTAACATTTGGATTGACCAAGAGCACTGTAGTTGTTTAATAAGAAAATTAATCCTCAAAAATACAACTTGCCTAATAACTGTGCTCACAGTGTATTACAAGGATTTACAAGTAAACAGATTTTGAAAGTCAGGGGCACATTTGAAATTTTATGAACATGTGGCTGATATAGTCACAAAATGGTTGCCAGGAGAGACTTACTTATTCACAAATGACAAACGGAAAAAAAACATCCATTTATCTGCAAGCAAACTAATCCCAAAGACATTCCTGCAAATAAATATTTGCATCATAGCAGAGATCTTATTACTAACATGGCACATTTTTTCAGCTAATGTTATCCTCATGAACAACTAGAAGAAAGCAAATTATACTTTCAGGTTCATTCTAGTTAACATCTAGTCTCCACAATAAAGCCTTTTGGCACACCAATGGACAAGTTTCTGAAAGCAGAAACAGAGAGATTTTCTGCATAAAGAAAACTGCCTCTGTACGGAGTAATCCTGTGTAATTTAAATTCTTCAATGTTTAGTCTGCATCCATCCAAACATCTCATTCTTCCTTAGCTTGGGTTATTGAAATATACAGAAATACAGTTTTATATAAACACTGACATATCACTGCCAGGTTAATGTCTATCTGTCCATGCATTTCCTCCCCTTAAAATCTCCCTACTATAGGAAAACAATCTAGCAATGATGGAGTCTTGCTATGATATGCAGCCTGTGATGAACATCCCAAGTTTGATGTGTCTTTTATCGTAAATATTCAGTTATGCATATGTATAATATCAGTAGTTCCAGTATCCTTAATGGGGCTTTATGCTCCAGACAAGGCATTTTGAGTCTTTCTTGGGTGAGTTGCATATCTCTTTCTATAAAATGTTTAGCTGAACTATGAAGTTCTTACCCGGTAGTGGATTATTTTGACATTAAGCTCCTGCACCAGAAGTCCTCTTAGTATACAAGCAGCTTAGTATAAGGATAGTTATCAACCAGACAATACTGAAGGCACAGCTTGGTTATCAGGATTGCAAAATTCTGAGACTGCCATTTGCCAGATTTTCTGGCTTCTGACACTTAGAGAGATCATCCTTTCACAAGATATATTTTGGGTATTGCACTTACGTTTGTGCCAAGGGCAATGACAGACACCGTGGTGCTTCTGAAACAAAGAACAGAGAAAAGCAGAATGATTCAATTGGCCATATCTCTGCCCACAAACTGGATTAGTAAGAGAGAAAGCAGATTATGGTCAAATGAGGTGAGCCATTGGAAGATACATGGTTTATCTTCTATTTTGTAAACTTGAAACCAGAGCAGGGTAGATGAATTGTATTGGAGATGAAGAAGAGATTAATTCTTCTTTCATGCAGTTTTTCATATTGAAATGATCCACCACACCACACTGAATTTTATTGTCTGCTTGCCACTCTATGATTAATAGAGAGGAGAGGTGCTTTGGGAAACATCATATGGAAAAGAATAAATCATCTCTCTCAATGCTGAAATAGTAATCTGATTCAGTTTTCCCCGTGTCTGTCCCCAATTTAGCAACAGACACAGAGGAATTATTTTCCTACCCTATGTGACTGAGTCCTGAGTGGATGGATTGTGACACAACTGGAACACAACAGTTCAGAGCCTTCTTGTTTCTCCCTCAATGTGTGACTCATACTGGGCTTCTATAATCTATTTCTTGTCAGACCTGGGTCAATTCAATTAACCAGACTCTTTTCTTTGCCACCACTTTGCTACCTTCCCATCATTTTTTTTTCAATACGCAATTTTACAGGAGATGATCTATGTATCTGGTCTGGGGAAAGAAATTTCTCTTCAACAACATTTAAGATATTCAGTCAATCTAGGAGGATATGGGATTGTGGCATACCAGGCAGAATCCTTGAAGAATGCTAGGACTGGTGATCTGTTATTGTCTAAGGCATATTTTTCTCTTCCAGAAATGCTGGTGCAGAATGGCAGGGCTCTCCTCTCCTCTCCGACATACCTGTTTGATGACAGGGGGTGAAGCACTGACTCTCCCTAGAACTTTCCGGCGAAGGGGTCTGCAATTCCATTGGGAAACTCTGGAATCCCCCATCCATCTCATCAGCACCACTCACTTCTACTTCTGCTGCTGGTGCGTCTGTCTCAAAGTTTGGCAAAGGTGAGCAGAGGGCAGGCTCTACTGAAGTGAATGTGTTTGCTGTGGTCACCGAGGACGCTGCAGGTTCTGAGGGAGGTTCATCAAAGAAAGACTGCCAAATGCTGAGCTCAGGGTTGAGCCTTTTAGAGCGACGAACTGCATAAATAGAGGTGTCCTGCTTGCGGCTCGACTTCCCATAGGATCCCTGACCCGTGTGAGCCCCTTGTTTTGCACTATCCTCTTCCCCAGTTACTTTTTCAGCCTCGGGCTCTACTTTGAGAATCTGTCTCAGCTCCGTTTTCATTTCTGGTATTGTTTTGGTTGCGGGCTTATTGTATCCATCCGAAGAGTCCCTCCCAGCATTGTGAAGTGAAGTTCTTGAAGATTTGTGAAGCTGTGACCTGGCCAAGGAGGCGTACACAGGTTTTGCTAACCGATATGGCTTACTCACATCACAGGGGAGTTCTCTGGCAAGCAGTTCTTTCAGGATGGAAAATTCAGAAAGCGGAGTTCGGGATTGTTTGCAGTGCATGGAGAAGTACCAAGGACCGGATGGGCAACTGTCATTCCCACAGAGCGGAGGCTGCTGCAGTGGGGAATCTGGCTTTGCTCTTTTGGAAGGGCTGTGAAAAGGCTGGTGTTTCCCCTCAGCAGGATGCATGGGGGGCAGCTTTCTTGGAGGAAGGCAGTAAGTATGCATGTAGTGGATAAGCTCCACTGCAGCATGAAGTTCCTTGTCTCCAGTGCTTTTCTCGGAGGAAGAGAGAGGAGGCATTGCAATGTTGCCACAATTCAACGCATCTTTACTTAAATTGCTGCCTTCTTTGTTTTGGCTATAATGTCTCTGGGGTACAGAGCAGGCGCTAATGTTGTCAGCCTGACACTCGTCTAGTGGCCCACTGTTTTTTCTGTGTAGGCAGTGTTTGCTGGTGGTCGTGGTAAGATGTTTATGAAGCTCAGTGCAGTTCCGACTCTGAGCCTGGGGAAAAGTTGACTTTCTCTCTTGGACTCCTTCCACCTTCAAAGGCAAAGAAAAAAGGAAGCTAAGCTACATCAAAAAGACATCCCAAACTTATCCATTTCTTTATTTTAGGCGGCTGAGGATATTACAGCAGAGATCATTCAAATCTTTACATATTTCGTATCACTAAGAATGGCTGTTTCAAGACTTAATTGCTGGCAAGCTAGTAAGATAACATTGTATGATTTTTTTTCAACAATCCATATCGAACATCACAGATTCATATTAGGTAATAAAACAATGGAAGAATCATTCTTAATGACATTTCTCTATCACTTAAATGACAGAAGGTTCTGGCTTTAACTCAAAAACAAGTAATTTAAGAGACAGAATCATTGATACAAGTAATATGCGCTATTCCAGAGTCCCCAACCTTTTGGGCACCAGGGACCGGTTCTGTGGAGACAGGTTTTTCCACGGACCACAGGGTTTTATATGCTGCCTGCATCTCACGGATGGGTTTTTGCTTGTTTGTGAAGACCAGTTGCTGGCATGCCACAGCCCGGAACTGGTCCACGGACTGGGGATTGGGTATCCCTGCTCTATTCTATTTCCAGAGAATTTGCGGAAGCTGATTTTCTGGTGGCTGCTTATTATTTCTCTAAACTTGGCTTCTATTCCCACTGAGATGTTTATGTTTTATATAATATTGTGGATATTATTGTGCAAATGCCGTTGGTTTATGACCAATTCTCACCACCATAGCCAGGGAGCTCTTCTCAACAACAACAAAAAAGGAATATTGATTTCTGATCCATAAAACAAGTGTCAAAAAGGAACAGAGTGAAATTGCAGCTTGCACAAGCATTTAACACAACTAACAAGTATCTTTCTTTGACAAATTGACTAAATTAATGGACCTGCAAAATGCTGTGGACGTAGTATACTTAGATTTCAGTAAGACAGTTGACAAAGTAGACCACAACCTACTTCTAGTAAGCTAGAAAATTTGGGATGGATACTTCACCCCCAGATGGGTTTATAACTGGATGACAAACCACACTCAACGTGTAGTCGTTAATGGAACTACATCTACATGTTGAGACTCTGGAAAGAGTGCAGAGAACAACAACAACGATTAGATGGCTGGAGGCTAAAACATATGAAGAACAGTTTCAGGAATTGGGTATGTCTTGTGAAAAGAAGGACTATGGGTGACATGATATCAGTGTTCCAGTATTTGAAGGGCTACCACAAAGAAGATGGGGTCAACCCATTTTCCAAAGTATCAGAAGGCAAGACAAGAAGCAATGGATGGAAATTAATCAAGGAGAGAAATAACCTAGAACTAATGAGAAATTTCCTAACAGTGAGAACAATTAAACTAGCAGAACAGCTTGCATTCAGAAGCTGTGCATGCACTATCACTGGAGATTTTAAAAAGAGACTGGACAGCCACTTGTCTGAAATGGTATAAGGTTTTCAGTGGTATTGTGCTGGGCTGGGCTTTTATAATCATATATTCAAGAGTTTCCCAACGTCAAATTGTTTCCCTCTTTACAATTTTCATCCATGGAATACTTCCCAAGCTCTAAGTTTGTTGAAATAAGCCCTTTTAAAGTCCAAGACACTGGTTTGATTATATTCTATTATTTGTGTCTGCATTATATTGAATTCCAATATGACATGGTCACTCTCCCCAAACTTCCTGCAACTTCAACTCCCTTTATCAGTTCTTCTCTGTTAGTAAGAATTAGGTCCAGTATAGTTGTCCCTCTAGTTCCCTCTTCTACTTTTGGATGACTAAATTGTCAGCTGGAGGGATCAGGACCGTGTTTGATTTTCTGCTTGGTGCAGAGTTTGTCTCCCTGTTGATGACAGGGTAGTTAAATCCCCCCCCATTACTACTTTGGTGTGTTTTCTACATACATTTATTAACTGACTAACAAAAAGTTCATCTATTTTTTCCGGCTTGGTTGGATGGCCCGTAGTATACACCTATGGCAATGTCATTCTTTTTTTCTTTATATTAACCCATATGCAGTTTAGGAGGCTTTCATCCTTGCTTTAATGCATTTCTGTAGAGATGTAGTGATCTCTCATATACAATGCGACTGCACCTCCTCTTTTGTTAGGTTGGTTTCTTTTGAGCACTTTATATCCTTCCATCACTACATTCCAGTCTTGAGTTTCATCCCACCAAGTTTCAATAGTGGCAACTATATCATAACTGCCCTTGTATACTAGTACTATAGTTTCACCCTGTATAACCATTATATACCAACAAATGTAACTCATAGCTCCCACGATTAAATCATATAAGCTGATTTTGCCTAAAAACTCTGTAACTACAGTGGATAATTGTCTTGTTTCTTAACTGTACTTAATTGTGTAAGAATTGTATTTTATTGTGCATCTTGTTTCGTTACTGGGAATAACAGTTTTTCCCTTTTTGCACATTTGTGTGTTATAGTATTTTGAACTTGTTAGCCATATTTGAAAAGTATAGTTTTTATAAGCATTTATGCACAGTATGGGCTGGATTTTCATTCTGATTCCTAAGGAGGTGTTTTATACCCTGAATCAGAGAAGATATTAGGTCATTATCCACCCATCTCTGCAGGAATCTCTTATCTTTCATCATGGGCTTAGTTCCATAGCATTGTATATGCAGGCTGGCTTCTTTTGATTCTTTTCTTTGCCTTTTGAGACCGGGCACAGCTGATAAAGTGCCAAGCGATGGGAGTACTTTCCCTTTCACTGTTTTCATTGCCTATGTTCCAATCCTGCAATTTGGATGGCATAAGTGGTTGCAGAAAATGGAGGGGAGTGGAAACACAGCTGCAATGTGGGAAGACTCTTGCTGCAGGGGCAAAGTTCCTTTACTTTCATTTCTAGAAAATTAAAGCAGTGAAAGATGTGTGCATAAATATACTGTCTGAAAGGTGGATCAGTGGGGATGCAATAGCGTTACTAGAGGACTTAGGGCTTGTTTGGGATTGTTTGGCAACATGCCTAGCATCAACCTTTACATTTCACAACACACACACACATTTATGTGTGTGTGTATGCGTGTGTGTATAGTAGGTATCTCCCAAGCTGCCCAGACATGATGGCAATGGCAAGAAACAAATCATTTAGCTGTGATGCATAATTCAGTAGTTGCAGCTCAGCTACATACTGTATATACATACCAATTTCAGCAGCTAAAAAGATATAAGGTAGAGGAGAATCACATTAACCCAGCAAGTAACCCCTGTGCTGTGAGTGCTAATTTCCAGTTTCTGAAATTCCATATACTTTTGGTCCTTCTAGCCACTCTTTTCAGTTCATTTTAATTGAAACTATCAATAAAAATGAAAATGACTTAAAATAATATGAAGAAAAAGACAAAATGTATGTAATCTTAAAGAGAAATACACTTAAACATCCATATTCAATATTTCCCCTCATAAAAGAGGTATTTGTATAGATGAATGTAATCTATACAAAAAACAGGTTAATATACCTAAGACATTGAGAATGAATTACAGTAGGGCAGACATGTCAAACACAAGGCCCGGGGGCCGGATGCGGCCCGCGAAGTGGTTTCATGTGGCCCGCGAAGCCATCCTGGAAACAGTGAGGGAACGGCCCCCACAGCCTTGGCCCTGGCCCAGAGACCCTCCTCCTGCCAGAGACCCTCAGATCTGTCCCACTCCTGCCCAGGCCCCCATAGGCACCCTTGATGTGAACGATGTAGAGCTGGCCACGCCCACCCAGTAGGCCATACACACTCTAGCCACACCCACCCAGTAGGCCATGCCCACCCAGGCCACGCCCACCCGGCCCCTGAGGGCAACCGCAATGCTGATGCGGCCCTCAATGAAATTGAGTTTGACACCCCTGCAGTAGGGGATCCTTAATTATAGGATTCTTCCAAGCTTTTTTTCTATACTAATATGTCAGCCAATTTTTTATACTTTAATACAGCAATAAGAAAAAAAAGAAACATTAGCTTTGTGGGGGAAATCAGATTATTTTTTGAACTGTAATGTGTTATATGTCTTTGGAAATATGGACAAACCAGTATCAGGATTAATGTTTTGATGCTATTCCAGATTCCCTAAAAGACCTTTGATCATCTGTGCACAATACAGGATAGATAGAAATTTACTTTGAAAAATGTCCTTATCTTTGTTTCTTATCTATCTGTCTGTCTATATCAGGAAGCAGAAAAACCTGAAAGGTATAAGCTGTGGAGATACATTAAATTTATTCAGAAATCAAGAGTAGAGGCCAGAAGATTTTCAAAGGAACTAGCAGGGGAAACAAGAGGGAAAAGAATGGTTTAAAAAAGCTACTTTTAAAGATTTCAGAGGTATGGTATGCAGAGATTCTTCAGTCAGTTTTCTGTCCATGTGATATATATAATAAAACATGACATATTAAGCACTGGAGGCTTAATATCTATCCCCACCCCAGTTTTCATTACGCTCTGTCTTCCCATGTTCCTTATCTTTCCCTGTGCAATCCAAATTCATTTATTTAATACACTGCGCAATTTTCTTTATCCAAGTGAAAAACTTTTAATTGCCCCTTGTGTGATTTTAAACAATTGATTTTAACAACTGGATGGTTCTATCACTTTGTACATTGTGTTCCTAATAAATGACGTATCTGTTATATGCAGAAGGAATCCAAGTTCTATCTTTTTGGCATGGCTTATCCAAAGTCTACCTTTCTAATGCCCCTTAATCTTCAGGTGGATCAAATAGACAGAATGGAACTATCTTGCAGAACAAGATTCCCAGCACCATTCTTAAAGATTTTGAAAGAAATAAGCAATTGGTTGTTGTGATGGTTTGCCTATGAGAAGAAACATAGGGGAAGGAGATCTACAAATTACAGAGGGAACAACTACCCAACCTTCATAGGAGCTCTCGGTGGCAGAAATTATTTGGTCTGTTTTCACTGGAAGGTATAAAGGTGAAATGAAGAAGAAAAACATCACCTGGAACGTGACTCTGGAGAGTCACTGCCAATAATCTGAAGATATGACAACTTTGTAATATTCCTGGCATCATCACACATAAACATAGTCCACTGTTATGTATAGCTGCCAAGAAGAACAATACCTTTGTACAGGAGCGCTGAGGTCTGGATTTAGGAGTTCCTTGACGCCATATATTCCCCTCTCTTTGAACCTCATAGCTTGGAGGCACATTGGATGGCGAGAGAAGCAACTTCTTTAGCTAGAAAAGGAAATGGTGAAAGAAAGAGTAGAAATTTCTACATAAATGAACAGTAGTCACTTCTTTTTAAGTTCCCTAAATTCCTACACTCAAACACATTCATAGGATAAGCGAGGTAGAGATCCAAACTAAAAGCCACAGTGTTAGTTAAATACTTTAACAGCCTATCTTCTCTCCCCTCCCCAATTATTTAGCATTATTCATACAACCTTCCCTTTCTTCATATATTAGAGAGAATATGAAAGTCAAAATATCAAAATCATGCTCATGGCTGTCAGGGAAAGGTAAGAGGATGGAAGAGACTTGGTAGTTGAGTTGCTATGTTTAGGAGGCAGCTTTCAGTAGCAAACAGCATCTCATTTCTTCCATATAAAATGAAAATTCTCAAAAGGTTTGGAATGGTTCCATGGATATTCCCCATTATAGAAAGTAACAGAGAAGAAAGAAGTCCCCTTCCCCTGAACGTGAGTAGAATTTCATAATTTTCCTTAACACCCAGAAAAAAGATAAAGGATCATGTGAATCAAGATCATGAGGAAGATGCATCACAGGAAGACCAAAGGCCAGCAATAACTTGGCAAAGCCAAATTTTAAAAAAACAACAACCCTGAATTTATTGCTGCAATTAATCTGACTTGCCATCCCATGAAAATAATAAAAATAGTAACCCCGGTACATTATGGTCTCCCAAATTCTTAGGAAGAACCCAATGGATATAGAGGCTGACACCAGCTAAAGAACTGGCAACAGTGATTTCACCTTCACGTTACATACATTTTTATGTATATAATAATAATTCAAAGTCATAGCAAGCTTTCACTGATGGGTGCAAGAAATAAAATTTATTTTACATAATTGTATAAAGATAGGAATTATACTGCCTTGGTGGAGCAGTGGGCTGATGCCTCCTTAAGTAACACCAGCTGCCTGCAATTAGTGCAGGTTCGAGTCCCACCAGGCTCAAGGTTGACTCAGCCTTCCATCCTTCCGAGGTAGGTAAAATGAGGACCCAGATTGTTGGGGGCAATTAAGCTGACTTTGTAATAATGCCGCTTGGGGTGTGTGTGTGAAAGCCCTAACAAGCAGGCATATACATAGAATGAAGGCTACTGCTAAGCTTGTAAGCCGCCCTGAGTCTTCGGAGAAGGGCGGGATATAAATGGAATTAAAATAAATAAATAAATATTATCTCAATAAGCCCTGAAAAAATGTTTACAATATAAACATCATGCAACGTTTTGAAAACAGCTTAACTGCCAGAATTGGAAGTTACACCTTATAATGGGTGGGGAACTATGGCCCTTTTATGACTTGTGGACTTCAACTCCCAGAATTCCTTCTGGGAGTTGAAGTCCACATGTCATAAAAGGGCCATAGTTCCCCACCTCTGCCTTACAAGGAAGGCAGTTTCTCCTACTACTTTTAAATGTACTAGAAGTCACGCAAGTCCTTTCCAAAAAAACTTCCTAAATTTTTTGGAAATTGTTCCTAAAAAGCCAACATAGGGATGGTATGCTCTGGGCCAGCCATAGTAGTTGAGGTAGAATTATGTTTCAATATTGACCTCATGGTACCTTTAAGATGAATACTAGCCAATCTGAATGTTAAGCTAAATACAAGTATGCAGCATATTATTTTCTTCAGCCTAGAGACAAACAAAAGTGGGGTTGGAGAATGAATATTTTCCAGTGTGAAAGTTTCAAATTTCCGACTCCTTTTTTAAGTCACAAAGGGAGAAAAAACATGCATTTATAGTTTAAAGCAAATTTAGCCTCTCAAGTTTAGCATATTTTGATATGCTGAGCCAAAGCTATAGCCAAAGCTCATGTTCAATAGCAGTTTGTGAAAAGATGCTGTTGTCACATTCAGAGGAATCAAGTTTAAAAAGGCTGCTGGTAAGTTTCCAGACTCATGGCTGATGGTATTAAATTGGTTTCTGAAAAATTGGAATATTCTCCTTCCTCTTTATCCTAATTTGTGATTTATTTTCAGATGCTAATTTTACTATGAATCAGGAAGTAGGCATAAACTCCTGCCAAATAAATCAATTGAATGTAACAGTCTAACAAGGGTTTCAATTAATTAATTCAACAGCTCATAAGGCAATCAGAAGATAGATTTTTTTCCCCTTAGTTTGAGGTGAGTTTAAGATGTCTATCAAACAGATATTATATTCCATCAAAAAAAAATCCCAAATGTGAAAAAAAATATTTTAAATAACTGATAACATAACCTATTTTTTTCAGATTACACGACCAGAATATCTGTTTTTAAAAAACAGAAATTCACATTCCCCACTCTCTCACTGAGGGCAACATGAGAACCTTAACCAACCATCGTCTCTGGTGGGGATGTGTCAGGAAAGCAAATTTTTTAAGGATTGGCCAAATGACAAATATTCAATTAGTTCCTCTAATCAAAATTTTAAAACTTTTTTTTAAAATGGTGTAGTGCAATACTAATCTGATCCTCTAGTTGTAAACTTTCTACAATGATAAAACATTAAAAAGTTATTTCCTCCCTTGTGCAATGTATACATCATATATAAAGATTTGTGCAATATATGTGATATGTAGAGAAATACACAGGGAATTTTGTGACATGGAAATGTGTAGTTCTTACCACTAGATGCCACTATAATACTTTTAGAAATCACAAAATTCATTAATGGTAGATAATAGGGGAAGTGGGATGGCTGGTCTACAGCTATGTTCCTGCTCTCCTGTGCAAAGGTTCTGCCTGAAGTGAAGAATGCCCCTGTCCTGTAAAAGCATATTTTGGGAAAGGACATTAAGAAGCATTGAAGCTTTGGTGTTCCACAATGGTCTTTCCTTATTAAGTGAAACCTGGACTACAAGCAGCAATATTTTCTATTAGCAGAGAGGCTGCCATCCATAAATGCTCTTTTCTTTGCTCTTACCTGCTGGTTGGCTAATAATGCCATGTAATGAGGAATATAAACCACAGAAAAGCAACTGCAGAAGGACCACTGTCTAGATAAATTCCCTATACAGTTCTGGGTGCTGCTACCTCTAGACAGAAGACTGGGGTGCATACCTCAATCCAGAACTCAACTCAATTTTTCTTGGGAAAACAAGTTCCTTTACAGGAAGCAAACTTCAAGACCCTTGGAAATTAGGCATTATGTGAGCTAAAGACATCTCTGAGTTAACCTCAATTTCTGATGACTACATGGACAAAACCATGCAACACCAGTAGTGGTATCTTGTACTTCCTAGTGATATCTGATGGTCTCTCATCCAAATATTAATTAGTTCAATTTTATCTCATTTGGCTTCCAAGACCAGCCAAGATTGGCCAGAGGCAACTATTAGCTGAGACTATAAAATCTCAGAACAATTTATTAAATTATTGTACTAGAACGGGTGGTTGTAGAGAAAACACTGCATAGCAGCTTGCCCTATATCACGACTACTCATGCAAAGTAAATGTCACATTTTACAAAATCATGTGCATCTCCTTAACAGACGTGAAAGTGTGACATAAGGAAACATTTAAGACACGAGAGAAAATGTTGAATAATGGGCATCCCTAGAGTAGATAGTATTTGAAATGAATACAGGTAGTCCTCGACTTACAATCACAATTGGGATCGGATTTCTAGTTGTATGTCACTCCAGTTGTAAGTTAAGGTACCCATGCGACAAGGCATGATTTTATGACATTTTCTGTGGTGGTCATGAAGCAAATCACTGTGACTGCTAAGTGACTCAACAGTCATTAAACAAATGCCATGGTCATAAGTGCAAACCCATTTTTCTGAATGGGCTTGCCAGAGACCAGCAAAAAATGCCAGAAACCAGCAAAAAAAAACCATTGCAAATCGCAGTCACGTGATTGTGGGACAATGCAACTTGTTGTAAGGGCAAGCCGGTTGTCAAGCAGCTAAAATGGACTCATGTGATATGGGGAGTGGGATATGTGGCACATTTTATGATGGCCAGAAGTGCTTTGTGGGTGTAAAGCACTCATTCCACCACACCAGTTGTAATTTCAAATGGATAAGCAACCAGTCGTAAGTCGAGGACCAGATGTGCTGTGTACTGTGGTGTGCTTAAGCCTTTCATGCACGGGCCCACCTTCCTTTTCCATCACAATCATATTCTTCCCGATGAGGATTACTATGGAGCAGATCAAATGAGAGCAACGACGTGGCACATGTATACGTATACAATAATAGATATAATGCTTTTGTACTGTAATAAGTGTAAGCCTATAATGAAAAAAATTCAGACCTTTGCTTCCTATCATACCCATGCAGCCGGATTATCAGAGGCGCATCCAAATCCACCTTAAACAGTAGGAAGTGGTTCTTACTAGAGACAGCTCATCAACCTCTTGGGCCCCAGGAGGCCCCCTCGTGGCTGGTGCAGCAGGATTGGGAGAGGGGATAGGTGATGCGTAGCCGCTGTTGGGCATGTCCCCCTCGTCTATATTTTTGAAGGCAGCCAGACCCATGTCGTCTTCCTGAATGTCATCCAGTGTCTCAGTGAGAGCTGCCAGCAAAGCTTCATTCTCACTGTCAATAATCTGCTGGGAGGAGTCAGGCGGACATGGGAGAAAAAGAGAAATTAAGAAGAGATGTTTGCCAAATACAGTGTTTCTTACAACATACAAACTCACTTATAATCACATGCCAGTTATTTATACAGCAGAGTAGCCAGATGACTTTATATTCTTTTAAAAGCAGGCAGAGAAACTGGTAATACCATGGCATATTTATAGTCAATACATGCCTAACATTAAACATATGTAATGCAGTAAACAGAAAGTATGATCATACGGCTCTTAAGTTTTCTTTGGCACTTTGTCCAATAAACAAACAAACAAGTAAATAAAATGATTCAAATGCTGATAAACATCGCATATCAACAAACAATACTGTAATTCAGGAGTAGATTTCTATTTCCAGTGTTCTATAGTCATTCTTTTAGCTATGCCCTTGGCCCAATCACAATTCTTGATATTTCAATAGATACCAAATACTGGGGATAGAGCCAAGAAGAATGTGTGTATGTGTGTATCTTTAAAATACAGTGATTGATCACACACTGTATTTACAATTCCACTGACAGTAGCCCAAAACACAACAATAATAGGAGAAGCCAAATCATAGACTTAATGTCTTGTAATAAGACCTGCAGAAACAAGGTTCCTTGTATTGACAGGATTTGACAGGGTCAGCCATAACTCAGTTTGAATTCAAAGAGGAGCTGTGTTGAAGTTTCTTATTCCAGATAGTTACCACAAATCTTATGCTGAGATAAACAAAGAAATCAGAACATAAAATATGTGACATATTGGCAACGAATCTGATGTTCCAGTTTATTATAAACCCCAGATAAGATCCCAAATACATGCATTATTAATGACATAACATTAGGAGTAAAAAAAAAATTCTGGTCTATCTGTAAAACATTACATAGTATCATTTTTGAAAATATGAAAAAAAACATATGCTGTCCTAAGCAATTTAATGAGCTTTAATTCTCACTGAGCACAATGGGATACTTTTCTAATTAAAATTTCTTAGGATTACATTAACATCTCTTTAATATCAAAGAAAACATTACACCCCAATTAATTGAGGACATCTCAATCTGCTACTCTTTCTTCTCTCATTGATATTTTAAAAAATACAAATTGCAGTAGAGTAGAGTAGAATAGGGTAGGGTAGGATAGGATAGGACAGGACAGGACAGGACAAGACAGGACAGGAGCTGGAAGGGACTTTGGAGGTTTTTCTAGTCTTTGTACCTAGATAGCATTGAAACATAATATTTTTCACTTCTGGACAAATCTTTCACATAGCCATAAAATTGGAGGCTACTAAAGTATTCATTTTAAATCAATGCAGAAAATCTAGTCAAAGTCAGGCACTTTTAACTCCCACTTTCAATGGGAGAATCAGGCAAATGTTCAAATTCAACTGAAGTAAAGAGCAAATGGATGCAGCACGATGCAGCAGCTTCCAAGTATCTCTGACAGAAGTTATTTAGAATTGATGCAGGTCAAGGAAAGGACTGGTAACCCTGAATTTCCAATCAAGATGAGCTCAGGCTACTAAAGGTGCCATATTTGGGCTGCGAAAATCTGAACAATCCATGGAACATAACAATGAATTAGAATTTTCTCTGCATCTTTGCTACCGCATAGTGGCTATCCAAATATGATACATGTATAACAGGGGTCTTCAAACTTGGCCCTTTTATGGCTTCTGGACTTCAACTCCCAGAATTCCTCAGCCAGTGTGCCTGGCTGAGGAATTCTGGGAGTTGAAGTCCACAAGTCATAAAAGGGCCAAGTTTGAAGACCCCTGCTGTATATCTGATTAGGAACTTGTGGATCTTACCAAAAAAAATGAATTTATCCAAAGCAATTAAAAATTCTGGAGCTGTTTCATTATATTGTGGAGTGTTATCGAACTGGAAGTTAGTAAGTAACAATGTATCTAACCCTATGCTTATGACATGATTGCCTTGTCACATTGCAATACCTACCTAGCATTTCATTGCTTAACACAGTGGTTCTCAACCTGTAGTCTGCGGGCCCCTGGAGGTCCGCGATGTCATCAGGGGGTCCACGAAGGCTTGAAGAAATGTTATGATTTAAATCCTAAGTTAAGTATTGGGGTTCCGTGGCCATGGTCTGTGGCCACAAAAGGTATTTAAGAGGTGGTGAAGAAAAGATTGAGAACCACTGGTTTAACATACCTGCATGACTGTATATGCAGGACTCTATGCTGCAATGAGGTACAGCCACCAAGGTGCTTCATTATTTAAGGATACTTAAAGAAAACATCTAATTCAAGTACAGTACACCCTACCCTTGCATGTAATTCCTATACTGCCTTTAAAGCTATAGGTGTGCTCACATGAGACCCTGAGAGATAAAGTAGCCAATTACATATTAGCTTAGTTGGGGCAAAAACCCAGACTGTTTGATATTTAAAATTCAGTGTATTGTACAAACATGAAAATGGGTCAACAGAGTCAACTGTGATTAAATTCACTATGTGTGAGTCATGCTTAGATAGTAAGTTTGCTTAAAAACACAACAAATAACAATATTATACCAAATATAAGCAAATAATCAAATCTGATCCAGATCAGGGGTCTACCAAAAGAAATGCAGTTGCTTCTATACCCTCTTCAGATTCTCAGCCTCTGTTGTCATCCCATTCATTATCAAATCAAACAAATTAATAATTTTCAACAATGTAAATTGTTCCTGCATTCTTATATGGAACTGCAGAAGAGGCAAAGAATGAACAATTCTGTCCTAACCTTTGTTCTGGTCCTGATTTGGACATAGCTGATAATCACATGTTCAAGTTATATGTAGTTGACCCTCAGCCTACCAGACTAAGTAATGGAAAGAATGCTCTAGAGACACAACACATTAAGTGTTGAAACCTGAATGCTAGAAGCACTGATATCACATGCACTGATTTGCACAGGGGAAAAGCTTAGCTGTCTAAAACATTAGATACCCTAGTCTAATCCAGTTAAAGCTAATTCAAATACATGGCACAGCCTTGCCCACTGATGTTATTAATTCAAAATTTATATGCAAGGTAGTTGGATTTACTGTATAACCTTCTTGCTGATAAATACATTTATTAATTTATTATGGGGCTGATATAGGATTGTTTTCAACAAGCTATGCATTGTGTATATAGCATAATATTTACCATCATACTGTAGATATTGTATAATCACCTGTGGGTCTTTCTAGTAGCCAAACATATAACTGATTTTCAGATATTTAGATATGTAGTTTGAATTTAAAGAAGTAAAACATCTTCAATGACTCTAGGCATATCTTTTGCTCTCTGCAGCCTTTATTACTCCATAACAGTGAAGACATTTCACACACACACACACACACACACCCCTGACAGCACCAAGAAGAAAACTACCAAGAATGCAGTATTCTTTGATATTTTCCTTCTAATATTGGCAAAATACATCTTTAGAGAGGACATCAGCAGGACATTTTCATGGTGTTCTGTGCATTCATTCTTTATGAAACACAAAGGCTTGCTCTGTTTATATTTTCTTGGGTGGAAAATACACATCCTGCAATGATGGTCTGTCAGTCATTTTGGACTTTTAGAACAATAGCATAAAGCTGCAAAGTGAAGGCACTACATCTCTTTTAAAGTTCTTAATGAATGAGCCGTTATAGTACAACTAGTCCAGCAGGTCCTGAAATCTAAGGTGATATTTATATTAAAAGAAGGAACAGAAAAGAACTAAAGTCATGTTTATATGTATCCACTAATATACATCACTTTTTGAACTATGACAAAATGCTTATCCAAGTAATCAAATGATGTGTGGTTTTTTTTCCTGCCATTTTCTTTATGCTATATAATAGAAAGAAGTATGTATATTAAATAACCCTTACAGGATGCAACACAACTTGCCCAAACATAAGCACTTCTACCACACTCAGTTACTTCTAGGAGACTCTATCCTAGAAAGTGAAAATACCCATATCACCATAAAAAATTGTTACAGGAAACAGTGTATAAAATAGATTCTTTTACTGTAGGAACTAAATAGCAATATTAGCTTTTTACACACCCTGCTAGGTCCTTTTGCAACATCCTGCTAGGCTTGGCTCTTATTAAGTCAAATCAAGGAGGGATTGAGTGGGATACTGAACAAAACAATATAAGCAAGGATTGTATGACGGTAGAGTCAGTAACCCCTTTTCCTGTCAGCATAAAGCAGGAAAACCTACCTGGAAGATTCTGGTGGGGTTAGACCAGGGTTCTTCAAACCTAGCCCTTTTATGACTTGTGGACTTCAACTCCCAGAATTCCTCAGCCAGCATGCCTGGCTGAGGAATTCTGGGAGTTGAAGTCCAGAAGTCACAAAAGGGCCAAGTTCGAAGACCCCTGGGTTAGACAAAGCTTCTGCCCAAGCCCTATGGCTTGACATGTGCTGGACTAATAGGTAATTGGCAGGTTTGGGTATTTCAAACTGTGGAATGCCCTTTGAGCATTAATGAGTGAATCAGCACCCATGTATTTGCACTATTTTGTTAATATGCCAATTTAAGGTTATTTTTCCCTGTAGCTATCCAGACCAGCTTTGTTGCACTTATCCAGAGCAAGACTGTTGTTCTTACCATGTGTATTTATGTTGTGGGAGTGTAAGTTGTTCATTCATTCCTCCACAACTTTCAGCCATTTCAGGAAATTAAAACTGCATTCCTTGTTTGCACATACAGTCGGCTTCTGCAGCAGATCATTTAGAGGTTGCTTGGATAAGCTTCACTGCAGCTGGTCAGGCCTCCTACTGTAATTACACTCAGCAGTAACCAGAGGGGCTCCAATTACCACATTTCTATGCTGTTTTTATTTGATGCATTTTTAGAATTGCTATTCCCTGAGAAGGGCTGACTAAAACTCTCTTTTACATCAAAAAAAACCCACAAAAAAAAATTTCTGGATGCTACAGTAGAATCCAGCAATGGCTCTTACTACAGCAGAAGTACCTTCTCCTCACCGCCCCCCCCCCCACTCCAAAACGACTGAGCTGAAGAGTGTTTGTAACATACTCATTGCGATTTGTAGAAAATGATGATATTCTGGAAAAGAAAGCAACAGCCTTTCCAGGTTGTTCCTACACAAAAATAACTGACCTGTAATTTGTGTACCAGCAATGTGCAGTCTGATTAATCAACCCTTTGCAGACTAAAAATATGGTGAAGTAGCAAAGGGGAATCAGGAACTCTGCTTTTATTTCATTGTCTAGTTTAGCTTTCATGTGGGAGAAAGAGGCATCACTTCTATCATGGCAAGAGGACAAAACCAAACATTTGCTTGCATGGAGCTAATGCAGGGGTAGGCAACCTCGGCTCTTTTATGACTCATGGATTCCAACTCCCAGAATTCCTCCTGCTGACTCAGGAAATCTGGGAGTTGAAGTCCATGAGTCATAAAAGAGCCGAGGTTGCCTACCCCTGAGCTAGTGAATGCCTAACCCAGGGGTCTTCAAACTTGGTCCTTTTATGACTTGTGGACTTCAACTCCCAGAATTCCTCAGCCAGGCATGCTGGCTGAGGAATTCTGGGAATTGAAGTCCACAAATCATAAAAGGGCCAAGTTTGAAGACCCCTGGGTCCTAACAGAAGCCTGGCTCAAGGAAAGCAGCTTGGCAATGAGTTTGACTACAACTTGAAGGTACTGTGTCAGCCGTGCAACTTTAAGATATTGTGTGAGGAACTTTTCCATAGAACACTTAACTTTGGCAACCCCAAATTCAGTCAGTGGATCATAAAATTATACCAACTGATAACCCTATTTGGGGAACATAAAGACCCATCAATTTTCATTAGAAAATGCCCAGTATTCCAAAAGCTCTTGCAACAGGAGAGAGTATTGGCAAGGCTTCATTCTATCACTAAAGTTCTTCCCCAATGACCAGCGAGGCAATCATAGATATGGCCTGGTTTGGCCATGGCGGTCACTCAGTGTAGCAGGAAATGTTCCTTACTCCCAGGTCTTTGAAATATATTCGGTAGTGGAGAGATTTCCTTTTAATTTCAACACTTTTCCTTGGAGGAGTAGATAGCCACATAAATTTGTTTAATAAGTAAATAGTTGGTTTGATAGTGTTGTTGCTGCTATGGGGCTGGGGGTGAGGTTTTAATGTTGTAGATTTTTAATGTTGTGAGCCATCCGGAGTCACCTGGGTTTGAGTTGGGAAACCACATAAACTTGTGTAATAAATATTTATAATATACAACCTCTTTATGACATTTACTAAGTCAAGTGACACATTTTGATGTTCTCACAACACATTAAACCGTACAGGATTTAACCACAGGAAAACTGAAGGTAGGAGGAGCAAATGAAAAGTAATGGTTCCAATGTTGTAGGTCACCAACAGATGGCAATAATGACACGTTAGAAGTTGTGACGTGTTCTTTAGCATCTGCTCTTTTCAGTCGGTGGGAAGTTGCTGTGAGAAAAGGTTATCTTGCTATTTATTCATGAAATGGAATCCTGTATTAAATACTCAGTGTACTTTAATCATGATTGGTTATTAGTCTGCTGAAAGAGTCCCCCACCCCCCAATTAAAATTCATCAGCAAATGCAGGTTGTTTATATTGATGACTGTGCTGACATGTGCACTGGTAATTTGCCCTGGCCTTGGGGAAAGGGTGGGTGGATTCCCCCAATTCATATTTATTATGTGCTGAGATATATATATATACTGTATAGTTTTGTCCCATGTTTGGGGCCTAGCAAAGTAATCTAAATACTTAACAAACATTTAACACATATCTCCCTTGCTTCTCAGCTAACAAAGAGAGAGAGAGCCTGTGGCCTAGGGGTTAAAACAATTCCCTAATGTGCAATCAGCCCAGGTTCGAATCTCAGAAGGGTATGGCTGACTGATGAGAACAAATAAGTTTGAAATGCATATCAGTCTCCCTTTAATTCTTTGTTAGCAATAAAAAAAAATTACACAAATATGAGCTGTCACTACTGTGACCACTGCCTATGGATGGCCTTGGGTTAGGCTGAAACAGGAAATAAGATTTGTCCCATGTTTGGGGCCTAGCAAGGTAATCTAAATACTTAACAAACATTTCACACACACACACACACACACACACACACACACACACACACACACACATATATATATATATATATATATATATATATATATATATATATATATATATATATATATATATATATATATATATATAATATGTTAAATGTTTGTTAAGCATTCAGCATACACTTGCTTGGTCCCAGACACGGGACAGCCTAGACCAAGGCCATCTACAGGCAGTAACCACAGCAGTGGCAGCTCATATTTGTGTAAATTTTTTGGCTTTATTCTTTGTAAGCAAGCCAAAAAATTTACATACATATTATATATACATACATACATACATACATACATACATACATACATATGTGTGTGTGTGTGTGTGTGTGTGTGATCTGCCCAGAGTCGGAGCTGTTTGACATCAAAAATTCAATCAAATAAATGCATAAATAAAATGCATCATTGGGTCAAAAATATGCTGTAAATATGGTGAACTAGAAAGAGCTGATATGCATATCAAGTACCAAGTGGACAACTTATGACAGCAACCAAATTTCACATGAGAAAGTTTGATTAACTGATTAAGGGCAATTGGCATATCATTCAAAGGGAAAGGGCTGTCAAGTTTGACAATTCACAGGAATGTGTGGGGTCACATTATTGATGTTCTTTAAAATCAGAAAGTTTGCAGCAAGGTAGGTTCCTCACAGGGTGATGGTAGAGAAAGCTTTAAGAGTTGAAATTTGCCAGCTGCTGTTGTCATGCTACAAGAATGAAAATGAAGAAACACTTCACAGCTTGATATCTGACAAAACATGGGGCCCATTGTTATGACCCAGAAATGAAGCATTAATCTACAGAATATCATCAGAAAAACAGTCAAAATCTGGCAGAGAGGGCTATTTCTATGGATTTCCTTGAACCTACGGCCACTATTAACTCATAGTGCTATATTGCAACATTCAAAGCTTTGAAACAAACAAAATTTGGAAACACAAACATTTTTTTTTGCTGCAACATGACAATCCTATGCTTCACACCTCACCAGTCAAGAGGCAATTATGAAGTTGCATCTTATCTTACACCATCCGGCATGCAATCCAAGATAGTGTCATACAACTTCTATCTTTTCCCAAAATTTAAGAAACACTATGTTTGGGAATGTGACTCAGTGAGGTTGAAGGAACTATCTGGATGTGGTGGAAGAGAAAACATGTAGAGTTTTTTCATGATGGCTTTATGAAGTTTGCTTATGATTGGCAGAAATGTATAGCAAACAGTGGTGATTATGTGAAGAAGTAAATATAAGGTAACAAAATAGCTCATTTCAGGGATTATTTCCCTTTCGTATATTAAAACATCCCTATTTAAACCTGAGTTATTGTGGTAGAAGCATTACTTTTCATCTGACTCCTATTGCAATCACTCACAACACACCCTGATTATAGAAGTACTAATTGTAGTGTGAATACAGTACATCCAAATGTGAAATATTGCACCACTTTGTGAAAGCCAGCAAAGGAAGGGGACGCTATGGGTTCTGTAAAAAAAAACAACCTCTCATAACCCTAGGTATGTAATATGGTTTTAATCTTCACTGGCTCATTATTGCTCCATCTACCCAGCACCACATCTTAACTCATTACTTGTATAATGGGACCACATATATTTAGAAAGTACTGTGGAAGCAACACACACAGAGAGCCTCATCTATAAATATCCACATGCACAGAGACGTAAAGGTAATGCTGAAGCTGGGGAATCAAATAAAGCAGATTTCTGCAGGATGGAAATTAACATTGTTGGGTCATATAACTTATGCTCCCCCCACATAAGTGCTCCCCCTGCACCAGCCTTCTCTGCATCCTTCTCCCTTTAGTTTTCCCCACCTACAACAGAATAATCCCTCAGCTTTAAAAAAAAAACAAAACCAACAAGCTGGATGCACCAGGCACCATCCTGTAATTTCCCTTCAATAATAGATCACAAGAGGATTGGCTCGGTAGCCCTCTCCTACTCTTCCACCTCCTCATTAGCTTTACTACACTTGCTCCATTTAGAAACCATGTGAAAATTAATGGAGCACTAATCATGTCTAGAAAAGATATTAATAGCCTGGATCCCCTCCCCATCCACAGCCACTTTTCCTCATTTTCCTCATACTGATCTAGGGAAAAAAAACAAAACACCAGCCTGTACAATAAGGAATTAATAGGGTTATGAAGCCATTAAGTCGAGTTTCCCTGGTGCTTCTGTTAAAAGAGATGCATAACTAAGCTAGGAGTAAGCTATATATAGGCAGATAAGGGGGTTTCTTTTCTTTAAATTTGGTTGAGTGAAAAAAGATATTTGCAAGAATTCCTAAAACAGCTGGGTTTGTACACTGATATATAAGCATGTAATTACATATATGGTAAGATTACAGTTATAACATTATACTGTATATTCTCATTCAAGGAATTAAACCAAAATTCACCAAACAGCTGAAGTCACCCAGGACAGCTGCAGTCAAGTTTGAAATATCCAGACACAGAAATATTTTAACTTGATACTCAAAAGTAGACATGGTTAGCACAAGTCACCTTTGTCCTTAGAGTATGTTCTGAAGTCAGATCTCTGTCAAGGAAGTCTGTCCTCCATCTAGTCCAGGGGTAGGCAACCTTGTCTTTTATGACTTGTGGACTTCAACTCCCAGAATTCCTGAGTCAGCATGGCTGGTTCAGGAATTCTGGGTATTGAAGTCCACAAGTCATAAAAGAGCCAAGGTTGCCTACCCCTGATCTAGTCTATTCCTCTAATTAAAGGCATCACCTGATGCTCTGAACGAAGAAGGATGGTGACACAGCAAGCGCTTAATGGTTTTGAAATAAATAAAAGAGCACAGAGCATGCACCAAAGATGCAAAATACTGGATCCAAAATTATGTCTTACATTGTGTACCTTTCTTTACAAAGGACACAGAGCTCTATCAAAAAAAAAAAGAGATACACCAAGGTCCTTTACTCAGCAATCCTCATTTTATAAGGATTCCCTTCCAGTTTTCTACACATCTCCCAAGCCCATGATGGAAATAGGCATCTCCACTCTATGAAATAACATGAAAAAAACAAAAACCCTATGGAATTCCTTTACTACAAAATTTCAGATGACTTTACCTGGTACCTTTATAAAGATTATGTATATAAGATAGATTGTCGCAGACACCAAAGGTCTAAAACAATAAGTTGAACAAACATGTTGAATCTTCTCTCTGAAAACACTCCTGCAAATGAAACTCCTAGCTCCAACTCCCAGGTCTATCTGAGTAAGAAAATATGGACAGCAATTTAAAATATATAAATCACGGGTGTCAAACTTGATTGCGTCCCATGATGTATCATGAAGTTTTTTTGCCTTTGCAGCCGGGGTGGGCGTGGCCTGCGCATGACGCATCTGGCCCACAGGCTGCCAGTTTGACACCCCTGATATAAGTAAACCAGAGAGAACCAATACACTGTAAGTTATGATCTTCCTTTCACCTCAGAAAGTTAAATATCAAACCCCAGCTTAATTGCACTTAAATTGATTTAAATACAAGTAGCCCTTGACTTATGACTACAATTGGGACCAGAATTTCTACTGCTAAACAAGGCGGTTGTTGAATGAGTTAATGCTGGATTTTATGAACTTTTTTGGCACGATTATTAAGTGAATCACTGTAGTTGTTAAATGAATAACAAAAATCGTTAAGGAAATCCCGCTGCTCCTTATTGATTTTGCTTATTGGAAGCCATCTGGGAAGGTTGCAAATGGTGATCACATGATCATGGATACTGCAACCATCATAAATACATGTCAGTTGCCAAGTGTCTGAATTTTGATAATGTGACCACAGGAATGCTGCAATGGTTGAAAGCCTGAGAACCCGTCGTAAGTAACTTTTTCAATGCCACTGTAACTTGAAAAGGTCACTAAACAAATGGCTGTTAAGCCAGGAATGGTCTTGTGATGTTTTACTTTACAACTGCGCTGCGCATAGTTGCTGGTCCCAAACTGCCCTTGTTAAGTGAGGACTACTTGTATTTTGTCCCTTAGCAGCTTTTCCTGCAGGGGTAATCAGCAACTTGGAATGGATATTTAACTCAATTGAGATTAAAGTAAATGCAGTTAACACGATTATTTCCCTTGTATTTAATCATTCTCCACTTCTGTCACACTTAAAATTACAATTTGGTAGCAATTTTTTGCATGCACCCAACGTTTTCAGGAGCTGAATGCACTCTGGGATCTCAGGCGACACACTTCTTAAAAGAAGGGAAAGCAGACTCCTCTCTGTAATAGAGGATCTCTTGATAATAGGGTACCTGAAAGAGCTCAGAGTCATCTGTGCTGTACTGACTGGATTCTGTTTCAGAGTGCTCACACCACCACTGGAACTCGCTGAAGCAATTGGCTGAGTCAAAGTCACTGGTATCCAGCGGAGACAAATCAATCTCTGGGAAATCAGAATAAAGGTGTTCTTCACCAGAGACTTCATACTATGAAGGAAAGAAAGAAAGAAAAAGAACAGTG
This sequence comes from Vipera berus, assembly GCF_964194415.1. Lineage (NCBI taxonomy): Eukaryota > Metazoa > Chordata > Lepidosauria > Squamata > Viperidae > Vipera > Vipera berus. The sequence continues at coordinate 191,017,053 of NC_138203.1, forward strand.
AGTTTTGCAATTTATGGTGCCTGCCTACAGATTCTTTTTTTATTTTTTTATTGAAAAGTTTTACAATACATTTTTAAATACAAAAAAAACCCCTCCTCCCCCTCCCCTCTCCCCAATCCCTCCCTCCCCTCCCCTCCCCTCCCCCCTCCCCGACTTCCCAGAGCTGAATACAGGGTATAAAAATACAAACAAGCATAATCTAAAATATGCTAATAACAATAAAACATTAAATTCTGTCGCACTTTAACTCTCCATCGTCAAAATATTAATAAAATAACTACTAACTAGTTATACATCATATAGATCCACTACTTATTCAAATGCTAAATGAAACTTTTTAGTCCCATATTTATTCTGAATATATTCAATCCATCTCCTCCATTCCACAATGTATCTCTGTTGCGACTGGTCTTCCAAATACGCTGAAATCTTTGCCATTTCCGCCAAGTTAGAAACTTTTAAAGTCCACTCTTCTATAGTCGGTAGTTCTTCCTTCTTCCAATATTGCGCTACTAAAAGTCTCGCTGCCGTAATTAAATTCAACATCAACTTAGTATCTATAACAGTAGTATCTGTAATAATACCCAATAAAAACAATTGCGGAGAAAACTTTATCCTCTTCTTAAATATCTTTTGCATATTCCACCAAATTTTAATCCAAAAAGCTTTAACCTTTTTACAAGTCCACCATATATGAAAATACGTTGCATCCTCACAACCACACCTCCAACATTTGGGCTGGCAGTTCGGATACATACTTGCTAATTTTTTAGGATCTAAGTGCCACCTATAAAACATTTTGTAAAAATTCTCTCTTAAATTTTGGGCCTGTGTAAATTTTACATTTCTAACCCAGATCTTTTCCCAAGTATCCATTGTTATAACTTCTTGAAAATTCTGAGCCCACTTTATCCTGCCTACAAATTCTTGATTTCTTCATGCCAAATAATACACTTGCATTACTGCATTATATTGTATTACTGTACACTTGCTGCTGTACATATAAGACCTTAAAAGTTTTGGGGTGCTCAATTCACCACTCCCACCCTCAAAAGTGCAAAAAGAACAAGCCTTCCCAGAACAAAAGAAGCCTTTAAATAACTATAAGCTATTATTGGCTCTTTTTTAAGTTCTGAAAATGTAGTATTTTTGCCTTTCCTTATGTAGGTCTGCTTAGCCTGCTCTTTCATTTTTTATTTTTTTATTTTAAAAAACAGTTTAACAACATAAAAATGTGATCAATAAAAATGTAAAAATAGAAACAGGCAATATCACACTAATATCTCATAAGTGGCAGAGAAGCCACAAATGACAGCCCTAGAAAAACAAAGGTATTTCTAAGCAAGCTTTAAACAGAGATGAGCAATTTGTGGTATATGCCAACTTTCAAAGACCTCTCCTGCATTTGACAACCATGCTGCTACCCTTTTCTCTAGCTAGGCTGAGAAAGAGGACACGTGAGGACAAATATCTTACCACAACCTTTGGATTTACAAAAGCTTGATCTTGTTATGAAACAGTGCATTTGGTCAATCCACGCTGCATAACATTTTCTCACTTGCTAAAAGCAGTAGAGAAACCTTTTCTTAAAACTGCTGGATGAGAGAGGTTTCATGTGCATATACAGTATATGTTGGGGAAAGTTCAGTATGTATTCACACATGTGCAGCCTCCATCGCATGTCTTGACATTAGACATGTTTTGGGGGGTTGAAAAGGGCAACATGCAGTAGAGCAAGGACAACATATAATAGCACTGCTTTACAGAAACTGAATCATTTAGCTGCCAAGTAGAGCTTTTGAGAAGTTGCCTAGTGTTAGACTTACTTTTTAGGCCAGAGGCAAATAGATTGTTTTCTACCTGTTATATCCATAGGAGACACATATTGCTAATGCATATGTAATTGAGAAACCCAGTAATTTTGCAACTAAAAATACAGTAACATAAAATATAGTCCAGGCATATTTCAGGTCAAATACATGAGTAATGGAGTAAAAAGGAAGAATTATTATTTTGCAAACTATCAAAAGTCTTTTTCCAGGTCACTTTGAATGCAAATTTAAATAGGCCAGCAATGTGCTGAATTAGGGCATTGCCACCCCTCTTTTTTTAAAAAAAAAATCATGGGGTTTCAGATTTTTTTTACTATAATTATGTTTTCCTAGATTATCTCCAGATTATTGGCAGTTAGATACATGGAAAAATATGACTACTACTGATTATTTACTTTAAATGCATGTGTAGATTCTAAAAAGAAATCTACAATAAAGCTAAATAAAATGCTTGCTACTAGTATTTCCATTTGGGAATAATGCTGCAGAATTGGCCAATTTTTTCAAAAATATATTAGTTTTGTATTTCCTACATTTACATGGCTATAACATTATGGAGATTCAAAATTTAACAATTTTTTGTTCTTAGAAATACATTCCCACTGTTTCCTAGTCTCAGGAGGCCAAGACTTCCTGAAAACAATTCTGATGTTTTCTTTCTTTTTCAGCGGGGGGGGGGGGGGAAACAGAGGGAGGAGTTATTAGTGACAGATAGCATGACATTTTAAAGTCTGTGCCTGCTCACAGAAACAGAACCGCCTCCAATCACCTTTTAGCATAATCTTTCAAATTAAAAAGGGCTTTCAATGTTACATTATACATTAAACAGAATTACATGTCCCTCCCCCCCCCCAAAAAAAAGAGTTACTCCTAAGTGAAAAGGAGAAATTGCAGCAGGTGGCAATAAAAGATTCTGATCCTCTTTTTCCTGAGATATTTTTTCAACTGGATGTTTTAAAAAATTGTGATTCAAGAATTGGCTCCATTTTTTAAAAAAAATTCTTTTGCTTTCCCTCATCTTCTATCATACCACTTGTAATGTATTGGGGTTTTTTGCTTGTACTGATTCACGTGTCTGTTTAAATGCTGCTTAACGGTTACTCAATGGCGTGTCTGTCTAACGGCTACGGATCAAGCCAGACTTCTTGTCTCCAGGAAGATCATTGGTAGATTTGGAGCGGGAACGGGTTACTTTAAACCTATTGGCCACCGCCTAGTGGCCAACCGTATAAGTAGCTGCACAGCACCCTCTGTTTCAGTTCTGTTCTGCTTGACTCCAATAAAGCATGTTTCTGTTTGGAACCTTCCGTCTCCCTTATTGCCTGCAAAGAACCGTCTACACCACATCATTTTCAATGGTTAACTCTGTGGGCAGGAACAGCATTGATTTCATTGGCTGAATGGTAGATGCTTTGGATAGCTTTCAAGCTGAAAAGAAATGTGTGTGGTGGTAGTGGAGGAGGAGGAGGAGATTTAATTAAATAACATAAATAATACATAGGAAATTCCCTTGGCCACAAAGACATGTGTTAGAATAGTCTTCCCCAAATTGATGTTTCCAGATGTGTTGGACTAGAACTCCCAGTATAAACAACTAGGGAAAGTGAAATGGTGGTTGTGAACTACTGCTCCACAAAAAGTAGAGTTCCAGATCAGTTTTTATTTCTTAAGAGAAACCACTCCAGTCTTCAAAAGCACAATGTGGCCCTAAAAGAATAGTAAGAATTACCTTGAGGTTAAGATGGGTGGCCAATAATTTTTACAAATTATTGTACAATAATTTGCACAATACAAACAAACAAACAAATAATCTTACCACAACAGTAAGGAAAAAGGGAAAATCTTAGAGGGTCCACGTAGTTACAGTAGTGTTTAAAAGTTGATAATCCCATTTTATGCAGATATTTCTGCATAAAGATGACCTAAACATGATATGTTTTCCACACAAGTTCTAAACGTAGATAAAGAAATGAATCAAAGACATTATATTTGTTCAATTAATGAGGAAAATGATTCAAAGTTACCTATATCCGTATGCAAAAAGTATGTGAACCTCTAAGGATCAGTAGTTCATTTGAAAAATTAAATTGACTTAGCTGTTTCAATCAAAGACATCACAATCAGGTGTGAATGTGGGAGGTTCAACTTTATTTAAAGAGTTCTCAAACTTCACTTTCAAATTATGATCTTCACAACACAGGTATGGGGAACTATGTCATGGCCTGAACAAAGGAAATTCCTGAGGATTCTGAAAAAGTTGTTGATGCTCACCAGGCTGGAAAAGGTTACAAAACTATTTCCAAAGAGTTTGTTCTTCACTAGTTCACTGCCAGACAAAAAGTGCACAAACAGAGGCATTTCAACACCACTGTTATCCTCTCCTGGAGTGGTTGACCAACCAAAATTATACCCAGAGCAAAAGGTGCAATACACCAGGAGGTCTCATTGAACTACAGGGTAACATCTAAGGAATTAAAGGCCTCTATTGCATTGGCAATTGTCAGGGTTAACCATATGGCTAAGCCAGAAGGCTACTGAAAGAATAGAAAATGTAATTTTCTGAATGAAAAATATTGCACTGGTGAAAGATAATCACTGCATCCCACCATAAGAACCTTATCCTGTCTGTGAACATGATGGTGGCAATATCATGATTTGGGCCTGATTTGCTGCCTATGGACCAGGATCGCTTGTCAACGTTGCTGGAACTATGAATTCTGAATGGTACTAGCAAATTCAAAGACATGTATGTTTTTATGAACAGTAGCTCAAGAGCAAGTGGGTCACACAGCAAGGCAACAATCCACAAGACCCAAGTTGTATGACCAAAAAATGGCTAAAGCAGAAGAAAAATAATATTTTGGAAGGGCCAAGTCAAAGTCCTGACCTTAATCCTATAAAAATGTTGTGGAAGATCCTGAAGTGGGCAGCTCAAGCAATGAAGCACATCAATGTTTCTGAGTTAAAGTTGTTCTGTAAGGAAGAATGGGCTAAAATTCCTTCAAGGTGATGTACAGGGGTGATCAACAATTATTGGAAATGTTTTGATGCATTCATTGCTGGTCAAGGAAGGTGCCCTACTTACTGAAAGCAAAGATTTACATATTTTTGCTGCACACAAATATGTAACTTTGGATAATTTTCCTCAATAAATAAATGAACAAATATAATGTTTTGGACTCATTTGTTTAATTTAGTTCTCTTTATCTAGTTATAGGATTTGTGTAGAAAAAAAGATCCGCTTTTGGTCATATTTAGGTAGAAATATTGAAATTTCAAAATGGTTCATAAACTTTTAAATAGCACTGTATAAGCCCAGTCAGAACAGAAGCATGGAAGCATTTGAAGTTCATGACTTTGATTCAATAGACATAACAATTGTTTCCATTCTTTCTGGCTTTTATTTTTTTTAGCTTTTCTTTTCCTCCTGAGACCTTTCACCCCAAAGCTCCATCCTTCACCTAAATGTAGCTCTGCCACACTCAAGGTATTAAAAGGCAATCCCTTCAAACTTCAATATTTCCTTATCCCTGGTGACAATCTCTTTGTACAGAAACAGGTTTCTCTAGACACCTAGTCAATAAAGGCTCTAACAATCCATTGTAATTTTTCCTTCTCCTCAAACCTAGCCAAAACACAAGAATAATAGAGCAAAATCAATGGCTGGCGCACATAAGGCAATCTACACTCTAAGAACTGAGCTAAAAATATCCAGTCAATCACAGACAGCAGCTGAGACCCAGCCCTACTTCTACTACATTCTCAAGGGATACACAACTGCATTAACGTTCAACACAAAGCAACTAACCAAGGTCAGAGTAACGCGGCACTGCACCATTAGTGCTAAGCTTATGATAAGTCATGGGTTATGTTGGAGATTTCTACCTTTAAGGATTCAGAATGAAGAGAAAGCAGGGAGACGAGAACTGTTTTAACATTAAAGGTAAAGGTAAAGGTTCCCCCGCACATGCATGCTAGTCGTTTCCGACTCTAGGGGCCGGTGCTCATCTCCGTTTCAAAGCCGAAGAGCCAGCGCTTGTCCGAGGACGTCTCCGTGGTCATGTGGCCGGCATGACTAGACGCCAAAGGCGCACGGAACGCTGTTACCTTCCCACCGTAGTGGTCCCTATTTTTCTACTTGCATTTTTACGTTTTAACATTAAGGCCTGCCTAAATAATTGTTCATGCAAACTGGTGCTATATAGCACTGCTAATAGCTGAATATTATTTGATTCTGGGAGAGCATATGAATATTTTTAAAATTATATGAAGCTAGCTATATAGAGTGGTATTTAAACATAGTTTGTGTAGCTTTACTGCTAATTGTTAAAGTAATTTTAATCCTTACAAGGGGAAACCTGAATCCCCAAACCTTCATTCTAACTCAGCTCACTTGTCCAGACTGGAAAATGATGTCCAATTCTTATTTCAACAGTGAAGCTCTTTTGTTCATGTTGAGGTTTACAAAACATAACAAGCAATAACTGTTCCTGATCACAACTTGTATAGTACTCCTTCCACATTCAGTGACTTCAGCAAGGAAGGTTCAGCGTTTGTTTGTTTTTTTTATCAGTAAGTAATCTGCATTCTTTGTTTCTGTAATAATCAGTAGTAGCATTTAAATCACTGCCCAATCAATTAACATTCATGAACACACACATACATACACCCCCCCACAGATGCAATATTCTAAACCAGAGAGAAAGCAAATGTACTTATTTTGTACTGTCTAATCATAAGATCAAGTGAGCATATGAAAAACCAACTGTTTTGAGTTTTTCCAAGTATCTCTAAAAAAACCGACGATCAATTTTTGTTATCTGCAGAAATGCAAGAGACAGAATACTATTCTTCCCCATCAGCATCTTGCTTCTCTTGTCTAGGATAACCTTAGATTACAGTTGGCTTCTTGCAAAAAATGGGACTGTCACTGGTTTCCAATTTTAGTTTGGAATGCAAGTGTCCCATGACGCAGTGTCCCATAATAGTAAACCATTAGTCCTCTTCTTCTCTATGATTATGATCAAAGCATTTGATCAGAAGATGAGGAAGGAAGATCTTGGAGGAAGAAGAAAAACTGAAGATAAAGAAAAACTGAAATCAGCGTGGAAAAAAAAATGTTGCACCTGAAGTCTGCCCAGTGCAGGAGAGATAATCACCAAAATGCATACCTACCTGATTAAAATAGCCTTGACGTCTCACTACTAGTTCCTCATCACTGAACTTGAGGGTAATTTCGGAAGCTCTCTAATACACTGAAGATTAGGCAAGCAACATTGCAAGCCGAGTAAGGAAAGCAGCTTAGCTTGCTCTTGTGCTTTAATAGAGCCTCAATAGGAAAGAAAAGCAATTGAATCTTTTTTTTTTACAACATGGAAGTAAATACCATAATACTGAACAAAGTCTAGTTTAAAAGCAATGTAATTTCTCAATTACCATTAATCAAACTATGGTGGTTTAAAGGGAAATTTATTTGTATTCTTGTTACGATATAACATAAGGCATGCGTGCAACAATCATGCACAGAGACTGTCGAATTTGCCAACGTACAAACTGTCTGGGCCTAGTCACTGTCACTCTCTTGAATTCGCCTGGTGCGCCAGTTGCGACCCTATCTGGACCGAGATGCCCTACGCACAGTCACTCATGCGCTCGTGACCTCCCGTTTAGACTACTGCAACGCTCTCTACATGGGGCTGCCCTTGAGGACCACTCGGAGGTTTCAGCTGGTGCAGAATGCGGCCGCGTGAGTCGTGATGGGGGTTTCCCGATACTCCCATGTAACACCTCTACTCCGCGAGCTGCATTGGCTCCCGGTTGCCCTCCGGGTGAGATTCAAGGTGCTGGTGATGACCTATAAAGCCCTAAATGGCTTGGGTCCGGGATATCTGAGGGAACACCTGCTGCCAGCATCAAGCTCCCTTCGTCCAGTGCGCTCCCACAGGGAGGGTCTTCTCAGGGTGCCACCGGTAAGAGATTGCCGGCGGATGACACCCAGGGATAGGGCCTTCTCAGTGGGTGCGCCTGCCCTTTGGAACCAGCTGCCAGTGGAGCTGAGGACTGCCCCCGACCTCCGTTCATTCCGCCGGGACCTGAAGACCTGGCTCTTCGAGCTCTCTGGCCCAGGCTGATAATTTTAATTTTAGTTTTAATCTTAATTTTAACTGGGGTTTTACTTATGCAGGGACGAATATAATTTTTTAATCTGTTTTTAACTTTTGTATCTCTGTTTTTTAATCACCCTGTAAACCGCCCTGAGTCCTTCGGGAAAGGGCAGTATATAAATGTAATAAAATAAATAAATAAATAAATAAATAAATTGTTGGTCCATAGCCTCTAATAGAAATATTTGTTTTCCCTAAAAAAAAATGAAGGAGCTGCAACCAATTTTTGACTTATAATGAAGGGTAAGATAAGCACTTAATCCCAATTAGAAAATTATTGAAAACAGTAAGAATTCAAAAGTGGTCCCACTTTGATTAGGATAGATTACACTATATTTTGTTTAACTTGATACTTAATCCAACCCTTGAGATTTTCCCATTTGTTCAACACCTATTGTAGTACTTAAGACCATTTTTGTTTCATTATTTCTTTTTTCTGCACTGTGGAACATGTATGTTTTCATAATATACTTTGCTTTCCTTAAGAACAGATCTATCTATCTATCTAACTATCTATCTATCTATCTATCTATCTATCTATCTATCATCTATCTATCTATCTATCTATCTATCTATCTATCTATCTATCTATCTACCTACCTACCTACCTACCTACCTACCTACCATCTAATCTTATTTTAGAATACTGTAGAAGACACATGTGCTGGTTTAGAAGATACTATACTGTTATATTATGTTTGCTTTTTCTAATGAACCACCAAAAATCTTTGTGCTTGTGGCAGGATATAAATTTAATACATAAATAGATTTTCATATACACTGCTATTATTTTATATGTATGAAGACTTCTACAAATATGTGAGTTCTTCAGTTGTCTTTGATATGTCACAAGGAAAGAAATCCTAAATTGCAATCACAAGGCACAGCTGACACCAGCACTTAGGATGTCCTTTGATAATCTCTACAGTCATGATGTGTTCTCACTGCCAATAGAATTGGGTATAAATAAACTCCTGCAATCCAATGCCTCTTTGGGCTACTGCATGCTGAGATCAGCTGCAAGATTCAGCTGGTGTCCTGGCAATGCCATGTTGTTTAAGTCCAGTACAGCAATCACCTAGGAAATGGAAAAAAAAACAACAACCCAGGATTCTTTGCTACTGACAATAAGAATGCATCCATCCAATCGTTTAGTAGCATAATTCATAATTACAACAGAATTAGCTCTTTAAATGTGACAAGTTCAAACTTAATCACCATCTTAGCCCTGTCCTGCAAGACAGTAGCCATGTTTTACTGCATGCATTTCCTGTCTGCCCTCATTCTGTATATCCTTTGTGTTTTCTCTCCACTGCTTTGAACATCATTTTTTAAAAAGGAAATTAGGTTGCTGTCACTAATATGACCCAGGTCATGTAAAGGATAAATAGTGAATCATGATCCATCACACTAAAGGCCTCAGGCTCGAGAATTTTGTCCAAACCAGTGCTGAGCCTCATTCACCTGTAATAACAGCCAAGAACTGGACTAAATTGTGCTTGACTGCTTCTGTCAGCAAAGTATATTTTATTTCTGAGTACAGTTTTATTCCTTCAGTGCTTTAAAAATATAAAGAAATACACATCTTTGGCCACATGCCTTGGATGAATAAAACACTTAACAAAATGCAGGACAAGTGATATTTCCGATTCTTCTTTCTATCTAGAGCCATAGGAAGGTAGATGGTACGGACTCCACTCTGAATTGAGTGGTCCACTGTTCATCATTTCCTTTTACTGCTTGTGAAAGAAGTGAACTTTGTTCTAATTTTACCCAGGAGATTGCAAGAAAAGCAGCCACTGGGCCTTGGAAGGCGGCCAGAATAATGGTTGGGAATTCTGAACCATCTTTCATTCCAGACATTTCATTCATGTGCACTGGAGCAAAAAACAAAAAACAAAAACCAACAGCCTGGGAGTTCAGTAAAATCAGATCATTTCCCCCCCCCCTTATTTTAATCGACTAAGGAAACCTAAATGGCATTTGCTGGATTGGATCCTCATGCCACTCTTATTTGGAAAGGAGACAGAAAATGAAAAACATCCAGGACCTGACATCATGAGATCAGCATGGTTTATAAATATTTTAATAAATGTTAATTCTCTCAAAATCATTTCAAAGAATCTCAGATAATTCAGATTAAAAAGACCTTACACAGACTGGAGAGCTATGTTAGAAATAGTAACTTATTCTTGCATAAATAAATCAACAATCAAATGGTATACAGTACACAGCTTCCTCTGCAAAAGAACAGGGAATGAAAGTGTGCTTTTCTACTGCAATGCCATGAAGACAGATCATTCAAATATAATAGAAATGTTATGTACTGATATGGTGTTGCCGAGTCCTTTTCAGGAACAGCCCAACGTTGGATCTGCTTTTGTCAAATGGCAAATCTAGCCATGATAAAATAGTCTAAGTTTCAAACTGTGATTTATTAATAAAGCCACAAACACATCTACATTTCTGTCTGTTTGCACAGCAGTTGGGCAATTCATCTTCAATGAAGTCACCACGATATTAGCCTTCCTTTAAACATGCATTTCCTGTAACTGATAAACAGTCATGAAAATTGTCGATTGAATTACAGAAAAAATAATCAAGAAATTGATCGGTGAGCAGCAAAGCCTTTTCCACAGGAGACAGGCAGACAATGTCTAGCTAGATGTAGCACTGAAATTACAATTCTGTTTTTGAGATTTCTGACACGAGGAACAAGATCTGAATAGAAAAGGCAGAATGTACCAGCTTCCTCTTGGGAAGTTTTCTTTCTGAATTTACTGGTAATTTCTAACTTTAACATAGGCTAGTGGATGATACCTTAACAGATGCAAGACAGCCCCTATGAACTTTAGGATCAGATCAGAAAAATAGAGCTCTCCCCACTAGAGATTTTGTGTGAGAAAGATGAAAGGTTGTACTGATCCTTGCTCTAAATTTGTAATACTTTAACTCTCAGATTCACTTTGAAATCCAATGCACTCTGCTAACGCACAGTCGTCCTCAGTGACAGACAGCTAGATCATTACAGAAGCGAAATTTTAGCATGTATTTCCATCTCTCATCACCTTGAGTATAGAATGAATGCTGGGTTAGTTCACACTGAAGTATATGCATGAAACACACCAGCACCAGCAACAGAACAATCTTCTTTCTAACTCTCCTATGTTTCTTATGAATAGCTGACTGTTATACATCTCAGATCATGCTGCACCACTTGGACTACTGACCTAATTAAGAGCTATTAGGTTCTATCTACAAATTTCCATTAATATTGGCTGTCAAACTGTGTAACACAGGACTGCAGGTAGGGTTCCAAGTACCCAAATGCATATTTAATTTTTTGTTAAAAATCAAAACTTCAGAAATAGAAAAACAGTAGAAAAAGTCAGGAAGAGCTGTTACTCTGGTTAAGAGCCGTGGTGGCGCAGTGGTTAGAATGCAGTATTGCAAGCTAATTCTGTTAACTGCTCACTGCCAGCAGCTCGGCGGTTTGATTCTCAGCAGCTCAAGGCTGATTCAGCTTCCATCCTCCGAGGTTGGTAAATTGTGTGTGTGTGTGTGTGTGTGTATGTATGTGTATATATATATATCAGTCTCCCTTAATTCTTTGTTAGCAATTTAAAATTTACACAAATATGAGCTGTCATCGGTGTGACTACTGCCTGTCGATGGCCTTCAGGTTAGGCTGACACAGGAAATAAAGATTTGTCCCATGTTTAGGGCCTAGCAAGGTAATCTAAAATAGTTAACAAGCATTTGATATATATATATATATATATATATATATATATATATATATATATATATATATATATATATATATATATATATATATGTTTTCGTAGATTCTCGCGGGTGTCTGTATGTGTAGGTCTAGAGTCTCGGGTTTCTTCCCGCGTTGATTTCATCTTCAGAAAGTTGTGGCGACGTTTCGACGAAATCCCATCCGTCATCATCAGGCCGGAGTATTCCTCCTGCTGCTTTCAGGAGCAATGCGAGACCACGTCGAAACGTCGCCACAACTTTCTGAAGATGAAAGGAATGCGGGAAGAAACCCGAGACTCTAGACCTACATATATATATATATATATATATATATATATATATATATGTATGTATGTATGTATATATATATATATATATATATATATACATACATACATACATACATACATACATACATACATACATATATATATATATATATATATATATATATATATATATATATATATATATATGTAGGTCTAGAGTCTCGGGTTTCTTCCCGCATTCCTTTCATCTTCAGAAAGTTGTATATATATATATATATATATCTCAAAAAAATAAAGGGAACACAAGATAAGACGTCCTACTATTAAATACAGTTGTGTTGTTTAAGTGTTCCCTTTATTTTTTTGAGCAATATATATATATGGTAAAGGTACCCCCGCACATGTGTGCTAGTCGTTTCCAACTGTAGGGGCCGGTGCTCATCTCCGTTTCAAAGCCGAAAAGCCAGCGCTTGTCCGAGGACGTCTCCATGGTCATGTGGCCAGCATGACTAGACGCCAAAGGCGCACGGAACGCTGTTACCTTCCCACCGTAGTGGTCCCTATTTTTCTACTTGCATTTTTACGTGCTTTTGAACTGCTAGGTTGGCAGAAGCTGGGACGAATAACAGGCGCCCACTCTGTTACGCAGCACTCGGGATTCAACCCGCCAAACTGCCGACCTTCTGATCGACAAGCTCAGCGTCCTAACCTGAACTGGTGAGTTGTGCTGCTTTTGTTCGGCTCCGTGTTTGTGGTGGTGCCATGTTTTTATAGTGGGTGTCAGTTTGCTTATTGTGTGGTTTGGAGGGGTTTAAAGTGGCTAATGTTGCAGCTGTAGTTAGGTTTCTGTTTTGTGGTTGTGTGTCATTATCGTTGTGGGTTCGGATTTGCTTTTTGAATGGTTGTGTGGTGGTGATGTCATGTGATGTTATCATGAGTTTGGGTCTGGTATCATTCTTGGTGGTTGGGACTCGTCTGTCAATCAAGGCGGGTTTCCAAATGGCTGGTAGGCGAGAGGTATCATCTCGTTTGTTCATGCTGTGAGGGCGTTTTTCTATCTCGATGGCTTGCCCTGATACCTCCAATTCTACGTGGGAAAAAACCCGAATGACCAAAGATCTACATACAAACACCAGCGAAAACCTCAGAAAACATGCTTGAAAGCATGCTTCTCCCAGAAGAAGGAAGCTAAAGCCACCAGCCTGATGATGACGGAAACGTTGCGCCTACACCTTTAGTTCTACGCGGGGAAAAACCCGAATAACCAAAGATCCATTATATATATATATATATATATATATATATATATATATATATATATATATATATATATATATATATATATATATATATATATATATATATATATATAATGTTTATACACACACACAATGTTCCATAGTAATTTGGATACATGAATATTTAGAACATATTAAATTAGAAAATGAAAATGTCTAGTCAAGAACTATTTCAACTTGGCTTTTAAAACTCAGGATAATTATAGCATTCAAGCCTCCGAAGGGTCATTCATGGCTTTAACACAAAGATGTTACTAACTAAAGCTCTTGCAAACTGAACATGGGATTTTCTGCTGTTTGTTTGCTTCATTGCTCAGTGATGGCTTCTTCTTGCTTTCTTATAGACCTCATTCACCCAGACAGCCTTACTTGCATAAGACCCAGAGGGACTTTTGGAGAGGCTAAATGAAGCCATCATGGAATGACTGAAGCACTGCTGTGACACTATCTTTCTCAGCCATATCTGACCCACAGGCTCCAAAATTCGAGAAGCACCGTGAACCCTACCCTCTTGCTGGGGTTGCACTTAATCTGCAAGAAGTGTTTCTGGTTTACTGTCAATATGTAGACTAGATCCCTATGTATGTAAACATATTTGTCTTTAAATACAGACTAATGAATATGTGCATGTGTAATTTGCAGCCATTTTAATGTACAGTATTTGGAATACAGTATGTTTTATACTAGAACTATTATTAGACAGTCGATCTAATTCTTGAATTTTAAAACCCTCATGTGTGATTTCTATGCATAATGAAATAGAAAAAAACATAATTCCTCATACTTTTCCCAATTTCTGTTTTTGTTTCTGTGATTACCCTCTAAGCAGCAAAGCCTCCACAAAACACCCTTTTTCCAGTGTAACAAACAACCTTGAAACTATCCTTCACCATCAAGAGAACAGATTTTAAAACCTAATTTTCTAGATTAAGGTATGTCTTGACGAGGAAGGCCTTTCCTTACTGCCATCAGCAGAGATGACCTTGAAAATATCCACCCTTCTACAAAGAGACCAATAGATTTCAATAGAAACTTTTAAAAATATCTATCTTAGTGAGCAGATGGGGAACTCTTGCAGGCTCTCTATGGCTCATGGGTAGAGGTTTTTTAACTTTAAGATAAAGTTGGGTTGAATAAGTTGTGGGTCCTGAGGCCTAGTTTTGCTCAAAGTCTTTTAATCTGAACATGCTCGGTTTAAAAAAGCAAAGTGCACAAAAATTGTAGAACATCCCTGAGAGTAATTTAAACACAAAAATGGGAAGGAATCTCCCAAATATCCCATCATTAATGGCAAACTCAAGATTCATCCCACGTGATATTGATTTGCAAATTACTGTTGCCCTTCCCCAGGAAGGGGGGGGGGGAATTGTACTACACCAATCATAAAAAGGTTGCCTGCCATTACAAAGGATGATTCACATCAGTGCAAACTGAGTTTGCTTTCCAAATTCTGAAAATGACCTATATGAATATTGAATGCAGAAGAAATGGAGCTTATCACAAAATCGAAGCAGACTGTACAGCATGAATAAAGCTAAATTTGCACTTTTCTGAAACTGGTCCTTGGTTATGGTAGCATCTTAAAATATTTTTGGCAGTGCAGCAGAAAATAGAGAACAAATGGGAGGTTAGACTGTGAAGCAGTAAGCTTCTTCTAAACAGCTGCTGCAGCAGCTAAAAAAAATTGCTGCCGGAAAGACAGACCATAGCAGCTTTTCAGTAACCTAATCCCATTTTAAACCTTGAAGACTAGATTTATGTTGTCATTTGCATAAATGCTACTAAGATGCTTCGCAAAGGGCTTGCGATTCAAACATTTCTTTTGCTATTCTCGGTCATGATGGTAAGTTAGGATTGTTCTATTGGAATGGCGAGAGAGCATTCAATTTCGCCAGGGACATAAAACAGAAAACACAACCAATTAGGCCACTCATTAAAAACATGGCTCCTGCAAATGATTCATCCTAATTGATTCAGAGTCTCCCACTCATGAGTAAGTCCCCCCATCAATGGCATTAAGGGATAAAAATAACTTCAGCATCAGCCTTGTCAAGAAAGCTCCAAATTAGCAAGTCGTATTTGGGAACTGTAGCTGGATCACAAAGCAGAGCAAGGTGAAGTGATTTACAAAGAAGTTTCAGAGAGGAAAGGGATGCCATTTCATCTGTACGTATGTTAGGTGAGGGGAGACCCTTCAAATCTCATAGGAAAGATGGGCAGAGAAATGAAAGCAGGTTTGTATCTTTTAAAGTCGAAGAAAATTGATGCCTCCCTCCCTCCCAGCAAAAAACAATCCCCATGCAAGGAGATTTTATGAGAACCATCTGGATTAATCAGAGGAATCTGTAATTACACACTATATAAGCGACCCAGATTATGGGTGTGCTGAGAGAATTTTTTTTATTATTGTTATCATGAATTACTGACCTTTCTGATGGGACAATCTCTTCATAGAGTGCATCAATTCAATTATGGATATTTCAACCACTCGAGGGACACAGTGTTTACATTCAGCAGAGGTAACCAATGGGATCATAAGAGTTCCCATACCTATAACTGAACAGAAATGTCTTGCTGGAGCCAAAGTCTTCTTTTTAAAAAAAATATAAAAAAATAAAAATAGAAGACAGTAGGATCTCTGTTACTGTAACATTTTGGAGAAATACTTGAAAGGCAGCAGTGTTCCTGTTTACAGTCTCAGCCGGCCATGTTCTTATATAAGAAACACTAGTATAGTCTCCTGGTTCCCCTTAGCCCGTCTCCTTCAGCAAACTCTCAGATTCTGTGGTCACCAAGCACCCACTGCTCTCAATGGCTACATTTCCTCAGGGGCTTCTACTAAGCATGGTCAACCAAACTGGCTGATTTTGCTTTTGGTTTCTCTAATTTGGCTGGTCTCACTACTAGCCGTACAGCTATATTGGTACTAGTTTTAGGGTCTGAAAAAATGTTATGTAGATTTTTAAAACAACAACTAATAATCCTCCCTTAAGTGCAACACGGCTGAAATATGACTACAAAATGAGATTTGACCTGGAACAAAACAAAATTTTTTACATTTGCAACTAGGACTCATTTGCCCTGAGTCCTTCGGGAGAAGGGCAGTATAAAAATTTAATTAAATAAATAAAAATAAATAAATAAATATTTCTAGGAAACTTATAAAGAAGATGTAAAGATGATACACATCCCTTGCTATTTGATTCCTACATTTGATACCAAAGCACATTTCCTTTGAACAAGTCTGTGCTAATAACTATTAATAATAGTTATGTGATATATGTTGTCCTACTCCTTTTAAAGTTTTATCTTAATTACTTGCCCTTACTACATCTAACAAGAAGTATATATCGGAGGTGGTGACCCTTTGAGAGCTGTATGCAACGAAATTTCATTTTGATGTATGCCGATTGGTGTACATTCAAAGTGACAATAAAGTTATCATCATTATCTCACCCAATCATTACTATAGTACCTAAAGCCTATTTCCTCTATACTAAACTACCCGCTACCTACATTGGATATGTATATAATACTATGTGTGTGTGTGTGACAGAAAAACCTCAAACCATGTTCTTCACAAGCATGTTATTGTACTGGCAGCTGCAACTGAGTCTTGAAATAATGGTTTTCTGATGAGTGATTCCCTCACTACCAGCATTCAATAGCAGTTCCACATAGCTAGTTCTGAATGTGCCGAACAGTATGGAACAAAATATTTTCGATATCCAAAAAAGTCACTCCTCTCTCCTGGTGGAAACATTATTCTACTCAGCACAGAGTAGCCTTCCAGATATTGCTGAACTACTGTGCTCTAATCTCTAATGATCTCTAATTGTCCATGCAGGCTAGGGTTGCTGTGATTGTTTAGCAATACCCAAAGTGATATGGATTTCCCCAACTGGGCTTTCCAGCATTTCTTAATATCTCCTTACAATATCATGGCAAAGTGAACTGAACAAATTTCTCTCTCTCTCTCTCTCTCTCTCTCTCTCTCTCTCTCTCTCTCTCTCTCTCTCTCTCTCTCTCTCTCTCTCTCTCTCTCTCTCTCTCTCTCTCTCTCTCTCTCTGGAAAATTCTGTCACTGAGCTATCCAAATGAAGACTGCTCTTTCTTCGTATGTTTTCTCTGGGAGGAAAACATCTCTGATTAAAGTTGTTTGATATCATAAAATATGTGATTCTTGAAACATATGTATATCTTTACTGCTTCTTTGCCTCCTTCAGTCTTAGTAGTAGCCTCCAGTGATTATCTAGTAATCTAGGCCAAGCTTATTTTGGGAATCTGCAGGCCCAATTCAGGAGTTTTACTGGGAAATCTGTTAAGTTCTGGGAAAAGTTAATTTCTTCGTGCAATGTGCATGCTGTCTACAAGACAATTATTCTTAATTGAGAGAGTAAAAATTAGAGGGACAGAAATGGGGATTGCAGTATTTTGATGCTGTCGAACAGTAGCTAAATAAAAGACGTTCTGAAGAACACTTTGGAAAAGCAAGAGAGAAAGAGAGAAGGAGAGAGCAAAGCATGTGGCAGTCAGCATGAAGGTCAATGCTGCCAGGAAATATGCCAACCCCTGTGATGGCATTTGACAAAATGTCATTTTAAATGGATAAGTGTTGTGCTGATTCGTGTTTTTGTCAGGCTACTCCTCTTGACAGTGTGATATTTATAGCCAAGGCCTCGGAAGAGGTGACTAGTACTCCCCAGGAGTTGTGACTGGAGAGGCAGCCCAGCTTGCAATGGCAAACATAAATATTTGACATGGTGGAGGGAGGTGAGATGGGTGATATCCTACTGGGCTATGGAAAGGAATAAAGGTTCCCTGGGTGCCAAGAAAGCTCCTATATGGGTTCCCATTGCATATTCATCTGTAGACAGGTAAAACATCCATAGTCTGTAACAAAAGTTTCCAAAAGGGATTAGAATTTAAAAACAAACCATTTCTGAGAGCCATCAAGGTCTCCTTAAGGCCTTCACTCAGCTTAGTTACTGGTCTCAGGAAACCAGGCTACACTTAGAAAGAACATCAGAAACAAATGTGTGTATAGTTTCCTTTCTGTTAACAAATAAGCATGTGATGGTTTCTGATGATACTACTAGAAGCAATACAACTTACGACCGCCATTGAGCCCAAAATTTCTGCTGTTAAGGGAGACATTTGTTAAGTGAGTTTTGCCCCGTTTTATGACCTTTCTTGCCTCATTTGTTAAGTGAATCACCGCAGCTGATAAGTTAGCAACCCGGCTGTTAAATGAATCTGGCTTCTCCGTTGACTTTGCTTGCCAGAAGGTTGCAAAAGGGGATCACATGACCTTGGGACACAACTACAGTCATAAATATGAGTCAGTTGCCAAGCATCTGAATTTTGGTCACACAATCATGGGGATGCTGCAAAGGTTGTAACTTTGAACTGTCATAGCTCCCTTTTTCCCAGTGCCATTGTAAATTTGAATGGTCACTAAATGAACTGTTGTAAATTGAGAACTACCTGTATACATGCAGCATATTTGACTACAAATACTTTACAATTTTACATAAATTTGGCTTCACGGTAGTAACAGATCCTTACGTGATTGAAATATGACTCTTGCTACAGCTTACAGAAATTTGTTTGATGCTACAACTTATTAAGTCCTACTGATACAAACCAGTGATAAATACCATTGCTACTCCTACTTCTCCTACACCTATTACAACTGACAGGTAGATAATTGTATAACAAAGAAAACATTTTTGTTGTGATTCATACGATAACCAAACCATCAGAATATTTGGTCTTTCTAGTAATATAAATAATAATATCAGGATTTTGTTCTTTAGAAAACATTAATTAACAAAGTTGAAATAAGTTAGCAACAATTACAGGCAAGAAGTTGTAATTAATCTTGAACTAATGATGAGAAACGAAGACACAGTGGGCCTACCCCTACCATCGCTATAGAATTGCTGTAAAAACACATCAAAATATCAGTGCAAGGAAACATTTCCATTAACTTGGAAATAAGTTAATATTTTTGTTATAAAGAACAAAATATTGACGTTACAATTAATTATCAAACTTGAAAGAACTTGTTGGGTAACTAATACCTGCAGCACTGATGGGGAGGAAAGGGAATGGAAATATACCTCAAGAAATAAGAAATGGAATGAAGCGTAGCTGAAAAGTAAACAAAGTTAAATCAAAGCATTTTAAACAAACATGGGAATCATCTGGAGGAAAAAATAATGTGTTACCAATGATTAATTAGTTTCAGTGTTTGTCTCTGAGGCTTCTTTCACACCCATACATCTATCTGCAGTTTAATCTGATACTGTTGATATAAGCCTGGCGGAGAGAGGAAATTTCCCATAATAAATTTCAAAATCCTTCTGATTCCTTTGTGTTAAATAAAGTTAAGTATGAACAAAGATGTAGCCAAATGTGGCGGTGTTCTGCCTCATAAATGAATAGACACTCCTAGAAGATCAAAAATAACTACAACTCAGAAGTGCAGCCAGAACTGGTACTGGTAATGGTATCCATAGGTAAAGGTAAAGGTTCCCCTGCACATGCGTGCTAGTCGTTTCCGACTCTAGGGGCCGGGGCTCATCTCCGTTTGAAAGCCGAAGAGCCAGCGCTTGTCCAAGGACGTCTCCATGGTCATGTGGCCGGCATGACTAGACGCCAAAGGCGCACGGAACGCTGTTACCTTCCCACCGGAGTGGTCCCTATTTTTCTACTTGCATTTTTACGTGCTTTCGAACTGCTAGGTTGGCAGAAGCTGGGACGAGTAACAGGCGCCCACTCTGTTACGCAGCACTCGGGATTCAACCCGCTAAACTGCCGACCTTCTGATCGACAAGCTCAGTGTCCTAACCTGAACTGGTGAGTTGTGCTGCTTTTGTTCGGCTCCGTGTTTGTGGTGGTGCCATGTTTTTATAGTGGATGTCAGTTTGCTTATTGTGTGGTTTGGAGGGGTTTAAAGTGGCTAATGTTGCAGCTGCAGTTAGGTTTCTGTTTTGTGGTTGTGTGTCATTATCGTTGTGGTTTCGGATTTGCTTTTTGACTCTAGGGGCCGGGGCTCATCTCCGTTTCAAAGCTGAAGAGCCAGCGCTTGTCCGAGGACGTCTCTGTGGTCATGTGGCCAGCATGACTAGATGCCAAAGGCGCACAGAGCGCTGTTACCTTCCCAACATAGTGGCCCCTATTTTTCTACTTGCATTTTTACGTGCTTTCGAACTGCTAGGTTGGCAGAAGCTGGGACGAGTAACAGGCACTCACTCTGTTGTGCGGCACTCGGGATTCGACCCGCCAAACTGCCAACCTTCAGATCGACAAGCTCAGTGTCCTAACCCACTGAGCCGCCGCGTCCCTTTAATGGTATCCATACAATACCATTAATACAACATGGAAGACAGCGATGAATGAAATGTGCTACTCCCCATTACAAAAGTTGTGTATAAATCAGTATATATTTGAAAAAGTTGAATTTTTAAAAAGGGTCATGTGCCTATGTATTATTTACTGTCTATAAAAAGACAGGTGAAGGATCCCTGGTCTTGGTTACCAGGAAGGCAACTTCTTCTCTGTCCTGTATTCATGGAGGAAATGAAGGAAATGAAATCAGAGGAGACTTATCTAGAGCATTGCTAGGACTTGACTGAACACGTGTTACGCCACTACTAAGATCTACTTTGTGGTGTTCAAGGGTGATGAAGCAACAATACTTCTCCAACAATATTGCATCTACATATAAACATCCTGCAGCCTTCTTTCAGGTGACATGTACCCTCTTGGGTAGAGATGGCTCAGATATCCCACTACTGGCCCAGGTGAAAAAAAAAATTATAGCATCTGTTGGACAAAGTTGATTTATTCTTAGCTGGATGCTGTTTTTTTCTGAAGAATTTTGCCCTATTATCTCAGAATAGTATGAATTTTTTTGATCTGAGGAAATGGACAGAGTTCTTATGATTCACCTGCTTTTTTGATTCATGTCCCTCTTAGCTAACTAGAACTGCCAGGAAAACAACAACAACAACAACAATAACAACAATAATAATAAAGTTTGAAGGGACCTTGGAGGTCATCTAGTCCAACCCCCTGCTTAGCCAGGAAACCCTATACCATTTCAGACAAATGGCTGTCCAGTCTCTTCTTAAAAACTTATAAACCTCCACTCCTTAGGGAAGCTATCCTGTGCCCCCTGCTCAAGAAGCCATCTTTGGATTCTGTCATACTGGACAATTTTCATCTAGTATCTAACTTCCCCTTTGGGGGAAAGGTAATTGAAAAGGTGGTCACACAGCAGCTTCAGACAATTCTGGATGAAGCAGATTATCTGGAATCTTTATAATTGGGATAACATATTTTTATCAAATTAGATTTGATAAAAAAAAAGAATGCTCTGAATTGAAATTTGTCAAATCATTAAAGATGAAGCAAATAGAAATATTCCACATATACAAAAGTTAAGAAGGCAAATATGGCTAGATGCTAGTTACAACACAAAGTAGCACTTACAGTCCTAGAAAAACTATGTCCAGTAGAGTCAAAAGAGACTGAAAAACAATATGAAACTCATGTTTTATAGGAGAAAATTCCTGTTTATTAGGACAAGTTGCATAGAAAAAGAATATACTGCACATTATATATATAAATGCACATTAAAAACTAGGCTTACAAAATCACACAAGCTGCCTAGAATAATATATGTTAAAAACATATACTTGAGTTCTAATCAATTTTAATGATTGATTGGAAATTAAAAAAAATAACATTGTATATATTACATAACACAAAATGATCTGAGCCTATGAAGCATAAGTGTTACTGATTGATTGTGCAATATTGCATGGAAAGGAGTGGCAGAACCTCGAGTGGAGTCAAAAGAGAGATCAGCCTAGAATCTCTAAGTTGCCACAAGTGGATTAAGTCCCACTTCCCCCCTGAATTCCACTACACCTTATCTAACTCCTAGCAGGTGCTAACCATTAGTTGAGAATATTCCTATGCATAGGCATGGGTAGCAATAAATCAGTTTAATTAGACCATGCATGGACCTGATCTTTAGTGCCTGATAATATTGACTTGTGGAGACTGCCTGGACAGGTCTGGCAAGATTTCAGAACTGGTTTACCATTGCCACCTTCCTAGAGCTGAGAGAGAGTGACTGGCCCAAGGTCACCCGGCTGGCTTTGTGTCTAAGGTGTGACTAGAACTCATAGTCTCCCAGTTTCTAGTTTGATGCCTTATCCACTAAATTAGCTTTCTCTAATTGTTTTCTCGTGGTGTATTCCTTTCAAGAACTCTAGTTTCAAGAAAATAAAAATTGGGCTCAGAATAAAAGCAACAAAAGACGTTTATATATGAACAGGAATTACTTTTATATACAGTTAATGTATTTTACTAAAATGTCTGATATTCTTGCTTTACTCCCATATCATAGGCTCAGTTAATTCAGATCTTAGTTAATTGTTCCATCACGAAGAAGAATTGCAGGAAGAAGTCCAAAGTCTACTCAACAAGAAAGAGCCTCCAAATGTAGTGGTTTTAACATATTTTATATGTAAATAAAATAATACACACTCCTTTCTTAAAAACTCATCCACCAGTTTAGAACAAGGTCTAGAATTATCTGTTGACATTATGTTCTTTTCATTCTTATCATGACAGTTGATGTTCTTAGTCTAAACTAATGGTGTTTTGCATTAAGAAAATCACTGGTTTAGCAAGGCAAAAATGATACACTAAAATATAGAACCTAAAATATTTCCAACTCTGAAAAGTATCATTACTCTACACTGAGTTTGATTTAAATCAAGCAGTGTCTTTGTTTTGCACATTTAAAAACTATGAAAGTCAGAATATAATTGCTATAAAATTATTAATATGTGTGTGTGTATGTATGTATGTATATGTGTGTGTGTGTATACACACACTAAAATACACCATTTAACTTTTCACTTCTAACGCAAATTTAACAAAATCTAATATTTACATCCAGCAGAGAACGTGTGTTATATTAGGCTACTATATACTTATGAAGTACCTATACACGTATAGTATCTTGCAAATGATCTGTTCTTCTCCTGTCAGGCAGCATCTGACAATCCTAAACTTATTGCCTTGTTAGAAAAGTAACAACAAACACAGTACAAAGAACTGCTTTAAGATTATCCAGCTGAAATCTCAGAAGTGTCTTTAAACCCTAGCAATATTTTCTAACTTGATGTTATCTTTCATCACACAGCAATGAGGTACACAATAAATGAACAGCAATAATATACAGTGTGACAGAACAATCTGAGTGGGAAGAAGACTTCAGATATAACAAAGTAAAACCAGAACCACTTTTATGACTATTAAGGAAAATCATCAGGTAATATTTGATTAAAAACAGATTTTCAAACATTTATTTGAGTTTATAATCCTTTCACCTCTGAAATGAACACTATATAGGTTTGTGAAAAAATAAAGATACAATGGTTTTGGTAAAACAAATCTAATCCACAACTCTCCAGTGAACTTATAAGAGAATGGCCATGCCACCTAAAGAAATAACCAGAAGTTTAGCTAACTTTTCAGCTGTTAAGATATATTCATATAAATCTATTAAAGGATCATCTTTATTATCCAGCTTTCTTTTATTGTTCTGCTAAAGTCTGAAGAATAATCCTTACCTTGCATGAAAATCTTTATATTTGGGCTGGTGATTCCAATGCATGCCATAACAAATTGATCAGTAGCTTTACTTGCAAAGGCCCCAGTAAAATAAAAAGCAGTTAAACAACTATCAAACATTCCAATGTGGCACATACAGCAATTAGCAGGTGACAGATTTAATGACCTAGAAAACCTCCAGATCTTGATCCATAATTTCACTTTAAACTTCATTACTGGTCCAACACTGTGCTATAGGATCACTGCTTGCTTCTTCTAGATGACAAACTTTCTAAGAAAAAGGCTACCTAAAGCAATACTGTATATTTGACCTCATGTATCCATGTAATTTTAAATTTTAAAAAGGAAAGGAAAACAAATCACATACCGATCAGAATTTCATTCAGGTCTTTAGGTGTTTTGCAAATATATTATGGAGGCAAAGGTTTGGTATCAAAAGTCAAGTATGTTTATCATCTCAGCTTCGTTTGTTTGTTTTGGGGAATGCCTAAGAATACTTCAGGAGTAATTGGTAGATGACATATTACAGCTGCAAAGAGAAGATGCCCCAGAAGCTTTTATTCCCATTATCTCCCTTTATGTGTGGAATACTGAAAGCCCAAATCATGAAACTAAAAAGTAGTCATTCTGCCATCATATTTCAGCAGTGTTAAGAAGCACAAGTGGCACGTCGGGTTTCCATTTTGAGTTCCTATCCTTCCCTTAGCCAGAAAGCTTAGGTCTCCTATATGTTTATATAGTATTCTAGGGTCCTTATTTTAGGGATAAAGAAAAGTTTCAGAAATATATGGAAACCTGTCACAAGCAAACATTGTTGAACTGATTTCCAAATCGGATGAACAAGCTGGTATCAGTCTGTATAACAGAAGTTAGATATTTAATAGTTAATAGTACTAGCCAAAGAGACTAAAGTTGGAGAAATCTCATTACTGGGGGCTAAAACATATAAGGAACGGTTGCTGGAATTGGGTATGTCTAGTTTAACGAAGAGAAGGACGAGGGGTGACATGATGGCAGTGTTCCAATATCTCAGGGGCTACCACAAAGAAGAGAGAGTCAAGCTATTCTCCAAAGCACCTGAAGGCAGGACAAGAAGCAACGGATGGAAACTAATCAAGGTGAGAAGCAACCTAGAACTAAGGAGAAATTTCCTGAGAGTTGGAATAATTAACTAATGGAACAACTTGCCTCCAGAAGTGGTGAATGCTGCAACATTGGAAATTTTTAAGAGACTGGACAGCCATTTGTCTGTAATGGTACAGGGTTTCCTGTCTGAGCAGTGGGTTGGACTAGATGACCTCCAAGGTGCCTTCCAACTTTTTGATGATGATGATGATGATTACAAGCACAGCCTGTTACACAGTCTCTTCTTTGTACTACAGATAGTCCTTGACTTACAACCATTTATGAATGATTGTTTGAAATTACAACGGCTGAAAAAGGTGACTTACAACTGACCCTTGCACTTACACTGTCACAGCATTCCCATGGTCAAGTGATCAAAATTTGGATACTTAGCAACTGGCATATATTTACATTACTTCCAGCGTTCTTGGGCCGTGTGATTCCCATTTGCGATCTTCCCAGCACAGCTTCTGATAAGCAAAGTCAGTGAGGGAAATTGGATTTAGTAAACAACGGCAAGATTCACTTCATAGCTGCAGTGATTCGCTTAACATCTCTGGCCCAAAAAAGATTGTAAAATCAGGTGTGACTCACTTAGCTACCTTGTTTAGCAGTAGACATTCTGGTCCCAATTGTGTTTGTAAGTGGACAATTACCTATACTTAATATGCATACGGAGTAGAAGGTTATGGGAAAATGCTGTGATACAATCCCAGCAAGGGCATTTTAGGTGGCACTCACGAGATCCTGCATTAAAGGAGAGGATAGAATCAATTTGGATAAGGAGATTTGTGGAACTTATTTTCTAATGATAGAATACAAAACCTAAGGTGAAATGGGCAGCGTAGGGGGGAGGCTTCAAAGTCCCATCAGTGATTATGCATAACAGCTCCTGGTTTTCCTAGGCTTAACCTGCTAGCATTTTTAACTAAGAATGAAATATGCAGAAGTGAGGCCTATCTTGTAATAATCCAAACCTATCAGCATATTAGTGCATGTCAGATCTGCCACAAAAACATTAAAATAAGGATTTTTTTAAAAAAAACAACCCACCAACACCTGAAAATTGGTTAACTGTACAAAGGTAGAGTCAGCAACACTTACATCCCACAAGGATATTTATTCTCTGGTTTCTCAAATTTTTCTCTGTTTCCTGCACCTGGATGAATGATGGATAACTCTGTTCCCATTCACGGATCTAACCAGCATGCCTGGAAAGCTGCAAAGGATGCCAACTAGAAGCCTAGCAGCAGGCTGGAAGGAATAAAGCCAATAATCTCCCAGATAATTTCAGTTCAAACAAATGAATAAATAAACCATTCAATGCAGCTCTTCAACTCAGCTCTAGTTCTTAAAAGGCAGAAGAATGAAGCAAAAATTTGCTTGGTTACATGATTATTTTTTTTAACCTGTTCATTGGTAGCCTAACTCCATATACTAGCAATTCTCTTGCGTAAGTCCATTCTCATACCATTCCCTGACCCCTGGAGAAAGAGCAAAATTTTTAATGTCTTTCAAAAGGTAAGCAAGGTCAGAACCAATGGAATCTCAGGGGTGGGGAGGGAATACAGGTCCAAAAGGCTGGCAATAGAGAAGCATATCTCCTGAGTTTTGCCTGATGACATTTTCTAATCTGCCCCTCTACCTCTTTTGTTCTTAAAGTTAACATCCCCAGCTATTTCAGTCTCTCTTCCTAGGGTTAGTAGTTTTAACTCCCACGATCATTTCAGTAGTTTTCTGTTCATTTGGCTTGAATTTCTAATGACCAGAACTGAACTTCAGGACCTTCTAAATCAGAGGTCTTCAAACTCGGCCCTTTTATGACTCATGGACTTCAACTCCCAGAATTTCTCAGCCAGGCATGCTGGCTGAGGAATTCTGGGAGTTGAAGTCCATGAGTCATAAAAGGGCCAAGTTTGAAGACCCCTGTTCTAAATACTCCAGATCCCACTTCTTCTCCCACCCTCCCCATCTTTAATTGGACTATAGTGTTTTGGCTTTGTATTAACTTATCTATATCTTTAGTGTATACAATTTTTATGTTTTATAATTGTAAGCCACCCAGAGTTATCCTGTGATAAGATGGGCAATCAGTCAATCAATCCATCCATCCATCCATCGATATATGGGTTTGATCAAGCCAGAATAACATTTAAAAAATCCTTTCTGTGGCTTAGCATCTATGTTTCTTTTAAGGCTGCTTAAAATTTTATTTGTCTCTTTCTTCAGCAATTGACTTGATACTCAGTTCATAACAAACTACTATTTCAATACATTTTTCACAAGTATTATTCACAAGTCAAATACTCCTTTTCTTTTGTATCCTACATTTGGTTTCTGTCTCCTTAATTAAGAAATTTACACTTGTCTATTAAATTTCAATTCATTATATTCAGCCCATTTTTCTAACCTGTCAAGAATGTTTTAGTTCTTCCTTTTAGGGCAGGGGGCCCCAAACCCCAGTCCATGGACCGGCAATGGTTCGCGGCATACCAGAAACCGGTCTGTGCAAACAAGTGAAGCTCCATCCGCAGGATGCAGGCAGCACGCAAAACCACACCCCCTCCAATCCACGAAAAAACCTTTCTCCATGGAACCGGTCTCTGTTTTAGGGTATTTAATATTTCAACCATTTTTAAAAATCTTCTGCAATCTGAGACATTCAATTTCCTCATGCAAGTCATTAATGAAAATGTTGATGAATGCAAGGGCCAGGACTTAATTTAGTAGTATCCCAACTGATACTTTTTTTCCAGTTTGATGAGAAACTGTTGATGGGTGTTGTTTGACTTTCAAGGTAATTTAATCCACATTTAACTAGCTTACTAATCAGAATATCATAGACTACTTCGCCAAATCTTTGCTGGAATCAAATATAGTAGGTATATCATTATCTCAGTGTTAACCCAGGTGTGCTAATTCTCAGAAATGCTTTTCAGAGATGATGCTAGTTCTCAGTAAAACCATGTGAAATTGTTTGGAGTTGTAAAAAATGCCTTGAACATATAGGGTGAAAAGTCAAGAACTGAAGCTAACAACAAGGTCAGTCTCTCAAGCATGCACTGAGCTCCAGGGCTTTTGCTCCACGTTCAGAGTATTTTTATCCTGTCATATGATCTCTTCCCAGTCCCTTAAAATCCCATTCTCAAGAAAGGCTGGGAAAACTGTGCCTAAAAGTCCAACAGTTGCATATCCTGTTCAGTTTTCTCACTCCAAACAAGGAAAATGCATTCTAAAAACAGCATGTTCATTGCTCTGAGCTTTACATCTTTAGATTACAATAGTACATAGATTTTAAATAGTTGTAGTACTACTGAAGTATTTATCAGAGCTCTTGGTCCAAATACTACAGATTTATGTCATAGTTTACACAAACTTATTACAAATTGCCAGATAAAATAAAGGACACCAAGGACATAATTTCAGCAAAGGTTACTCACAATTGAATTGAAAGCTATGGATAAAATTAAACTGTGACAAATTTAAGCCCAACTCACACTGATTTTAACAGGGCAGTCAAAACACAAACACAAGTGACCAACAAAACCGATCTGGAAAAAAAATATTTGCAACTGGTTATTGTACTGCACATCTGCAATGAACCTCATTAAGCTTATGACGAACTAATCATCTAACCATCTATGAACTTTTAATGACCCTTTAAATCAGTGAGGCATTACAGTCTATCGCTACAAACTATAATGGCAACAAAAAGGTGAAAAGAGGTTAACAGAAAATCTCTATGCGTGAATATATATTTTAGAGTAGTATAGCATTTTAGATGCAAAGTCAAAAAAGTGCTTTAGATTATACAGATAGCATTTGTCTTCAACTCCTTAAACCAAACATATCCTTTCCTAGGACTGTAAAGCAACTGCAGAAGTCAAACAATTCTGGGAAAGGATACAGCTGCTTTAATTAGCTGCAAACCCATATATATGTGCGCCCTCATGCTCTGAAGCATCTTCTCAACTTCAACTGTACATGTGTATGTTTACATATATGTAAATCATATAGCATTTCTAAAAATATCATGAAATAAATCTGGCTTTCTAGACACCTATTTAAAAAATTTGTGATTGGCAATTTCAGGTTTTTAAATATAGAAGGTTAGCCTCCAACTGAAGAAATTATAATATATTAAATGGAATGAAATGTTTATTCATCAAACATTTCTAGTTTTATTTTCTAAACTAAATCAAAAATTGTTTTGTCAATATATTAGATGTATTGGATAATGATGGCAATGATCATGATGATGATATGAGGATAATGTTAATTTATTTAATTTGTATGCCACCTGACTTCGGGAAGCTTCTAACAATCAAAGAAATTGTAATAAAATAAATAAAATATACTGCTCAAAAAATAAAGGGAAGACAAGATAAGACATCCTACTATTAAATACAGTACATTGTGTTGCTTAAGTGTTCCCTTTATTTTTTTGAGCAGTATATAAAAGATGGCAAGTGCCACAGACAGAATGGAATGAAGTGAGGGGAATAAATTATCATCATCAATGTTCTTTTTATTTTTATGAATTGCAGTTCAGTTCAATTATCCCGTAAAATAATAAAATATACTTTAAAAAGATGATGTAAACATGGAAATAAAGTACATAAAGATGGGAAATCCACCAAGTTTACAGGAGCTGAAGCATGGAAAAAATTACTAAACAACAATAATCATTGAATTAAAAAAATTTAAGAAAAAAAAGATAGTAGCCAAAATAATTTCACTTGACTAAGGCTAGCTAGTTCTATCATTAGCCAAACTGACGCGCTTGTCTCAGTGCCAAATACTACAGTGGTGTCATTTGAAGGACAATAATCTTGGCAGTCTACCTTTTTTTTCCCCTCTGTTTTTTTTTAACAGTCTGTCTGCAGTTCTGTGATATTCTGCTGCCCCTGATTTTCACCACTGGTGCTGAAATAAGACTCAACTGCCAGTCTGGTTTCTGGAGCTATAGCAGAGGGGAATTTTTCTCCTTCAGCTCAAGCAACGAACTGTATTGGGCTGATTCTGCAGTTGACACCAAATGTCTTCTCTAACTATGGGAAGGCATCCTACAAAGTGAAATGAAAAGGCACTGCTCCTAATAGAAGCTTCCAAATTTTGCTTGACAACGGAGCCTCAGGACTGAGTGTCCTAAATTGCCTTTCCAGAGGCGGAAATATGCAGTTCAATGACTCACCACGTGGGGCAGCTCTATACAAGTCCAACCGCTCCTAACTGAAGCTTCAGCATCTGAGAAGTCAAATCTCTCAATCTTTGCACAATAGCTAGAACAATCCTTGCTCAGTGTTTGCAGATCTATACATATAATAAGAAAAATTATGCCTCTAAATGTACTCTGGATGCCTGAAGCTAACTTTAAAAACTTGGCAGAAATTCCCAAGTCTTTAAGAATTGAGCAATCCTTTTCACATACAGTAAACGTGACCCTAATAGTTGTAATAGATATATTAAGAAAGTCTAGAGGGTGGGGGGGAATACCATCCTAGTAATCCCAAAGGACAATTAAGGTGACTGAAAAGTTCAACATCGTTAAGAATGGACAAGTAAGCTATTAGTATCCTTAGTCTTGCACATTAATAGTAACTTTAGATAGGAGTCAAAGCACTTTTGTATGTATATAATGTCAATTATCCTTACAATCCAAGATGAAGGCAACTACTATAGCTGAGACTCAGTAATACAGGTAAATGTCTTGAAATATCTACATCCCATCAAACTGCCAAGCAACACACTGTTATAAATGGCAAGGATTCCTAACAAATTTAAAACAGCCAACATCTCAGGCAGCCTGAACTGTGTTTTCCTTTCTTCCAGTATATTAATCTTTTTCTCTACAAAAAATCCTGCCCTCCCCCTTCCATTACATGGATGGAAGAAGGCAGAAAATTAAGGGTAAAGGCGGCAAAGATTGATCTGATATATATTGAGAGTCTAACATTCTTTCTGTATTACAGAAGTGGTTGACACCAGTTTCTTATCAGATCAACAGGCTACAGTTTGCTGCTCTACTGAGTCCAATACAACCCTTTGACGGCATCTGTGGACTCTCCCTAACCTGGCTTTAATTAAGTTCTCTTTTTAGAGCTAATTCAAATGTTCATCACTGAGGCAAATAATTTATTGAGTTGAATGTGTAGCTTCCAACTGTGAAGTATTGCTTTTGAAAATGCCCCCCACATAAAAATTACCTTCATATCAAAACTTACTATTCCAGGGGAAAAAAGCTTCTAACGTCTAATTATTTCTTTAATAAGCAGGTACATTTACAGAAAGGCATGTTTTTTTTTAACGTGGACAATTCAAGTCCAGCAACTCAATAGATCCAAGGTAGCTAGTGCAATCTTGGCCTTCTTCAGCAAACAAAACATAGGCATCTTGCCTTATAATACATGCATTGTGTCCATTAATGGCAAATTGAAAACAAAATACAACACAATAAGAGTACCCAAAACCTCACATACTTTATGTATCTTATTC
The DNA here is from genome assembly GCF_964194415.1 of Vipera berus. Taxonomy (NCBI): domain Eukaryota; kingdom Metazoa; phylum Chordata; class Lepidosauria; order Squamata; family Viperidae; genus Vipera; species Vipera berus. The sequence goes on from NC_138203.1 coordinate 191,048,666, forward strand.
CCAATCTTATCATACACTGAACCAATGAAATGAAAAAAAAAACACAAAAAAACTATCACAATAGAGAACCTGTAGTTCATATGTGAACATCTACCATTGGGGGAGCCAAGAACTGCAGAATACTGGCATATTACTCTTAGCTCCAGATTACAAAGCCCCAAAATTATAAAAACACTCTTCTGGTTTCATTGCATCTATTCTTCTCAGGAAATACTCTCACACATGTATGAAAATATCAGACAATATGGACGGTCATGAAAGTAGTCTTAAAAATCAGATGCTGTTTTAAGACAGATAAAAAAGTAGAGCAGGTGTTCCTCAATGGAACACCTGTTGCTGGGTATTATTAAAATTTTATTATAAACCTGTAAAGGGGGGTACTACCACAACATTTACCGACAGCATATATTGCTTATTGTTTATTTTAATCTGTATATTTTGTGAGAGAATTTCCCTAACCATAAGGGAACAGTTTATTTACACATTGTGAATAATGGAGTAGACCTGACAATAATCATGTTAATGTCTCTCAAGAGAACATTTATATATTTGCAAACTACACATTTGTGTGAGTCACTTAATTTTGGTCTCCACACTAATAAATGTAATTGTTCTTAATATCATATCTGTAGAAAAAATATTGAGGCAATCCAAGTTCTAATGCTCTACTTTATTCACTAGGGTATAGGGAGATTTTGCTGCTCACTATCTCTATTCCTAACAGGCCTAATAGTCAATTCATTAAAAATTGCACAGGATCTACATTCCAGAACTGAGTATTTTGTTAGGTCAGATAAATTTCTCCAAAATACATGTGATCTCCCAATCTTTTCATTAATACTTATTCTATTTTTCTCGGCTTGTTTTATTCATTTAGATTTTCTGACTCTTTTAATGCATGTTTTCAGGAAAATTGTGCACTTATCCCTATATTAAATTTCTGGTAACTTTTGGTTCTTCCCCCAACTGAAATACATTTAAGATATCTCATTCCACCTTTAAAATGGGAATGGAAAAACACTTTTCATAAATTACTCTAATAATTGGTTATAATAACCTACCTATGTAATAACAGAGCTATGATTATCCCGTGGGCGCTCGTTATAACACAGACACTGAACACTGAAATTGTCAAATGGATATGAGCCACCTAGTTTTGAAATTTCTCACCTATCTTTGGGAGAAATGGTAAAACTATTTTCATTTTATTTGGCCGACAAATTGAAATTCAAACACTTTTAGCAAGAAAAGAGGTACATTATGTGATTCCTGTTTGAAACTCTTAAAATAATTCCATCCTGATATGGCCGCTTTAAAAAAACTGCAAGCATCATTCTTTTCTCTTTTTCTTTCTTCAATTTATAAGTCAACCATTTTTCTGGCTTATTTGCAAATGCAAAATTCTTGTTTTGCATAATTCATTTTACTTACTAAAATAGATTTTGCTAAGAAATATGAGAATTTGTTAATCAGACGGCATGTTTTCTATAGTCCGATAATGTTAATCTAGATTTTAAGAATCATTACACTAATGTGTCATATGGAGAATACGGAACAGATGTAAACCCAGTCTATACCCAAAAAATGCTTTCATGAATCTCAGCACAAGAAGCATTTTACTGGAAATAAACAATAGGTCAAGGAAACTCAGGAGTTGTTAAAGCAGAAACATAGAGAATATAAGATGAAATCAAAAGAGCAATTGGCTGCAGAGGGATTTTGTGTTCAGTAGTTTTCATATGAACAGTTAAGAGAAAGATTTATGGTAGATAATAGAACATTTAAAATTGAGCAGAACATGACAGAATTTGAAGTTATACTATTGTACAACTATACTACTGTATATACAAATAAAAAATATGTGATTTTTATTTCTTAAATTTATATGCTGCCATCTTGCCATGAAGCAACAACACATTCTTTTTCTATTTTCTTTGCTAGTCACTATTCTTTCTTAATTTCCTTGTTTCTTTTGTAAAATTTGAATTGTTTTTCTTTGGTTAAACTTTTCTTCAATATGATTTTATTTTAAAAAACAAACTGCAAGCAGGTGTTATATATGCAGCTCTATAACTTCTAAAGCATCATCCTTACTTTTTTAATATGATAATTACACCTTACATATTCCAATTCAAACATGAAACACTGTACAGTCCTACCTCTAATATTGCTATCAAAGAAGATAAATTCATAGTTCCCTCTTTACTTCAATTACTTAACATGCTGCAACCTATTTTACTCCATCCCAGTGGAAAATCTCTGTAGATTTTTTTGCATGACCAAACACATTCTCCATCATGGCACTTATTCTTTCAACTCAATTATTGCAAGATTTAGGGAAACATGCCCAGGAGCAAGCACAGAGTAGGCATTATTCCCTATAGGCCAGAATACTTTATTTCCCCAAAAATGTGTGATGTGTAAGATACATAAAATCATTGCCTTCCTTTAAAAGAATATGTGTTAGATCAGACATGTCAAACTCGTGACATCACACGATGTCGTGCAAGAGCCTTGGTGGAGCAGTGGGCTAATGCCTCCTTAAGTAACACCAGCTGCCTGCAATTAGTGCAGGTTCGAGTCCCACCAGGCTCAAGGTTGACTCAGCCTTCCATCCTTCCGAGGTAGGTAAAATGAGGACCCAGATTGTTGGGGGCAATAAGCGGACTTTGTAATAATTGCCGCTTTGGGGGGGGGGCGAAAACCCTAATAAGCAGGCATATACATAGAATGAAGGCTATTGCTAAGCACATTGATTTGTGCTTTAGATTGTAAGCCACCCTGAGTCTTCGGAGAAGGGTGGGATATAAATGGGATTTTTAAAAAAACACGTATCGGGACAATTTTGCCATTGCCAGCAATGGGGTGGGCGCGGCTTCCGCATGATACATCCAGCCCGTGGGCCCACAGTTTGACACCCCTGTGTTAGATGGATTCTTGTAATACTCTCCCCACAATATACTATTTGAATTACCAAGCACTGACATCACATAAAGATACAACCCTCCTCTGAAAGTGGATAAGGAAAAACAGTGAATTTCATGATGAGTAACACATTGATTTAGAGATTTAGTTAGGTATCAAGGCTACAGAAGGAAATAAAAATGTTTTTAAAATTATAAAACCCTGGCTTGTTATTTTTAAGTACCAATATCTAGAAGACGTTGGGGTAATAAAAATGAGAAAGTAAGAAAATCTAACTGGATTTAAGCAAACCTTCATATAGTCTACCCTATTCCTCACAACCATTTGTCTTTCCCACGTTTATTGCCTTTCTTCATAATATTTTTGTGAAAAGATACACCATACTGAAAGTTAATCATTCACAACTCCAGAATAAATAAATATGAGAAGAATGTGAATTGGAATAGAATTGAATTACCACAGGCCTAAGGGTAAAAATCGTGAAACAAATGAGATACAGTGTAATCTGCAACACCTGATAAGATATGATGGTAGTTTTCAGCTCAAAAGTTGACAGATGTCTTTTAATTATCAGTTCTTGCTCTCTTTGTACACTTTTTGAGCAGTTTTTTACTTTTGAAGAAAAACAAATGGGAAATACACATATACATAGGTGCTTGAACTGCTATTAATAATTAAGAGACATCTCTGTTGATTAGAAGTATGACCTCCACATACCTACCACATATCCCTTATCAGGTATGATTTCCTTCCTTTTTACTCATCCGTTTGAAGGATGAGGACGGAATACAAAACAATGGGAGGGAAGTGGGAGAAAAAATGAATATGGAAGTTCTTACAGAAGTTTCTAATCACTTTGAGAAAATATATAATTGGGGAAAAACTTGCACAAGAATATGGTCCTAGTCATCCTGTTTAAATGCAGGTAGTCCTCAATTTATGACTGGTCACTTAATAATCATTTCAAATTACAACTAACTCAAAAAAGTTACTTATGACTTATGCTACAACTGTAGCATGACCCGCGTGATCACGTAATTGCATTTGGGTATTTGGCAACTGGCTCACATTTATTACAGCTGCAGCAGGCCACAGTCACACAATCACATTTGCACTATTATTTTTTTGTACTTTGGCAAAAATGGCCATTGGATAAAATTGGTTTATACTCATGACCATGCAGTTTGTTTAAAATGGTGACTTGTTTAATGACCATTGTAAGGTGGTTTCTAAAATTGAGTCCGGTCACATGGTGTCGACTTATAACCACAATGACTTAAAATTGAAATTCCAGTCCCAAATGTGATCATAAGTCGAGGACAACCTGTATCACTTAATTTCAAATGGAAAAATATACTAATCCAATCACACTGTTACAATAATTTTTAAATTAAAAACTGAAGCTAGGATATAAAGCATTATTAAGCTATCAGGCCATCTTGAGCCATGGTGGCACAGTGGTTAAAATGCAGCATTGCAGGCTAACTCTACATTCCACTGCTGGGAGTTTGATCCTGACCAGCTCAAGGTTGATGCAGCCTTCTATCCTTCTGAGGTCAGTAAAATGAGGACCCAGATTGTTGGGGGCAACATGCTGACTCTGTAAACTGCTTAGAGAGGGCTGCAAAATGCTGTGAAGCGGTATAAGTCTAAGCGCTATTGCTATCTTTGAAATGTGCTTGAAATATCAGTGATAATTATATACAGTTCTAAAAAAAAACCTATAAGTGATTATTATTCATTTGATTATGAAGGATAACATTATCAAACTATTAAAAAATATTTCCCCTAAGTACACCACAGTATTTCAGCACAAAAAACAGCAGCATGATTTATTTCTAGAAATTTTTTAGAATGTGACCCAGTTTAAATATGTATAAACAAAGTATGCATACAAACAAACATATCAATTCATCTTGCCTTCCAAAACTGTCTGGAGATAAAGCTATTCATACAATAGATGTCTAAATAACACACTGTACCAAATGGTTCTAACTAAAGTGTGCTTATTTTATTCTTAGGGAAGCTAGATTCCTTGTAGTCATTAAATGTCTTCTTGAAATTGATTAGACAGCAGAAATTTAATTTTTTAGAAACTTTCGCCTTCCAAGTTATGGAAAAAAAATCACACAGAAAATATTTCCAGAACCCCTTGAGCCTGGAGTGTAAATTTAAATGACAAGTAGCAGATGCTGGGTAATGCACTATAGATCTATTCATTAAAAAGTACATGTACTACATTGCAGGGATAAAAGGGGAAGGGGGAAAATGGCTTTGCTGTTTTCGGAAAGGCTGAATCTTGTCTCAAAACCACTTTTGCATGGGTCAAAATTTTCACAGTACTGAATATATTGCTTCTGTTCGCAAGACCATATGTAACTAAAATGTGGTCAGTATATCAACAGATGAAACTGGTGGAATCCATCAGAATATCTCTTTACTACTACTGCTTCTATTATTATTTCTCCTGCTCCTCCTCCTCTTCCTTCTCCTTCGTCATTTGTTCAGGTTCTTCACAACCACAAATATCTGAATGACTACTTTTTTCTCTGAAAAAGGAAAAGCACAACATATATGCATAAATATATACACATCAAGCATTTCACATTAGTATCTGAATTCACTGTGTTTAGAAGAGAACTAGAGATACTAGATTCTAGATTGGAGAAAACATTTGCTGAAATAGATTTATATGCTCGCCAAAAATGGAAAATGTTAAGGAATCCACTTAATATGCTACGTAGTTTCATAAACCCTTTAGTGGCAGAGGAAAGTCAAGTCAAGTGAGATGAAACGGTTTAACCAGAATGAAGACTGCTTTCATCCAATCACTCTTCACCCCCAAATACCAACTTCTGACTCCTTGCCATTACTCATTGCTAAGGAAGTCTCGCAGAAAAACAGATTAACTTTTTTAAACATCTTTTCCTAAATTCACTTCAATTTTGATTTGTGCCAGTGCAAAACTGTGGAACGTTCATCTGATTTTTTGGTACAGTATTATACTTCAGCAAGGCATTCAACAAAGTAGACCACAACCTACTTCTTGGAAAGCTTAAAAAAATGGGATAGACAGCATTACCATCAGATGGGTTTTTAACTGGCTGACAAACCGCACTCAAAGATCCAGATTCCAGAGGGATCTTGACAGACTTGAACACAGGGCCCTATCTAACAAAATGAAATTCAACGTAGAGAAAAGTAAAGTACACCAAAGGTGCACATATAGATTGGGTGAAAGCAGGCTTAATAGAAGCATCTGTGAGATGGATCTTGGAGTCTTGGTGGACAGTCAATTAAATATGAGACAACAGTGTGCGGCGGCAGCCAAAAAAGCCAATGCAATCCTAAGTTGCATTAACAGAGGGATACAATTAAGATCACATGAGGTACTAGTACCACCAGACTATAAGAAACATGTTGAGACTCTAGAAAAAGTGCAGAGAAGACCAACAAAGATGGTTAGGGGACTGGAGGCTAAAACATATGAAGAACAGTTACAGGAACTGGGCGTGGCTAATCTAGTGAAGAGAAGGACCAGGGGAGACATGATAGCAGTGTTCCGATATTTGAGGGGCTGTCACAGAGAGGAAGGGGTCAACCTATTTTCCAAAGCAACGTGAAGGTCAGACAAGGAATAACAGATGGAAACTGATCAAGGAGAGATTCAACCTGGAAATAAGGAGGAATTTCCTGACAGTGAGAATAATCAACCAATGGAACAGACTGCCTTCAGATGTTGTTGGTGCTTGATCACTGGAGGCTTTCAAGAAGAGACTGGACCGCCATCTGTCAGAAATGGTGCAGGGACTCCTGATTGGGCAGGGGGTTGGACTAGATGACCTACAAGGTCCCTTCCAACTCTGCTATTCTATTCTACTATTGCTGGAAGCTGGATTATTGATACTGTCCCTTTTTGGCAATATGAACAGGATACAGAACATAGCTGAGCGCCTGATAACTGCATATCAGCAGATTCTCAGACCTTGAAGTGTTCTTTAAAACTGCTGTACTAATGATGCAAAGCAGGCACTGAACAAGGTTGATTGAAGAAAAAGCTGATATTAAGTCATTTTCCTTACAACGCTGCTAGCAGGCTGGGGACCGCAAACCTTATATGCAAGAAAATGGGGACAGGTGTCTGTGAATCAGAACAAAATGGCCTGCATCTATGGCAATATAATAGCATATATTTCCAAGTGTCTCTTGTTCACATACATGCTTCTGCAAACTTAATTGCATGTGACCTGAGATTTGCTCATCTATTTTTTTTTCTTTACTTCAAAGTAATCAAGGGAGAAATGGAGCAGCTAGTGATCTAGAAAATGTTTAAGGGGGGAGTATTTAATTCTTTCTGTCATACTGCTTTAATCATCTTATAATTATGCCACATTCTTAATGTACTTTGGAAACAGTTACTTGTCCTTCCATATTTACCTGTGTGATACCAAATGTAGCTTCAGAAACTGCTACAGATATCCCTATGAAAAAGATTACTATCTCAAAATTTATTTACCAGGAAGTGTTTATGGTGATTTACTAGTTCCTAAAGCAAGAGTGGACAGTTAATTTTCCCAAGGGGCCCACATCAGAAACAGGGACGTTTGTGAAGGGCTGAACCAATTGGGCTGTGAAGAGGCATGGACATGAATGCATATATATAAACTGGGGGAAAAAGTCACTTTCAAAATAAAAAACAATACAGTTGTATTGTGTGCAGGGCACACGCTTATTTCCATTTGGTTTCTAATTTCCGATTGACCTCACGTGGGCCTGACAGGGACAGCCAAAGTGCCGGATGTTGCCCAGGGGCTGTAAAATGCCCAGGCCTGTCCTAAAGTAACCCTTCTATGAAACAATCTCATCCTGTGGGACCTTGGAGCTAGGCCAGGGGTAGGCAACCTTGGTTCTTTTATGACTTATGGACTTCAACTCCCAGAATTCCTGAGCCAGCCATACTGAGGGGAAAGGGAGAGGTTTCCAAGCTGAGCCGTGCTGGCTCAGGAATTCTGGGAGTTGAAGTCCACGAGTCATAAAAGAGCCAAGGTTGCCTACCCCTGAGCTAGGCCTTCTCTATCATAGCATCTGCCCTGTAGAACAACCTCCTCCTTCAAGCTTCAGACTGCCCTGAAAGTGTAGGCCTTTCAAAAGGCTTTAATAACTTGGTTCTCTCCTCAGGCATAGAACCAAGATGTTAATAGAACCCAATCCGTGTTTGGTCTGCTCGATTAAGGAGTTTTTAGCTGACTTCTTTACTGTTTTTAATGTTTTTGTATTGTTTTTGTGTATGGGTTTCATGCTTGTTGCCTGGAGTTAGTTGCAAGAAGGGTGACTATATAAATCTGCATAATTAACTAATTAATTAATTACCATCCTGCCAAATTATTTACCCTCAACCTCACCATGAGACAGCTAACAGCAGTGCCCTATTTTGACCCAACGTGAATGATAACAGCACAAGATAACAGTGTTGATCGTCTGTTACACCACATAACTAGTAAAGGTCCATAAAGTATCTGTCCAGATTCCAAGTGTTTAAATTCCCAATAAGATATGTCAATTAAAAATTCACAAGAATTTTACAGCATGTTATATTATGGTTCTCAATCAAAACTCATCAGACTTCTTCATGGAACTACCGGTAAGTGATATTTCAGAAGTAGCAAAGGCTAACAAAGGAGGCAACCTGTAGCAATTGGCCACTGGACCTTCAACCCATGATTTATGCTTCTCTTTGTTCTACTCACCCTTCACTGCATGAACTGGAGTACACCATGACTGCTATTCTGTTCTTATTATGCTCACATATTCCCACCAACAATTGTCTGAAAGATATGGCAACCTGTAATTACTATACCTCAGTTGACCTTCCCCATGCCACTTGACATCAGAGAAATGCTAAACTAAATTCAATACAGATTGAGAGTAGCTCTAGGCTATGTTGACTCTCGGGCTGTACTACAATGTCACTGGAAGTCAGAAGCTTGATCAAAGTATAACTTCTTTGGGTTGATCCATGGAGAGGTGGGGTTAAGCCGCATGATATGACTCATTTTAAAGATGCAAAAGTTCCTTAGTTTAGAGATAATTGACCCAGGTTTTGGCTTTTGCTAAGTATTCATTGCACTGTTTCACTGAAGAATATCTCTGTGAGGATGGCACTGTATCTTTTGACAAACTCTGACTTTGAACATGCAATAAAACTGGCAATCCTTCCAAAACTTGGCAAAAGCAATACAGAAAATGGAGATGTACCAGACAAAGAGATATTTACAACAAGCTTTATTATACGTTTTCATGGAAGTAAATGAAGAATTTGCAAACCGAACGATCCCTCAGCCAAAGTGTTTCAAACACTTGGATAGGCTTCTTCTCTGGTTCTACTTTCCTGAATACCAAACTTTCAGTGTATATATTGTGGACCATGATGGAACTTTTCTACAAGCTGCTTTGAATAGTGGCTCCAAGAAGAAAAGCAAGAAAGGGGAAAAAAAATCTCCAGCATTATTCTGTAGCAAATTCTACTAGCAGAACAGTGACCTTTTCTTAGTCTGTGGATCTAAATATAGGATCCAAATTAATTAACATACTTGCTACTGGACGTGGGACCAAATGAAGCAAGATGCTTCGGTAAGAGTTCCAATGACACCAGTAATAATGCAAAATTAAGTATGCATAGATAAAAGCAAGCAGCTGGTGGGGGCATCTCAGACAAACTCACAAAAGGGAAAGAGAAAAGGAGTTTGCAACTGACATAGACAAAGCCCTTAAGAGTTTAAATATGTATGAGCAATGATGCACACATAAGCCAAAATGAAAATCCTGAATGGATCTCCCACTAGGTGCCCTCAAATATAATTACAAGCAGAAAATAAGCTGCAAAAGATGATAAATATTTATGTTTTCTAAAGAAAAAAATGGCTATAAATAGGTTTTCGTATTTAAAGCAGTTTTGACAGTCAAACCTTTGAAAAATAACTTGATTTACTATAAAACCTTAATACAAACAAATCAACTGCAGACTATATAATATCTATTAAGCAAAATGCATTAAATATATTGTAATACAAAGAGGGACCACAGATAAAGCAGAAACTGCCTGAAGCTAAGCCAATCCTAAACACTAAGGCCTGAACCTTATTGAACACTGTAGGCTTTATCCAAATAAAGTTCTACTGAGTTCAGCTAGATGCATTATAACTTATATCATAAATTATATATTGTGTTTATTTTTGTGGACATTTTATCAGCTCTAGAAATTAGCAAGGCAATAAAATGGACCACAACCCAGAAGATTCCATACTTCTGTTTGATGCAGGATCATTCACAAAGCCAGTTGTTCATTCTTTTAACTCACTTTATTTCTTGGATTTTTATTTCACTTTCCTTCAGGAGTACAAGACCTCTTCCTCCAATGTTATTTCCAGGATAATGTTGGGCAATAACATAGATTGGAAGAGAATAACTGGTTCAAATTATCCAGTCATCCAGGGAGCTTCCATAACTCTTACCACTGCATTTTGGACCCAGCTGCAGTTTCCAGGTGGCAACTCCATGTGGAAACCATTGCAGCAGTCCACCCAAAAGGACCCACCAATCAGGAAAGGGCACAAAGGCAGAGAAACTGAACCTGTGCAAAACCTGTGCTGCCACCTGATCCCAGAATGGGCTCCAGGTAGACCCCCACATTACACACCAGTCCTGAGTAGGGCAGTGCAACCACAATTTGGAGCAGAGGTTGAAATTCCTCTAAATCAAGTGGTCTAAGAACCAAATCCACTTGGATTTGGGCTCCTGTTCCCTAACCTGAACCCTAACCCTTTTAGTAGTTTCCAGAATTTTTTAAAAAATATAGCTTATCACATGCTAATCTTTTCCATTTTCCCCCTAAAGCTACGGTACTATTGTAAAAAAAAACAATTTCCCCATTCCAATACAAATGGCTCAAGAATAAAATGCAAACCATAGGATTATATGGATGTTTTTCTATATTTATTTTATCCTAACAATCTCCTTTGCTATGTGCTGATTACTCATGGACATCTACATTTCATCTCATGGACATCTACATTTCATCTCATGGAGTAACTCTTTCCTGTCTAGTAACTACTAGAGCTAGCTTGGTACAGTGGTTAAGGCACTAGGCTAGAAACCAGGAAATCGAGTTCCGGTCCAGCCTTAAGGCATGAAGCCAGCTGGGAGATCTTGCCAGTCACTCCTTCTCTTTCAGCCCTAAGAACAAGACAATAGCCAACCACTTCTGAAAAAAATAACTAAGAAAACTGCAGACAATTGCCAGGAGTCAACACTGATTTGAAGGCACACTCACACACATATACACACAAACTACTAGATAGTTGCTTCCTGGAGTTTCTGGATGCCAACAACTTTATTTTATGCATGGTTCAGGGTGAAAAGATTGCTACAAACTATTCAGTCAAACTCCTCTGCCATCCAACTACAGCCACAGCTTGTTGCAAGATGTCACCACCAGCCACAGGAATCTTCATCTTCAATGCCCTGCTACAAAAGGAAACTCCCTTATGAGGATGAAGCATGAAGCTAGCTTAGGAAATTGAAACATACACCTCAACTGTGAGCTCCAATAATCTATTAAATGCAATGTTATGAATATGTGTACATCTAGGATTTTCATTCATTATTCTGAGATACAGAACTATCACAATAATGACAGCTGGTCATATCTGTTTTACTAAGCACCTACCTTTGCCTTGAAGTTTTCATAATCAAGGCAGATACCTGAGAGGCTTGTGCCTACAAGACTGTATTGCTTCATTGATCCAGATCTGGAAACAGGACATTTTCCAGAAGAAATTAGATTTCATGTCAGCACCTGAAATTCTTTGGTAACTACCTTGTTGATGCCTAGCATCTATTCTCTTCTACCCCTAAGAGTGATTTGTCTGGGCATTTTGAGATATCAAGCCATTGGATCAAACTGCAAACATTCATTACTACTCGTTAGGCTAGTATTATATCTAATAAAGGAGAATATTTGTAACTCAGAGTTGACATGAGGGGTCCTTGGTGCTCTCTTGCTTGTTTCTTGCAGACGTTCATTACCCTGGCTAGGTAACATCAGTGTCAGATCAGTGCTACCACTGATGGTGTTACCTAGTTTGGGTAATGAAATGTCTGCAGGAAAACAAGCAAGCTCACAGAGCACCAAGGATCCCTCATTGTATTATATCTAGAAGATTCATTATGCCAAGCCCCCTGGATCTTGGAACAGCTATACATCTAAGCTAAAAAAAATATTAGGCAGATGACAATATTAGGATTGTAGGTACTAGGTGACAAAGTGGGGCTGGAAAAAGACCCCAGCTGCTCTACAGTTCATTTTCCTTACTTTTTGTGCCACAGTATTTTAATCTTCCTATAGGAATACTTTTTACACTTTTTTTTAACTTTTTCTCATCATCACTATATGGACAGTGGCAATGGATTATGAACATTTCATTAAAAAAAATTGGAGAATGTTATATCACACTCCAAAATTTGCAGACTAAATTCCAAGTTTCAACAGCACCATATAGGCTACAGTACCATCTTATCTGAGTGTTCAGTCAGTCGATCTCAAGAGCCAATGTAATAAAAGACAGGAGAGAGAGAAAAGCCAACTGGAATTACAGAAACTGAGATGCCTGCTCAAACGTCTAGAGTTGTAGTCCAAAGAACAATGTTTACTGACTATGCAGAGCCACAGTTTTATTTGCAGGCTTCTACACAGCAAATCCTACTGCTAAAGAGTCTCTACATTCTTCAGGATTTAAAAAAAAAACCAGTAACAGGAAATACTACAACAAAAATAACAAGTCGATCTTCAAGATATATGCCCATCCCTGGCTGGAATAAATATGGATTGCTGTGTGTGTGTGTGTGTGTGAGAGAGAGAGAGAGAGAGAGAGACAACCGGGGGAGAGACAGACAGACAGAGAAGAGAGTCCTTTTTAAATCCCTTATATATGTGTACAAAATTGCGTTGTCTTTAGATTCTAGCTGAACTGCAAGCAAGAAAAAAAACACCTTGCAGTACAAAATTTGACTCAGAAGCGATTTCAAATTTATTGTTTGTTGAGCTTTTAAAAAGTCTCTTGACAATGATTTCAATGGCAACCTATTTCAAGAAATGCAGTAGTGGACTGGAGTTTTTGTGCTTGAAAAAAAGAATGAAAAAAAACACATGACTGTGGTTATGAAAAAGTTGATTCATACTTTCTGTCAGCTATTTTATACAACAGATATTACCCAATCTGAATTATATAAAAGAACCAGGAACAAGTAAAGCAACAGCAGGATGAGAAACCTCATTATATACCATTAAAAAAAAACCCTCAAACATTAGTCACACAGATTGTTCTATCTACAACACCTTCAATAAAGTCTTAACATTATAATTACTAGAGACATGAGACAAACAGGAAACCAAGAACACATCAACTGTGGGAGCTTTTTTGCTGTAGGGGCTAGTGGTGCTGCAGCACTGTGGTGAGACAAAAACGTGATATTCAATTCCAAGATAGACCATGTAAAGATAGATTGAACTTACAGTGAGCACTTGCATCGTGACCGATACAAAAAGCAATCTGATGCTGAATCTAATACCCAGTGAATAATTACTCAGAAGACTTAGGGGTTTTTCAAGGAATCAGCTAAAAGCACCAGCAGAAATGAGCTGACAGACAAAAGCAGGTTGTGCTGGGCCTTCTTTCCTGAAAAAATGGACTCCAAGCTAGCCTTTCAACTGCATTTCGCTCTCCTCTCTTATTGCGTTCTGCTTCACTGTAATATATTTTCTATACAGTACTAAATGATGGTGAGTGATATGATGGTGTGCTGGATTTATTAACCAGATTACTCTCCCTCTCACTGCAAAAGTCACCTTGGAGAGAGACAGCAGTCACATGAATTGGCTCCAAGACAGCAAAGATAGGATTTGTGTAATGCAGAGCCCACTGCTGAAAGTTGGTACAAAGCCTTGCATGCTGAGCTCAACAACTGAATCATTTCAGTATGAACATGGTGCGTGATTAGAGTATCAAAGGAACAGTATTAAGGACAAATTATTCATCTTAGCTGGTAAAACCAAGTCTTACTACATAAGCTAGATCAGGGTTCTTCAAACTTGACCCTTTTATGACTTGTGGACTTCAACTCCCAGAATTCCTCAGCCAGCATGCCTGGCTGAGGAATTCTGGGAGTTGAAGTCCACAAGTCATAAAAGGGCCAAGTTTGAAGACCCCTGAGCTAGATAATAAGCAAATTTTGCCCCATTTTATAATTTTTTTGCCACAGTTGTTTAGTCAATTGCTGCAGTTGTTAAGTTACACGGTTGTTAAGTGAATCTGGCTTCCTCATTGACTTTGCTTGTCGGAAGATCACAAAAGGCAATCACATAATCTATGGATGCCACAGCCATCATAAAACAAGATCACGTGAAGTGTTAATACCACTTTAATAACGCCTTGGTAAGGCCACACTTGGAATACTGTATCCAGTTTTGGTCACCACAATGTAAAAAAGATATTGAGACTCTAGAAAGAGTACAGAGAAGAGCAACAAAGATTATTGGGGGACTTGAGGCTAAAACATATAGGGAACGGCTGCTGGAATTGGGTATGTGTAGTTTAACGAAGAGAAGAGTGAGGGGTGACATGATAGCAGTGTTCCAATATCTCAGGGGCTGGCACAAAGAAGAGGGAGTCAAGCTATTCTCCAAAGCACCTGAAAGCAGGACAACAAACAACGGATGAAAACTAACCAGAGAAGCAACCTAGCACTAAGGACAGTTTCCTGACAGAACAATTAATCAGTGGAACAACCTGCCTCCAGAAGCTGTGAATGCTCCAACACTGGAAGTTTTTAAAAAGAGACAGGACAACCATTTGTCTAAAATGGTATAGGGTTTCCTGCCTGGGCAGAGGGTTGGACTCCAAGATCCACCCCATCATCATCATCATCATCTTCATCATCATCATTAATATGAGTGATTTGCCAAGCATTTTGATGAGACCATGGGGATGTTACAACTGTTGTAAGTGTGAAAAATAGTCCTAAGTCTTTTTTTTGGGTGAGGTTGTAACTTTGAATGGTCACTAAATGATTGGTTGTAAAGAACTAGCTATACGAACAGAATATGGACTCAGAATATTCTGTTTTCTCCAAGTTGCTACATTTTTTTTCCTGGAATCACTCTTTTTCCAATTGTGATAAAGGGTAAACAGAGAAAGGAGGGAAGGGGAGAAAGGAAGAAAAGAAGAAGAGATGAAGGGAATGATAAGGCAAAGCAAAACAAGGCCGACCTCTCTCATATACTAATCAAAACTAGCCTTATATTGCCCACCAGCTCTTAATTTATATTTGTGCTAGATAAAGAGAATTGCCTTTTCTTAAGAGAAACTAGGCGGAATGTGGAATTTACAACTCGAGTTAAATACAGATAGTCCTCACTTAATGAACGGTAACTGGACCGGAACTTTCATCATTAACCGATGCAGTTGTAAAGTGTGATTTCACATGGCTGTTTTACTTAGGAACAACAATCCCAGCAGTCCCTGTTGCTGCTGTTAAGTGAAGATCACAAGTCATTAAGGGAATAAATGACTCTAAACTTGCAAGTTCCCATTGGTTTCTAAGAAGCCAAATCGATAGGGAAGCCAGCAGGAGGTCACAAATCCCAGTCATGACAAGCCTTTCCTTGGGCAACTTGCAAGCAGGCCAGCAGGTGGGAGCAGGTGAGGGGTGGGTGCAGCAAGTGGGCAGAGGGGTAGGTGAAAGGCTGGGTGCTGCATTTCTCGGGGGCTCCTTGAGAAAAAAGTGGCAGGGGCAACTTATGGGAGTAAGGTATGACCTTCCCTTCCCCACTGACTTTGCTTATGGGAAGCTGGCATGGAAGGTCACAAATGGGGACCATAGTGTAGGAGATGATCAGGCAGAGCCCGAAGGCAGAATCAAATGTATCAATAGCATGGAATCCTTATGCAGCCATAACAGACTTAAACCCTCTTGTAAATTCCATTGGCTGTTATCTAGTGCCAATTTGCCTTGACCTTTAGTAGATCAGATTCTTGTGTATAGGTAGCATGTAATAAACTTTTAGTGCTTTGAACTCAACTGCTGTTCCTGGTTACTTGTGCCTGACACACATAATTGCAAGATGCTGCAATAATCAAAAATGCAAGCCAGTGGCCAAGCAGCCAAATTGCAATCACATGACCACAGAGACCTTGTGGCAGCCACAACTTAGAGGACCAGTCATAAGTCCACCCTTATTGATCACCATCATAACTTTGAATGGTTGCTGAAGAAGTGGTCTCTAAATGAGGACTACCTGTAATATGATTAGATAATGGTTCTGAAATACAACCAACAACCCTAAGCAGCTCAAATCCCTGATAGTATTAGAGGATTTAATATGTGCTTTACAAAATATTAAGTCTATAATAGGTATTTATAAACAATTCCATTAATATACTATATTATACATTTACAGCATAAACAGAGGCATATAATAATAAACTGGTATTCAGAATATATTAAAATTAAGGGAAAACTATATGTCTTGGTTGAGAACTATATATCACAATTCTATTGATGAAAATTTATGTTTAATTCAACAATTGATATCTGTGCGCCTTTTTGAATGAAATTAAGAGAGTCGAACTAATTAACGATTATATGATGTTTAAAATGTGACATTGGTTAAAATGGTTTGGCCTTGAATTACAATGGTTCCGTTTTGGACAGACATTTCACTTATTGCATTCTGGAAAAAGTCATTTGCTTCATACATAGTCATGTTCTTTTGATATTAACAGTAAGAAGGTGAAGTAGATACAGGTAGTCCTTGTTTAACGACCATTTGTTTAGTGACTCTTCGAAGTTGCAATGATGCTAAAAAAGTGACTTACGAGCAGTCCTCACAATTATGACTATCAATGCTCCCAAGGCCACATGATCATGATTTGGGTGCTTAGCAACTGTCGGATATTTACAACAGTTGCACCGTCCTGCAATCACAGGATTGTCATTTGCGACCTTTCCAGTTAGCTTCTGACAAGCAGGGGTCAATGGGAAAGCTAGGATGAAGTTGCAAGGCCACATGATATCTTGCTTAACAATTATAACTAAGAATGTTGGAACTGCCATCCCTAAACAGAGCAGTCATGTGACATTTTCCTTAATAACCACCTTGCTTTGCAATGGTGCCAATTAAGGTCATTAGGTGAAGACAACCTACGTACATTGTATACTTTCACGATTAAAAAAAACCCAATTCCTGATACTACAAGGTTGGAAGGACATCCATTCTATATCAGATATTCAATGGTCTGAAGAACTTATCTCTCTTTCTATATTTGAACATGCATGATAACATGAGAATTTCAATTGGAAGACTATCCAGAAATCTGGATTGTACATTCACTTCTATGTTTGACTGCTCATTTTGTTTTTTGTTTTTTATAGTTAAGTACACTGACTTAAAAGTGACTGGTTTAACTGTAATGCAACACAAATAATTCATTCTAAACACTGCTCCATTTAAGGATTTGAATACATCTAACCTTTTAGGTTAATTATACTGTACTTTTAAAAAAAATATAACCAGCCATTTTAGTCACATTGTTTGTCAAGGAAGTGTATCTGGCACTTTTCAATGGAAAATGTTTCAATGACATTCTGAGTTCACACACAGATATACTTTCAGATTGAAGCACAAATCTGAAAATCCTGCCAAGGTATAAAGTTTTGTGTGAACATTCTGATTATTTCCTTGGAATAGAAAAAAATAACTGATCTAATTTATTATTTGAAGAAAGAATCCAGAATTCTTTTTTACAAGAATAAGTATTCTGCAAACAGTGTCTTTAATACATTATATACTTCCCTGCTACATTTATGCATCCCATTTTAATGCTGAAGTACAGTGCTAATTATACTGGAATTTTTAGATTCCAGGATAAATTATATAAAATTCTTAAGAGAAATATATTTATAAAATGATATTTTAACATCCACAAAAAACCCTGTTTACCAGGTGATAATGACATGGCAACCATGAAACATATTTTATTTAAGGATAGTTACTTCAAAATGAAAATCCTGCCTTACCACCATAAGATCTTAGGATAGCTAATAGTTTGATAAAAGCATTGTAAAACATCTGAAAAAGTAAAATCACAGTATAGATTACACAAAACATAACAGTAGATGCCAAGCAATTTATTTCTGCAGAAAGCATTTCAGAACTAAAGCACTATAGCCAAATATTTCCTCCCCCAACACACTTCTCCTAACAGCCAACCTATACTTATTATAAAAAGTATCTAGATTTCTGTAAAAGAGAAAGCCAATTCCTCAAGTTATCCAATTCCTAAGCATCACCACTTTAAATTGCACTCAGAAATAAATCATATGTCAGGGACATATTTTCAAATCTAGCAAGATACATTTTCTTGGATCAGTCCCACTTACCTAGCAACCAAGAGATTTTTTTTTTCAAATATATATATCCACTATATCGGGATCATTCTGGATATTGTTATTAAATGGAGGAACAGATGGGAACAAAAGAGAATGAATCAGAGAATAAGTTTCAGTTTTTAGCCTGGGAAGACTTTTTTGGCAAGGCAATATACTTATTAGATCAAAGACTATTGAAAACAGATAAATTTATTAATTACAAGGACAAAACATTTGGCTCCATATTTGCCTTATTTAGGGTCAGTGTCACAAAACCCACTTCAGCCAACAATATTTTTGAAAGAGGAACGTTTACCCTGCCTGATAAAGTAGGAAAAAGAGAATACAATACCCAAGCATTCATAACTGTATATGACGGGTAGGCAACCTTGGCTCTTTTATGACCCATGGACTTCAACTCCCAGAATTCCTGAGTCATAAAAGAGCCAAGGTTGCCTACCCCTGGTATATGATATACTGTACAATCATTGCATAATTTTCTTGGGGGGGAGGGAGACTCATGGAATGGGAAGAGATATTTCATATCATAAAATCAGGATGAAGCAGCAAACTTTCTGCTTACATAAAGTTACTCAACTAACCAAGTGATTTACTTAGATTATGCAAAAGTAGATTACAGACTGGGGTGGGTGGGGGTTGAGCTGTCCCCGTCAAACCCAAGGTTTCCATCATTAATTTTTCAATAAGACCCTCATTGAGGTCTCTGTGATTATCAAGATTAAAAATTGATATTGTATCTAACCTGTTATATAAAAACATTAAAAATCAGCAGTGCTCTTGCTTATCCTGAACAGAACATTTTTCCTGTTTAGCTCAGTAACATATACATTCCAAGATACATGTTGTATCTAATAAAGGAGGAAAGCTATTACAAAAACACACACGTATAAAGTCACAAAATAAAACCAAATGGGCCAAGTTGTAGACCTTATCTGTTAATCTGAAAGGCTTCCAAACCACCTTCAGAATTCGGGGGAATATATTTGATAGAATCTGTTTGGGAGTATAGAGGAACACTGCCATATCAGTATTCTTTCTAGGCTAAAAGACCTGTCCTTTAAACCTCAAGGACAAAACATACTTAATTTTAGCTGGAGAAAAAAATGTTTCAAAGAAACAAAAGCACACAGAAAAGAAAAAAAAACATAAAAATCAAATCCTATGTACACACAATCAGTAGATATGCAATAATAAAACTATTGAGAGTCTTTCACACCCATGTATGAAAGTCTTTGGAATATTAGGTCTCTATTTAATTAAGTCTTTAAAACTTGTAATTGACTATTGTTGTAATAGAATGCCTCAAAATGTATAAATATTCTGGATTAATGGGGATCGAGGAGTGGGTTTTTTTTGTTTCTATCATGGTGGGACTAGATTCTTGGACAGAGTGACTGGTGAATTAGTAAAGTGTATTAAGATGTGAAAACTTAAAGTCACTGATTTGGAGCATTAGTATTTATAACCATAAATATTACAAATGAGTAGATGACTCTTGGGGAGACCTACCCATCCTTCACAGCCCATCTAAAACCTAAAGTGTGGAAATATGTTACATGCTTCCTAAACCAAGAGGAAACTTGGAATACCTCACCTCTTTAAATACAGTCACTAAAGAAATCCATTTTTTTATGAATGCTTTTATGTTGCTTCATTCGTTCCAACCATAAGTAGCTCAAAATACAAGAAACAAAAATACAGTAAATATTGTAAAAGAAAATATAATTTTAATAACACAGAAGTACAGTAATCATAAATCAAATCCCATAAACGTAAGATTTATAAAGAGAACACCATAAATAGTAAGGTTCAGGAGTTATCAGCAGTTACCTTTAAAAACCTTTGTTAACAACGAAGATTGGCTGAGCTCTTACATTTTTTTAAGTCATAATATGATTATGAGTTTGGATTAGTGTTATATATGAACACAGCTGCTGAGGAAATCGCTTATATATGGCTCCGCTACAGCTCAAGAATTTTAATTTAAGGTACAGTGAGTATAAAACTATCATACCATTCTGGTATAGGTCCTAATCAGTGGTGAGATTCAAATATGTGAACAACCGGTTCTCTGTGTGGATGCTGCTTCCAGACGTCCATTCTGGGCCTGGGCAACAAAAAATTAGCTACCAGTTCTGACAAAGTGGTGCGAACCGGCTGAATCCCACCACTGGTCCTAATGATATACTACTTGATTGTTTTTGTGTAGTAAATTATATGGATTTTACACTTATGGGTACACAATTACAAATTACATGGATTTTACACTTATGGGTGTATATGTTGACACTTATGGGTGTCAACATAAAGTATACAGAGGTTGTGGTGCAAAAATAGTTAAACCATGTGTTTTGAGAAAATACCAAATACCAAATACTTGCATTTGTAAGGTACAGAGCCTCCATTGTTTCAGAGCTGATTTCTGTAAACAGAGAGCTCTAGAAACCTAAACCACAAATACAATAGCAGGTTAGAATACCTGCATCTTGCCATTGGTAAATCTTAAGAAACATTTGAAAACTTATGCTGAGTTTGTTACATAAATACTTACCAAACCTGAAATGCAATGGACCAAGGAGTTACGCACATACATGTATATATTATAAATATTATTCATTACTGTGATATGGGTTCAAAGAAAATCCCTTTAAAAAGCCATTTTTATGTACTACAGGAAAGGCCAAATAAAAGCACAGCTTCCCATTTGTACTTCTAAATAATACTTTTATTAGAGCAATGAATATTTCTTGTAATTGACTCCTTGAGGCAATACAGAATAAATTATCAAGTCAGAAAATTTCGTCTATCGTGAAAACAAGGAGGAATTTACATAATATGACAGAGATGGGAGCTACATTCTGAACTTACCACACAGTATTACGCAAATACATACTCTGAACCCTCTCTTACTTCTATTCCTTTACTAGATTACTATTGATCTTGATGGTTCCTGATTTTTTTCTTCTTCCCATTCTTTTGAATCTCCATGCATCTATACTGCTTAATTAATTAATTATTAATTCTGCTCCTTTTCTCTGCCACTACATTCTTACTGAGCCCATTATTTAGTGTTCGCTAAGTGGATACATTTGCCTTAACTACAAAAGAGAGAGAGAGAGAGAGAGAGAGAGAGAGAGAGAGAGAGAGAGAGAGAGAGAGAGAGAGAGAGAGAGAGAGAGAGAGAGAGAGAGAGAGAGAGAGAGAGAGAGAGAGAGAGAGAGAGAGAGAGAAGATAAACATTAGCTTGGTTTAAATACAATATATTGCTCTAATCCAGAGCGCTGAACCAGATACAGGATAAAAGAACGAAAATGGATTTAAAGAAAAGGAAGTGGAAAGAGAAGAAAAAAGTATGTTAGACAATATTGCAAATTCTACAACAAAATGAGCAGCACGAAGGATAGATACAGTATATCATATTAATTAAGGTGCAAAGCAAAATTAATTGGAAACTGGGGGTTTTCTGGGCTGTAATGAGAATCAAACAATAATGAGAAAATAAGTAAGAATACCTAGAAATGTTGGGGCATAGGATCTGAGGAGTTCATACAGCTGAGACCCCTAATTCAAAATGATTTATACAGTATACATATTGACATGATTCTGAATTTATTTATTTCAAATTCAATAATCATATTGTTCTTTCCTTCACTAACATTGTTATAGTATTTCATAAGATGTCATTACTCCTTGATGGGGAAGATTAAGTTCTTCAGCACCTTCAATTGTTCCACAACTGACTTTCCAGTCACAGAAATAAAGAATCTTTCACTATAGACACAACCATTATAAAACACTCCCTTCCAAAGTTTACCCAGAAATAAAGAGCATGACAAAGTTTCTATAGTTACTTTGATGCATATCTGGTTGATATTTGTTGGAGGTGGGACCTTTTATATTGAGCAAGCAAGCAACCTCTACTGCATCTTTACATTGTAGAGCTTTATTATACTCAACGTATTTCTTAGGAGGTTTTGCCAGCACGCAAGGCTGTTGAACCCAAAGATACAGATACACAGATTAAGTATTGCAGTAAATTTCATAATTAGCAGGAACTTGGCTGTTTCTTTTAATTCAGGGAAATCACCAAATGCATGTACGAACTAGTGCTGCCGAACTATTGTGGCAGTATGGAGGGAAGGTATCGAAAGTAATGTACTATATTTTAAAACAACAGCTTGGAAGCAAAGGATAAATTAAGCTACAAATTGACCAAGGTAAGAGACTGACAAGGACACTGGTAGAAATTCATTAGAGCCACATGTAGTAATGAGTCAGATCTCAATCCCTTAAGCCAGGGGTATTCAAACGTGGCCCTTTTATGACTTATGGACTTCAACTCCCAGAGTTCCTTGGCCAGCATGCCTGGCTGAAGAATTCTGGGAGTTGAAATCCACAAGTCATAAAAGGGCCAAGTTTGAAGACCCCTGCCTTAGGCAGAGTTCTCATCATACAAAATTTGGAACCCTATTTAAAAGCCGTAATTTAAATATTACAGACTACCTAAAACAACTTTCAGAGTTCTTAATTCAATGAATAGGAACAAACAAACAACCTTTTGAAGCTGATAGAGGCACCTAGATGAGTTTTTGAGGGATATTTGACTTTAAAAAAAACAATAGCCATTGTAATGTGGACATTTTTTAGAGCTTCCTGTAGAATGTAATTTGTCCTGAGGGACTGAAAGAGATTTTTCAGCAGAAAAAGGCATACAGTTGTGGTATACTTATTCAGGAATGTCCTGTGCATGTTTATCTGGCCCTCTGATTCACTGAGTTCATTGCAACTTAATACCAAAGAATCATGCCTTTTAGATCAGAGGTCCCAACCTTTTGAGTACCAGGGACTGGTTCCATGGAGAGAGATTTTTCCATAGACTGGAGGGGGTGTGGTTTCATGTACTGCCTGCATCCCACGGATGGGGCTTTGCTTGTTTGCATGGACCAGTTTCTGGCAGACCGTGAACCGGTGCTGGTCCACGGACCAGGGATTGGGGACCCCTGTTTTAGATTAAAAGACCCAAAGTTCAGAAATTCTATAATGTTATTTTCACATGATCCAAATATTCAAATGCATTTAACATGGATGGGTGATTATTTTAATGCCTTTCAATCATAATTTTTAATAAATTGGAAAGAGGCAGGGATTATAATCTACATTAGTGATTATATGCGTAGCATTTGAATAGCACTTATTCTGATTGCTTAAATATGGAGACTTTAAAACAGAGAATACCTTATCTGTAGTAAACTGAGCTGGAACTTAAGGTACTGAAAAGTATTTATAAAAAACAGGTTCCTTTGGTCACATTAAAAGTCAAATTATAGGCTTATCAGTGATTTGCATTTTACTCATCTCACTGGCCATTGGAACCCAATTGGAACCCTCTTAAGGATAAAGAGATGTAACTACTATGCTAAGGAAAAGTTCGAGAGCATGCAAATGCAAGTAGATAAACAGGTACCACAGTTTGTGGGAAAGTAACAAAGCTCCGTGATAGCATGCTGGCCACATGATCACAGAAATGTCTTCAGACAGCGCTGGCTCAATGGCCTTGAACAGAGATGAGCACCGCCCCTTATAGTCAGCAATAACTAGCAGAGTAAATCCACAGGGACTCCTTACCTTCCTAACCATAACTTTAAAGTAGGTTAACTGATGCATTCTATATGTTTTGGAACACAATTACATGAACTTTGCCTAGAGTCCTTTAGAAGTGGACGGTCTATAAATATTTTCAAACACAGTGAAATAAAGACATAAGCAAATCCAAAGATGTATAACATCCCAAGGTGGTACATCCACAAGAACTGGATAATGACTTCCAGATTTGCCAACTAGAGTAGTATGTGCGGTAATACTAGATTGGCAAAATTTTGTATGAGTTATAATAGTCAGCAACTAAATACACGTCTGACTCCTGCCAATAATTTTTAAACACAAAATTCATAGGTTGTGTTACTGGTTCAGAAGTTACACACTGGGGATGGACTGTTCATTCTATATGGATTGCTAAGCCCTCAATTCTTTTCTTAGTGTTTGTACTTTGTTGCATGTGCTATCACCTTAATTGGAGATACAATCTGTGCTGCAGCTTTTCTCTCCAGTAAGATTTCAATGCAGCCAAATCAATAGGGATCTTGAAGTCCTAGTGGACAATTATTTAAATATGAGCTAGCTGTGTGCCAGAAAAACCTAAAACAGTTCTAGATTGCATTAACAAAAGGATAGACTCAAGATCGCATGAAGTGTTAGTGCTACTTTATAATGCCTTAGTAGGACCACACTTGGAATATTGCATCCAGTTTTGGTCACCACAATGTAAAACAGAGACTCTAAAAAGACTGCAGAGACTCTAGAAAGACTGCAGAGAAGAGCAACAAAGATAATTAGGGGACTAGAAACTAAAACAAAGAACAGTTGCAGGAATTGTATATATCTGGTTTAGTGAAAAGAAGGACTAGGGGTGACATGATAGCAATGTTCCAATATCTGAGGGATTTCCACAAAGAAAAGGGGGTCAATCTATTTTTCAAAGCATCAGAAGGCAAGACAAGAAACAATGGATGGAAAATAATCAAGGAGAGAACCAATCTACAACTAAGAAGAGATTTCCTGACAGTTAGAACAATTAATCAGTGGGATGGCTTGCCTCCAGAAGTTGTGAAGGCTCCAACACTGGAGGTTTTTAAGAAGAGGTTAGAGACAATCATTTGTCTCAAATGTTATAGGGTTTCTGCTTGAGCAGAGGGTTGGACTAGAAGACCTCCAAGATCCCTTCCAACTCTGTTACTCTGTTGTTATTCAATATTTTCCCCATAAATAGTACAAGAACCCCACCCCCACCCCACCCACACATAGACTTCAAATCTACATTTAGCCATGCACTGCAGGGAAACCAACCATAGATGTACAATTTCACTAACTACTTGGACTCTTTGGAATCTTTTACAACAGCCAAATAGATCTGTATGTTTTTTAATAAGACACAGTAGTAAACATTTCTCTCCAAAGCTTTTACATTTTTTTTCAATACTTGGCCAAGCTCTTCCACCACCACCAAATAATATGTTCAGCTCTTAAACAGGACTCAGTTGAATGTTTAGCCCAAACACTTTTTAGCATTTGGCATGGAATCCAATTGAGGCAGAGCCAGAGGATGGGAACTCCAGGCACACTGCCTCATAGTGCCAACACTTCCAGCACATTGGTTCAATTTAGGACACCTGCTAGACTACAGGCTAAGGAAACCTGGATTCTAACTGGCTGCTTCTAAGCAAAATTGCTATCCCATAGTGGTATCTTTGTTCTGAATTCTCTTATCTCATGACATGGATGCCAGCGAAACAACAAGCCAAAGACAGATATAGTTAGCTCTCCTATTTGGATCACATAGACCAAATGAAAAGGAACAGAGAAGAAGAAAAGGAAAAAAGAAGCAAGGAAGACCGGAAAAGTTGGTGCTCTGAATATACCAGCTTAACTTCAAACACTCTAGAAATCACTAATAATTGTTTGTAATTAAAAGCAAGTTTTAAAAAGGTAACAATGGCCATTGCACAAGAAACCAACTACAAAATCAGCACAAGGATAGGTTTTTTTCCCCATTATCCCACACATTATCCCACATGATTAAAAAGCAGATATGTATATGATTCACATCTCAATATTTTGGCACCTGTTCTCTTATCTAGAAATAAAGTTCACAGATATTTTCCTGCATATACTGTACAGGACACACCCATTTTCCACAAGGAATTTCTATGTGTAAGTTACAGGCTCACACAGCATTTCATAACAAAAGTCCATCTTATGCGTCTACCGTATTTTCCGGCGTATAAGACGACTGGGCGTATAAGACGACCCCCCAACTTTTGAGATGATTTTCAAGATTTTTCGTCTTATATGCCGGAAAATCAGTGAGCCCGGACGGGAGCCGGCAGGACCCGACGCTCTTCCCTCTTGAGGCAGCATCCCCGAGGACTCCTTAGGAGCCGGGGAGCGATGCTACCTCAAGAGGGAAGAGCGTCGGGCGGGAGCCGGCAGGGTAGTCCTGTGCACGCGCGCGCTCCCCAGCTGCTAAGGAGTGCTCCTTAACAGCTGGGGAGCGCGCGCGTGCGCAGGACTGCCCTGCCGGCTCCCGCCAGATGCCAGCCTGCCCTGCTTCCTCCACAGTGAGAGGGGAGGGCATGCCTTCCCGGGCTCGCTGATTTTCCGGCGTATAAGACGACTGGGCGTATAAGACGACCCCCCAACTTTTGAGATGATTTTCATGGGTTAAAAAGTCGTCTTATACGCCGGAAAATATGGTACTTCTATGCCAGAAATCCTTTTCTCAACATTTATTTTTTTTATTTTTTATTTTATTAGATTTATATACCACCCCTCTCCAAGGACTCGGGGCAGTGTACAGGGCAATTAAAACAGTAACAACACGCAAGGTATAAAAATTAAAATAAGATTAAATCAATAGCCCTAAGTAATAAATACAATCTAAAATTTAATTTTTTAAAAAAATTTAAACACTAAAATCCAATCCCTCAGTCCAGGCCGGCCTGTCCAAACAACCAAGTCTTCAGGTTGCAGCGAAACGAGCGAAGGTCGGGAGCCATCCGGAGCTCAACCGGAAGCTGATTCCAGAGGGCAGGCGCGCCCACAGAGAATGCTCTCCCCCTGGGGGCCACCAGTCGACATTCCTTGACCGATGGCACATGACATTGTTTAAGAGTCAACATTCTTAGTCTCTGGTGTAAGGTCAAGGGACCCCTAACAAGAGGAAGGAGGATTAAAATGCAAAATAGGAAATCTATATTTCTCCTGAGGAAAAGTACTTTGGGAAAGAATAATTTCAGAGCTGATGCTGCAAGACAGTGAAAGTTTATAGAGTGCTTCTTAATTTTTTTATAACCTGTAACTGTTAAGAGATTAAAATTCTTATATTAATTCAGTATAATTCTAAATACGGGTCTTAATCTGTGTCTCATTACATTTACACCTTCAATATCAATTCCTTGTTTTCTGGAAAGGCATGCCATGCCTTTAATACTTGCATGACAAGCAGAAATTGCACAGAGGTACAGTAATAAAGAAACTTTCAGTTGTTGCCCTTCTGCCTCCTATAAACCACTCCCCTACAAAGCTTAATGTTATAGTTTAGGATCTTGACCACTGGCATGTTAATATACAACTGTCTAAGATTGCAAAGAAAGTCATTTGCAGAAACATTTATTTCCAAAATAGTCAATAGCAAGTTAGCATGTAACTATTATGGGTGTCCTCCCAAAATATGGGTTTATGAGCACATAATACTCATATTTTTATTATATTATAGCTGATAACAAGACATACTGTAAAAGCAAGACTTACAGAGTGAACTCTTCAACAGTATGCATATAAAGTTCTAGTGTTAATATGCATGCAATATACTTAAGCAGACAGTGTTGTTCAAAAGTTTGAATTAAAAATATTAACCCTTTCACATTTTTAGTGAGTGGAATGGAGAATTGTTTCCATATTTTCTTTTTTAAAAAAATGTGGAAAGTTTCCTTTAGTTATCATTAAAATCTAAAGTCATATTAAATCTATGTTGTTGTACAAGCTTTCTGAGAATTGAATGCAAGTAAAAATAGGGACAGGTATATAAATTGAGGCAAAGAAATTAAGATAGCCAACACAGATGTTATGTGTACTATTCACCAGAACAAAAGACATATATGAAATCTGAATCAAAATCTTGGATATGGGAGAAAACGATCATTGTAGTTGGGTCATCAAGAGAGACAATTTCACATTCGTAATGAAAGAGTGAGCTTTGAAAGCAACAAAGATCATTAGGGGTCTGGAAGCTAAAATGTATAAAGAACGGCTGCAGGAATTGAGTATGTCTAGTCCACAGGTCTGCAACCCGCGGCTCTGGAGCCGCATGCGGCTCTTTCAGCCGTCTCCTGCGGCTCCCAGTCCTCTGCCATGTGCAGTCCCCCCCCAAAAAAGTGGGACTAAAAAAGTTCAACCAATCAATTCAAATATGCAGGGTAGGTGCATATCTCGCCTTGTGTCCACTCTTCAGTCAAACCCTGTTCTGCACATGCATGCATGTACGCGCATGCACACACATTTTTTGCGGCTCGCAGTTTTTCCTTTTGTGATGGAAACAGTTCTGAGTGGCTCTTTCACTGTTTCAGGTTGCTGACCCCTGGTCTAGTCTAATGAAAAGAAGGACTTGGGATGACATGATAGCAGTGTTCCAACTTCTAAAGGGCTACAAAGAAGAGGGGGTCAAACAAATCTCCAAAGCACCTGAGAGCAGGACAAGAAGCAATGGACGGAAGCTAATCAGAGAACCAGCCTAGAACTAAGGAGAAATTTCCTGACAGTTAGAACAATTAATCAGTGAAACAGCTTGCCTCCAAAGTTGTGAATACTCAAACAAGAAGAGATTGAATAACCATCTGTCTGAAATGGTATGGGGTTTCCTGCTTGAGCAATGGATTTGAGTAGAATAACTCCAAGCTCCCTTCCAACTCTATTATTCTATTCAACTCTGTTATATACATATGACAGATAAAAATGACAAGATAATAACCAGATTAAGAATTGGCAGAGCAGTTGTTTTTTTGGAAGTCCAGGGACACAGAGAGAGAATAGGAATAGCCATTTGGCTTTAACAAGCAGTGCTTAAACATCTGTGGCACTGTCAGTTCCAACTAACCTGTCCCACCTCTTCCCGGAAGAATCTTACTGTGCTTACAATGAGATAAATACCACTGCTGCAAATACCACAAGAGCTCTCTTGTTTCCAAATTGCTACAACAAACAATATTCATCTGTCTCTGTAGGATGAGAAGAAAACTTCCAAATATAAATAATAATTTGTAGAGCTTACAAAATTAAATTACATTTAATTAGTAATCTGTAATCGGCTAAACTTTGCATTTTGTTTAGCAACCTTTCCTCCCGTCTCGAAGCAAAGATGCAGCTACGCATGCTCCCAAAA
Source organism: Vipera berus (assembly GCF_964194415.1). Classification (NCBI taxonomy): domain Eukaryota; kingdom Metazoa; phylum Chordata; class Lepidosauria; order Squamata; family Viperidae; genus Vipera; species Vipera berus. The sequence continues at coordinate 191,078,088 of NC_138203.1, forward strand.
TTTTCCCACTCCAAAAATTCTCCCATGGCTCCAAGTAAACAATGTTGGTTACATGGGGATCCAGATGTTTCAGGAGGAAAAAGGATTTGATGGATAGCCCGAGGAGAGCTAGAAGGATGAAATATGTATACGCTGACAAATGCAAACACAGCCCAAGATTTTGCAGTTCTGGTCCACCCTGTGTCGACAAGACCATTTTGGAAAAAGTCACATGCTCTTGACGCTATTTTCTTCTAAAATGAAAATGGAAAATGGATGTTAAAAATCCACAGCACGTAACAGTTTAAGGGGCATGTTCCCTATCTTAGGGGAAGGCAACAGGCAGATAATAGAAGCCAAGCCCCTTTTTACAACTATGGTTGCTTTCACTTTCAAGAATGTACTACAGGGCAAACTGAGATATGAGCTTCAGCTAAAAGTCCAACCTGAAACTAAACCTGATCTTCTGTTATTTCAGAAGGGGACACTTCAGTTCTGAAGCATGAACACAAACTGCTTTCCTCCTCCACTGAAATGCAACTCCCTCAGAGACACCAAAGCAGCCTGAGTTCAAAATGAACCCCAACAACCCAAGGCAGCCTTCCCTACTGGAGTTTAGGCTAGTTTCACACCACTGGCTAGTTCCAGGTGGTGGTAAGACTTTTGAAAGATTCTCAAAAGGTCGCAGACTTCCTGCTGGGCAGCACATTCCTGAGCCGCTTGCAACTTATATCACCAACTAACAAGGTGCAGAACAAGCCTCGCTATGTTTGTGAGCAGATTTTTAATTTTTTTTTTTAAAAAATAAAGGGATCTCTTAAAACAAAATTAGAGGTATTCCTCGACTTACCACCGCAACTGAGCCCAAAATTTCTGTCACTAAGTGAGACATTTGTCAAGTGAGCTTTACCCCATTTTAGGACCTTTCTTGCCACAGTTGTTAAGTGAACCACTCCGGTTGTTATCTTAGTAACATGGTTGTTAATGTTCTGTCCTTGTTATGGTCACAAGGAGAAACCACTCTTCCAAGAAACAGGCAGGAACCACAGGAAAAAACCAACCCCTTTTATTCTCACAGACCTGAGTCAATGTCCAAGGCAAACAAACACAGTCCATAGAAACTCGATTCTCAACATGAACGGTTGCCTTCGGCAACCAGCACCTCCCACACCTTCCCTTTTATAATTCAGCCAAGGCGTGGCTTCCTAATGCCTTCTCCTTTGCCTTTGGAGCCACCCCATTGCATTCCTCTGCCCTACTCGCTTCTCTTGCCTGCACTTGTGTGCATCCTAGATTTGTCCCAACTGTTCTTCATCACTGTCCAACTCAGGCTCCCAGCACAGCTGTGTCTCAGCCTGAGCGCGAGTAGAGGGGCCAGGCTCCTCGTCCGACTGTAAATCTTGGAGCTCCTCAGAGCCTTCCTCTAACTCTAATGTCACTCCAGGCCCCTCCTCCTCATCTGATTTCTCAGACTCAGTTGCCGGATCCACTGGCTGGTAAGGAATCACAACAGTTGAGTGAATCTGGCTTCTCTATTAACTTTGCTTGTCAGAAGGTTACAAAAGGTGATTACATGACCCCAGGACCCTGCAGCCATCAAAAATGAGCCATTTGCCAAGCATCTGAATTTTGATCATGTGACCATGGGAATGCTGCAATGGTTGTAAGTGCGAAAATGGTCATAAGACATTTTATTCAAGTTCAAATTGTCACTAAATGAACTGTTGTACGTCGAGGACTACCTATACTTAAGTTACTAAAATATCTATAAGGGAACCTGTTGAAGGCCAGCAAATTAGGATTACTCAGCAATCACTTTGTGTTCAAGGCTGATTTTAATGTTTAAAAAAAACCACTCCAAAATATCGACTTTTTGAGACAGTCAGTGTAAATACCACAATAAAGCTAAAAACCTAAACTGGTTTTGTAGATCATAAACTCTATGTCCAAATGGATATATGTTTGAGTAAAGGGATGAGTAATCTCAGTAGCACAAGCATTGCTTGAGATAAAAGAAATATGTAGGCTTGGATGTGGTTATTGCATAAATGGGACATCACTAAGAAATGCCCAAGCTGTAAACTAGACTGGGAGAGTTTTTAAAAATGGAAGAAATTAGGGCAAATCATCTTTTCACTATAGCCAAGAAGAGACCATGGATATGTAAATATAGCCACTGAGGAGAAGCTCAACACAGCAATGTCTTCTCTTTTTTCAACATGCATAGGCCGATCCTATTATTTAGGGTCAGAACATTCTGACTGTTCTTAAAACCTTTCCAGGTGCAGATTGGCAGTGTAAAATTGAGAAGAAACAGAATCTGCTGTCCTATTTTCTGAGGTGAAAGTATCATTTCCATAGTTCTTGACCTGGTTTAAATGTTTATAGCATTTTTCACCCAGCTGGCTTTCATGTCTAAGGGAGGCCTAAAACTCATAGCCTCCTGATTTCTAGGATAGATACCTTAACCATTACATCAAACTCTGTGTACATCTCACTGAATAACTTCCTGATGCAGAAAAGATTATAATTGCTGAACTTCAGGCTGAGTGAGCCACTAGAAAGTCATTGGGATACCAGGAATTGGAATGTAGTAATAACATCTTACTTATTGTCAGTCTATTCTCCAAACTGACAAATTACTTTGTTTCTCTATTTTAACCTCTCCATCCATCTGATGTGTTCAATTTTCATAAGATATACGGATATTTATGATTTTATGAATCAAGAGACAAAGCTTGTTTCACAAGAAGATGAAATAGTTTTTGCTTGATACGAATTTATTTATTCATCCATCCATTTATGTATTTAATTGCATTTGTAACTTATTCCAATCCCAAAGGCTTTTGGGCAGTACACAACTCAGAAACAAAAATGTGTAACAACAAAACAGAAAAAGTAAAAACACTGAACAAAATAAATAAAATGTAACTAATTAAAGGTACAAAAGATTGAGGCACTATATGAATCAACTTGAGCCGAAGGCTTGTAGGAATAACACTGATTTTAATTGAGTGTATTATATTATATTTTATTATTATTTATTTATTAAATTTATACACTGGCCATCTCACCCGAGTGATTCTGGGCGGTTAGGAGTCAATGGGCCATATGAGAAGAGTGCTCCAGAGAGCAGAGGGGAACCTCAAAAAAGGCCAGCTATCTGATCCGTCATTCTGCCACACTAGATGCTTGCTTATGCAAATTCTGGGAACTTAAGTTTAACCTAAACTATGATCTAGAAATTAAAAAAACTAAACACTAGAAATTCCAAGTAGATGAGCACATGAAATTAATTCTTGCCATGTAATTCAGCAAGATGATAAAGGTTTCTTTCTCTTGCTCAGACAGAAGATAAGACTACTACTTCTGAGATGAAGTGATGTGTGTAAAATGCAGGCAAGTAATTTATTTATTCTGTAGGCTTTGGGAAATAAAAAGATACCTCACAAGCCGAAATCTATATACCTGTATTTTTATTCAGAAGCATTGCTCTCTTCGATAGGATTTACTTAAAGCCATGTTTATATGCAATTCTGCATTTAGTTCTGCCAAAACAAAACAAAAAAAGGACACTTTGAGTCCTAATTCATTTTTCTGCTGATGATGTCACAATGGAAGGTAGTTTCCAGTTACTCTAAGCTTCAAGCCAAATCTTTTTTAATGGTGTCAGGAAAGGGACGGGGGGCGGGGATGGTATAATATCGCAATTTTAAAAAAAAATCTGTTTTCTGACTCTGAAATGCCAAATAGGTTGCAACTTGGCATCTATCTTAAGTGCTGGCAACCAAGCTTATATCAATAATAGAGGAATCCTCTGCCTTCCTTCCTTGGTCTCCAGTTATACTTCAGGAGACAGGCAGAACTACACAGTTGCTAAGCGCTTGTTCTTCTCTTACTGCTTTTATTTGTGTCTGGAATGGAAGGAACAGCCTTAAGATGCAGACAATGGAAAGAGAGAATAGGTGCCAGAGCATCAAGCCATCAGGACAACCAAAGAAGGAAAGAAATAGGACAGAAGAGATTACTGAACTTCCTTATACAAGCAGCCCATACTGTAAAAGGAATAGGAACAAGAATGAACAGCTTAGGTCAAGCTGTATTTAAACAGCGATGAGTTTCTAAGAGCAGAGCAGACAGGGGACAAAGAGAAGTTCCTTGGGAACAGCTCTTGAAGTCTCCAAAGAGATCACCTCTGTGGTGGTCAGATTGTTCCAACTAGAATCAGAAAGCATGCTTTTAAAAAAAAAAAAAAGAGGGGAGATTTGTACCTACAAACACAAGGAATACTAAAGGCAATCCCAAACACTATCCAGATTTTTATCATTGGTTAATCTTTGAAGCTATCACATCCTTATTCTATAAGCTGAAATTGTAAACAAACACTTCTATCTTGGAAGGCATAGTCACATCGGATGAAAAAATTTGTCCACTGCAGAAATAATGAATTATTTTTATACCTTCAGCATGTCTGCTTTTTCATTCACTGTCTACAAATTCTCAGATTGTTCAAACAGCAAGGCTTCTGAAAGAGATGTCACAATCATATATCCACATGTCCAAATGTCAATCATGGAAGGAACAGAACACATTACAAAGAAAACAGCTTCCCAACATGCAAATCTTTCATCTTCTATTTGTTTTTACTTGTTTTTCAAACTCTGCCATAGTTTTGAGTTTTGCTTGTTCCTACAGAGTAAAGAGCAACTAGTTCTAGGTGAAAGTTCAAGAGTTTTACATTGTACAGTGCTAATATTTTACTAGGTTGTAACAAGACTACAGTTGGCCTCACATGACTAGCTACTATTCAGGACCTGTCTGACCTTGTCCCTGCTTGTCCTCACTCATTCATATACACACACCCAAATTTCCAAATATTTCTGATCAAGGAAACAGGGAAGGAAAGCACGGGTACAACCTGGCAGCCCTACTTGAATACTTATTATACCTTAACTAGGAGTTACTCTGATAAAATGCATTTTATATCTGTGAAAAACTGAAATTCTACATGGCACAGAATTATCAAGACAAACACCTGGCAATTAGGGGGCTCAAACCAGAGCAACATCCTAAACCCATTTCGATACAGGGAGTCGTCAACTTATAGCCATTTGTTCAGTGACCATTCAAAGTTACGACGGTGCTGAAAAATGTCTTATGACCATTTCTCACACTTAATAACTGTCACAGTGACATGATTGCAATCCAGGTACTTAGCGATAGCAATAGGCTTCTATACCACTTCACAGTGCTTTACAGCCCTCTCTCTAAGTGGTTTACAGAGTCAGCCTATTGGTCCCAACAATCTGGGTCCTCATTTTACCGACCTCGGAAGGATGGAAGGCTGAGTCAACCTTGAGCTGTTCAGAATCAAACTCCTGGAGTGAGCTGCAGTACTGCATTCTAACTACTGTGCCACCATGGCAGCAGGCTCACATTTATGAGAATCGCAGCATCCTGTGGTCACATGACTGCCATTTGCAACCTTTCAACGAGCAAAATCGATGGGGAAGCCACTAGGGAAAGTCTATGTGATGTCTCGCTTAATGACCACACCACTTAACAATGAATTTTCCAGTTCCAATTGTGATCATGAGGACTACATGTTTACATACTCACACAAACACACATACACAGCAGAAGATATTAAATTTCTGTGCATGGATCTCTATATTTAGATGCCAGTAGTAACCCACTTCCCCACACCAAAGGCTGGCAGCCATATGTAAGGTTTTGATCACAGCTTATTATAATAATTTACTGCATATTCTTACAGTTAAGCCAATAATTTTAGGTGCCAAAATGTACCGCAAACATTGGGTTAAGCTTATTTGTGGATGGGCTTATCCACAAGTATATGCGGTAATACTTTTTTAAAGTACCTGTGTATCCTGTATAGATAGGTCTCAGCTTACGACTCTTACTTGGACTAGAGCAGGGGTGTCAAACTTGCAACGGCACATGACGTGTTGCAATGTATCACAACTTTTGTTGCCATTGCCGACAATGGGGTAGGCTTAGGATGCATCCGGCCTATGGGCTGGCAGTTTGACACCCCTGGACTAGAGTGTCCACTGTAAGTCTTTGTGGTTGTAAAGCAAGTCATCGCATGAGCAAACCTAATTTTATGACTACTTTTGCCATTAAAACTAATCAACACAGTCATTAAGTGGATCACAGAGTCATTAAGTGAATTCAGCTTCCTCAATTGGCCTTGCTTTTCCAAAGCTATCTGTTTGCAAATCATGATCACATGACCACGAGGCGCTGCAACCGTCACAAATGTGAGCTGTTTGCCAAGGGCCCAAATTGCAATCACATGACTGTGAGTTTGTTGCTATACCTTCAAGGATGGGTCATAAGCTCGATTTCTGCGTGTTGCAGTTTTTAAAGACGCAGGAGCAAAGCTAATAAAAAACTAATAACTCAATTTTTGAATAAATGTCTGATTTAAATATAGCTTTGCTTAGCTGTTTTGTTTTCTTCTGTTTTATATCGAGCTTTACAAGATCGTGGAGAGAAGACTTACCTGTTTAGTCCACCCACCCATCCCAAATGTAGAAAATTCTAAGTAGGGCACTCATACAAGATTGCTGCCCAGTTCTGTTTGAAGATCCCCAGAAAAGGAGAACCTCATTCTATGGAATTCACAAGTGCCTCAATGCAAGAAACCAATGCTAAGAGCTGTTAGCCCTACCCAAAATTTATTAAAAACTTAGCATGCTCAAAATGTTTCCACAGGGATTGAAGTATAATCCTACTAACGTTCTCAGCTCTTCCTACCAGCACTGAAGCCCCCTTCATGTTTTCCTTGTTCATGTCACGTTTGACATTAACAATAACCTTAGTATGAAAAGTTTGCTTATTTATATTTATTTATTTAAATTTATAGAGTTACCCATCTTATCATAAAGACTTGGTGTCCCCGGGAACAAATTTTGAGCAATGTCACTCATTTTGCAAGTCACATATTTTTTTTTTATTACATTTATATCCCGCCCTTCTCCGAAGACTCAGGGCAGCTTACAAGCTTAGCAGTAGCCTTCATTCTATGTATATGCCTGCTTGTTAGGGCTTTCACACACACACACCAAGCGGCATTATTACAAAGTCAGCTTATTGCCCCCAACAGTCTGGGTCCTCATTTTACCTACCTCGGAAGGATGGAAGGCTGAGTCAACCTTGAGCCTGGTGGGATGTGAACCTGCACTAATTGCAGGCAGCTGGTGTTACTTAAGGAGGCATCAGCCCACTGCTCCACCAAGGCTCCTGTGACAGATTTTATTTTCCTGGGCTCCAAGATCACTGCAGACGGGGACTGCAGCCAAGAAATTAAAAGACGCTTGCTCCTGGGGAGGAAAGCCATAGCAAATCTAGACAGCACGCTAAAAAGCAGAGACATCACCCTGTCAACAAAAGTGCGTATAGTCAAGGCCATGGTCTTCCCAGTTGCAATGTATGGCAGTGAAAGCTGGACGATAAAAAAGGCTGAGCACCAAAGAATTGAGGCCTTTGAACTATGGTGCTGGAGAAGACTCCTGCGAGTCCCTTGGACTGCAAGGCAATCAAACTGGTCAGTCCTAGAGGAGATCAACTCTGACTGCTCTTTAGAAGGCCAGATCCTGAAGTTGAAACTCAAATACTTTGGCCACCTAATGAGAAGGAAGGACTCACTGGAGAAGAGCCTAATGCTGGGAAAGATTGAGGGCAAGAGAAGAAGGGGACGACAGAGAATGAGGTGGCTGGATGGAGTCACTGAAGCAGTAGGCGTGAGCTTAAATGGACTCCAGAAAATGGTAGAGAACAGGAAGGCCTGGAGGAACACTACTTCACAACTAACAACAACAAACTCAAAGACAGATTTGTTACTTGTTTTTGGCCAGGGGTCATACTTAGTGAACTGAAGACACTTTGGGGGACTCTTCCAAATAGTACGCAAGGCCAGAATTAGAAAACATTTTGGACAGGTAAAAATTAAGTTTAACTGACATTATTAAAAATTAACATGTATAAAATATATTTAATGTGATGCTGCCCCAAGTATTTTTTTTAAAGATCCCTTCAATAACATTAAAAAATGATTTTGATAGAAAATTTGGAAAAGGTCTGGGGATTGCAACAAAGATTTTTGGGGAACTCCAACCAAAAGTAGGGCTTGCTTTTTAAAATGCGAACTTTACATTAACTTAAGTTCACCAAAAGAAAATTGCAGAGAGTACCGAAGAATCCATACATATATCTTCAGAGCTTTTTCAGCATAGCCCATATTTATATTATCAAACTACTCATGAGTGCTGTAGTTCTTCCATGTTATCTGTAGGCACATTTCCTTTCTTAGCCCTACGGGAACCTCAGTTTTAAAAGTCTGCCTAAGAACCCTACACTCTCCTCTGCTTGTTCAATTGCTAAATAACAGAAAAGGAATAAGGAAAGAAGGCAGGTGGCACTAATTACAGTGTCAGATTGAAGATGGAATTGGAACCAATTCCCAAAGCTGTTCATTAAATCATGCTGCAAACTATTATGGCACTGGCAACAGCAAGAACATTACAACACACATAGATAGAAAGAGGACAATATATATACATGCTGCTGCTTGCATATCTCTGTGCACATGTTCTTCAACAGGCAAAGTACTCATATTCCATATATGTGCGTGTGTGTGTGTGTGTGTGTGTGTATACTTTGCATAAATACAAATACTTTCATGCGCTTGTATTGCAGAAAGTTCTGCCTAAATGAGTCCCGATAAATCTGATGTTTAACAAAGTAGTGCATCTGCGTTCTAATTGTGCTTGCAAATTTTATATTATAGTATTGCCATATGACAGATCACTACATACATATATGCATAGACATGCTTCCTTTTATAAGAATCTTTTCTACTACTAGCATATCTGACCTCACATTTGACAGATAAAGTAAATGCCTCAGACAGAAAATTTTGAGGACATCAACAAATATATCTGCAAGGCATTCCCTCCTGTCTTGCTTGGGCCATTCCTGTATTGGAAGACACAGCTATGCCATATGTTTATCACAGTCTAACCTCCTTTTACTTTTCTTCTCAAAGTACTCCTGCTTTTCTTATATTACTACAGTACAACCATTTGCATGATTCATGATGGGAAAATACTTTCCCTCTGACATCTAATAGCACAAAGAAAGGTGATGCAAAGGTTTTTTTTTTAAAGAAAAACATACAGCCTTTATGTTGTAATTCTATGCAAACTTGGGATTCATTTATAGATGAATATGCTCAGCTCCTGGCCATAGGAACTGTAGAGCAATAGAAACAAAAATGGCACATGTCGACTGTTGGTTATAACTAAGAAAAACTTTTGTTTCTTGGATGTACCTGTTAACCTGCCAAGATCTTTGTATGCTGTAAAATTGATGATCCAAGAGAAAGAAACAGAATAATGGAATTGAATGTAAACTTAAGAGCTCATTTCAATTACAGATCAACCAAATCCCTGCAAATATCTAAGAATCTTTTATAAAACGAAAATTTAATTTGAAACCACAATTTTTCATTAATATATTTACAGTATTATTATTTTTTTTAAAAAAAGACTAGTGTTCAGATCTTTGTTTGGAAAATCCACCGGAACAAAAAACAAAGCTTAAATTGGGTTTGTAGAGACAAATTGGAAGGAACTAAAGATGGTAAGAAAAACTTCACCGCTTTGTATTAAAGTAAACAGACTTTTCTGATCACCTCATCACAACTAGCATTTGATGAATGTGGAGGCCCTTTGGTAGTCATTTGTGACCAAGAAAACAAGATGTCCTTAAAATTCCAAATCTGTCAATCAACCTCCCAAATACTGCCTATGTCTCAAATGGGAGTAGGAAATATAACTCATGATTTTGGAACAGCAGTGAGATAAACCAATTTGGAGTGGATTGTTTCAGTCTCTGCACCTGCAGACGCTCTCTTGCCAATACATGGTATTTTTGCTTTCAGGTGTTCCAAAATTAGAGACTTGCATGATCATACTCTAGCGCATGGGAAGTTCTAGTCTAACAAAGACATCAACTAGAGATATTTTTAAAAGCTCTAGTTCTGCTGCACTGATCTTCCTACGAGTTCAGAAAATGCTCCTAGCACTATGATTCTCTCAGGAAAAGTAAAGTATGGCACCATCCAGGAGAGAATGAAGACTAAAACAAAACCATGTGATTAATCATTTATAGAAAACCTATTTTGAAAAACACAGTTTTGCTCCCACTTGGATAAAGAGGGTTTTTTTTGTTTGTTTTTTTAAAGCAATTGCTTCCCACGCTTAAGGGGGAAAAAATGTTGGCAAAGAGAAAACTTAGTCTGACAAGTGAGATGGGAGGCAAGAAAGATAATTCTTTTGCAAATTCTAGATACTGATGGACTTACTTTAGATTGACACAACAATATAAATATTTTATAGTCAATACAGCAACAAGAGAAAGTGAAAATATACAGATAATTTGACCATCTACAAACATATCCCTAAATAAACAATACATGAAGACCACAGAGTCTATTTAATATATTCAAGCATATGAATTATGAACTTCCTGCTTTGACTTCACGAAACACCCAATTGTAGTAGTAGCAAAGTCCTTATACATTCTGTCCAAAAAGGAATAGTCGCTTTCTTGAGATACTTGTATAGGTGTTAATGTCAGTGTTAATGTTAGGTGGAAGGAATGCCACTACTATTAATTTAAATGAGGAAATGTACTGTGTATTATTATTATGGCTCATCAGATAGTCAGCCAGATGTTTAGACTGGATTTTGCGTTTTCATCCACCTATCGGATTCTTCCGAAGGATCTGGAATAGCAGATGATGTTGTTTGGTGGCATAAGGATACAAGCTGTTCCAAGTAAAGTTGCCTTTAGCAATTGACTGACAGTGATTTTATCAATGCTGATGCTATTCAAGTGGTGTTCCAGGTCTTTTGGACTGCGCTAAAGGCACCTATTACTATTGGTACTATCTTTGTTTTCTTTTGCCATAGCTGTTCTATTTCTATTTGCAGGTCTTTGTATTTTGTTACTTTTCCAGTTCTTTTTCTTCTCTTCTGCTATCTCCATGTATTGCCACATCCACTATCCAGACTTTTTTTTGCCTTTTTTATTGATAATTGTTAAGTCTGGGCTGTCTCCAGGTATTGCCACAATGCCACATCCACTACCCAGACTTTTTTTTGCCTTTTTTATCAACAATTGTTAAGTCTAAGGTGTTATGGGGCAGGTATATATTTATTATTATTTTACCACTTTGTCTTGAGTTGAAGTTGGCATTCTAAAATATTGCCAAAATTACAGGTTCTAATATTCAACTGAACATTTAAAAATATTTTTCTAAACATCTGCTTTTCATACCCTGTGACAAAAATCTAGACCAGTTCTTCATAGAAATGAGCAGGGATTATTATTTTTAGATTATGGTTGTGTCTTGCATGGGAGCAGCATAACAAGATTGCAGCCATGTTGGTTGCTATGACAACATCATCACTTCTCACAAGACAGCTGAGGATTGTCAAGTAAAATAAGGAAAGAGAAAAAATTGGAGGAAAAATGTGACTGGGATATACCGAAGAGTCTATACTTAGTGGATCATGGAGCAATCTCTTTATCAGTCTCTCTACTGGGAGTTATTCTGAATTTTTAAAACAGTTCACTGAAAAGAAGGTTGTATCTGGCTTTCAGGGCACCATCCTTGTTGTTTTTATATTTATTTCGAAGAAGCGCTAACCTCAACATTCTTTTGAGCTAAGTGACAGCTTGCATGACTGTGACAGAATATGGGGTTAGACATGCAGTAGACTGATATTTGTGCTAGGTCCAATCACCTCATAAGATTGCTGAGCAGTAAATTTGGAAACTGAAAACCATGTACAGGTAATCCTCGTTTAGCAACTGCCTTGGATAGCGGCCATTCACAAATATGATGGTAATAAGTTCATTTTCCATGCTTATCTTCCCACCTATATATCTACTCACATTTGCATGCTCTCGAACAGCTAGTTTCGTAAAGCAAGTAACAAGAGCTCACCCCGTTGGACACAACTGGAGTCTCACAGCCGGGCTGTCAGCTTTCCAGCTGACAAGCTCAGTGTCTTTAACCACTGAGTCATTGTGCCCCCCCCCTGTGTTTTTTAAAGTCAATCCGTTTCCTGATAAACCAAACATACTTACTCTGCCCTCAAGAAAATAGCTTCAGTGGTGCTTCTTTGACCACAAAGCACATCATGGAACTGACATAAGTGATGTTCAAGAGTTACTCTTTACTGTGTTTGGTCTTAGCACAGAAATGGGTTTGAGCAAGGAATGCTACATATTTATACAGCCTATAAATTACATATTTACAGTAAACATGATTCTTGGAACTGTACAATAGATAATAATGTGACAATTCTATTACCCAATACTTGGACAAGGTAATCCCAAATCAGAATTCCTGCTTAATTTTCAGTATATGACTATTCACTATTCACAATAGATAACCCAACATACTTATCCTTGGGAAAAGATTTCTTCAAAAAGAAATCCAATCTGGATAAAATCAAATAAAGTATACCAGAACCTGATTATTTTTACACAAGAAATGTTTATGAGATAATCCATATCCATAATTCACCAGATATAAAGTTGATATGTTATATATAGTTGCTAGTTCAGAATCTCCAAATGTTAGGGTGCTAAAGTAGGTCTTAGTTTCACATACGTACCCTATTTCCTTACATTAACCTATGGCCATCCTCACAAACTTTTTAACAACCTGATATTCAGACACACTTGCCTTCAAGCAAAAATCACACTATGTGGTATTTTCTCCACAATCTATGGCTGCAGAAAATGCCACAGTCCTATACCACCACTCCAAAGGCTGCACAATCTACTGAATACAATCTAGAATTGATGTGAAAGGCACTTCCTCTCAAACTTCATCCTTCTGATCACCTTCTGAATGATACAATAGAGACGTCCCTGTTCACTGTAAGTTCATACAGCTAAAAGCTTATTGTCTGATCCCTGCAGGAGAGATTCCAACTGGTTCATCAGTTGATTGGCTTACTTCCCTTAGCATATGTGGTAACCTCTGGCCTCACTTGTCCTGAGCAGCTCTCAGCCTTGCAATTAGCCCTGCTGACCTCTGAAATCCTCAGTCTCTCTAAGCAACCATGCATTAAATCCCAGATTCAAGTGTGGAAATAGACTTCATCAAAAGCTTATTGCCCTATTTAATGCATTATACGCATGATGGATTCTGATTGCATAAGAGTTACCTAGCCTCTCTCCTCAGTCTACTCAGAACGAAGGTATATCCTCAGCGTTTACATCTGCTAAGGTGCTACATATGGAAGAGAACACAGCATAAGAAAACAGGGTCTAAGACATTATGATCATATGACTTAATTTCTAAGGTAACTGTAAAAAGCCAGGGGCATATCCATCTGAGCTAGTAGGTTTTCCCTCAGTATGAGGGAATGTATGAAATGTGAGAAAAGTAGTGAGTAGTGAGAAAAATTCCCTCTGTTCTAACTCAGGAACATTTTCATCCATATTTATTTGACAATTTCTGATCTGACCCCTGCTCTTGACAATGGATGCTGGAGCTGAGCCATAGCATAAATTAAATTCTGCGTGATGTGTTTTTATGGCAAATACCCTAGATCGGCCTTCTTGAAACTCAGTGCCCACCGGTTCTGTCAGAAATTTCTATAACCACCAAACAATATAACAAAGGTATTAACATTTCACAGAACAGACACCTTTACCTACAGGGAGTGCAGAATTATTAGGCAAATGAGTATTTTGACCACATCATCCTCTTTATGCATGTTGTCTTACTCCAAGCTGTATAGGCTCGAAAGCCTACTACCAATTAAGCATATTAGGTGATGTGCATCTCTGTAATGAGAAGGGGTGTGGTCTAATGACATCAACACCCTGTATCAGGTGTGCATAATTATTAGGCAACTTCCTTTCCTTTGGCAAAATGGGTCAAAAGAAGGACTTGACAGGCTCAGAAAAGTCAAAAATAGTGAGATATCTTGCAGAGGGATGCAGCACTCTTAAAATTGCAAAGCTTCTGAAGCGTGATCATCGAACAATCAAGCGTTTCATTCAAAATAGTCAACAGGGTCGCAAGAAGCGTGTGGAGAAACCAAGGCGCAAAATAACTGCCCATGAACTGAGAAAAGTCAAGCGTGCAGCTGCCAAGATGCCACTTGCCACCAGTTTGGCCATATTTCAGAGCTGCAACATCACTGGAGTGCCCAAAAGCACAAGGTGTGCAATACTCAGAGACATGGCCAAGGTAAGAAAGGCTGAAAGACGACCACCACTGAACAAGACACACAAGCTGAAACGTCAAGACTGGGCCAAGAAATATCTCAAGACTGATTTTTCTAAGGTTTTATGGACTGATGAAATGAGAGTGAGTCTTGATGGGCCAGATGGATGGGCCCGTGGCTGGATTGGTAAAGGGCAGAGAGCTCCAGTCCGACTCAGACGCCAGCAAGGTGGAGGTGGAGTACTGGTTTGGGCTGGTATCATCAAAGATGAGCTTGTGGGGCCTTTTCGGGTTGAGGATGGAGTCAAGCTCAACTCCCAGTCCTACTGCCAGTTTCTGGAAGACACCTTCTTCAAGCAGTGGTACAGGAAGAAGTCTGCATCCTTCAAGAAAAACATGATTTTCATGCAGGACAATGCTCCATCACACGCGTCCAAGTACTCCACAGCGTGGCTGGCAAGAAAGGGTATAAAAGAAGGAAATCTAATGACATGGCCTCCTTGTTCACCTGATCTGAACCCCATTGAGAACCTGTGGTCCATCATCAAATGTGAGATTTACAAGGAGGGAAAACAGTACACCTCTCTGAACAGTGTCTGGGAGGCTGTGGTTGCTGCTGCACGCAATGTTGATGGTGAACAGATCAAAACACTGACAGAATCCATGGATGGCAGGGTTTTGAGTGTCCTTGCAAAGAAAGGTGGCTATATTGGTCACTGATTTGTTTTTGTTATGTTTTTGAATGTCAGACATGTATATTTGTGAATGTTGAGATGTTATATTGGTTTCACTGGTAAAAATAAATAATTGAAATGGGTATATATTTGTTTTTTGTTAAGTTGCCTAATAATTATGCACAGTAATAGTCACCTGCACACACAGATATCCCCCTAAAATAGCTATAACTAAAAACAAACTAAAAACTACTTCCAAAAATATTCAGCTTTGATATTAATGAGTTTTTTGGGTTCATTGAGAACATGGTTGTTGTTCAATAATAAAATTAATCCTCAAAAATACAACTTGCCTAATAATTCTGCACTCCCTGTATGAATATCTTTTAAGCCAGCCCCAATTTATAAATAACTGATAAATCTTGGTGGGAAGTAAATTGGGTTTTATAAAATTACCCTGAACACTTCTGAACTTATGAAAGCTTTTTTTAAACCTTTAGTAGATCTCAAAGCTCAGGAAGAGTGCTTCTGAAACTGTTAATTGAATTTTAAGTATTAGTTATTTGGTCTCTTTGATCCTGATATCATTGCTGCCTCTGAAATTCTATATTTGTTAAAAGTCTTAGGAGAATTAACTGAGGCTAAGAAGTTAAAATAGATGAAATTGATATTAGTTATCTATGTGACCTTTGGAATAACAAGCTGAAATATCCTATTACATAAACCAGTGGTATTTTATTTTTTTAAAAAACTATTAAACTAGTCTTTTTGCCTTAAAATGTAGCAAATAGAACCTTTTGTTTGTAAATACTAGTATCTTGGAGTGTCACTTCAAGTTACTAAAAATGAAATTTAGGAACTAGAACATCAATTCATATAAATTGTATTCTTCTACTATTATGATATTTTTGTCACAAAACTGTGACAAAGGGATAGTATTGTGGCGATATTCTGATCACTTGTCAGAAATATGTATGTTCTACTTAATTGTATATCCAGACTTTGGAATTTATCAAAAAGTAAAAAATAATTTATTGTGCACTGTAATAGCCAAAAGAACTATTGTACAACACTGAAAGGCCAAAATTACAAGTAAAATGCAATAGTGAATTGCTATGATGTATGCTTCCTACTTTGTTTTGAACTGGCCTTTTTTCAAGAGAAAGAACTTACCCAATCTCATTTTTTAAAAAATTAAATTTCACCTTTCAGGCATTTATTGCTATTATTTTACATTATTTACATTATACAGCTTATTATTAATTTAGACCAGGGGTGTCAAACTCAATTTCATTGAAGGCCACATCAGCATTGCGGTTGCCCTTGGGGGGCTGGGTGGGTGTGGCCAGGGTGGGCACGGCATACTGGGTGGGCGTGGCTGGAGTGGGTGTGGCCTACTGGGTGGGCACGGCCAGCTCTACATCGTTCGTGTCAAGGGTGCCTGTGGGGGCTTGGGCAGGAGTGGGACAGATCTGAGGATCTCTGGCAGAAGGAGATGGGACCGGGGCAAGTGCCAAGGCATGGTCTACTGGAGGAGCCTCACTGTTCCTCTCAGGCCATAGTGGTAGGGGGTGGGTGGGCTGGATGGTGGCATGGAGATGAAATGCCCAGCCCAGCCCTCAAACACCAGCGGCACTAAGCCCAGCACCACTTTCCCAAGGGGGTGCCCAGCTGCACTTACCTCCTCCTCAAGGCTGCTGCTGTTGTTCTTGCTCTCCTTAGCCAGGTTGCTCATGATTGGTACGAGGGCAAAGTCAAGAGGGAAGCCCACTCCCTCTCCATGTGAGGAGACCTGGCTTTGTATCCAAAGCTTCCTTAGCAATAGGATGGGAGACCCCCCAAGATAGGCCAAGAGGAAGGGGCAAGGGGATGGTGAAAGGTCAGCAGGGAAGGTCTAAGGCAGGACTTCCCTCAGACTCTTTCCTTCCTTCCTTCCTTCCTTCCTTCCTTCCTTCCTTCCTTCCTTCCTTCCTTCCTTCCTTCCTTCCTTCCTTCCTTCCTTGGTGGGAAAATATTTGAGATGAGGGAGGGAGAAAAACAGGCAAGAAACGCACCTGGGGAAGTGTCATCCTTCGTGAGAAATGAAGAAATGCACCATCGCCTGGAAGTGGCCAGCACATGGCCCTCGCCTACTTCACATATCCGGCTTGGTGGGCTCTTGGGGAGGGGATGCCATGAACAGCATGAGAGTCGATGTTACTTGTGCAATGCTGCCCAGTCTCCAGCCTGCCCGATTTTGGCAGGCAGCGGGGCGCTCTCCACACAGGGCCGAGAGGCTGAGTCGGGTGGCATGAATCTGAAGAGAAGCGCAAAAATCCCCAGCCCCTAGCCTGCCCGAAGTAGGCAGGGTCATGTGCTGGCCACTTCCAGACGATGGTGCATTTCTTCATTCCTCACAAAGGGTGATACCTCCCCAGCATGCGCCCAGGGAGCAGTGCCGAAGCGGCAGGGGCTGGTCCCTCGCTGTTTCCAGACGGCCTTGTGGAGCTAAGACTGAATGTATTTCAGCATAGATGGCCACCATGAAATTGTACATTGGCCCCCGGCCGGCCTGGGCCAGGGCCAAGGCAGCGGGGGCCGTTCCCTCACTATTTCCAGGATGGGTTCGCGGGCCACATGAAACCACTTTGCGGGCCAGATCCAGCCCCCGGGCCTTGTGTTTGACATGTCTGATTTAGACCATATGATAAGTTTACATTTCTGTAATGTCAAAAGATAACTGATTTTATTCATTTATCCATTATTGCATCCATAATTGGGTTTTTTTTCTGTCTTTAACAAAATAAAAATTTCTCACAAAACTAAGAAAAACTATTTTATTTATATGAATACATTCGGGAAAAGGACAAAAGTCAACAAGTCACTGAATAGAATGACTGTCTGAGACTCGCCTCAAACAGAATCATAGGTTAATAAAGACAGTGATTTCAATCTGTTTTTTCACACACACAAGCTATGTAGTTCAGCAGCACTGGTACATGATGCTGCTGATAAATGTGCTGCAGCAATTCCTTATGGGTGTAATCAGGCCATAAACAGAAAAAGAGGATAGTGTGTTTGTGTGTAGAAAGAATGCTTCACAGAGGCCAACAGGCCATGCAAATCAAAACTCTGAATATATTTTCCTTTACTAATAGACCAATGCCTTTAAAAGGCAACAACAGGAACATCACATAGCTAAATAGTCAAGTAACCAAGGGATCTTCTGCATCCCTATGGAAAACACAGAGCAAACCTTATCCTGTGCACACTCCAGTCAGCCAGAGACCAAATCACAAGACCTATCAGCTAGCACTTCAAGCAGCTTGGCTGAAGAACAAAATCTAAATCAGGAAAGCCTGAGCCGGAATATCTGCGCCACAAAGGAAGGTATCTCTCTCTCTATATATACACACACACACATGCAGATAGTTGTAGAGTTGCAGAGAGCAAAAAGTGTGTCGTTTACCAATTGCTCTCTCTGCATTGGCACAGATGCAAAATTAAATGAAGTTTTTCTCCAGAGAAAAAGGTTATTCAAAGGTCTTGGGCCAAAATTAAGGGCAGATCTGTTAAATTAATACTGGTACCACCCAACTGCAATAATATGCTTTCTGTGGCATTTATGGAATAGTTCCTCCAGCAATAAATAAATAAATAGCACTGAAGGAAAAACATACCATGCGGTAAATGAAAAAACCCAATGTGATCTTTTTAATATACAAAAGGCAACCAGCATCATAAATGTTGAATGAGTATTTTGCAAATAAAGTCATCTCTGCTACAAGATGCTAATTGATTCACAAAAGAAAAGATGCTGCTTCAATTTATTGACTGATTGGTCATTCATTATTATTCAATTTTAGGCACTTTGCTACTAAAGTGAATATTTCAGGTGGTTAAGATTAACATTAATTTCAAAATGATTATCTCTAAAAATCTATGAATTAAATTGCTACAGATTTTCTAACTGTTGACAGAGTGAGAGTCAAAATCAGCTCCTGTGGACGTATATTCCATAGGCTGTTAGAAACACAGAAGAAAATCTTATACAAGTAAAAAACCAAGTTGCTGATCAGGGGCATCTTCAGATAATCCTTCTCTGCAGCTCTTAATGCTACATAAATTCATCACAAAGCAATCACTCAGATAATCAGGCCAAAACTATGTGGTCTTGCACCTATATTTAAAATTGTGCCCAGGAAGCAATTGGCATCCACTGCAGATTTCAGTAAAGACATCATGAAATATATTAATTAGCAATTAATTAGTTCTGCATTTTGCATCAATTTCAAATTCCAGATATTTTATAAAGAAAGTCTCACAGAGCATACTGCAATAATCAAGGCAGGATACAACCAAGATATGACTAACCATTGACTAATTGCCAATCCCAATTATCTCTGAAAGGGCCACATCAACATGCAAGCCATAACTGCAGAAAACCACTCCTCACCATAACTATCATCTTTAAATTCAGCAACGGCTGCATATCAGGAAGCAACTTCTCTTACAATTAAGCAGTTGGGAGCTCCTAATATCAGGAATGCAATCTTCTTCAAAACAAGCTAAACTTAATCCATGAATCAAGACACCCCCCACCCCACCCCGTCTTGTCTGAATATAACTGCAGCTTTTTCTATTTCATATAGTTTATTGTTAAACATGAATAATATTCAAGAGTACCAACTAACTCGTTAGAACTGGGTAATAAAGTGCAACAGAACTGGAGATTATCAGCATATTGATAAAATCCCATTTCAAAACTCCTTAATACCTCCCATGTGGATGTTTCATGCAGATTTGAACAGTGTGAGGGATAAGCTGTCTGACTAGTTACCAATCAGCAATTCCCCTAATATCATCTTCTGAACATAATTTAAGAGAGGCCCAGACCATTGCAAAATACTGTGGTCAATGCCTAATCCTACCAGAGAGGAGAAGGAGACTGAGGTTTTAAAGAAATAGCAAAGCTATATTCCCCTAACGTTCAATTTCTAGCATTGGACATCAATCAATAACATTCCTTGCCCAAAATGTCAAATGAAATTCACCCAAGTCATAACTTCATCCCTTATTTACAACTCACATTTGGTTCAGCCCCCCCCCTAAGAAAATACCTTTTTCTACTCAACTATCCATAGTAAAAGCTGTGCTCGTTAAAGAAGTAAACAAGGCATTGGAAGGAGAGCAATATATTTTTCCAGTAAGAAAATACTGCTCTTCTGAATATTAGCAAAATGAAACTGCTCCAAAGAGACATACTATCTGAGAGAAAGATGTTGAATTATCTTTGGCAAATGAAATTGAAATCTCATGGACATTTTCAAGTGCTTCAAGGCCATATATTGAATGTTTTATTTGTTTTACATAGCCCTGGCCTAGCTTCATGATTTCCCATTTCTGGTCTCCAATTAACTGACTGTGTATACAAGGGGTCTTCAAACTTGGCCCTTTTATGACTTGTGGACTTCAACTCCCAGAATTCCTCAGCCAGTGTGCCTGGCTGAGGAATTCTGGAAGTTGAAGTCCACCAATCATAAAAAGCCTCACCAATGTCATTAAGAACAGAAGAAAATGGCCATTTTTTCAAACACCAATAGCCACAGAAAATAGAAAGACAAGGAACCACACCTTTGAATAATAATCAATGATATCTTCTATAGAGAAGAAATATCCAAAATAACAACTGTAATTTCTAGTTATGCAAAGTATGGAAAATGGAGAACAGAGGGGCAAATAATAATTCACAGGTAATGTATACAGCAATTAAAACACAGAGCAGGATTGTTTTAAATTCATGGTAGTAATTATATTTTTATAGCTTATGACAAATGTTGGACTATCCCCAAACTGTCAAATTTTCCATTTTAATACTGATTGGTTTCTACTTTCCTTCTGCTTCTATTTTAATACTACAATTTTGATAAAACTGTGAACTAGTAAACAAACATTCATTTGTGTGAAAGTTTAAAATTCTCTATTCAAGTATTATCTGCCTTTAACAGCAAAGGCCTATAAATTTTGTGGTAAATTAATATTTGAGATCATTATGCACACTTCCCTGATTATCTAAGACATGCAGAATAATTGGTTGAAGAATCTCTTGCTTCTTGATTCTTACTGAGAGAGAAATGTCCAGAATCTCTCACACCATTTCTGAGTGTCTAAAAAAACATTGTGAGCTGAGATAACAAACTATTGTTTTTCTGAGTTTTCAGAAGCCTTATCATATACCAAGCCCAGAGGGGAAAGGGGCACTTTGACCTTTGTAGACTTTGAGCACAGCCAAAGAAGTAACAACTATTTGCTCCTATTCTTAAGATTGGAGAAAGTCAGGAAACATAATCAAACAACAAAATGAAAATATGAGAAACAATAAAATGGGCAGGACTTTGGGTATTTCAAAATAAATTCATTCTCCATTTAATTCAGATTTCATGAGGCGGCTTTATAGTTTGTTGTAGTTGTAGTTTCTTATTGATATATCCTTACTATTAGTAGTGTCATCAAGCTTTATCATTCTTTGGCTTATAATATGAAATGTGGCAAATAGTCATGCTTGCCTCTGTTATTAAATAAATATTATAACTCCCAAGATTTTCTCCAGCTTACAACAGGGTAAAGGACAGTGGGAGAGAGAAATAGTAGATCTGGAAAATCATGACAGGTTGTGAGAGAGATCAAAGTCAGTTATTTCCTGAGTTTTGAAGGAATTGTTGAATTGGGCCTTTTTTCCTGAGGTAATTCTGAAAAATCTAGAGGCAGAAAAAGTTCTAACCATCGCTTCTGACTTTCTGTTGCACATCTCTGAAAAAGGCCCCACTGTGATGGAGTAACACAACCCTCAAGTCGTGATTTGGTACTATGGGGCAGCCTCTGCAGATAAAGCCATTGCACAAGAAATCCAACAAATACTTCTAAGGGCTCCAAAGTCCATTTGCTTTAACTTCACAGAAAAGTAAGCATTGTAAGCCTCTGCACATTATTCACAGATATGTTTGCCAGATTTACACACCTACTCACTGTGATTAACTCAAGAGCCTGCAAGTACAAGACTACCCTTCAGCTAAAATAACTTCCTGATTTATGGCGTATGGTGTTTATGTGCTTTATACCACAGAATCTCTTTCTCTTTAGAGAAGCTTATATAGTGTTGCGCAAACCTTGTTCTATATGTTCTACCTGCAGAGTTTGCTGCAAAAGGAGAAAAGAGTAATAGAATTAGTGTTATAATCTGTAGAGGAAACTGAATAAATCAAGATTGGAGTATTTGACTAAGTAGCCTTCTTCTCAGGTGCCCCATTGAAGTGACAGTGTAATAAATAATAGGGATAGGCATTTTCAGTCGTAATACTTCAGTTGTAAATTGTCATTCCAAACAAGCCTGCAATAATCTGTCTGATACTCAGATAAAGATTGTATTCTTTCCATCATAATTCTAAGAACTTTTATTATCTTGAAATCTACTTTATTGATCTTTTATTGGTAGTGATTTTACTTATTTAAGATGACACTATTTTATTTTATTTTTTCTATTTATTAATATTTATTTATTTATTTATTTATTTACAATATTTGTAGACTTTCTTAATCAAGTTTTTGGAAAGTAATTAGGTAGTGAATAATCTTGTTATGTACTGGGTTTTGGTGATACACCATGTGGGTTGCTGGAACAGCTAACGGCTCTCCAACAACCCAGACTAACTGTCTACTGTCCTGCAATTGGCTAGCTCCAGGCGGCAAGAGTTGGTTCAAACCTATTGGCTGCCGCCTAGGGGCTAGACTATATATTGC
Source organism: Vipera berus (assembly GCF_964194415.1). Taxonomy (NCBI): domain Eukaryota; kingdom Metazoa; phylum Chordata; class Lepidosauria; order Squamata; family Viperidae; genus Vipera; species Vipera berus. Next base: position 191,100,804 of record NC_138203.1, read on the forward strand.
GGCTGGTTGCAGCCCATGCTTCAGTACAGTTCTAGCAAGAAATAAAGTATGAGTTATCCTGTACTCAGCCTCGTGTTGTCATTCCTGCACCGAAGAGCCCACTATTTAACAGATCTCATAAACTGAAATATCAATGGCTATGTCTACTTAAATTACTATAAAGAAAAAATACTTTATAAACAAAGAAGCAAACTGTTTTTGTTCACAGATAAGCTTTTTCCACGTGCTGTCACCACTAAACTACTCAGCCAAACAACTGAAAAATGGAATGTCTGCAAACAGCCCTGGGAAGCCATCCCTAATTAATAGAAATTATACTCCTTTAAGTTGATTATTGAGCTTACTATTGCACATTATGTATGTATGTATGTATGTATTTATTTATTTATTTATATCAATCAATCAGGGGACTTTGAGAACAAAATGAATTTTAGTCTCTTCATTAAATAGCAATAGCACTTAGATTATATACCACTTCACAGGTTTGCTTTACAACCCTCTCTAAGCAGTTTACAGAATCAGCATATTGCTCCCTATAATCTGGGTCTTCATTTTGCCAACCTCAGAAGAATGGAAGGCTGTCAACCTTGAGCTGAAATGAATTAAACATATTTTAATGTATTCAGTGTCCCAATTATCAGGGTGTTACAAGGCACTCATTTTGCCTTGTTTTCTTCTTATTTTCAATTGTAATATTTTCTGGTTATTCAGTGCATCCAAATTCATCATATTAAGATGAACTGCCACTTTTAGGATCGCACCAAGTATATGATACCACTTTTCCCAATGCAAACCAGGTTGAGCCAAAAGAAAAACCAACAACTCTAAAACCCAATTTAGGCTTTGATGATGGTCTAAACAGATTATTTTTGGTACAGGATGTTTAATCATCTTGTATAATCTGCAACAAAATGCAGCCTTGGGGGTCAAATATTGCTCACCTCTGGAATTGGTAAACTATAGAATTTACTACCACAAGGTATACTACTACTTTGAGCATTAAAGGAAAACCAGATATGTTCATGGTGGATTACTGATTCTTTTCAAGAAGGTTATATATTGTTGCTTGTACCAGCTGTTCATACCCTGCCTATGAGCTTCCATTATGAGCTGAATGCTGCTTTTTGTGTCCTTATATTTAATCCTGTTCTCCTTCAAAACTAATGGGTTTTGATCTTGAATCTCAAAGTTTGGTGAGGTAAGGTATATGTTTCTCTCTGTATGAGTCAGGGTATACCTGGTCAACATAGTCTCACAACACTGATGGAGAAGCCAGACATGAATGCAATATCCAGGCTGAGAATCAGTGGTTGGAGCTGCGGGCCACCAATATCCTGGCACATTAGGAGAACAGGATTAACTGTAAGAACACAAAAAGCAGTATTCAGATCACTAGTGGCAGGGTATGAGCAGCTGGTACAAGCAGCAATATATAACCTTCTTGAAAAGAATCAGAACTCTTAGGGCTGAAAATAGAGTATTGGACAGGGGATGCCCATGACCTGTTTCTTCTTAGTCATACACATATCTTTGTATCCCAATGCCAGCTTTTATACTAAACTTTAGTGTTATACAGGAAGTCCTTGACTTATAACAGTTCGCTTAGTGACCGCTCAAAGTTACAACAGCCCTGAAAAAAGTGACTTATAACCATTTTTTTCACACTTATGACCATTGCAGCATCCCCATGATCATGTGATTTACATTCGTGACAACTGACTCACATTTATGATGGTTTCAGTGACTCAGGGTCATGTGATTATCTTTTGCAACCTTCTCACAAGCAAAGTCAATGGGGAAAACAGATTCACTTCACAACTGTGTTCGCTTAACAAATATGACAAGAAAAGTTGTAAAATGGGGCAAAAACTCATTTAACAAATTTCTCACTTAACAATATAAATTTTGGGCTCAATTGTGGTCGTAAGCTGAGGATACGTATATATATAAACTAAGTAACTGACGTAGACATTGGGAAGTGAGAAAGTGACACCACTAAAACCTTGCCGCAAAAGTCAGAGCAATGAACAAATAAAGATGCTGCCAGTTCAGTCCTCAAAAAATAAACCAAAATGGACTAATGGGGAACAGTAGTGAATCATTCATAACAGACAGAGGCAGACAGAGCAAAAAAAAAGCCACAAAGAATCAGTTGGAACATTTGATAAAGGGGGAATGTTTCCTTTCAGATGCTTCACAATTGCCTCAAAATGCTTCTGTTTCGTCTGTTAAACGGAAAGAACAGTTTTTCTTCACACACTTTCCTAGCCCTCTCTGATCATGGCCTGGTGGAAATGTTTTGAACTACTCAGTCAAACTGAAAAAAATGAAGGAGACCAAGGATCATTGAAGTCAAATCCTGTCAATCAAGCACTGCTTCAGACATTACTTACAAATTTTCAAGCTATGAACATTCACCAGTATTAACAAACTTAGACAGTCCTCCTGGAAGTCAGAAGAACATTAGTTTACAGTGTGCTGCATGCATATATGCTTGTTTGAAATTGTGAACAAAATAGGTTTATTCATAAGTAGAGCATTGTCTGCACTCTAAAAAGAGTTACTGGTAAAGACTCAACAATCATTATCTACCTTGTTTGGGGTTTTTCTTTTTCAGATTCAGGAATGGGACAAAGCCTACCACATAGTCTCAGACAATTTTCATAAAAATTATTTTTCCACATTTGAAGGTGATTTCCCATCTAGCAATCTTCAAATCTCCATTATTTACTGGAAGTTGTGGAAAGGAAACGAGGTGCCGATAATGTTTTAGCCTTCCAATTGCAACTGTATATTAGTTTTCCGCAAAATGTCATATATATATGTATATGTATATATCTTTAGGCAAGAACTTTTGGGTGTTATTTTTTCCATTAATACCTATATCAATACCTGTATAACTGGATCAAACAAAATGTCATTCATCTGATGAGTGAATTATTTAGTGATGACTGCAAGCTGGAGAAAAGTACACAGATATAATAAAAAGAAAATAAAATTCTGATTTTGATTCCAATTTCTCTTTCACTCTTCTCATTCGTTAATTGCTAAAGCTGCAAAAGCACTATTAGAAAGCACTAAATTTTCTTGGAAAGAATGCAGAATCTAAATTAGTGGGGATTTTAGTTAAAAAAAACTTCAAATTTCTAATAATCAACTCTGCCTTCCTACAACCTGAAAGTCAAACAGAAACTGAATCAAGAAAAGCAGCACAAATGTTTTGGTTTTGTTTTTCAGCCAGAACAGAAAGAGATTCATTGTCAGAAAGCATTTGTTGCATCTGAGCTAACATATAACTGTGAGGGAAGAAAAATCACATTCTTAATTTACAGTAATACTTCATCCAAACAACAAATAACTAATCTGATAAATGGCTCTGCAAGAACCAATATCACAATCTGAAAAATAAAATAAAAAAGAAAAGCAATGTCTCCAAGAAATTATTTTTGACAGTTTAGACAGGCTTCTGTACTCTTACTATCACAATAACCAAGATTTGGGCCTGGAAAACATTAAGCTGAAGTAGAGTTACTTCTTCTTTATGACAGGGGCTTAGTTCTACACCTAGCTCTAATTTAAGAATTGAAATTAAACTATACAAATAAAGGACTTATTTGTAAAACACTAATACTGGGTTGCTTTGTTTTTGCATATTTAGCTAATTTCTAACATGCTGCAGGTTGCTGTGAAACGTCAGAAGAATATATGGAGTATGTGTTTCTGTCTGTATCTGTGTCTCTGTGTGCATGAAGAATTAGTGCAATGATTCAAGTGCAACTCACTTCTTCAGTATAGCTGTATCTTTTTTACTCTCTAAATCAGTCTTTCGCTATAATAAATATAGAGCTATTAGCACTTTAACAATTTTCAATCTTGTTCTATTGTCTGTTGGACTATTTTCTAGAGGAGTGGGTTTCTGAACATATTCTCTTTGCAACTGTTTCTGTTATTCTCTAATAACCTTTTGTAAAGGGATTAGGTAGACTTTCTATTTTTTAAAACCTCATTGGCTTTTTTACATCTCTTATGTCAGGGGTCCCCAACCCGGGCTGTGGACTGGTACCGGGCTGTGGCATGCCAGTAACCAGTCCACACAAACAAGCAAAGCCCCATCCATGGGATGCAGGCAGCACACAAAACCATGTACTCTCCGGTCCATGGAAAAACCTTTCTCCGTGAAACTGGTCCCTGGTGCCCAAAAACTTGGGGACCTCTGTCTTATGTGATTATTCTTGAATATTAGTGTGATTTTTTTCCCCTTACGTTCTTAGGGACTCTATTTGTTGACATTCTTGATATCTTTCTTTGTTCTTTTTCATTTGATATTGGAAGTCTGTGTTCACTTATCATATGTCCTTCATGTACCTCAAGGTTTTAATCTTTTACTATCGTGTATTTGTTATTTAAAGCTACTTTTTTATTTTTTTATTTTGCTTCAGTTTTCATGATGTCTATTTCTTTTCCTATAGCTCCTGACATTTCCTTCCACATAAATCAAATGTACGGAATCTGTTCATTATCTTGATTTTATATTCTGACTATTTCTTCCAGATCGGATTTAGCTGGCACATCAACTTCTTCAATTTTCTAAGTTTAACCTATATATTTGACACCAGTATTTCATGATCTGTTCCTGTGAGACAGTGGGGCTTTGTAACTCCATAGTCTATGCCTAGAAGTGTCTGGGCAACTGAACTGCACTTCTCCATCTTTGCATGACCATCCAGCCATGTTACAATTCTATTCAACAACTTTACTTTTTGACGTCAGCCAGGTCCTTATAGTTTTCTCTACAATAATGGAATTTTGCCAGTGACTTCCTCTAAAATTGATTTTGCTCCTCTTTCATCTGAGGGGTTAGATTTTCTTGCATCTGTACAGCCTCACCTTCTTTCACCTTGGTTATAGATTACATACATGGCCTCATCTCTCTCCTTTGGCCTTACCAGCAAGGGTGATTCTGTGATGAGCTCTTGTTCTCACTAGCGTTTGCCTCAGAGAGAATAGGCCAATTAGGCCATATCAATTAGGCTAGAGATGAACAAACTGAAGCACAAGAGCAAACTCCTTTGAGTTAATCATAATGGTCTCAATTAAGTAGCTTCCTAGGAGCAAATTATACTTTTTTTAAAAAAATGCATGTTAAAGTAATTAGCTATACATGCATCTGATAGTATTAATAAATAATCCCTTCTATGGGAAAATTCTTGAGCCACCTGACTACCTAAAGGAACTTTCATCCATTTCAGATAAGTAATGCCTTAGTACAGAGGTCTCCAACCTTTTGGGCACCAAGGACCGGTTACATGGAGAGAGGTTTTTCCATGAACCGAAGGGGGTATGGTTTTGTGTGCTGCCTACATCCTGTGGATGGAGTTTTCCTTGTTTGTGAGGATCGGTTGCTGGCATGACACAGCCTGGTACTGGTCCACGGACTGGGGGTTGGGGACCCCTGCCTGAGTAAGATCATAGTGGAAACATTTTCACTGAACCGAATGGCAAAGAAAACCTGTATTTATGCATTTATTGTGTTCTTCAATAGCACCATTAGTAACATCATTTATTAAAGAATTAGTAATTCTGAATGAAGATAACTTGATTTATAAAGGTTCTTACCTATTTTGACATTAAAAGTTTTTCCCAGTTACTGATATTTTCTTCTGACCTTGTTTTATATACAGTAGTGGCATCTTCTTAAATCATTTAGGCTTCATGTCAGATAAAGTGCATTGAAATGCTCTGAAGTAACTAAGAGTCTTGCGTGATAATGTATTTCCAGTTTTATAAAACTTCCATATGCAAGGGGCGTCTTTAGTCTCTAATCACAAGAGAAACCCAAATTTGAGTGTGGACTACATTCCTAGCTTTTAGCATCAAAAACTCATTGTGCTGAGTTTTAGACCATCTCATGGGTTGAGAAAATGCAAATAATTAATGGAGGCTGAAGTACGTCGGTGAACACTCATTTCTGTCCTCTGAAAGAGGGGACAAAAAGAATATTTTAGCTGTTCAAGTTCAACTGGAATGGAAGTTATTCTGATTTGATTTGATTTCAGGTACATACGCATTCAGTAACCCCTTTGGCATACCTAATCAGTTCAGTTTGCTTAACATTTTGCTTAACCTCTCACAAAGAGAAACTAAGAGAAATGAAATGAGAAATGTCAAGCGAGCAGGCAATTTCAGAATAAGCAAAGGAATACAAGACCAGTTAGCTAGCAGAAAATGGATAGTGAAAAGACCAAGTGAGTATCAAAAGAAGAACCATCATTTATTGACTATAGTACAGCAATCTTTGATCATGCAGATCTGGCCAGACAATGGAATGTATTAAGACTCATGGATATGTCAGAATGCTTGATTATTTTTCTGAGAAACCTTTAAAGTAAAAAAGGGCTGTTGCAAGAAGTGAATTTAGAGAAACAGATTTGTTTAGTATAGAAAGAGAGTGGGACAAGGATGTATATTGTCCCCGTATCAGGGCAGAAAAATCACAGAAGTGTCTTTGGAAGAGCTACAACTATAATTTGTCAGATTTTTCTTTCTTCAGAACAAATTGCAGTAGGCCTATTGGAGCTACTTTATATCTGATATAATTATGGGAATGATAGGATTTGATTTTTACCTATACCATCCTTATTATTATAGGGGTAGAAATTTCAGTAGACTGCAGGGAATATTTCATTCTTGGAAAGCAGATACAAGCCTTCCCGATATTCCACTGGGAAAGTCCAATATAATGATTGCTCCTCCATAGAGGCTTCATTGAGGACTTTATAGTTCAAATGCCTACACATATTTACTACCTAAAACAATTGATTTCAGAACTGCTCAGCAAAGATGGTACAGATGTTGGTTTTTCATGGAGTATATAAGTGGCTCATTGATATGCATAAGGATGCATATGCATTACATTCCAGATTTGATCTTTCCAAATGAGGCTTCTCATCATCCCATCTCAGTCATCCTATCTTAATTGCATAATTTTAGAGATTGCCAAGTTTAACAGTGCATCTCACTTGAACCTTCCTATCACTTCCTTCCACCATTTTCAACTTTTTGCTTATCATAAACAGGTCCATTTATTTCTGGTGAGGCAAAGGTACAATATATCCTGGTGAGAGAACATGAACAGCAACATATGAAAAACACGTTATCATTAGGGAAGGGCATACAAGAATGAAGAGGATGATTTCTATGTTTGCAACTTACAGCATCTTGCCCAACCTTTGTTGAAGTGGTATGAAGCTTGTCGTCATCCTGGTTATGTTATTTATTAGACTGATGTAATTCTAATAATAATAATAATAATAATAATAATAATAATAATAATAATAATATTGCTATTCGGAACATCTTACATTTTAAGGAGATACCTGGTTGATACCTAGGATGCTGGCAGCAGCCCGTGTCATCCATTAGTGCCAGTCAATTTGAGTGTTCAGTTAACTGAGTTTCATGTTTTATGAATAAAAGTTTTATTATAATAATAATAATTTATTTTAATAATTTAAAAATTATTAAAAACATTTACAACTAATAAAAAAACAAGAAAGCAACACACACAAAAAGAAACAAGAGTGATAGAAAAAACAAACTTTCTTTTTTTTTAATTTTCCAGATGGAACAAAGAAAAAGAATTACAGTGTTCTTCAATCATATTCACCAAAGGCCTGGTGAAAAGGTCTTCAAAGACTTTTGAAACACCTATAGAGTGAGGGCCATTCCAATACTGGAATGAACCTCATTCCACACAAAAAAGCACACTTCCAAGGTCTTTTGGCATTATTTAACTGAAGGAATCTGAGCCTGCCAATCCTGCCAAATCAGATCGGCCAGGCAGATACAAGAATATGTTAAGTTATAGATTTTTTAAAAAGTGTTTGCTCGATAGACTATGGAATACAGAATAGCAGATGGTCTATACTGAGGTTACTTATTTCACTACAAATTGAGATTATTTGGGAAAAAGTAATTGGGACCAATACCTTTGGCCACATGTTTATGTTAGGTTGCAAACTATTTCAAACCATGGCTGCAAGCTGCCTCTGAGACGCACATAGAAACAAGTAAGTCAAGCATGCAAGAAAGTTGTTGCTGCTTGTGCTGGATTGTTTTTCTCCCTGCTAGTGACCCATTCTGTTTATCTTGCTTTTTGTCCATTATGTATGTATATATGTGCATGTGTATTATTCCAGGCTATCAATACCATTGCTGAGTTGTTTGCCTTCAATACATTGTTTTACTGGAATTTACAAGAAAATGTTCCATTTTTTACTTTTAAAGCTCTGCAGTCAGAATCTCTAAGGAAACCAACTGGGATTTTATTTATAAAATTTATTACATTTATATCCCCTCTTTACACGGGAATTCACAGTGCTTCCTCTTCCCATTTTCCCCAACAACAACCCCATGAGAACGAGTGACTGACCCAAAGTCACCTAGTGCAGGGCTTTTCAACCTTTTCACCCATTGTACCACTTTTAGGATATGGCAACATCCAAGTACCACCACTCTCCTAGCAAGGTGTCAAAAACTTGACCAAAAAGAAAAAAAGGGATGAAGTACAAGTAGTCCTCAACTTACAACAGTTCGCTTAGTGACTGTATGAAGTTACAATGGCACTGAAAAAAGTGCCCCCCCACCCACAGCCGAGCAAGACACCTGCCTGCCTGCCCGGCAGCGCTCTTCCTCCTGTCTGAGGTTTTCATTGTTGTGAGCATTTCTGTTGAGGATTGACAGTGGGGGTAGGGTGGGGGGGTGTTTGGTTTTTATTCCCCTCGTCTGCTGGGTGGTTGCAGCAGGTTTTGGTCACTTCACATGATCCTGGGACATTGTGACCGTCATAAATATAAATCAGTTGCCAAGCATCTGAATGTAAATCACAAGACCCTGGAGATGCTGCAACATTCCAGCTGATCGGTGCTTCTTCTGGGCTCAGAAAGTGCTGATCCTGGTGCTTCCGCTGAGCCCTGACAGCCCTGCAGCTCCAGCCATCTCTCGCTCAGGCTTGTGCAGTCGTGCCACCGGTTCAGCTCATTCCCCTTCCCCACTGCCACTTTTCTAGGATGGTCACGTACCACCTGCCAGGTGCCAATGTACTACAGGTGGTACCCGTACCACTGGTTGAAAAGCCCTGACTTAGTGAATTTCCACAGCTGAGGACAGACTTGATCCTGGATCCCCTTCTTTAAGCCCAACATTTTAATCAATATACTTGGCTTTTGAAGTCCTTCTTAAATTTGCACCAATTCAAGTAGGCCTACAACCCTAATGTGAATAGTCACGTAGATTCAAAAGAAATGGGTCATATGCAGAACAAAGAAAAAGGAGTGAGAAACTAAATCAATGTATATGTAACTTTTCTTATAATACTTTAGATGTCTATATTCCATAAATCTGAAGACCTAATAAGCCAATCAATATGTACCCATTGTCCTCACTTCTTTTTCACTTTCCATTTTGAGGTTTATGACAAGAAAGGCAGATAAGTCAGAAAAAGAGTGAGACTATAGATATCCAGGTTTGCTTCTGACAGGTACCAGTACCTTTCCCCACATTCTGACTGAGTCCATGGCAGGGTTTTAACCAGATTAGCATTATTCCTACATCCCACCTAAATCTTTGGTCTGGAAGGTCATGGTCCCTTACTAAACATATGCATATTAATTATGGAAACAAAAAAGAAGAATGTAAGATACGTGCACAGACAAAGACCCCAAATAAATAAATCTTACCAGATTGAAACAAAATATAAACCAATGAACTAAACTGACATTTATGATTTCACATCATGGTATATATAACACTATGCCATACAACTCCCTGCAACTCTTGGCAGTTAATATAGATTATGAACATACAACATTTGGTACTACGTTGTTTCTAAGCAAGAGAGTTTAAAATGCCTTGGTTAACAGAAATCCATTTCATATCCATTCTCTGTAAAACTGTCCTCTTACTTTTCAAGCAATAGTTTCACTGAATGAAAGCTATGAACATAAAACATCAGTTAATACAATTGGTCCATACTCTCTTCATATGATGTGAAAGTGCCATATTGTTTTCCACATCATATAAGGCTATGTTCTTAGACCAATATTAACCACCCTTTTTCAGTTCTTATCATTCATTCAGATACTGTTCCTCATGGACATGTTCATAAATGCCTGTCAACAATCATTGCAAGTACAAAACAGTTAAATTGGAGTCATTCCAGTGCAGTCAATCCCTAGTCTTGGAGGTAGAAAATGCCTTCTGATAATTAAATGGTGACAATTCTGAATCCTCACAATCCCGTTTGTAAAGTTCTATGGTGAATGTCAACGGAGATTCTCAGTCGCCTGGGTCATAGTTGTCCCAAAGATGCTTTCCCACCCCCCAAAAGGCAGTTGGACTAGTTTATTTCCTTGAGGAAGAAGAAGACATTTTGCTTCTCAACCAAGAAGCTTCATCAATTGTGGTGGTGATCCTTCCATGCCGCCCACGATCACAACTGATGAAGCTTCTTGGATGAGAAGCAAAATGTCTTCTTCTTCCTCAAGGAAATAAACTAGTCCAGTTGCCTTTTGGGGGGAAAAAGCCCCTTGGAGACATCTATGGTGAATGGTTTCTTCTCAAGAGTAGTGGCTCCAGACCCACCAACTGTCCATTGAGGCGTATCACATATTCCATCAAAATTCCAAATGAAGAGTTATGAACACCTGCTCTAGAATCAGAATCAGATTTTTTTTTTATTTTTCAGAATCAGAATAGAGCTAGAAGAGACTTTGGAGGTCTTCTATCCAGCCCCCTGCTCAAGCAGGAGATCCTATGCCATTTCAGACAAGTGACTGTCCAGTGTCTTCTTAAAAACCTCCAGTGATGAAGCACCCACGATTTCTGAAGGCAAGCTGTACCACTCGTTAAGTGTCCTCGCTGTTAGGAAGTTTCTCCTTAATTTGAGCCTTGGTGGAGCAGTGGGCTAATGCCTCCTTAAGTAACACCAGCTGCCTGCAATTAGTGCAGGTTCGAGTCCCACCAGGCTCAAGGTTGACTCAGCCTTCCATCCTTCCGAGGTAGGTAAAATGAGGACCCAGATTGTTGGGGGCAATAAGCTGACTTTGTAATAATGCCGCTTGGGGGGGGTTGAAAGCCCTAATAAGCAGACATATACATAGAATGAAGGCTATTGCTAAGCACATTGGTTTGTGCTTAAATTGTAAGCCGCCCTGAATCTTCGGAGAAGGGCGGGATATAAATGGGATTAAAATAGTAAAAAAAATAAAATAAAATAAATTTCAAGTTGCTTCTCTCCTTGATTAATTTCCATCCGTTGTTTCTTGTCCTGCCCTCTGGTGCTTTGGAAAATAAATAGACCCCCTCCTTTTTTGTGGCAGTCTCCCAAATATTGGAATACTGCTATCATGCCTCCCCCCACCTGTCCTTCTTTACTTTAGACTAGCAAAACCCAAATCCTGCAACCGTTCTTCATATGTTTTAGTCTCCAGGCCTTTAATCATCTTAGTTGCTCTTCTCTGCACTTTTTTCCCCAAAATCTCTACCTCTTTTTTGTAATGTGGTGACCAAAACTGGTTGCAGTATTCCAGGTGTGGCCTTACTAAGGCTTTATAAAGCGTGATTCACATGATTTTGATTCTATGTCTCTGTTTATACAACCAAGCATTATATTAGTTTTTTCGACTGCTGCCGCACACAGCTGACATATGTTTAAGTGATCATCCAGTAGGACTTGAAGGTCCCTCTCACAGTTACTGTTTTTGAGCCCGGTTTCACCTAATCTGTACTTGTACCTTTATTTTTTCCTGCCCAGGTGTAAAATCTTGCTTTTCTCCACATACTGGTGTTCAATTCCAGAAACTAACTCCAGAACAGTGAAATGACTAGGTCATTTTAAAAGATTTTTTCCCCTTGCAAATGATTGTCTATCATGAAAAATGCATGGTATGAGGCTTATGCTTAGTTTATCTTATGATACTATCTGCATTTATTACAATCTGATGAACTTTGTGGAGATTTTCTGGTTCTTGGTTACCCAATTGAAGGATACAGGCATTTGAGAACACTGCTGTCAAATTTTTCTACAGTTAGACACAATGTATTTCCAGATCCATGGTTTGGTAAACTGCCAAATCATCATTATCATTAAGGCCATGTGTCATGATCAGTTCCTAGCCAATAGCAATCTGGTGCATATATTAGGATCATTTATTAAATATTCTGATAAAAAGAAGTCCAGGAGCCAAGCTTGCCAAGATTAAGTTCACAGTATTATTCTGCTGAGATTCCTGCTTCAGCAAAACTTGGCATAACTTTGCTGTGGAGAAAGATGCCTGCTGCCTACTGCCCACACTTTATAGACTCTCAAAATAAACAAATGGATCCAATCTATACAGCTGTCTGGCACTAAATTTACACCTCTCTGAGTGGAATCTATGTTGAAAAGAAATTTGCATTAACTTTCACTTAAAATATAATGCCACACAAAGGCATTATTTCCACAGCTTAAACATTCTGCCTCTTGCCATAATCACTTATATTCAAAGTGTGTACACTTTTAACTGAAAATAAATCCCACTAGTTTCAACAGGATTTAACCTTGGACCTGAAGTGATATAGCTCCAAAATAGTTTTCTTTCTATGAAGTTTTCTGAATATGCTGTTTTCCTGTTAGTTTCAATTTGTGCATGACATTTGCCAAAGACAGGAAAGCAAGCAGTGTTAAGAATATAATGCTGCTTGCTTTCCTGTCTGGAATGTAAAGTAGAAGTGAATAAAAAAATGAAATACGGTAATTCCAACCCCCTTCAAAATCACCAAAGATGCAAGTCCTAATTTATTATATAAAAAGAGTTCAATAAAAATTGGAAAAGGCAATTTTAGAATAACTACTCAAGACGAAGAAGGCTGCATTAGTTTGAGAGAATCCAGAAAGTTTTATGGAAATTTATATGAGTTGGATCTCTTTGGACCACGTGAGGTTGGATACATACTGTAGAGTGATTTTTCAGTTTTCAGTCAGTAAGAAAATATTAAGTCAGTACAAAATATATATTTGTATTTGATCAATCCTACTTCCTTTATTTGTTAATTTATGCTTTATTTTGGAATGACAAAATAAAATTGTTGATCAGGAAATGAGAGGGATACAGTAGCAAAAAATGTTATGATACAATGGAAGAAAATATAGTTTAAATCCATAGTATGTTTTTTTTTAAAAAAATGAAACACTGATAAGAACAATAATAAAAGTCAACTCTGTCACTCCCAAGAATGCAGGTAAAAGATCTAGGGCACCAAAAAAAAGAGAAAAAGAAGAGAGAAAAAAATAGAATGCTTCACTAAATGTGATTATGAAAGTCTAGAATTTGATCTGCTGGCTTCCCCACATTTTTGTTCAGAGCTGAAATATGTAAAACAGGTGAACAACCTGATACCACTCATCTTCCTCTTAAATTATTCCCCACCCTAATGAATCAAGCTTTTTTTTAAAATCACATTGTTCTCCTAAAGAAAACTTTATAGCATTTGTCAAAAAAAATCCTACAATTTTTCATTCATTCAACTGATGAAGACAGTCATTCCAATAGCAACAGCCTGTGCAATCAAAAGCTAAAGCAGTTTATTTTTTATCAAACATAGTTTATTTATTTCCAACTATGAATTAATGGAGCTGTTATCAAGATGTTGCAGAAAGAAGAAATACTCTCCAGGGCAGCGTGTATTGGGATTTTTCTTTTAAATAATAATATATAGAAAAGGAACCCCCCTTTCTTACTCTTCTAAGACAGAGGAATTCTAGAAATATTGCAATATCTGGTGTATCAGCAATAGACACAAACTCAGAACTAGCAGCACAGAAATGCAACCTGCTGGGTTAATGCATAACTGAATCAGCCTGGTGCTCAGCAGGCCCATTCCAATGAGAAACCAGCCTGCAGGCTTTATTATCTAAGTGTTGCAATGCAGTCATTTTGGGAAATATCCTCTCCAACAAGACATAAAAGGTATTTAGATAAGTAAAATTAAATTCTTTGAAATTTATGAGCTTCCAGGTCCCTGTAACTATAATCAACATTCACAAGACTTTGAGATACATTACTGCAACGTCTGCTGCAGAAGGAAAAAAGGGAAGAAGGTATTCATGGTAAGTAACAGAAAAGTACTGAAATAATTCAGAGACTCAGTGAAAGAGAGGAACAACACTCATTCTCTCCTAGCTGCCTGACACTTTGGCCTCGTAAAATAATCTGATCTTGTGCAGCTTTCCAACTTCATTGAGAATTCAGCAGACCATCCGTAAGCAGAGGCAAGTTCAGTACAGTATTGTAGTAATGGAGAGTGACGTCAAGAGGCAAGAATAGGAACCACCTCCCACTTCTAGTTACAAGCAAAGCATGTGACAGCAGTCAAGGCTGGAGCCTTCACTGCAGTTTCGTCAGAGGTTAAAGTACAAGTGCAAACCACACTTACAACTTCAATCATTTCCAAAGCAATCACACGCCACTTCAGTTTCAGACTTTAGCCTTGTGCACATTCAACGGAAGAGGAAAACGTAATCCAGAGATTAACAACACCTTCTAATAAATGCACCAAAAGCAAGCATTAACCTACCAGAAGTGTTTTGGGGATAGAGCTTCTAAATTACATATTTGCACTGATGCTACTTAGGTACAAATAGCTGTTTATTACATCAGAGATTGCAAAAATTGTTTTTGTACATGGTTCAGATTTTCAGGAAATGCTCAGTCACTTGGCTTTTTCATCTCCAACATGCAAAAATACAGGACTGCTTGTACCTCCATTTACATTTGCAAATTTAGAATATACAAGGCCAGGCAGCTCAGGTTTTTTTTATCACTATACAAAAAAGTTGCACTGTTAAGAGTACCGACTATATTACTAGCTGCAGAATGTCAGATCCTTCATCTGTAAGAACACAACCAGAGGGTTTTTTGTACAATCCTCTGAACTTTTCTGCCTGAGGGTTTTGTTGCTGGTATTTTCCGAAAGCAAGCACATCTTTGTATTGATCCAGGAGTGTTTCCTAGTTCTTTATCTGGCATCAGCTAAATAACCCCTTGCAAGGCAAAAATCCCTACTTAAAAAATATTTCATTCCTGTTTCTCTAATCCAGATGTCACCATTTTGTATCTAATTCTGTGAAAAGTTCATCTGCACCCTGCTCTTCGCCACCTCCCCCTCCCCCCCAGCCAACACTGTTGCATGACAAACTGGAAAGCTCCAGTACTGGCCCTGGAACAGAAGTGTTCAGACTAGAGAAGTCTAAGCTTGGAGCTGGTCCAGCCTGGTTCTATCTCCCAGATCAACACAAATATGTTTTGGATGAATTGGTGTGACTGAGATAAAGCCATTCCTGCTTGTCTAGGACCAAACCGGAGCAAATTTCCCCCAGCTTTCTTCTAATCAACTAAATGAAGAACCCTGAGAGAGGGCAGGAGAAAAGAAGGACTATTATTATATGCCACTTCCCAAATTAAGGCCATTTCTACTTATGGAGAAAAAAAAAGCTGGAAGACAAGGGAGGCATGGAATTGTAACCATAGAAAACTCTGCAACAGCTTATGACTTGAGCTATGTATGATGGTCTTGAAGCATTTGCTCTAGAGCTCTTCTGCTTCTCCTCATGGAAAGGAATGCAGCCTGCTGCCCTTCCAAGCAGGAACCCGCTCGTGATCAGCCGGGGCTGCCAAAAAAGCCTTAATCTGATTTTGACATGCAACTCGGCCCAAAAGGGGCAGCAATCTGCAAAATTGCTTATTTGAAGCCACTTAAGATCACCACCGCCACCCTCACCCTAAAGCTGCGGGTATATAATCAGCAATGACTCACACATACAACCCTAAGACATTAAGTGCTCCCACCAGCAAATCCCTAAGAGACAAGGGAAGAGAGAGGGAGGGAGGGAGGGAGGGAGGGGGGGTCAGCATCCATTTGTCCTTGTTTTCCCACAGTCAAACTGAATTGCTGCCAATCTTGCCTCCCCACGATAAAAAGAAAAAGCAACAGCAAGCCCAAAGGAAGGGAGTGGGAGTAAATAAACATTGTACCCTGCTCCCTTCATTTCCCATGGATAGCACCCTCAGCCTCTCCCGTCCCTCCATCCAGAGTTTATAATTCGGGGGTGGGGGGGAACGAACGGCGTCCAGGTTTGGGGGAAGCTAAGGGTTAGGAGCAGCTCTGCAGCACTGCAAAAGCCAAAAAGACTCGTTATCTGGGACACACCACCACTCGTCCACGTGTGAGTGGTGCTGAAAAGTGTTCGGATGGGTTTCCAGAGCAATATGGATGGGAAAGAGGGGTGCGCAGAGCCATCCTCAACTTAAGTCTCTCCAAGAGCCCGCTCTTTCTTCTTCTTTTCCGCCGGATCCTATCTAACTGCAGCGAGCAGAGGACCAGCAACCTTCCGCGGGGGGTTGGCAGCATACAACCAACCTCCCTCCCTTATTTTCGTCCATTCCGTCTGCTGTTTGAACGAATCCAGGCATCCGAAAGGGCCGCGTTCCCGGCTCTCCAGCCCTTGGATGCATTGGAATGTGTCAGATCGCCGGGCAACTAGCGAGCTCTCTCCATTTTCCTCTCCCCGTGCCCGAGAGAGGAAAAGATCCGCTACGGAAAAATCAAAAGTCCTTACGCTTACGCAAGCAGACACATATACACACGACGCACATTTCCCGCTCTCTAAGGGGATTTACTCCTGCCTCGCAGATCTAAGTCCGCACGTTAGCACTTTAAAAAAAAGAAAAAAGAAAAAAAAAAGCATGGCTGTTCCCGGGATCTTCTGCACCAGACTTCTAAGTTGCGTCTGAATGCAACCACACACCCCTCATTCTCGGCGCCCCAGATTCTCTGCAGAGTAAATGCGGGCATGCGGCGTCTTTTATGCCCGAAACTCTTAAGGCATGTCAGCTCAAGCAGCCGCTGCGTAAAACATCCCAGCGAAGCGTGACAGGATCGGAATCCCCCCCAGCCCCAAATTTCACGGTGCACGGCATTTTGAACACCCGACAGATCGCAGAGCCGGGGTCCCGAATGACTCATGGGTTCCGAAGTCCCTGTAGCCGAGACGTACCGGTGCACGGGGGGGGAAGGATCGGAATACTCTGAACCCCAAAAGCTTAGCCCCCCCCCCGTCGCTCCAGGCTCTCCCCTCCTGGCGACTCCGCGGTCCATTAGAATCCCAGCGCCTGCTCCGAACGTGCCGGGTTTGTCCCCCCCCCTGCCCGAGACTAAGCCGGCGCTCCGAAGCCCTACCTGGCTGTCGGAGAGATAGTTGAAGACGAAGGAGGAAAGCTCTTCATCCAAAAGCGCGCCGCAATCCGGCTCCGGTTCCGCCATCTTCCTGCTCCTCCGGCAACGGCACGAAACAGCATGCGGCAACGGCAACGGCGAGCAGAGTCAGAAACCAGCCAAACCGGGCAGCCGGCGGGGCGAGGCGGAGCCTGGAGCCCGCCGGTTGGAAATGGGGCGGCGTCGGGTCAGAGGAGGAGCCGCAGGCGGGAGGCTCGTCTGGGCTGGGCTGGCTCTTCGCGGGAGCGGGAGGACAGATTGGCGGCGGCGGCGGCGGCGGCGGCGCCGCTTCTTTCGCGCGCTTTGGGCGGCCAGAGCTCCCGCCCGGGGAGAGGGGCTTGCGGCCTGCGTTTCTCAGGGCCGGGTCCGCGCGGATTTCGAGGAGGAAGGAAGAAGCGCAGGAAGCGCGCGCGTCGCCGCCGCCGCCGCCTCGAGGTCGCCCAAAGTGCTTTAGGGTCTCTGATATCTCGGGGCCAGCGCGGGAAGCCCTCTCGGCTCCTCGAGGGCTAGGACTGTAGAGCAGGGGTCTTCAAACTTGGCCCTTTTATGACTTGTGGACTTCAGCTCCCAGAATTCCTCAGCCAGTGTGCCTGGCTGAGGAATTCTGGGAGTTGAAGTCCACAAGTCATAATAAAAGGGCCAAGTTTGAAGATCCCTGCTGTAGAGATTTCCTCTCCCCGTCTCCTCAAAAGGGGAAGAGGAGCCGGGTCAGTAAACCAGTCCGGCAATGCCACTTCCCTGACCCGACGCTTATCGCTACTTATCTACTAGAGCGGGAGGAGAAAGCCCTGCGCACATGCCTTGAAGTCCTGGGCGGCTCTTGTGGCGGTCCGAATTCCGCTCTTATCACCGAAGAAGTTGTGGGTTGGGTAGATAGATGCTCAGGAAAGAGCTGCGGTCTTCTTCCATTCCTGGTGACTTCCCTGGTGCCTCGGAGACATTCCGCTTTTCCCCTGAAGAAGAAGAAGAAGCAACGTTAGCTTTCCACGTTACGGGATTTGTTTCCGAGTCTTTAGCAACTCGGCTGGTTTTTTTTTCTTTCTGAGAATTACCCTGGGTCACAGTCCTAGCAAAGCTTAGGAAGAATACGCAGGACTGAAGCAAGCAAAGAGAGAGAGATTTCATTGAAAGAGATTGCTTCAATAAGATCGTGAAGTTCAGAGACTAAAATTACCTAAGTCACTGTTTCCTTAAGTAATTCCGTCTGGCGGGTTCTTTGTAACATTTTTAAACCTTCACCTTGACTTTCTCAATTTTATCCCGGGTTACCGTCACAGTGAGTCAATAAGCTTGAGGTAGAGGTTGGAGTTAAATCTCTTCAGAGTGTTACCATTTTCACTCAGCCACAAAATAAACATCTGTTAACGCTGAGAAAGTCAAAAGCATCAAGTGTCATATTAGCCAGTTAACAGATGTTGCTCCTAATTTCCCTCATAATATAAAATGAACCTGTTGTAAATATTGTTCACGCAGATGATGTGAAAGTGAAGTCTGCAGGTAATGTTTCTATTCAGTATGCACTCTCCTCCTACTTTCATACATTGTATGTTCCCCAGTAACTGAATTTCAGACTCCTGCTGAACTGACATATTGTGATTCTTGGGTCTGGAATGTGATCAGCGTATCTCTTCTCAATCAATGTATTAGATGAGAACAAGGAAAAGGAAGACAGCACTAAAAAAGAAAAAATCCATTCAAGCATGCTGCTTTGGAACCTGGAGGGAGGGAGGGAGGGAGGGAAGAAGGAAGGAAGGAAGGACACATAAGCCCTGAATAATATTGTAGCTGTCAAACTATATCACTGTGGTTAAAGCAAGTATAAAGCAGTATTTGAGACACTGTGCTTGTGTGTGTGTGTGTGTGTGTGTGTGTGTGTATACATAGCTGACTGATGAGAACAAATAAGTTTGAAATGATCATATCTGTCTCCCTTTATTCTTTGTTAGCAAGCCAAAAAAATTTACACAAATATGAGCTGCCACTGCTGTGGCTACTGCCTGTAGATGGCCTTGGGTTAGGCTGAAACAGGAAATAAGATTTGAAGCCACGGGAACAAAACACCTAGCTGACGAACAACACCTAAAAACCGAACTACACACTCTCACTAATGTACTAACAGCCAATGGATTCCAAAGAAACACGATTACCAACTTAATCCGAAGAGAGACACCCACAAAAACCCAAGACAGAGAACAAGAAAATGGCAAAGCCCTCCTCCCATACTTAAAAGGGACCACAGACAGAATCAGCAAGATCCTCCAAAAACACAACATCAAAACAGCATTCTACACAGACAGAAAAATATCCACCATCCTAAGAAACCCCAAAGACATAATTGGGTTAGAAAACCAAGGAGTATACGAAATCCCATGCACCACCTGCTCCACCACATACATCGGACAGACCAACAGAAGAATAAGTGCACGCATTGAAGAGCACAAAAACTCACTCAGAAAGGGAGAACAAACTTCATCCCTGGTCCAACACTTTGAAGCCACGGGACATGAAATTGATTTAAAAAAAAACAAAACTATCGCCAAAATCGAACATTTTAACAACAGAATAATCAGAGAAGCCATTGAGATAGAAAAACGCCCCCACAGCATGAACAAATGAGATGATACCTCTCGCCTACCAGCCATTTGGAAACCCGCCTTGATTGACAGACGAGTCCCAACCACCAAGAATGATACCAGACCCAAACTCATGATAACATCACATGACATCACCACCACACAACCATTCAAAAAGCAAATCCGAACCCACAATGATAACGATGCACAACCACAAAACAGAAACCTAACTACAGCTGCAACATCAGCCACTTTAAACCCCTCCAAACCACACAATAAGCAAACTGACACCCACTATAAAAACATGGCACCACCACAAACACGAAGCCGAACAAAAGCAGCACAACTCACCAGCTCAGGTCTAAGGCTGGCAGCTGAGACCAGCCCATCCACTCAAAAACACCCCCACCCAATCAGAACACACCCACCATTCAAAACACACTCCCACCCAATCAGAACACACCTAATCCCCCACCCAATCAGAGCACACCTCCACCCACAGAGCACACCCCCTCTGGCAGTTTAAAAAAGAGGAACAAACAGCCACTACCACATGCTTCTCCCAGAAGAAGGAAGCTGAAGCCACCAGCCTGAGGATGACGGATGGGATTCGTAGACATGTTACATGTCATTACATTACATCTGCAACATTGCCTGCAGTTCAGGGCAGAGCTAGTCTTTTTATTATTATAGTTCGTTGCACAGTCAGCCAGATATTCAGACTGTTTTTTGGCAGTTTTGTCTACGTATCGAGTCCTTCCCAAGTAACTGGGATAGGCAGATGTCAATGTTTGATGGTGTTAGAGGTATTGTCACAGGATGTAAGCTGTTCTGAGTAAAGCTGCCCATTGCAATTAAATGATGATTAGTTTGTCAATGCTGATGGTGTTCAAGTGGTACTTCAATTGTTTTGGGATTGCACTCAAGCTGTCTATTACTATTAGTACTACTTTTGCTTGCTTTTGCAACAATCCTTCCATTTGTAGGTCTTTGTATTTTGTTAACTTTTCTAGTTCTTTCTCTTCTATTATGCTGTCTCCAAGTACTGCCATGTCTACTATCCAGTCTTTCTTATCGACAATTGTTAAGTAATTGCTTCATTTTGTGCACATTATGTGGCTTAACTATTGTTACTGTTATTGTATTCATCTTGAGCAAAAAAAACAAGATGGCATCCCCTCTGTATTCCATATGGACAGCTGAACTAGCCATAGCTTCTTTGCAGCACTTGGGGCAGCAAGCTAAAGTAAGAGGTCTAGGACAGATCAGTTGGCATAAAGAGTTCTTTCTTTTAGTAAAGGGGACTACAAGATGCAGAATCTGCCACCCTGACATCTGACACAATCTCCTCATTTCATATAATAGAAGAACTAGCCCTTAGTCAAATTGGGGACCGGTTCTAGAAAGGGAACTCTTTTAAGTTGAGTAATGGCACTGTATTTCCTGTGCTGTCTACTGCTCAGTCATTCACTCATAGCACAGTTTCCCCATCTTTATTCCCAAGCAATCAAGTTTCATCTGCTGTTCTCTTTTTAGAAATGTGCCACTTTGCTTTTGGACCAAGCATTTAGATATACTGTAGTAGTTCAAGAATGGTCTTCAAATTTTGTCTTACATTTTTTAGTCATGTGCACACAGAAAAAAAGTAATTATTACAATAAAAACAAATGTACATTGCTGCTTTTATATAAAAGCATTCATTTGGATTGTTAAAATGCTTACATTCATTGCAAGTTTTACATTTTTTTTACAGCCTCCCCTCTCCCCTTTTGTCCTTTGCTGCTCTTCTTATTTGGTTTTTCATATTTATTTCTACCATTGCCTGGAAGCTAATTATACAGCTCTTTCATAAGGTATTTAGTGCTGTTAGGGCACAAACAGAATTTTGACTTCTGGCTTAATTTTGCACCGTCAATCCCTTCCACAGACACTCACAGAGGGAAGACTTCACTCTGCATGTATTAGCTGTAAGGGACAGATGATTGCACATGTTCTTCTTCCTATTGATTGTTCTTTAAAGTTTTCCAAGACATCTCTTTGATTTCTGTCTTTCCCCTCATTGGGTAGAACTACCGTATAAATAAAATGCAGACCCATAAACATAGACAGAGCTGGTCCTTCTGAAGAGATCAAATTTTCTAGCTGTTGGTACACAGCCAGAAGCTTGTTACTTGTTAGCATATAAAAGCACACCGTAATCATACTGTGCCAATAACTGCAGGAAAAATGGCTGTTGAATATAATGTAAAGCTGAACAGAGGGTATGCAGAGCTAAACTAAAGCAGCAAAGAACAAGGCTTTCACTGACTAGTAGCTGTCTGTCTGTAGGCCAGACAGTTCTTTCATCTTTCAGACTCAGTTCTCCTGTTTTGATCCATGTAAATAGTAAGATTTTTTTCCCCCTCTAAAGGAGTTAATGACTGGAATGAAATCATCTTTAATTTGTAGGAATGAAACCACTTTTAATTCGTATTCATTTACTTATCCCAAGCAAATAAAATTAAGCCAGCACTGACAATGTAGGCACCTCAATAATTTAATTTATCAATATACAACTATCCTGAACAATAGCCAATATAAGCAACTGAAGCTAGATTACCTTCTCCCCAAGATACTGATGTACATAAAGGATTATATTATTTAAAAAAAGATATGTGTACTGTGCTTGGAAGTTCTTTACTGAAATGTTTTATAGTCATAGTACAATAGTATTCTTTGTTACCAGCCATTTTAAGACTGTCTGTGGTTGTTCCTTTGAAGATTTATGGACCCAGGTTTTCACTCTGTAGCAGTATTTTAACTGACATTTGGTGCCTAAATAGCACCTTAAGAGTTCTGTAAGTGAAGATAGATACCCACATTTTAAAACAAGCATAGTAAAACATCTCAGAGTTTTATCGGGGGGGAAGTGTTCATAATAAACAAAAATATGCCCATCTAGTATTTCATGTTTTATGGCCCATTTTATTTGATGAATTCAGATAATCTTCAATTCTGGACATAACTGTGGAACCAGTTTTTTTAAGCTGTCTAACTTTTACTAAACCAAGGTTAGTGCCATCATAGTCTCTCTTCTTTCTTTCTGCTGTTGCAAGATATGCCAGCTATTATCACTTAAGTCTCCTGATACGCTACAGTCAATTTCAGCTTCCAATTCTTCAGTGAGACTGCAGTACTCAATAAATTCTAAGATTACTGGAAAAAGAACTAGGCACTTTCTAAAACACCCTTGATAGCTCTTCAAATTATTCTTCATCGTATATGTTGAATGGGCAAAGCTCTGAGCCTAGTACGATTCCACAAGGAAGAAATTGACTTAATTTGGTCTGTAGTGAATTGGTAATGCTTTAATGGAGTTTTGACAAATTATTAGGGATTTTTTTTTCTTTGCTAGTTACTGCCCAGTCTAGATGGATTGAGGGAATGTATAAATGTTTTAAAATGAATCAACAGCAGCAGCATCTCCTGATCTTTGTTGACTTTTATATGAAATCTTTACTGTGCAATCATCATGCTGTATTATTGCAATGATTCCTTGCTGGGTTCATACCTTGCATTAAAGTATGATTTAACCATGACATTATTAAGTTGCAATTGGTTGGATTTATGCAACATGTTAAACCAACATTGAACAGTATCTTAGTGCAGTATCTAATCTTTGTCCCTCCTGCTTTCCATTTGTAGGTCTGCTGTTTTTTGGCATGGTTTCTTCTGACCTTTTTTCTTAATAAGAAAAAAAATCCATTAATGAAGAAAAGATAAAATTCTAGGAGCTCCTTTTGATTACTAGTGTTCAAGCCCTCCATCTGGAAACTTAACACAAAAAAACTTGCTAAAACAGTCTTCCTATAAATATTATCACATTATGAAGATGTGTCAGGCCCCTATCCAGTTACCAATCTATTCAAGTTACTAAAAGATATAACAACATTAACATTGCACAAATTTCTTTTGACAAGGTTTTCATATAGTGTATCTTGCAGTGACCTAAATGTTGTCTTTCTGCCATGGGAAGAAACTCAGAATGGAAGCAATATGTGCATTTAATCATCTTGAAAGATCTAGAGAAATCATTCAACAAGTTTTAGTTCAGCACTGAATAAAGGGCAGCTGCTGGTTAGAAATGGATATTTGGTATTCTGAACAGACAAAAAGGACCAGAAATGTAATATCACCAACACAATTAATTTATATTAGCTGTAAAGAGTTGTAACCCACCAAGCAAAACAATCTGGTTGTGTATAACCTCAGAGTTTCATAACTGCTTGGGATAGTAAAGTCAAACACTTTGTGGATGATAATGATGATGATGAGATGATGACTAGAAGTAGTTTCTCACCTGGCTTCTATATTTTGAAACTATAATAAATGTAAATGTATTCAAAAACCCATCCCGATTCCTCTGAATTTCAGCTACAGTAGACTCTATTTCCTTAATGCCAATTATGTGTATCGGTCAATTATATTAAAGAGGTTAAACCCTTTTTGAGCCAGGCTGATGCAGTGGTTAAAAGCGCCAGGCTAGAAACCAGGAGACTGAGTGTTCTACTTCTGTCTTAGACCCAAAACCAATTGCATGATTTTGGACTAGTCATTCTCTCTCAGCACAAAACTCTTGGCCAAAAACTGCATGGACTTGCCCAGACAGTCTCAGGGAATCAATCTGAGGGAGTCAAGGGCATAAAAAAGTCTTTATTAGCATAACTTGCCTGACACAGAGAACCATATCACAGATACGTTTCATTCCCAGTGTCAAATCCTGTTGACATGCCTTGGGGATGAAAACTCAAACTTGACAACAAAATTAAGTTTTGAAGTCTGGATGTTATGTCACCATGTACTGGCTTCCATTTGATTTCTAGGTTCAAGCGTCTCATATTAATACTTTAAACTTTTCCTTAAAAAGGAATAATCTGTAGGATTATAAATCTCATCTCTAAAGTCACTTTGATGAGTAGGCCATAGATGCAGAATAAAAACTATAATCACAGTCAAGAGAGAGGATTTTTTTTTTCTAATTCAGAGATATGGACCAAATCCAGATTGCATACATCAATTACTTTTTGGAAAATGTTTAAATAGTCAAGGAAACCTTGTAAACTTGAGAAAAATACTCCCAAAGGAAATGTCCCCAATTATTGAGTTTCATCAGTTCAACTTTTACATTAAACCAGGGGTTTTCAAACTTGGCCCTTTTTTGACTTGTGGGC
Organism: Vipera berus; assembly: GCF_964194415.1. NCBI lineage: Eukaryota > Metazoa > Chordata > Lepidosauria > Squamata > Viperidae > Vipera > Vipera berus. The sequence goes on from NC_138203.1 coordinate 191,125,897, forward strand.
TTCAACTCCCAGAATTCTTCAGCCAGACATGCTGGCTGAGGAATTCTGGTAGTTGAAGTCCACAAGTCATAAAAGGGCCAGGTTTGAAGACTCCTGCATTAAACTAAGCATGTGGAAGTCTGGTTAAAAAAAAGTTTGTTGGCATGTGTATGTATAGTTTTTCAGTAGATAAAAATGGGGACCATTTCCCAGTAATCTGGTAAAAGAAATGACCTTTGACAGTTATTCGTGTTTTGGGAGATGTATGAATCCTTTAACAGAGTTGGCACAGGTATCATAGATGAGAAATACCCTCTTTGGAACTAAGAACAGCCAATGCTGTAAGAACATAAAACAGTGTATGAAAAAAATATACTATAAATTTAAATCATCTCTGCTGCAAGAGCCAAGAGTTACCACATTGTCCCCTCACCCATTTCTCTCCTGTTTATTATCTGCTTCACCCCTCTTGTTACTTGCCATCCTGCGACAGTAAAACAGCAGATAGGCAAATCAGAAGAAGAAAATCATTGGAGGCACCGAGGAACTTAAATGGGTGTAAATGTCTTCTGACAACACTACTTGCAGAACTGACCGCTGAGATTTCTTACAGGCATTGTTTAAATGCCAAGTGCAAAATGGATTCACTAACAGGCCTACTTTCTAACTAGACTCTCTCTTTCTGGAGCAGATGCTCACATAGAGTTCAAACCAGTAACAAATTGCCTTCTTTATTTAAAATAATAGCATTACACTGGCAGGAACTCAGACTGGGAAGAAGACAGTACATATCATGAACTTTTTCTTAGCCTAAATCCATATACTTTCTACATTCCCCAGACAGGCATTAACCATGGTTAAAACCCTCATCCAGTATTATTAGTTATTAAGTGTATGGCATATCATACATGGACTAGAAATATATATTGATATTTCTCCTAGATTAGTAGAACACAATAAAATATAAATGTTAAAAAGATCTATGTTTGAATAACAATGTCTAACCATCTAATCATTGAAGTGCAGCATTCAATAAACTTAGAGAGACCTTGGGAAGAATTCCATGGATGCGAATCCTAAAGGGGAAAACAACTCAAGAAGCTTGGGAAATTTTGAAAAGTGAGATAATAAAGGCCCAGTCTAGCACAATACCAACAAAGAAGAAAAATAACAGCTCTCAAAAGAAATCAGCATGGCTGCATAAAGAACTCTGATAAATTGAAAGATAAAAAGGACAAGTATAAGAAGTGGAAAGAGGGGCACATAACTAAGGCAGAATATCAGCAAATATCCCGTGCCTGCAAAGATGAAGTGAGGGAAGCTAAGGCGCAAAATGAACTAAGGCTTGTGACCAAAGTCAAAAATAAGAAAAAAAGCTTCTTTCAACATATAAAAAACAAGAAAAAAGTTAAGGAAATGATTGGTCCATTAGTGGAGGAAAGTGGCAAAAAGGTGACAAGCAACAGGAAGAAAGCAGAACTATTTAACTCATTTTTTGCATCTGTCTTTACACACTGTTTATATTTTAAAAAAATCAGATACTGGACCTCTATATGCCCTCAGCTTAGAGCCGGTGATGATGTGATCTACAGTTTGACATGGGATGCCGCATGAGGGGAGGGGATACTATGCTCCATTTACACAGCGAGTCCCAATAGATGCCATGTGAGGTCCAAATCCTATTCAGGGTTGTCCATTGTTAGTTCAATGCCTGGCATCGTTTTTGTGGGGTCATTTTTATGTCTACCTATGTCTGAGCATTCAGCAACCCATTTGGCTTCCCATTGGAAATTGATGGGCAGACGTTGTGCAAGTGCCAACGGGGGATTCCTGGATTTGAAACTTCTGGCTGATAAATGAGGAAGGTCATCATGCACCACTAGGAGTGAGCTGTTCATAATTTTTCTGTATTGTCTCACTGGTGCATCTTTCTTTTGTTAAGCTGATGGCCTATGTGGCTCAGTACAGAAAGCCAGCAAGTCGGCGTGTCATCCACTTATAATCCTCATGGCATCCTTGAATCTGGCATCTAACTCACTGATGACCTGAAGGTGGCAGCTGAAGCTCCCTATTTAGTTCCACATAATTTCTACAGTATGTTGTTCCTAGTATTTATTTTTGCCACCATATTCTCATCTTATAGGAAAGAATCCTGTCCAATGTTACTCCAAGGGACTTGGGTGGAAATAATTGGGGAGTCAGATATTGTTTAAGTAGACTTTCAGGGCTTCATATTCTAGTTTGTCATTAAGGTGAAGCACGTGGCTACTGTAGTTACCCTTATCCAGTGAATGCGCATTAGAAAATGTGGCCGATCATAGTCAGCCATGATTTTCTTTCTCCTTTTTTTTTGTTTGTTTGTACCAAAGCACCATTTCCTCCCCCTTCATGGATTACTGCCTTGTCGTGGCGAAGGGGCTTTCCTAATTCAATGAAGCTATGCTGTGCAGGGTCACTCAAGGTCATAGCAGAGAGTTCTGACAAAACGTGATCCACTGGAGAAGGAAATGGCAACCCACTCCAGTATCTTTGCCATGAAAACCCTATGTACAGTACCAAAAGGCAAAACGATATGACGCTGGAAGATGACCCCCTCAGGTCGGAAGGTGTCCAATATGCTACTGGGGAAGAGCAGAGGGTACTAGTAGTGCCAGAAAGAATGAAGCAACTGGGCCAAAGCCGAAAGGATGCTCAGCTGTGGATGTGTCGTGGTGAAAGGAAAATCCGATGCTGTAAAGATTTTTTTCTCCATAGGAACCTGGAATGTAAGATCCATGAATCAAGGCAAGCTGGACGTGGTCAAACAAGAGATGACAAGACTGAACATCGACACCTTAGGAATCAGGAATGGGTGAATTTAATTCAGATGACCATCAGGTATACTACTGCGGGCAAGAATCCCTCAGAAGAAATGGAGTAGCCTTCATAGTCAATAAAAGAGTAGGAAAAGCAATACTGGGATACAATCCTCAAAATGACAGAATGATCTCAGTTTGAATCCAAGGCAAACCATTCAATATCACAGTAGTCCAAGTCTATGCCCCAACCACCAGTGCTGAAGAGGATGAAATTGACTGGTTCTACGAAGCCCTACAGCACCTTATAGAACTAACACCAAAAAATGATGTCCTTATCATCATGGGGGATTGGAATGCTAAAGTAGGAAGCCAAAAGATAACCGGAATAACAGGCATGTTTGGCCTTGGAGTACAAAATGAAACAGGGCACAGGCTGATAGAATTTTGTCAAGAGAATACAATGGTCATAGCAAACACTCTTTTCCAACAACCCAAGAGATGGCTCTACACATGGACATCACCAGACGGTCAACACAGAAATCAGATTGACTATGTGCTCTGCAGCCAAAGATGGAGAAGCTCTATACAGTCAGTAAAAACAAGACCAGGAGCTGACTGTGGCTCAGACCATGAGCTTCTCATTGCAAAGTTTAGGCTTAAACTGAAGAAAGTAGGGAAAAGCACTAGGCCACTCAGGTATGAATTAAATCATATCCCTGTTGAATATACAGTAGAGGTGACAAATACATTTAAGGAATTAGATCTGATAGACAGAGTGCTTGAAGAACTATGGTTGGAGGTTCGCAACATTGTACAAGAGGTAGCAACTAAAACCATCCCAAAGAAAAAGAAATGCAAGAAAGCAAAATGGCTGTCTGAGGAAGCTTTGCAAATAGCTGAGGGAAGGAGGGAAGTGAAAGGCAAGGGAGAAAAAGAAAGATACGCCCAACTGAATGCAGAATTCCAGAGAACAGCTAGAAGAGATAAGAATGCCTTCTTAAATGAACAGTGCAAAGAAATAGAAGAAAACAATAGAATAGGGAGGACTAGAGATCTTTTCAAGAAAATTGGAGAGATGAAGGGAACGTTTCATGCAAAAATGGGCATGATAAAGGACCAAAATGGCAGGGACCATGGCAGGCAGAAGTGATTAAGAAGAGATGGCAAAATTTCACAGAAGAACTATACAAGAACGAGCTTAACGTCCCTGATAATCACAATGAGGTGGTCGCTGACCTCGAGCCAGACATCGTAGAATGTGAAGTGAAGTGGGCCTTAGAAAAGCTGAGCAACAACAAAGCTAGTGGAGGTGACAGTATTCCAGCTGAGCTATACAAAATCTTAAAAGACGATGCAGTAAAAGTGCTACACTCAATTTGCCAGCAAATTTGGAAAACTCAACAGTGGCCACAGGAATGGAAAAGATCAGTTTACATTCCAATTCCAAAGAAAGGCTGTGCCAAAGAATGTTCAAACTATCGCACCATTGCACTCATTTCACATGCTAGTAAAGTTATGCTTAAAATCCTACAAGCTAGACTCCAGCAGTATGTGAATCGAGAACTACCAGAAGTACAGGCAGGATTTCGAAGAGGCAGAGGAACTAGAGATCAAATTGCCAACATACGCTGGATCATGGAGAAAGCTAGAGAGTTCCAGAAAAACGTCTACTTCTGCTTCATTGACTATGCTAAAGCCTTTGATTGTGTGGATCATAACAAACTGTGGCAAGTTCTTAAAGAGATGGGCGTACCAGACCATCTTATTTGTCTCTTGAGAAACCTATATGTGGGCCAAGAAGCAACAGTGAGAACTGGACACGGAACCACTGATTGGTTCAAAATTGGGAAAGGAGTCCAGCAAGGCTGTATACTGTCACCCTGCCTACTTAACCTATATGCAGAGCACATCATGAGAAAGGCAGGGCTAGATGAATCAAAAGTTGGAATTAAGATTGCCGGAAGAAATATCAACAACCTAAGATATGCAGATGATACCACTCTAATGGCAGAAAGTGAAGAAGAACTAAAGAGCCTCTTGTTGCGGGTGAAGAAGGAGAGTGCAAAACTTGGGTTGAAACTTAACATTAAGAAAACCAAGATCATGACATCTGGCCCTCTCAATTCCTGGCAAATACATGGGGAAGAAATGGAGGTAGTGACAGATTTTATTTTCCTGGGCTCCAAGATCACTGCAGATGGGGAATGTAGCCAAGAAATTAAAAGACGCTTGCTCCTCGGGAGGAAAGCCATGGCAAATCTAGACAGCACACTAAAAAGCAGAGACATCACCCTGTCAACAAAAGTGTGTACAGTCAAGACTATGGTCTTCCCAGTTGCAATGTATGGCAGTGAAAGTTGGACCATAAGAAAGGCTAAGCGCCAAAAAATTGAGGCCTTTGAACTATGGTACTGGAGAAGACTCCTGCGAGTCCCTTAGACTGCAAGGCGATCAAACCGGTCAGTGCTAGAGGAGATCAACCCTGACTGCTCTTTAGAAGGCCAGATCCTGAAGTTGAAACTCAAAGACGTTGGCCACCTAATGAGAAGGAAGGACTCACTGGAGAAGAGCCTAATGGTGGGAAAGGTTGAGGGCAATAGAAGAAGGGGACGACAGAGAATGAGGTGGCTGGATGGAGTCACTGAAGCAGTAGGCGTGAGCTTAAATGGACTCCAGAAGATAGTAGAGGACAGAAGGCCTGGAGGAACGTTGTCCATAGGGTCGCGATGGGTCGGACACGACTTCGCAGCTAACAACAACAAACCATTTCCTCTGATCAATGCTTTTTTCAGACAAACAAACTTCTTCCAACATTTTTTTTTTAACTTCCTCATCTAGCCTATTGCCTGGGCACATTTTTTGTCTTTCCGAATTCAGTTGCAAAGTAGAGATGATCTAGTTTAGTTTTCAAGTTCAGCCAGAGCTGACAAGCATTCTGCTATCTGAATGGGGTAGAGAAAAGGCTCCGTTTATGCCCTGGTCCCTTAATTTTTCAAAACAACCTTTTTCAGTTTTCTGTAGGGGCTGAAAAATGAATTTGAATTTGTAAAGATGCTGCTGTGGGTCCAAGAGTACTTCTTCAGAGGATTAATGACTCTATAAACAAACTTAACTACAGATTGTGGTTAATGACCTTTCACCTATCAACAGGTGATAACTATATTTCAGAGTTTTGATTGCTTAATAAAATGAAACCACAGTGTAGTTTGATGCCTGAATGTCACCAGTGATGCTGGGGTTCACTCATATACAGTACATATAATATGGGTTTTGCTTTTCATATCATTTCTTATAAGGCTACAGTGTGATGAGTCAAGCAGTGTTTATATTGTTACATAAGTCTTCACATAGCATAGTAAACTATAATGGGGTTTGCTTGGTTTTGACTTATCAATTCAACCACTGCAATTTTCAAACCGTGTTTTATTTCTTACCACAATATATGAATCTATGCTATTGTGAACTGTTCTAAACACCATGAGCCAATGAACAAAGCATGGTGTAAAAAAACCCAAATCTAATATGAAACAGCCCAAATGTGGCTTTTTGATTGTGTGTGTGTGTGTGTTAACCAAAGTTGGCTTCCCTTAATACGTTTTTTATTATTTTAAGTATGATTATTTTGCTTACCAAAATATATTTATTTATTTGTCTTATTTATGTGGCCGCCCATCTCACAAACAGGTGACTGTGGGCAGATACAACAAAACTAAAAACATATACAAAGAAGCATTAAAGTTATTATTAAAAAAAATTATAAAAGGCACAAAACTAAAAAAAAAAAAAAGTATTGGGCAAAGAGCAGATATTAATTACATCGGAGCCATCTCAAAATACCACCAGTCCCCTGGGGTTCCCAGTTCTCATGCCACAATCGGATCTGGAGAGACTTTCAGAAAGTTAAAAGGAATGAAGCCAACCTCCCTTCTGGAGGTAAAAAATGTTCCATAAAGTGTGGGTTGCCACAGAAAAGGCACACCACCTAGGACTCAGCAAGTGAAGCTCTCTTGCCAGTGGGACCTGTAGCGTGTTCTGTCTCTGGATCTGTGGGATGGGCAAATGTAGCATGCAAAACAAAAGGCCAAACTGAATACAGTAGTTCTCGACTTACAACAGTTCATTTAGTGACTGTTTGAAATTGCAATGGCACCACATAAAGTGGCTTATGACCGTTTTTTACACTTTCATGCTTACGACCTCCTCATGATGACGTGATCAAAATTCAGACACTTAGCAGACTCATATTTATGACGGTTGCGGTGTCCCAGGGTCGTGTGATTTCCTTTTGCAAACTTCCGACAAGCAAAGTCAATGGAGAAACCAGATTCACCTAACAATTGTGTTTTTACTTAACAACTGCAGTTCACTTAACAACTGTGCCAAGAAAGGTCGTAAAATGGAAGAAAATTCACCTAACAACTGTCTCATTTAGCAACAGAAATTTTGGGCTCAATTGTGGTCATAAGTCGAGGACTACTGTACCTATATTACATGAAATGTTTCTTTTATTTAAAAGAATCTAGATGAGTAAAATGGAAAAAAACTGGGGAGACACTTAAATCTTTGATTACTCACTACCCAAAGTTTATGTTACTTCCAAGAGCAAAGATTCCACTGGCACCAGATGATCCCCTTTCTTTTTTATCAGTTTGTTCTATAGTGAATCACGTTTTCTAGAAAATGCAAAGTTTTCACCCTAATTTGAGTTCATCTATCTAAATGTTCTTAGCGGGTGGATGTTAGAATAGAGATGTCAGTGAAGAGATACAGAAACAGTAGTGATTACTGCATGTAGAATTGTACAATGAACTTTTTAATTAGCTGCTTGCCACATCTCATTGAAATGTGAGCAACGAAAGTGCCACGAGATTATTCTTACGTTCGTCTTTTTATAGCTCACAAAAATGTTCAGATTGACTTTAGGGACTTTCTAGAGAGAGAATTTTCATGGCCTTCCATTCTAAATTAACTGCCTATCAAGGTAATAGTAGGGAATAATTGCAATATCCAGAAAAAGATGTGCACGTGACTTGAGGCGACAGTGCCAGTTTGAAAAAAAAAATTAAAGAAGGAAAGTCCTGTAAAGATGTTTATCTCCTGCCTTTGTGGAAAAGCCAAGCTGCTTCCAGGCATCTGAAAATAAAAGGATAATGAATTTTTAACTATAAATACCTTTGACACCGATCTCAGATAGTTCTGAGTCCAGTGATCTTTCCTGTGATGAATTAATCCAGCACCATAGTCCTGGGAAGATGATAAGACATACTGAGTCAGGTGTTGCCTGGTCTTTTATGTGTTAGAGAAAGTGTTCAGAACATCTTGCCTGGCTATAATTTTATACGGTTGTGACTCATAGATTATAACCAGAGCAATTTCCAAGAGATTCAGTAGCTTTATAGCCAGCTGTTGTGATGTGATCTAGGCTCAGGGAGACTGGGTATAAAGTTAACAATTTGAAATGTAATAGAGGAAGTCTGCCAGCTTCCTTTCAAAATAATAAAGTTCAGAGACCACCTCATGTCACTAGGCCACTGGTCAGGAGAAATCAGTAGAGTTTATCTCTGCCCTTAGCCTACCGAAGCCTGAATGTACAACACAGAAAAAGGAACCAATGAAAACCACTTAAGCAGGAGACACCCCAAATACTATGTAAACTCTACAGCTTTGGTTTCGGATTTCAGATATCACTGATACTTGTGAAGTTGATGTTGTAATAACAGATGACATGTGATGAAAGGCAGAAATGTTTAGTGGCCTCTTTAAAATTATAACATCCGTACTTTAAACATCCGTCATAATCTGATTTTTAATACGTTGTCGTTTTGCTAAAGATTTGATATACTCTGATTTTGCTAAAACAAAACAAAAGCATTTTTTTATTCGCTTACCTGAAAAACCTCCTTAATAAATATTTCCTCTGGTCTAAATGTTATTTATCTTAAGTTTGCTTGCGAGTAATAATTACAGTCCTGCCCTACTTTCCTTGGGGGAAAGGATTAGCCACTGCTGGATAATTATTTTTTATATTATTCCATGGATGTTAAACAGCATGTAACCGGATTTATTAGAATATAATGATAACATGATGGAAATCTATCGACTGGGGGACCATATTGCACATATTGTGGAGCCAGGATAAATGATTTTGTAGATGACAGTGCCTCCCGTTCAACCCTTCGACACAGAGAAGGCAGCGGCCACATCTGAAAGCTAGAAATATATCTAATCAAGTTTACTTTAGTACATAAATTTTGCTATCACTCAGGGTCTGAACATGTTTTGTCCAGCTGCTAAAGTCATAGAAAATGGAAAATCGGAAAAAAACCAGAAGTCATAGCAGTGCACTCAAAATGTTTAAATTGGAATGAGTTTGCAAGAAATGAGAACACCCATGAGTGTTCAAACTGAATTTTCAGCATGTTTAGTAGAGTGCCTAAGAAAAAGTCATTCAGGGCATTTGATTCAAACAGCTTGAGGCAAATGGAAGTGAGGGAGAAAACCTGGCGCAGGAACTTTTATGACTTACCTATGAAATTAAAGAAATAAATAGCCAAAATTAAACAAAGAGGTTCATAATTAAAACATTTTCCAGTATATATATATGGCATATGTGCAATAACCACAGCATTAGAACCTTAATTCTAATAGCAATTCAGTTCAAACTGGTTTACATCGTTAAAATTTAAGAGGAAGTATCAAAATGTTTCCATAGGTTCTACTTGGATCACAAATAGAGGCCTATCTATGATTTGAAAACTTTTTGTATTGTGTCCCCTTATAGTAGATATGGTCATTTCAGACCCAATCAGGAAGTTCCTGAAGAACCATTCAGTCTAAACCTCAAGCTCAAAGGGGTTCATATATTTAGACACAACTTTGTCTGCCCATGGAAACAAATCATGGTCAGGTTTCCAGGACTGTAGGCTAGGTTGAGAAGTAATTGCCAGGTTCTCCTTGGCAGGCTAAAACTTGACTGAAGCTTCCTGGAACGTCAACAAAACTCAGCTGTGAATGAATTTTTACTATAACACCAGAAATGGAGCCATTTCCAGCAGTTGACTGCCTGTGAAGCTGTTTTCCCACCTTATAATCTCGAGCATAATTTTGCTGATTTTTCTTTCCTCTTTTCCACAACCAAATGGAGGTCCAACTTTATGCTTCCTATGGCCCATGCTAAGAAGTGGTCTTTGAGGTGTTTTTTTTTAATTTTTGGGAAAGTGTTGATTCACAGCCAGATCCAAGATAAATAACACAAACATATTTACAGTTTGTGTTATTTTACTTTTTCAGGAGAGTTTTTCAGGAGAGAGCCATTGTGGCACAGTGGTTAGAATGCAGTACTGCAGGCTAACTCACTGCTCTTTCCAGGAGTTCGATCCTGAGCAGCTCAAGGTTGACTCAGCCTTCCATCCTTCCAAGGTCGGTAAAATGAGGACCCAGATTGTTGTGTGTGTGTGTGGGGGGGCAATATGCTGACTCTGTAAACCGCTTAGAGAGGGCTGTAAAGCACTGTGAAGCAGTATATAAGCCTAAGTACTGTTGCTAACAGAAGGGGATAGTGGAAAGGATTAGTAACTACAGCACAAGACAAGCATGAATGGGTCCATTGCTACCTTCTTGTAACTTGCAAGACTTTAGCCCTGAAATGAGAGGATTCAAATGCTCTGCCCCCGCCCCATCCCCCATGATTTGTTAGTACCATATAGATTCCTCTTGTTTTACTGTGTACGTTGTCTTAGGGTCATAAATGTATTTGACTCCATGCTTTGTATTTTTCCTTATTTCAGATGCAATCAGGAGGTTTATGTTACTTCTAATTAGGGGGAGACTTGAGGCTTCATCTGGAGAATCTGTTGTGTCCTTGTCTCACTTTAAAAGCACCAATCCTTTTCATTTTTCCTTTCTATCTCTCCCCTAATCCTTCTATAAAGTGACTTGAAGGAGATCTAGGTAGATAGGGCTGGAAAGCTATTTACTTTTAAGTGACCAAACTTAGCCACGTCCCAGAGTATCTTACCCAAACATTCCGTCAGTCAGTCTCACAACCTTCAAATGAACTCTGATTATTCTGCTGCATGCAACCACTGCAGGCTATTACACTCAGCTTACGTTGCTTGTCATATTGCATTGATGTCATTGTGCTACAGTGTTAAATGTGCTGCCATGCAATATTTGATGATGCTGCCATATCTTTTCCTCTCCTAACCCTGGTCCCTTGGCTTCTTAAGCAATCAGTTTACTTAGCCATCTGCTCTTAATGGCTAATACAATTCTCTTCTGACGCTGTGTACATGCTATTTTTACAAATTTTGTTCTTTTAAAGTAGGTGTGCATTTGACTCTGTCACAGAATTTGCTTTGCTTTGATATATGGTGTATGATTCCAGTGCAAAAGCTTTGGCATGAAAAAAGAATTGGTCACTTCAATGGTCCCACAAGTATCTATATTATCCTTATGTTTCAAGAACAATGCTTGCTCAGACAAATCAAGCTTGATTAACGAAAAACTAGACCAAAGAAGTGATATGAATGCTTGAAACCAGCCAGTCCTAAGGCAGACGATTGATACATCTCATACAATATTGTCTACCCTGATTTATACTAGTCCCCTGAGATTTCAACATGAGGCCTTTTAGGCAGCGCTCATCCACTCTATAAACCATAATGTGCTATGTTTGTATTGAAGTTAATGTAGCCATATAATGCACTGTAATGTTTTATGATTGAATCCAGAGGTGGCTACAGCAAACTGAATTACATTATATGAACCCAGCTTAGAAAAAGCATTTCATAAAGCAATTTCTCAAAAGGAATTCAAGAAGGAAAGGTGGTGTAGTTGGGAAGAAGGGGTCATGAAGTCTGAACATGAATGAGACCTACAGAAAGACATACTTCTGATCCTTGTCTGAGACAGATGCTTGAACATTCTAAGGGATGCCCCCCCTTACTCTCATTACACTGATCATGTTGTTGTTGTTAGTTGCGAAGTCGTGTCCGACCCATCGCGACCCTATGGACAATGTTCCTCCAGGCCTTCCTGTCCTCTACCATCTTCTGGAGTCCATTTAAGCTCACGCCTACTGCTTCAGCCACCTCATTCTCTGTCGTCCCCTTCTTCTATTGCCCTCAATCTTTCCCAGCATTAGGCTCTTCTCCAGTGAGTCCTTCCTCCTCATTAGGTGGCCAAAGTATCTGAGTTTTAGCTTCAGGATCTGGCCTTCTAAAGAGCAGTCAGGGTTGATCTCCTCTAGGACTGACCGGTTTGATCGCCTTGCAGTCCAAGGGACTCGCAGGAGTCTTCTCCAGCACCAGAGTTCAAAGGCCTCAATTCTTTTGCGCTCAGCCTTTCTTATGGTCCAACTTTCACTGCCATACATTGCAACTGGGAAGACCATAGCCTTGACTATACGCACTTTTGTTGACAGGGTGATGTCTCTACTTTTTAGTGTGCTGTCTAGATTTGCCATGGCTTTCCTCCCGAGGAGCAAGCGTCTTTTAATTTCTTGACTACAGTCCCCATCTGCAGTGATCTTGGAGCCCAGGAAAATAAAATCTGTCACTACCTCCATTTCTTCCCCATCTATTTGCCAGGAATTGAGAGGGCCGGATGCCATGATCTTGGTTTTCTTAATGTTTAGTTTCAACCCAACTTTTGCACTCTCCTTCTTCACTCGCAACAAGAGACTCTTCAGTTCCTCTTCACTTTCTGCCATTAGAGTGGTATCATCTGCATATCTTAGGTTGTTGATATTTCTTCCAGCAATCTTAATTCCAACTTTTGACTCCTCTAGCCCTGCCTTTCTCATGATGTGCTCTGCATATAAGTTAAATAGGCAAGGTGACAGTATACAGCCTTGCCGGACACCTTTCCCAATTTGGAACCAATCAGTGGTTCCGTGTCCAGTTCTCACTGTTGCTTCTTGGCCCGCATATAGGTTTCTCAAGAGACAAATAAGATGTTCTGGTACTCCCATCTCTTTAAGAACTTGCCACAGTTTGTTATGATCCACACAATCAAAGGCTTTAGCATAGTCAATGAAGCAGAAGTAGATGTTTTTCTGGAACTCTCTAGCTTTCTCCATGATCCAGCGTATGTTGGCTATTTGATCTCTAGTTCCTCTGCCTCTTCGAAATCCTGCCTGTACTTCTGGTAGTTCTCGATCCACATACTGCTGGAGTCTAGCTTGTAGGATTTTAAGCATAACTTTACTGATCATACCAGAAAGCAACTTTATACTCTAGTCTCGAATGAGAATTCAATTGAGACTAAAACCTGTGTTCTTATTTCATTTGGCTGGGTGATGTTCTCTGTCTACTTTCCCATCAGATTGCTTTCCTGGTTTCGGTAAACACCCTGATGAGACAGTTGTGCAGTGTTTAAGGTAAGTAACTGAAGCAAACTGATCTGTTTTGGGGAGATTTTGCTTATGCTCTACAAAGTTAGTAATTTTTGTTTGTATGTAATTAGAACAAATTACATACTCTAATTGCTATAGGCCAGTTTCAATTTACTGAAGACCTCCAAGATGAGTAGAACATAGATTGTAATGTTGGAGAGAGAAGCATTGAATCTTTCATATTTAATTTATGCATTCTTCCCATCTGGCTATATATCCTTAAGAGGATAATATATATGGCCTTCATATGTACAGATGTGGAAAAATCTGTGCTTTAAGCTTTTAGAGTTTGCTTCTAGTTGGAGATGATCAGTAGAGTGTCTTAATGTCATCTAGCATGTTCACAGGTGTGTGTGTGTCTGCACATGCACACACACACATACACTTCACAAAACAATTGTGGCAATTCAAAAATGGAGCAAGGGGCACTTGCTTCCTTACTTTATATCTTTGTCCATGGGACAATGAGCCATCATTCTCCTTAATGATCTTTGAACTTACAAATCCAGAAATCTAAATTCAAATTGCAATGCTCTACCCCTGCTTCCTACGCAAGGCTACTAATGAGAAATTTTTACAGGAATTTTCTGGTGTAAAAACATTATAGGCTGTTGAAGTGATCACATGAGGCACTAAAACATTCAATGAATTCCAAAGTCAACGCAACTCCAAAATATTCAACACTTTATCAGACTTCAAAACTTAATGTTTCCATGCCAGGTCTTGGCTTCATGATTTATATATTAATTGTTCTGTATCAAGATCCCCACTGAATACTTTATAAACATTAACTAATCAGAGCAATAAAAATATCGCTATTCCTTCTCAGAGCATGTTTAGTTTTGCATTCTCCATGCAGGTGGCCACAGCAGGGGATGGGTCATGCATACATCTATTTGTAGGACATGTTAAGTGTAAGAAAACAACTTTTAGTCATGCTCAACAACAGTGCTTTGGGTCCTGCAGAGAAATTATTTGGGTTTCCCCTCATCCTTTGAATAGAACAAATTGGATTTGTTGCTTTGGATTATCACCTGAGAATGTGATTTAAAATCAGTGAAATACAATACATTTTCTTTCAAGCTAAATTCAGCTCTTGATGACTTTATGAACACATTTATTTGGCTTTCTTGGTAAGAATGTGTAAGTGATTTGCTTTGTTTTTTTACTTCTCAGTCAAGTTTAACTTTGGGTATTATTCCCAAGAGGTTTCCTCTACACCAGGCATGTCAAACTTGCGACGTCATGTGACATTGCATGACGTATCCCGACTTTCCCCCCATTGCCAGCAATGGGGTGGGCACGATTTCAGCGTGATGCATCCAGACTGCAGGCTGCCACTTTGACATGCCTGCTCTACACTTTTTAACCAGGACCAGACCAACTTCAAGCTCAAAGTGAGCCAGGTGGTGCCATGTTTTAATACATCTTTTTATCTATTTTTTTCTGATTGGGATGAATAGAAGCCACTGTCAAACCCAATCACCATCAGTATATGTTGTAATACATCACTAATTTTCTTGAATGGCAAAGGTGAGGAACAAGAAGTAAATGACATAAATGGCCATAAGCAGAAGTCACATATTATTGTCAATGGACATTTAAATAAACTATGTGAGATACAGAAGGGAACAAGACAAGGATGTCCTCTGGGTCTGAAAATTTAAAAAAAGAGACTTACAAACTAAGGGCTTTTGCTGATGATTTAGTTTTGATTTTATCCAAAGTATGGAATGGTATCAAACATTTAATGAAGAAGTCTGTTTATGTTTTCATATAGATTTTGAAAAATACAGGTGAGATGACCAATTTTAGGTCACCTTGCATTGAAATTTTCAAGGGCTCACATCAGTTGGTATTGATGGGATTTCCCAGTCAGGAATGGCAGGATCTATTGTAGAGCAGTTGCCTCAATTGCCAACATTTGAAGGGATACCATCGTTGATGGTACTGGATGCTGCTAATCTGTCTCTTTCATGTGATCCCATTGCAAGGTATGCACAAAAGCATGAGTCCTAACCAGAAGGAATCCAGATAATTGTTTTCCTTGAACACACTGCCCAACCAACCTGCCTAAAAATGGAAGGCTGAAAACAAGTTGATAATTCATTAAGATAACAAGGCCACATGATGGTTTCTTGAGGAGATAGCAAACTATTACTTCCTTCAAGACTGGCAGGATAACTCCCACAACATATGTCCTGCAGCCAGATTGTCATTCCCTCTCTTTCCACTTGTAGCAGCCAAGAGGTACAAGAAACTAATTTACAAGTGGCTAAATTCATTCCAAAGAGGACCCGGTCCATTTCCTCAGATTTGAAGCAAATGTTTAGGAGAATTGCTTTCAATCCATGTTCAACTCAGAATTATTAAAAAGCCAATGATGGTCCCCTATTGTAATGTACTTCCTAATGCCTGTGTCAACAGCTAAGCTTTAAGATCTCATTACACAGGTGAAACCTGCTTAAGTCCCTGGAGGTGATTTCATCCTTCCAGAATTTCTAAGAGAAAATAAAAAATGGTGGGCTCCAGTGTTGGCTGCCCTATTTATCTATATTAAGAGCACAGCACATTTTTCATGTGAGTAGAATGAGGCCATAGTCATCCCTCTCTATAAGACAAACTTAACCCTTACAATTACAGACCTATTAACTTGCTTAACACAATAAGCAAGCTATGTGCAAAATATGTTTATTTAAAACTATTGGGTTGGATACAGAGTGAAAATATTCTTTCAGAGGATATTTTCAGGGAGGATTTAGAAGGGATTGTTCAACCTTGGACCACTCACTGGCCCTGCACCATTTAATTGAAAAATATACTTTACCACTCAAAGTCTCCCTTTTTGCAGTCTTTGTGGACTTCAAATCACCCTTTGATTTGATTCCAAAAGGAAGATTATGACAAAAACTGCAGGGATCCTCAATGGTCATGTTGTTTTAGTTGAGTTTAAGTTACATATTTGTCAGGTATGTAAAAGACCAGGGCTACACATGAAGTTCCAATTAAACTGTTCCAATTATTACTACTCATGTCTATGCATAGGAATCTACTCAACTAACAGATAACACTATTTAAGTGCTAGATAAGAGCCAATGGAATGGACTTTGTCCATTTGTGGCTACCTAGACTCTAGGCTGATTCTTTTTTGACTTTAGCTCTAGATTCTGCGACTCCTTCTGCAATACTGGACATATTGTAAGCCATCCAGAATCTTTCTGGAATTGGGCAACATTAAATAATAATAATAATAAAATACAGGTCATTAAATCATTGATATGATCCCTGCAATTCTTATGGGAGAAAGAAATCCAATTTTTTTCATATTCACTGGTAGTGTAACATCTACCAGAACAGTGGATTCTTTCTGCAATTTTTGTGTCAAAATCTTCATTAGGATAGAAAATGCTCAGGCTAGATATATTTGTACAGGGAACTACGTGAGACAGAAAGAGCAGTGCTATTTGCCACTTGGGTGTAAAGAGGCCAGTATTCCTATTAAAATCTCCTATGGCATTCTTAATATTACAGTACCTCAAGGTACATGTTCATATGGCTACATTTCTTTCACTGACTCCATTTACTGTCCTCTGTATAATTCACAGGGAACAATGCAGCATTAGTAGACTCTGTAAAGGCAAGTTTCCAGCTTTAAGATCATTAAAGTGTCTAATGTCATTTTTTCCAGAAATAGGTACATAAATGCAGATCTAAGAGGCAAACATCCAGAGAACCATTAGACGACATCAAGGATTCAGTTTTTTCTGTATCATATACTGGCATCTAGTGTTGATCTGGAGTTTTGCAATCCAGATCTAGCAGCCCATCAGCTATACATCACCCAGCCAGAAACGCAAAAAAGCCATTGTTCAGGCATATCACAAGCCCTAACTTCACTTTTTGTTACAGGGAGACCATCAGATGGCAAAATATTTAATTCACATGTCCATATAATCACCCTGGAAAACGTATAAAGTGTTTTAACTTGCAAGCTGTTTTCTTATTATATCTTCCCCCCCTCCTTTCTCTCTGTATGCGTGTGCATATTTAAATCAGCAATGTGGTACATCATTATGTATGTTTCCTTAGTACATTTTGAGCATAGGTTAATCCTAATTAGAGGTATTGCATGATTAATATTCTTATTGTTCCACAATTCATTTGGAGAACTATATAATTAACTTTAATAGCACCAACACACCATGGTCGTGTTATTAGTCTTATTGAACAATTCTGTCATTCAGTTAAAATAGTTTTCAGTTGGAGATGAGCTCCTCTTACATAAAATTATTTTGTTTTAATGAAAGTTTCAAAGAAACCTTGCTTTTTCAAGGTTTCTGCAGGACTTGGTTATGATAGTGTTTCTCAACCTTAGCCATTTTAAGATGTGTGGATTTCAACACCTAGAATACCACTGGCTGGAGTAGCCTAGGACAGGGCTTTTCAACTTTTTCACCCATTGTACCACTTTTAGGATATGGCAACATCCGAGTGCCACCAGTCGCCTATCAAGGTGTCAAAAACTTGATGACCAAAAAAAAAAAAAGGGAAAAAAGTGATGAAGTACAGGTAGTCCTCGACTTACAATAGTTTGCTTAGTGACTGTTCGAAGTTACAATGGCACTGAAAAAAGTGCCCCCCGAGCCACAGCCAAGCAAGACACCTGCCTGCCCGCCTGGTGGCACTCTTCCTCCTGTCTGAGGTTTTCATTGTTGTGAGCATTTCTGTTGAGGATTGACAGTGGGGGTAGGGTGGGGGGGGGTGTTTGGTTTTTATTCCCCCCATCTGCTGGGTGGTTGCAGCAGGTTTTGGTCACTTCACATGATCCTGGGACATTGTGACCATCATAAATATGAATCAGTTGCCAAGCATCTGAATGTAAATCACAAGACCCTGGAGATGCTGCAACATTCCAGCTGATTGGTGCTTCTTCTGGGCTCAGAAGGGCCAGGATCAGTGCCCAGCTGGAGTCTGGCGCTGATCCTGGCGCTTCCACTGAGCCCTGATAGCCCTGCAGCTCCAGCCATTTTTTGCTCAGGCTTGTGCGGTGCTGCCACTGGTTCAGCTTATTCCCCTCTCCCGCTACCACTTTTCTAGGATGATCGCGTACCACCTGCCAGGTGCCAATGTACCACAGGTGGTACCCGTACCACTGGTTGAAAAGCCCTGTCCTAGGTGTTGAAGCCCTCATATCTTAAAATGGCTAAGGTTGAGAAACACTGGTCTAAGATGTGGAAATCATTTTCCGTTTTGGTTCAAATACCTGCTTAGGCAGAACATATCGATATATCTTCTGTACCATTAATTCTTTACTTCTCTTCCTCTTTTGCATCAGCAGAA
Source organism: Vipera berus (assembly GCF_964194415.1). Classification (NCBI taxonomy): domain Eukaryota; kingdom Metazoa; phylum Chordata; class Lepidosauria; order Squamata; family Viperidae; genus Vipera; species Vipera berus. The sequence continues at coordinate 191,144,410 of NC_138203.1, forward strand.
CAGGTGTTTAACTAACTTTGATTTTCTCAGTTCAGTAATGGAGAATTTCATGTAGGAACAGATGCTAGTCCTGTGTAACAAGTACACTTTCAGACTAGGCTGTACTTTTGTGTTTCTCTGCTGAGCCACTTGTATGTAGCTATTGGTGTGAACCTAATCTTCCTGTTTCCTGTTTTGCAGGACCTGAACTGGATTTTATTGTAAACCGTCCATTTAGGTGAGATGGGCAGTATAGTAATGTGATAGGTAAATAAATAAATAATTATTCAGTGGCATTATGAAATAAAAAAAAATATGATTTCAAAAATATATTGAGTTACAGGTAGTTCTTGACTTACAACAGTTCATTTAGCAACTGTTCAAAATTACAACGGCACTGAAAAAAGTGACTTATATGACCGTTTTTCACACGACCTTTGTAGAAGTCCCATAATCATGTGATCAAAATTCAGATACTTGGCAAGTGGATCATACTTATGACTGTTGCTGTGTCCCAAGGTCATATGATCACCTTTTGACCAGTAAAATCAGTAAGGAAGTCAGATTCACTTCACAACCATGTTACTAACTTATCAACTGCAGTGATTCACTTAACAACTATGGCAAGAAAAGTCGTAAAATGGGACAAAACTCACTTAACAAATGTCTCACTTAACAACAGAAATTTGGGATTCAGCTGTGGTCATAAGCTGAGGACTACCTGTATTGGATTACATTCAAAACTGATTGTTGTGGGATGTAGTGGTATAGCTTCCCTTCCTAAGTGCTGAGACAACCGTTCCCCCCCCCCCCGTTCTTTGTTTATTTAAATATAAATGCCTTAGAGAATGGAACCAGGAACTATTCTCAGTTCTTCAGCTGCTAGCAGATGAATATGAAAAATGAACAGAGCTGTAAGTTTTATTTTACCTTGAAGCTGTTAAGGTGTTACTAGGCACCTGCATTTTAACTCATTCAAATTGATCCGTGGGAGCAGTTCTCAAAAGGAGTGGTATTAAACTGTAAGGGCTTCACACAAAATTGAATCTTCAACTTGGAGAGAAAGGTCTGAATTATGCTTACAATGATATATGAAACACTGTGTATGCTGGCAATTAAATGACTATACTCCATCACCCTCCATAGATACTTGCAGCCAAGAGACAACAATGTCACTTTTGCATTGATGTAAATAGCTAGTTTCTCTTTTCTGAGTATGAGAACTCCTCTGGGTGACCAGTAAAAAGTGGCCTATCCAGCAGCTCTGTCCATGAAGCCTTTTGCAATCTATCATGCACTCCCAAGAATCCCTTCTCATTTATTTAAAATGAACACATCATGCTTGGATAATTGGTTTCCTGCTTAAAGTGCCTCTTAGCAACAGCAGTTGCTGCAGTTTCCAGGCACAGCTGCAGGAATGTCATTTGAATGACATGACTGCCCATAAGGAGCAATGACAAAGGGCTACCTTGGACATGCAGATTTAAAGCCCTTTTCTCACTTGCAGTTTGAATCAGCACCAGTGTACCCTGGCAAGCTCTGATATTCCTCCTTGATTACAAAACATTGGCCTTATTAAATTGCTAGCTCAGAATTAAAACAGTCTTTTTGACCACTTCATAGTTCTGCTTAAACTGACAGGTCCCCCCATGGCAAGACCGTGTGAAAAGAAGGTTGCCTCATTTTGGTGCAGCAATACAGTACTGAAAAACCACTGTGGCTGTTGCTACCTATGGATGCGTTCTAAGAGGTGGTCATCTGCACTTTCAGTGTTTATTCTCTCATGTAGGGCCAAGTGTCTTCTCTATTCAACCCTCCACTTTTCCAGTTGAAATATAAACATAAATATATTTATGTCCATTTCTAGACCAACTATTACCCATGTCGTGGTCATCTTTCATTCAGACTATTGTAATGTACTCTACACGGGATTGTCTTGAAGAGTATAGGGAAGTTTCATTGGTTCAAAACATAGCAGCCCACATAGCTTTGTGCAAGCCCCAAGTTGCACATGTGTCACCCCTACTGCAGAAGCTGAATTTTGGGGCCACCTTATTTGAAGGACCACCTCTCCCCTGTTACATCTATCCATCCACTAACAGTAGGAAGGGAAGGCATGTTACAAGTCCCGCCTATTGAGAAAATACATTGCTGAGGTCAAGGAAAGGGCCTTCTTTGTAGTGGCTCCCTCCCTCTGGAACATCAGTCCCCTGAAATAGCATTGGCCTCCAGCTTGTTATTTTTCAAAAAGGGCCTTGGAACTATGAAGACCTGGTTCTGTCAGCAGTCTTGGGATCCATCCGATCAAGTGCCTTGTTGGATTGTGTTTGTTGCTGCTTCAAGGGAGAGCAGGTGGGGAAATTTGGGGGTTTTAAATTGTAGCTTTTCATTGCTATACACTACTTGGAGTCAGTCTGTGTGAGTTGGGTGGCCATATAAATGTGTCAAATAGATAATAAATACTTGTCTCTCCCCACCCCATTCAATTTTTCTTTACTGCAGAAGAAATTGACAAGGTGGAGTGGGGAAGAGTTGAATTGACACCGTATTGTTAGTGATATAATAATGCCAAAAAAGCCCAAGGACACTGAAATACTGTAATTATAAAAGCAGTTGAAGTGTGCTCTGATTAAAATAAAGGGACAGAACTGGATCATAGGGAAACAAATATCATATTTGTCAGCAGAGCACAAAATGCTGGTTTTAATTAGATGAATCTGGGGCTTTCAGTGTGGGCTTTCTGTACAGCAGAATTCATACACATTTGTTCATAAAACTTAAATTTCCCCATAGAAAAAATGAGGTCAATTTGGTGCAGCATTAAGATACACAGAGTCTGTTCTCTGCCAATGGATAGGATTGAGATTGAAGTGACACTGTCCAGGCCATCTTTGTGATTATGCTGATTAGCTGTGTGGTCATGAGTGTACTGCTGAGTGCATGCATAGATGAAGGTTTAGTAAAGTTATGGTCCAATCAGAACATCAACCTTTGAGTATTGGTCTTAGTGGGGACCCTCACTATTCAATTCTCCATTGCTGGATGGTAGACCAGAATAAGTTCTCCAGAAGATAAAATCTTTGTTCCTCTGAAGATATGAAAAGAAACAAAGTTCAAGAAGAGCTTTGGTATAAGTGATATTGGGACAAGGAAGAGAAACTCCCTTGTAATGTGGCCATATCTCAGTTGAATACTAAAGAAAAATGAAAAATACCCCATCTTGAGTATCCATGAACAGTTTAACATTGTGTCCTTGCTGTAAGCAGCTTCACAGGATCCTTGGGAGCAATCCTCAGAAAATCTTCAAGCAGTGCAGACATAGCCTCATGATGTTTCTTCTGCCTAAGTATGGAATCAACTCAAAGCAGAGATTCAGTTGGGGCCCCTGAAGTTGACTTTTATAGACAGTAGGCGGGAATGATTATAAAACAAAGGTATAGACTTGGTTTGCTACTGTTGCGCAGATTCTGCAGTTGTGCTTTCTCATCCGTCTTCTCCTCTACACAAAATAGGTTTGATGGTTGGTGATCTATTTATCTGTATCATATGTTGTTGTTGTTGTTGTTAGTTGCGAAGTCGTGTCCGACCCATCACGACCCTATGGACAATGCTCCTCCAGGCCTTCCTGTCCTCTACCATCTTCTGGAGTCCATTTAAGCTCACGCCTACTACTTCAGTGACTCCATCCAGCCACCTCATTCTCTGTCGTCCCCTTCTTCTGTATCATATAGCATACAATATATGAATTAACTTGCCTTGATGTACATGCACTTTGTGTCATATGCTATGTTGCTGGCAGTGGTTTGCCGTACGTGCAAGGAAAGGCCAGCTACTATTTTGTGTGGTTGCAGTTATGTGTTGGAGAATACCTCAGATGCATATACGCCTAGCTGCTAAGCAAATCAGGTTTATCTCTCTCTCTCTTTTTTGCTACCTTCATTTTGTTCCCTCTGAAGCCATCAGTGTTTGCTATTGACAGTAGCTATAATATTGCTGTTGTTAGTTGCAAAGTTGTGTCCGACCCATCACGATCCTATGGACAACGTTCCTCCAGGCCTTCCTGTCCTCTACCATCTTCTGGAGTTCATTTAAGCTCATGCCTACTGCTTCAGTGACTCCATCCAGCCACCTCATTCTCTGTCGTCCCTTTCTTCTCTTGCCCTCAACCTTTCCCACCATTAGGCTCTTCTCCAGTGAGTCCTTCCTTCTCATTAGGTGGCCAACATATTTGAGTTTCAACTTCAGGATCTGGCCTTCTAAAGAGCAGTCAGGGTTGATCTCCTCTAGGACTAACTGGTTTGAATGCCTTGCAGTCTAAGGGACTTGCAGGAGTCTTCTCCAGTACCATAGTTCAAAGGCCTCAATTCTTTGGCGCTCAGCCTTTCTTATGGTCCAGCTTTCACTGCCATACATTGCAACTGGGAAGACCATAGCCTTGACTATACACACTTTTGTTGACAGGGTGATGTCTCTGCTTTTTAGTGTGCTGTCTAGATTTGCCATGGCTTTCCTCCCGAGGAGCAAGCATCTTTTAATTTCTTGACTACACTCCCCATCTGCAGTGATCTTGGAGCCCAGGAAAATAAAATCTGTCACTACCTCCATTTCTTCCCCATTTATTTGCCAGGAATTGAGAGGGCCGGATGCCATGATCTTGGTTTTCTTAATGTTAAGTTTCAACCCAAGTTTTGCACTCTCCTTCTTCACCCGCAACAAGAGGCTCTTTAGTTCTTCTTAACTTTCTGCCATTAGAGTGGTATCATCTGCATATCTTAGGTTGTTGATGTTTCTTCCGCAATCTTAATTCCAACTTTTGATTCATCTAGCCCTGCCTTTCTCATGATGTGCTCTGCATATAAGTTAAATAGGCAGGGTGACAGTATACAGCCTTGCCGGACTCCTTTCCCAATTTTGAACCAATCAGTGGTTCCGTGTCCAGTTCTCACTGTTGCTTCTTGGCTCACATATAGGTTTCTCAAGAGACAAATTGCTACCAGCAGCTTATATTTATAATTCTAGCAAGCCAGCCATTCCTTGTAATCCTTGATGAGAGTATTCCCCACAAAGGAAAGAGTTCAACCAGAGTTGACAGACTGGTTTTTTTCCCCTTAACCAATGTTTCTACTCTGCATTTACTATTTCAGTTTAATTTGCTCCATTGCTCAGTGGTAGCATACTGAAGCATATGAACAAGTTCATGAAAACAACTGATCACTGTTTTTGCTATTTATTATGTGAATTCCCACCACCACAGAGAATCAATATCTTGTACTTTTCCCCAGCTCCATTCCTTGCCATTCACAATGATAATGCTCTCTCCTTAAACTTGAATACATATATTAGCATTGGCTCCTCTTGTCTTATTGCCTTCTTTTCCTTTTCCAATGGATACTCCAATAACCTGAACACTTTAAGAGAGATCTGGTAACCACACCCAACTGATTGGGAATCAATACAATTAAGACTACTGCCACACAAAAGTGAGGACAAAACAACCAACTGATTTCTCTCGGTTGCTTGCATCATTCTCTTTCGGATGTAATAGAGACCATCAGATCTGGTGGCACGTCAGACTTCTAGGAATCAACTTTCCATGGTAGAAGGTTGGGGGAAAGTATGCAGTGCCTTCAGTTGTCAGGGTAAGTTATCAGATTCTAGGCTGTGATTTCACAAAGCCCTCCTCCAGGGCTTTTTTTGTCATAGAACGCTCAGAACGGAGTTCCGGCACCTTTTTTGGACGGAACCTTGTAGGGTAGGTAAGGTGGGTTGTATGACGCGTGTGAATTCCGGCACCTTTTTCTTTTACAAAAAAAGCACTGCCCACCTCCCAAAATAACAATGTCCATAGCTGCACAGTGAGTTGCTTTAAAAGTGCTGAAATGGAACACACTACTATCCAAGCCCCCAGGATATCATTTCATCATTTCATCTCTGGCAATGCATCCTTTGAGTAGATCTAAGTAAACGTTCCATCAGAACTGGAAAGAAATATTGCTGACCCACATTGTCTTCCCTCTATCCAAAGCCCCACAGAGCAGATCAGGAATCAGAATGCGGAGTTTACAGTGGAATGATGAATGGATGGATGGATGGATGGATGGATGGATGGATGGATGGATGGACGTTCCTCCCATTCCTCTATTAAATGGAAGATCCAGCCTTTACAGGCTTGAAATTTGGCCCATTCTGGAAGTTTTATTAAGTTTTCTTCTCTACGCTTTTCAATTTACTGTAGATGGATGCAGCTAGGAGTGAAGTGCTAAGTCTACATTACAAAAAAAACAAAGCAAAGTCTAGGGTTGCCTCCTCCTTCCTCCAGTACAGCCCCGAGCATCATCCTATCAGAAAAACTAAATTGGGGCCTGACAAGAAGACACATTGGTCTGCTAATGCAGAAATAACATAACGGCATCTCCATTGCAATTGCAATTACTTCCTCAAATGTGCAGATAGGAAAAGGTATGGACAAACAAAACTATGGATTCCAAGCTGGATGTTCATCCTATGTAATGACAGAATGACATCCGGGCACTTTTCCCTACCATTTCCATGAAGCAGAAACAGGCTTCTCTCACCATCAAGCACACTGGGAAGCAGTCTTCATGTTAGGATAATGAAAAGAAAGAGAACTGCTGCATTAGCTGAGCAGAGAGAAAGTCATCAACTTTTGGCTCCTTTCCTTGAACTGTTTCATTCCAAGTGCGTCATTGTAAGATCTTTGTAACTAAGAACTAGTGCCTGCATTTGCTTTTATCGTCTTCCTTCTAAGCTTTGGGGGTTATATCTTATCTTAGATCTTTTAAAGTACTTTGAGAACTCTTTTTAGCTGAAAAGAGAGAGAAACCTTCACTAGAATGAATGAATGAATAAATAAATAAATAAATAAATAACACCTGCCACACTGTAGTACAAAATGAAAGTTCAAAAGGATAATAATAATAATAATAATAATAATAATAATAATAATAATAATAATAATAATAATAATAATAATAAGTAGTAGTAGTAGTAGTAGTAGTAGTAGTAGTAGTAGTAGTACTGTTGGGGGAAAAAGAGTATTCTTAATTGCTTGCCATGCAAGAAAGGTCTATCGCAAAAGCAAAATTCTGCTTCTAGTCCTATGGATTAATAATAGGAATATATATATATATTTCTTCTATTCAGTCATGTCAAATTCTTGCAGACTGCCTGGGCACATCCCTGCAGTTTTCTTGGCAAGCTTTTTCAGAGGTGGTTTGCCTCCTTCCTAGTGCTGAGAGAGAGAGGGACTAGGCCAAGGTCACCCAACTGGCTTTGTGCCTAAGGCGGGACCAGAACTCATGTTCTCTAAGGCCCAAAGCCTTAACTTCTACACTGAACTGGCTCTCAGTAATAATATATACACATACAAATACATATTAATAAATAATATTTGTAGATAATGGACAATAATTTATTTATTGTTCTTTGAGTAGGTTTGCATTATACATCACCCCAAGAAGACCTATGACAATCCTGCTAAGAGAAATAGCATTTTCAAACTTTGTACCATAGTCTTAATACTGCTAGCATTTATCAGTTACGGTAAAAGCATCTTCCATAAAGCAGAATGGGTTTTCGTGACAATCCTATACACATTAACTTAGATGTGAATCCCAATTCATGAAGACTTTTTGCTATGTATAGGATTGCAGAATTATTTTGGCTAAAGGGAAACTTGACCTGAAAAATCTTCTTGTCATAGCATTCCCCTCCGCCTCCTCCTCCTCCTCCTCCTCCTCCTCCTCCTCCTCCTCCTCCTCCTCTCCCCCTCCTCCTTGCTATTATACAGCATTTATTCCAGTTCAGCCCAGTTTATAACATCAATCCACAACTTGGTCCCTTCCAGATGCATTCAGATTACAGTTTCCAAAATGCCCAACCAATTTATCCCAAACTTTTGTGTTTGGATAAATCATATGCATGAGGGATGCAGTGGCTCAGTGGGTTAGGATGCTGAGCTTGTCGATCAGAAGGTCGGCAGTTTGGCGGGTCGAATCCCAAGTGCTGCATAGCTGAGTGAGCGCCTGTTACTCGTCCCAGCTTCTGCCAACCTAGCAGTTCGAAAGCACGTAAAAATGCAAGTAGAAAAATAGGGACCACTACGGTGGGAAGGTAACCGCATTCCGTGCGCCTTTGGCGTCTAGTCATGCTGGCCACATGACCACGGAGACGTCCTTGGACAAACGCTGGCTCTTCGGCTTTGAAACGGAGATGAGCACCGGCCCCTAGAGTCATAATTGACTAGCACGCATGTGCGGGGGAACCTTTACCTTTACCTTAAATCATATGGATTTAGCCCTGTTCATTTAAAAGACTACAGGTAAGACATGACTGGTGTATGCCATATTGCATATGCTTCTTCTCTGCCTGCCTGCAGGCCTGCCCACTCTCCCTCCTTGTTTTCCCTCAAAGGCAAGGATTTCTGTGCCTAATCCAGGATCCATTTGGAAGAGCCCATGCCACTCTTGGTGCTGGAAACATAATAATATAAGAATTTGTCTCTTAATACACTATAATCATCAAAAACTCATACAGTACATCCTGAAATCATCCACGGAATCCTCCCCCATTGTCAAGGGAAGGCATTTGGGAAATTGGTTAGGCAATAAATGGAAACAAACTATGGTACATGTTCTTACCCAGGATAGTTTAATTGGCTAGTACCAAGAGGCAACGCCTCATTTCATGGCAACCACCCAGTGCAAGCAGTGTTAAAACTACAGCACAGGTTTTGAAAATATGTGACATTTCAACCCAAATGTCTGTTGTACTGATCTTAAACAGATCCCCTAAGGTTGTACAACTGCCTCATGCTGAGTGGAAGTGTTCTGCCTGAATATAGGAAATGACATAAGCTCTCTCCCTAAATAAATACTACTTTCCTCTCCTGGTAAGTGGCTTTTCCAATTGATTTTAGTGATTTTCCTGCCTTTGATATGTGAATTTAGCAGACAATTGAGCTCTTCTGAAGTCCTTCTCTGTTGTCTGCTGTTCTCCTGCTGCACATTCTTCATTCAGCTGATTATGGATTTTGGGGTGCAAAAGCAATTCTGAGATTATTATTTTTTTACCAGTCTGTGTTATATTGAAACAGTCTTGCACAATAGCAAATAGAAAATACAGCCTCTAATCACTGCAATTTCTAACAGAATTTTTGAAATGGGTCTTTTCCTCACCACATCAAAAAGGTTTTCCTACATTGTGCTTTGATAACATTGTCTTTGTGTCTCATGTGCATATATACATTGCAACATTCACGAGGCCACCTTGTTATCTATAATAAGCCCGAGTAAACAGTCTTGACCAAATGTTTGTTACTGTAAGATTTTTGCTGAATCTCTCTTGCTTTGCTATGATTGATAATAGATGCAGCAGAGGAAGGGGCTGTCAGAGATCAGCATTATCCAGCACCTGACAAGGCCTGCAAGCTAGCATGTGGACCCATATAGTCCTGTAATCCTGCTACCTTTTTCTACTTTTGTTGGCTGGTCATCTCATCTATATGTGTGCATATGAACAGGAACAGCAAAGAAAAAGATCAGTAGCTTCTGCTTAATACCATGGGTCTCCTCAGCATGAAACCAAACAGAGCAGGGGAGAAACATAAAGCAAATGGCAGTGATAATGGCAGGAAGAGGGGATAATAATAATAATAATAATAATAATAATAATAATAATAATAATAATAATAATAATAATAATAACAACAACAACAACAACAACAACAACAATCGCCATTTGTAACACAACACGCCAGATATCGCAGTTGTAGAGAACCGAAGCGTACAGTTGATTAATATCGCTGTACCAGGAGAAAGCAGAGTTGAAGAAAAAGAACTGGGGAGAAAAAAATTACGAAATACCACGACCTGGCCATCAAAACTGCGCAATTATGGATGAAACGTGTAACAGTGATACCCATTGTCATCGGGGCACTGGGAACTATGTCCAAAAACTTTGCAAAACATATCAAGAAATTGCAGCTTCCTGTAATAACTCCAGCAAAGCTACAAAAAACTGCGCTACTCAGAACATCTTACATTTTAAGGAGATACCTGGTTGATACCTAGGATTCTGGCAGCAACCCGTGTCAACCATTAGTGCCAGTCAATTTGAGTGTTCAGTTGGCTGAGTTTCATGTTTTAAGAATAAAAGTTTTAAAATAATAAGAATAATAAGAATAATAAGAATAATAAGAATAACAACAACAACAACAACAACAACAACAACAACAACAATAATAATAATAATAATAATAATAATAATAATAATAATAATAATAATAATAATAATAATAATAATAATAATAATAATAATAATAATGAAAAATAGTGAAAACTGAAGGAATAAAGATGCCCCACAAAAATAACATTAAGAGTCTGGATGAGGAAGATTACTACAAATACTTGGGTATCCTTCAAGCTGACAACATCAAGCACACTGAAGAGGTGAATACATCACGAGAGTGAAGAAGATCTTAAAGTCCAAACTCAATGGAGGAAATACCATGAAGGCAATCAACACCTGGTCAATTCCAGTCATTAGATACACAGCTGGAATAGTGGACTGGACTCAAGCAGAACTAAAAGCAATGGATAGGAAGACCAGAAAAATAATGACAATGAATCATGCCCTTCATCCACGCAGTGACATTGACAGACTCTATCTATCAAGGCAAATAGGTGGATGTGGAATGCTGCAAGTACATCAGATGGTTGAAAAAGAAAAAAATGGCTTTGGAAGAATATCTGAAGGACAATGATGAAAATGCACTGAAATTAGTATATCAGGAAGGCTTACTGACTACTGGAGAGACCAAACTGGCCTACAAGAAAGACCAAATGAAGAACAGAATAGAGGCATGGGAAGACAAAGCACTACATGGCCAGTACATTAAAAAAAATAGCTGGGAAAGCAGATAATAACAAGACCTGGCAATGGCTAAGAGCACGAAAGTTGAAGAAACAGACAGATGGAATAATTCTGGCTCCACAAGACCAAGCCTTAAGGACAAACGCATACAAAGTCAAAATTGAGAAGACAGCAACAGACAGTAAGTGCCGCCTATGCAAAGAAGCTGAAGAAACAGTGGACCACCTGGTAAGCAGCTGCAAGAAGATCTCACAGACTGACTATAAGCAGCGGCATGACAAAGTAGCAACAATGGTGCATGCTTTAAAGGAGCAGGCAGGACAGCAGGCTTAAACAGAACTCAACTTTTATTCTGGAACCAGGCAAAGAACAAGTAAACAGCGCTCCTATTTATACTTACAGCTGTCAGATATTTAACCAATCGGGGCTGTGCCGGTTTCCCGCTTGTTTGTCTCAGCCAATCGGTGTCGGGCCGGTTTGACAGCTCGGAGCTGTCAAACTGGTGGCGCGTGCGCGGTAGTGGCGACTTTGACAGCTGAGAGCTGTCAGCCGGGTTGCGCTTGCGTGGTTGATCACCGGCAGCTTTTGACAGCTGTCAAAAGCTGCCGCGGCTTTTACCTCAGCCCCGTTGAACTATATTAATGACTTGTGTGTATGTTTAAAACATGTAAATACATAGCACCTCTTACCCCTCCCTCTGATTGGGTCGAAAGTTTCCCCGGTTGTTTCTTTGCGGTTTTCCCCATTCAAAGTCTTTTAGGTAGGCGGGGGGTTTCCTTGCTCTTCCAGAACGTCGGGGGGGGTGTTTCATCTGCCCGATTTTCCTCCCTTGGTGTTGTGTCCCTGTTAGAGTCTGGCTCGGGAGGCAGGAGGGTTGGCTCCTCGATTTTCGGGTCCCTCTCGTTGGATGCGTGTTGTGGGGAAAAGTCATTATGCTCGGGGTTTTGACGTGATGGTATTTGCTCAGGGGGGGTTGATGGCATTTCGTTGCTCCCCCTTTCCCCCATGTTTTGCGGGCTGCATTGCCGTAACTGATCGATGTGTCTACGGAGGTGGGTGTTGTTTCCGGTATCGACGATGTATGACAAGGGTCCAGTCTGTTCTATGATAACCCCTTGTATCCACTTATTCCCACCTCCGTAGTTTCTTGCCCAGACGGCTTGCCCGGTATTGAGAGTTCTGTGCCGGATGGGTAGTTCTGGGTCCGCGGGGGTTCTATCTGGATGTAAGCGATCTAGTCTGGTCGTAAGTCGTTTGCCCCAGCAGAGTTCAGCTGGGGACTTCCCAGTGGTCGTGCAGGGGGTGGTATGTTGCGCTAACAGAAATTGTGCAAGTCTGTGGTGCCAATTGCCGGTGATGATTTTCCACAGTGCCTCTTTGGTTGACTTTACCATCACCTCAGCCAAGCCGTTCGTCGAGGGATGAAACGGAGCCGTGGTGGTGTGTCTAATAGAGTTTGCCGTTGTGAAACTCTGGAATTCGTGGGAAGTAAATTGGGGGCCATTATCGGAGACTAACACATCCGGAAGCCCATGTGTGGCAAACAAGTCCCTTAACACCTGTATTGTGGCTGCGGAGGTTGTGCTTGTGACTGGGGCCACCTCCAACCACTTGGAATAACTATCTACCATGATTAAGAACATTTGTCCATGGAAGGGACCTGCAAAGTCTAAATGGACGCGGGACCAGGGTTTTTTTGTCGTTTCCCACCTGTGCACAGGAGCTTGGGGCTGGGCAGCTCTGACAAGTTGGCAGGGGTAACAACCAGCCACATGTGTTTCTATTTGCTTGTCGAGGCCAGGCCACCAGACGTAGCTTCTGGCTAAAGCTTTCATTTTAACAGTTCCTGGGTGACCCTCGTGCAGGCTTGCTAGGACTTTGGTCCTGTGTTTCTCAGGAATTATTACTCTGCTGCCCCATAATATGCACCCTTGGTGGGAGGATAGTTCTTTTTGTTTTAAAAAGTAGGGCTGGAATTCAGGCCCTGGGGATGTGGGTTGCCACCCTGAAGTCACGTAGCCTAGGACTCTGCCCAGGATTTTGTCTGCTGCTGTGGCAGAAGATATGTCCCTGACTGATAAGGGGCATTCTGGTAATTCCGAAATGGCTAGTATTTTTCCAGCTGGGGCAGGGTCAGGGTCTATCTCGGGTAGGGGAAGCCTGCTAAGCCCGTCAGCGTGACCCATGCTTCTCCCTGGCTTGTGTTCTAGTGTAAAAGAATAGGCTGACAAAAAGGTAGACCATCTGAGGATGCGGGGAGACAAAATTTGGGGCGTTTGTTTATCGACTGTAAAAATTCCTAACAGAGGCTTGTGATCTGTAAAAATGGTAAATTGGCGTCCATAGAGGTAGTCGTGAAACTTCTTCACGCTGGCCACTATGGCTAAAGTCTCTTTGTCGATTTGAGTGTAATTGCGCTCAGGTTTTGACAGCATTCTGGAATAGAATGCTATAGGAGTTTGGGTTCCTTCTTTCGTTAAGTGACTTAGGACTGCTCCGATGCCGTAGGGGGAGGCATCGCATGCCAGACAAAGGGGTAACTGTTCATTGAACAGTGCTACGGTGGCGTTGCTGGACAGTAAGTTTTTTAGGAGTCTGAAACTTGAATCGTGCTGCGGGGACCAGGACCACGGGGTGCCCTTGTCTAAAAGCCTATGGAGGGGTTCTGCTATGGTAGCCTTATGTGGCAGGAAGGTGTGGTAAAAATTAACTAACCCTAGGAAGGCTTGCAGTTCTTGTTTGTTTTTTGGGATAGGGGCTGTTTTGATGGCTTTTATTTTAGACTCAGTGGGGTGTATCCCCTTTGCATCAATTTTGAAGCCAAGGAATTCCGCTGAAGGTACCCCTATGGAGCATTTGTCCCGTCTTAATTTAAGCCCTGCTGCTCTGAATCTATGGAGCACTTTTGCCAGCTTGGTCGCTAAGTCCCTTTCGGATTCCCCTGCAATCAGAACATCGTCAAAATATGGGCAGACCCCAGGGATTCCTTTGAGTGTTTTCTCCATAATTTCCTGAAAAATCCCAGGGGCTGCAGATATGCCGAATTGTAGGCGGTTAATTTTGAAGGCTCCCTTGTGGGTGACAATTGTCTGCGCTAGGGCGGTGTCAGGGGTGACAGGCAGCTGTAAGTACGCCTGCGCCAAGTCTAATTTAGCGAAAATGGCGCCTGACTTAATGGCCGCGAGGATGTCTTTGACAGCCGGAACCGGGTAAGCGTGGGCATTTAATGCGCGGTTCAGGGTGGCCTTATAATCAGCGCAGAGTCTAATTTGTCCATTGGGCTTGATTGGGGTCACTATAGGTGTTTCCCATTCGGCCCCTTCGACTGGTTCTAAAACTCCCAGTTTAACTAGCCTGTCCAGTTCGTTTTCTATTTTGTCTCTTAGTGCAAATGGGACCATCCTAGCCTTAATTCTTATGGGCATTACGTTAGGATTCAGTTTTAGTGACACCGGGGGTCCTGTATACTTTCCTAACGAGCCATCAAACACGTCCGCAAACTGATGGCAGACGGTGTCTAAGTTTGACAGCTGAGTGGCGTTGACGCCTGTTAGAGCTATTCCTAATGCTTCGAACCAGTCCAGCCCCAGCAGGCTGGTCCTGTTTTCTTGTGTGACTAATATTGTGAGGGGTCCCTTAAATTGTCTAAATTCCGTTGGGACTGAGGCTTTACCCTTGAGCTTAATGGGGGTTTTTTGGAAATCCGCCAGGCGGAGGTTAGTGGGTCGCAAAACAGGTTGCTGCTGACTACGGCTGCAAATGTTTTTGTAAGTTTGCCATGAGATGAGGGAGACGGAGGACCCCAAGTCAACCTCCATCTCGCAAGGAACTCCGTGGATTCGGACGTCCACCTTAACTTTGGGCTTAAGGATTGTGTGGATCGTATTTTTCCTTGTGTTTCCCTTAACATTTAGTACTAGGGGTTTAAGAGTTTGTTTTTCCCTGGGTGTGGGTCGGTTCGTACCTGCAGACGTCACCTCCAATTCGTGTAGGTTTTCTCGGCTCAGGCTACGGCATACGGCTTTGAGGTGACCTGTTTTTCCACAGCCGTGGCATTTGGCACTGCGGAACCGGCACGATGCCCTCGGGTGGTTCCCACCGCAACTGGCACATTTGGCTCTGCTGGGCTGATAGCTGGGGCTTTTGTTGTTGAAGGAACCCCCTCGGCTGTTGCGCTGGGACTTGAGCTTCTCGAATCGGTGTTGAACGGCATCGATGTCCATGGAGACATCGTCGTCCTCTGGGGCGCTGTAGGCACCGTCCTCCTGGTGCACGGACCCGCTGGGTCCGCTATCAGGGGGTCGGGGGTTGTCGCTGTGACTATCTTCGTAGGCCACCACTTCCATGGCTACTTCTGCCAGCGTTAGAGTGGGTTTGGCTATTAGTTTTCTTCGCAGGCGCTCGTCCTTCAGCCCGATGACAATCTGGTCACGGATCCGGTCCTCCAGGTCAGGGAACTGGCATCGCCGTGCAGCGTGCCTGACTCGCGTTATGAAGTCGTTGGCAGGTTCGTCGGGGAGTTGTACGCGCTGGGCGAAGTTCACTCTCCAAAACAGCTCAGACTTTGTTGGCATAAAATGTTTGCTCAGTCCCTCGGTGAGTTCCGCGTATGATATGGTCGCGATGGGTTCCGGGCTGAATAGACCCACAGCTGCATCATATACGGCCGGCCCGCTGAGCCAGAGAAGTGCTGCTGCTTTGGCCCGGTCGTCGGTTATCTTCTTTACCACCAGGTGCCCTTCCACCTGGCCTAAGTGTGATTCCCAGCACTCTGGGTGGTGGGTGTTGAATTCGCGGATATGGCCGTGGTTCGTCATGCTGTCCGATCGTGGGTTCTGCTCGCGTTATAGAGGAAGCTGTGCTTCCCGTTAGTGACTTCAGCTAGTGACTTAGCTCGAGACTAAGGGAAAAAATCTCTTCTCCCCTTAGATGGTGACTTCAGCTACGCGAAGCAGAGGATCCCACCTTCGTCGCCAGTGCTTTAAAGGAGCAGGCAGGACAGCAGGCTTAAACAGAACTCAACTTTTATTCTGGAACCAGGCAAAGAACAAGTAAACAGCGCTCCTATTTATACTTACAGCTGTCAGATATTTAACCAATCGGGGCTGTGCCGGTTTCCCGCTTGTTTGTCTCAGCCAATCGGTGTCGGGCCGGTTTGACAGCTCGGAGCTGTCAAACTGGTGGCGCGTGCGCGGTAGCCGGCGACTTTGACAGCCGAGAGCTGTCAGCCGGCTTGCGCTTGCGTGGTTGATCACCGGCAGCTTTTGACAGCTGTCAAAAGCTGCCGTGGCTTTTACCTCAGCCCCGTTGAACTATATTAATGACTTGTGTGTATGTTTAAAACATGTAAATACATAGCAGTGCATTGGAAGATCTGGAAAAAATATCATTTGCCTGTAAGCAAGAACTGGTGGGATGATAAAATAGAGAAAGTCATAGAAAATGATAAAGTTAAACTGCTCTGGGACTTCAGAATGCAAACAGACAAGCACCTGCAACATAACACCCCAGACTCAACAATTGTCGATAAGAAAGACAAACAAGTCTGGATACTGGACATGGCAGTGCCTGGTGACAGCAAAATAGATGAGAAAGAACTGGAGAAGATAACAAAATACAAAGATCTACAAATAGAAATACAAAGACTGTGGCAAAGGCAAGCAAGGGTAGTACCAATAGTAACAGGCACCTTGGGTGCAATCTCAAAACATCTGGAGCACCACTTGAACACCATTGGCATTGACAAATTCGCCATTAGTCAATTGCAAAAGGCGGCCTTACTAGGAACTGCTTCCATCCTGCGGCAATATCTATAATACCATCAAACATCCACATCTGCCTATCCCAGGTCCTTGGTAAGGACTCGATAGGTAGGCAAAAATGCCAAATCCAATCTGAACATCTGGCTGACTGTGCGATGATCAATAATAATGATGATGATGTTGATGATGATGATGATGATGTTGGAAGGGACTTCAGAGGTCATCTAGTCCAACCCCCTGCTCAGGCAGGAAACCCTTTACCATTTCAGACAAATGGCTGTCCAGTCCCTTTCTTAAAAACTTCCAGTGTTGGAGCATTCACCACTTCTGGACGTAGGTTGCTCCACTGGTTAATTGTTCTAACTGTCAGGAAGTTTCTCCTTAGTTCTAGGCTGTTTCTCTCCTTGACTAGTTTCCATCCATTGCTTCTTGTCCTGCCTTCAGGTGCTTTAGAGAATAGCTTGGCTCCCTCTTCTATGTAGCAGCCCATGAGATATTGGAACACTACTATTCTGGAGTGCTGGCTATTCCTGCCAGCTTGGTGTCATCTGTAAATTTCATGAGTTCCCCATCTATCCCCTCATCCAAATCATTGTTAAAGATGTTGAAGAGGACTGGGCCTAGAATAGAGCCCTGGGGCACCCTTCATGGAGGACACATGCTAAGGAATCATGGAATCATCATGGAATCATGGAGGACATCATGCTAAGGAATTCTCCCAAATGAGAATTAATAGTGCCAAATGCAGATCTTTAGTCTCTACTTGCCTTAACATCAATGGAAGGTTTCCAGTTCTTCTTAAACAACTACAGCACTCCTAAACTGCTTGTGTTATTGCAGTGCACAGCATATGAATCTGCTGTTATGTTATCTGAGCATATTATGGGAAAAGATAGAATGGAACAATTCATTCATCAATGAAACTGCTTTTTTCCCCACACCACCACACTTAGAAATGTATACCTCACTAACAAATTGTATAGAAAAGGGAATTTGTTATGCAAAAGAACTTGCTAAAATATGAATATTGGAGAAAAAATAGTATAGATACATATGAGGCCCCTCCCCCCACAAAACCCCACCTCCTCAAAAATAAAACCACAAACGAAAGCAAAAACAGAATGTAGCAAACATACACAAAGAAAAATGAATATATTACAGAAAGCACAACAGACAATTCATCAAACCTCAAGTTATGTGTACACAACCACAGAGAGGTGCAACAGATACTTATACCCAAAGCCCTGTATATCAGTTCTTTTTTCCTTCATATGTCCTGCCGTATGCTGATTATATGAAGATCCGCAAAATCTTCTTGCTGGGTTGACTTGTAATGTCAAGAGATCTATACCCAGGAATATATATTTGGTTCAAGCATCATTTAAAATGTTGAGGAGGAGCTGCTCCAGCTTCATCTCCATACTAAAAAAAAAAGGTGTACTTTTTGAGTTTCTGGCTATCAAATAATCTTTTAAGCTGCAGGAGCCATATCTGAAGAGAATCATAATTTCAAGAGGTCAAAATAGCACCACAAAGCATTCTAAAATTTTCTCCAGCCAGTTGCCAGATGTGGCTGTTAGTTGCTCCTCATTTGGAGCCCTTAGAAAACTCAACTTTTCTGTGTCTTCTTGTGGTGGAAGCATGGTGAAGACCTCTACATAGGCTCCAAATATTCCAGTGTATCTTTCTCCAGTGTGGATATCCTCTAAAAGTGGAGATTTCAGTTCCCAGAATTTCTCTAAGCTTTGCTATTGTTGGAAACTTTAGGAGTTGAAGCCAAAACATGTACCAAATGTCCAGGTTAAGTCAATCTGTCTGCAAGTGCCTTCTTTATATTATCCACTCCCTGTGTTTTAAGGTGCCAGAAATCTCTTGAATAAAAAGGTAAGAAAATAATGATGTATGCCATTTTCAAACTACTATTTTCTGATATAAAAATATGTGTAATGTGGAAAATTGGTAAAGTGAACATTTAAATAAAGGCAACTTCAATCATTGGAAGCACAATCTAAATCTAACCTAAGAGACTGAAAATGTGAAACCTAGCAACATTCGTGTCTCAGCTTTGCAATCGTCTCATTGCAACTCTAAGTTGCAATTAAAATCCATTTGATGGAGGTGGGTGGATTGTATTTTGATTTGGGTATCACCAATGTCTGTGAGCTTCCTAATTAATTGCACATATGTAAGAATTCAAAATCTATTGATTGTCTATAGTTTATGTACTAACAATACCCCCAGTTGTGTACAGGGAGAGCAAATGAGTCCCTGTTTCAACTCTCTTTCCTCCTCCGGCCTTAGAAAGGACAAGTTCTAGGACTCCTGAAAGTTGGCTAAAAGCCAAAAGCTGCCATGTAGCAATGAGTCAATGTTGGGTCCCAAAGCAGGAAAGCACTAGTAAACAGGCAAACTGAGACAGAGGTGAAGATTAAAGCTGAGCTGGAGAAAATGAGCAGTGGGCTTAAACAGTGTCTGTATAGCACAGACAGGATGCTTACACAGAACAGGAGGTGCTCAAGCAATGTCTGTGTATGTCATGTCAGATGGGGATTGATCCTATGTTCATTGATTAGGTAATTACTTCTGCAATATAGGTGGAGCCATTACAGAGTTTTGGCATACAGAGAAAATCAAAGACTAGTGGTGCTAGGATCCTCCCCCCTTCCCCCCCCATTTGACATTTGTCTGAATAAAGACACTCTCCCAGGCAAATGCTATAGAATTTGATCATAAATCCATAAATTCACTCACTATTATGAAGATGTGGGCATTTTGTGAAAGCAAATGGCTGCACGTACTGTATCTTTTCTGTGTATGTACACACTCACACACAAATACATAGGACAGGACAGGACAGGACAGGACAAGGTAGGTAGATAGATAGATAGATAGATAGATAGATAGATAGATAGATAGATAGATAGATAGATAGATAGATAGATAGATAGACAGACAGACAGACAGACAGACAGACAGACAGACAGACAGACAGATGCTAAGCTGTAGGTGGAGGAGCTAGCATTCTCCTAGTTCTTCAAATAATATTTACCTTCAATGCAGTTAATAAATTTGTGTTAGGGGTTAAATAAAATTAAAGAAATAGGTAATTTTGTTTGCTTTGTACTGCACTTAACAAGGGGTTATATTTAATAATCTAAATGGAATCTTTCAATTTTATGATTCTACACTAATTTATTTATTTATATATTAATTAATTTTCTCTCTAGCCTTTCCTCCTGAAGCTCATGATGAAATCAATAAAATGCTATTTCTTCCTCATAGCTGTAACCATGTGAGGTAGGTTGGTCTGATATGTATTGTGTGGCTCAAAATAGCCCTGTGGGTTTCCAAAATTGGGGGTGGATTTGAACTTGATGCCCTATAGTTCTTGTCTAATACTTTAGCCATCATTCCATAGTGGAAGCAAGGGCCTTAAGCTTATACTTCCTGGGCACTCTATGGAAGTATAGAGACTGTGAAATGGTTATACTGCTTGCAAGCTTTGAAATATACTATCCTAGGTCTTTTTCTGCTATTTTGTTTTGGATATAGTTTTTAACCATTTTGGTTGTATTTTAACAGTTTTATTTTTAACTGTTTGGCTTTTGTTATTTTAGCTATGCACCTAGAATATGTGAAATGGATGGCTTTGGACTCAGTAGCATCTCTATTCTGCTCTATGCATTTCTATTTTGCTTTATTCTGGAAACTGAAGACGTATCTTAAAAGCAAATTGGGTGCTTTATTAGAGGTGGCTAAAAATGAAGCAATCCGAAGCAAGAATCATTTTTATGCTGTCAAATATTAGGTCTTTATTTTCTTCCAGCGTGACCTGCTTTTTGAAATGCTGTAAGGATGCAATTAATATTTAATGTTCTCATCCAAAACAAAAGAAATCTAAGCATTTAAGCAATCAACCATGCTAAGGGCATCACAATCTGATGTGCTAGTTGTGCACCACACAAGTGTGCTCCCTGAGTGGGGCTCCAGTTGGAAGTAAAAAAAGAGAGAGGAGATACAATATGAACAATACAGGTTCTCCAACTTCATGCATGAACACTTTGCTCTTGTATCATGATATAGCAAGGCTTCACATAATTAGAATTATATTTAATATTTTTGAACATTAAAAAATGTTTGAGAATAGCTAAGTGGAATTCTGCACAAGGGCACCTTGTGCGTCATTAGTGGCCCTGAAGCATGGAAGTAAATCATTGATAACTAGAATTTGCAGTAGTAGATAACCAATTCAGTATAGTATTTTTAGTAAAGGGCATTTCCTGCTGAAACCAAGTTATTTTAGCACTATAATGCCTATGATTGTGAAGTTTTCACAATTTAACACATAGTTCGTACAATATTCATAGGAAAGACATTCATCCAGAGTGCCTTTTTTTCCTGTAACTCTTCGTGGGATTGTCAAATTCTGTTTATTTTTTAAAAAAATCAAATGCCCAATTTTTGGACCTTCAGAAATATTAGTACTGCTGTATAACAGAGAAAATATCAGAAGTTAGATTCCAAGCAATCTCATTTTGCCATTCAACACAAAACTGCATGAGTGGGTGAGCACAGTGGGTTAGGGTGGAATTGGGGATGACTCATTCAAGTGCAGTGTTTTGTTCCAGAAACAGCATCACTGCAGTATGTGGCCACGTCTGTATAATAATCCGTGCTTCTCCTTGTTGATGCTACATCGGGTTATCAAAATGTTAAGATAATTCCACACCTAATTCACATGGAAATTTGCCAGGGAGTAGGCACATCGACAGGAGTACTTCTACAAGCAAACAAATGTCCTGACACAGAAATGTCATGAAGTCGTATGTTGAAGTGCGAGTGTTTCCATAGTTTTGATTTATTACATTACCCTTACAACTGTTTACTATGTAAAAATGTATATTTGCAAAAAGCAAAATAAGATTATTCTCATATAAAGAAAACTGCACTCATCCAGAATCTAAAAACAGGAGGTATAATGGGTCTCTCCTTTTTCTTTTCTCTTTTCAGTTTCTCAGAGATGGCAGTGGGAAGGGGATTAGATAAAATATAGGATAAACGGTCATCCTTAATTGAAAGATGACCCTAATTTAGAAAGGTGATTTTTATATAAGCTAATATTTTCTTCATTTTGTAATATTTTTCCCCCTACAGTGCATGAAAAACAATAAAACTCAAGGAACACAAATAATTTATACAGAGACATGTGGATTTTTAAAATTTAATTCTCTTAAGAATTAAATACTTGCACAAATCTCTTCAGCTCTAATCAGCAAAACTCAACCTGTTCACTGTGGCCAGATTGTGCCTATCATGAGTATTTCATATAGTCAAATACATAACAATTTGGTCGTAAGGGTTAACGCTTCAGGGATCCAAAATCAGCACATTAAGGATCATATACAAAGTATATTTCATGCTGAGATTTCAAGTAATGGAATTCCTCCAGTAAGACACTCCTGTTAGTAAAACACTGACAGAGTTTTAAAAATGTTGATGAAGAGAAAGATGCTGACTTTCTTCCATATTCTCTGAGCAACTGTGGATTTCTCTACATGATATTATTTTCTACATGATAATATTAACTGTGTCTTAAGAACAGCTTCCTGAACCTCAGAACCCTGATAATGTAGTGTTAGAAAAGAGCCTTTATTTATCAAATAGATGATAAGTAGAGATAGAGATAGAGAGATAAGAGATGGATATGTAGATATATAGATATTGACTCTTTTCAGAATGCATTAGTTTATTTACAGAAACTTATCCATCCCATTCAAACTGTTGTGAAAATGCTAATGGGATGTCATTGCCTCTAAATTCCTTTATTTTCATATTGTTAAAGATAACCCAGCAATTATTGGAAGACTGCTTCATCAGTCCTTTTAAGCTTCATGCTGCTTGTTTTGTACTAGCTGGAATTTCCAAATTGTTTTCAAAGACAACTCCAAATAATGTGTATTACACTGTTATGATCATAAACAAATGAAAAAATATTTGGTAAACTTTGAATCTCAGATGAAAAGCCAAGGAGACTCAAAGAGTCATTAAGAAAAAGCTATCTCTGAAGAATCCAGCAGTACCTGAAAGTCTGGAATAATTTCCTTATTTCTAATAAATAAGTTATTATAGTGCTTAGCTGGAGAACAAAGTAGTCTGTTGGCTCAACAGGATGCATTGTCAAGAATTAATGGAAGACTTTTGATTTCCTTTGACTCTTCAGGAAAATTATCAAAACTCTTCTCCAGCGCAAAGGGTGTATAAAATTGTTATCAGGAATTTCATTATAAGGAAAGGCTCAAGTTATATTTTATCCAGTTCCAAATGTCCACTCAAAAATTAATTCAATGAGTGCATAATGTTCACTGGATATTAAAGTGTGTGTGTGTGTGTGTGTGTGTGTGTGAGAGAGAGAGAGAGAGAGAGAGAGAGAGAGAGAGAGAGAGAGAGAGAGAGAGAAACCCTACTAGTCATGAAGTCCATATATAGGAACTATTGTTCTGTAGTGATTACAATATTTGAGTCCACATTTGGCCATGAAGCTCCTCAGATGAAATTCAGCTTATATCTTTCCCTTATAACAGCTGACTTGTTGCAAGTATAAAATGAGGGCTGATCCTATATATGCCACCTTGAACTCTTGAACTCTTCAAAGAAAAAGTAGAATTTTCACTTTGAAACTTTAATCCCCAACACACATTCTGCCTGAAATCCCCAGTTTGCAGGACAAGTAGAAGGTAAAACTTGATTGACATTAGGCAGCTGTTTTCACATCCCCTCCTCTTTCTTGTTCTTGATCATCATTATGATATCATCATGATACTTCTTTATCATGTATCTCCACAATCATATTCATAATAGAAAATTGTAGCATACACTTAGTAACAACAACACTGGCTTATGTATTTCAGGGCCAAGTACAAAGCAGTTAACCACTGTTGTTTCTGAGAGTGAAATTTGCTACAGTTTTTTTGGGGGGGGGAAATACAAAGCAGGACAAATCTCACCCCACTATATGAGCAAGTTAAAGCTGCTGATGGAGCTTATACTGAAAATTTCTAGCAGCCATTAGAAAAGTCAGTGCTGCAGTCTGATTTGATGTAGTTCTCTTAACAAAAAGCTCTGGTTCTTGTTTAAGACAAAGCCACCATATCATTGCTTTGGTTTAGGCTTAGTGTCACCAAGTCTGTTCAACAAACCATGATTTTAAAACACTGGCTTGGCATTAAGTATAAATGAAACCAAGAAGTATGATAATAGAGTATGTTAATCAGGAACTTTCCTCCCCTCTGCAAAAAATCACTAGTGATTTATGGACACTTAGAAAGTCACACTATGTGTTGTCCAAAACATGCAGGAGACTCATGAAAATATGTTTTCAATTTCTTTGTAGAGTCCATAGCCAAGGGCAGGCAAAAATCTGCTCTTGGTGTGTTTGCACAATCCAGAAAAATAGAGTTTCTTTTACTAAGTTGTTCAGGGCTTGCTCGGTTTAATGAAATTCCATAGCTTGCATGCACAGATGTTATTCTTTTCAGATGGTGGGGTGGGACCAACCTGAAGCTTGTACATAAGCACAGATGATCACTATCTTCTATGCTGAGAAGCTGCATGACTCTTATTATTTATAACAAGGCCTTGGAAACTTGTGATGGCTTCTCATTAACCATCTGCTTTTTTCCAGATTATTTTCCCCAGGAATCAATGGAGCTATTGCAGATGCATTTTTAAAAAGGCCTGGCAAATCGCAGCTGGGCTAAGAATGAGTTAATATTAAATCTCAAAAAAGGGCTGATTATTATAAGCCTTGTTTTTTATTTCCCACCATGTTTGCCATCTCAGTTTTAACTCCAGAACCCAACGAACAACTTTAGATATGCTCACTAGCAATATTCAGGGGACTTGCATATTGAACAGCACAGCAAGCTGGTAGATTACTACCCAGTTATCATGACCCTCCTCACTCATAGCCCGGTCGACGCCTTGGTGGAGGCCTGGGAAAGGGCTGCCACCGAGGCGCTCGACCGTGTTGTACCCTTGCGACCCCTGACCTGGCGCAGATCCCGATGGGCTCCATGGTTTTCTGTGGAGCTCCGGGAGATGAAGCGTAGGAGATGGGGTCTAGAGAGCTGTTGGAGATCCAGCCGATCCGAATCTGACCGATTGCAGTTAAGAATCTTTATAAGGTCTTATCTTGCAGCGATGAGGACAGCAAGGGCTAATTACTTTGCTGACCTCATCGCGTCCGCAGATAATCGCCCGGCCGCCCTGTTTAGGATGACTCGCTCCCTTCTCAACCGGGAGGTGAGGGAGGAACCCTTACAGGGGCGGGCCGAGGAGTTTAGTCATCATCTGATGGACAAAATCACTCAGATCCGGACTGGTTTGGACTCTGACTGGGCAGAGTCTGACGTGGAGGAATCGGACGGTCTTGAGCGTGTTATCTGGACTGAGTTCGATCCTGTTTCCCCTGATGATGTGGACAGGATGATGAGGAGGCTGAGCTCCACCACCTGTTTGTTGGACCCGTGCCCCTCCTGGCTGGTTTATGCGGCTCGGGAGGAGACACGAGGCTGGTTCCAGGCAGGAATAACTGCTTCCTTGAAGGAGGGTATCTTCCCCGCCGCCCTGAAGGAGGTGGTGGTGAGACCCCTCCTCAAGACGTTTGCCCTGGACCCGGCTGTTTTAAATAACTATCGTCCGGTCTCCAACCTTCGCTTTTTGGCGAAGGTTGTTGAGAATGTGGTGGCGGATCAGCTTCCTCTGTTCCTGGATGAAGCTGATTATCTGGACCAGTACCAATCGGGTTTCAGGCCCGGGCACAGCAGCACGGAGACGGCATTGGTTGCGCTGGTGAATGATGTCTGGCGGGCTTGGGACAGGGGTTGTTCCTCTGTCCTAGTCCTATTAGATCTCTCAGCGGCTTTCGATACCATCGACCATGGTATCCTACTGCGGCGTCTCAGGGGGTTGGGAGTGGGAGGCACTGTTTTGCAGTGGTTCTACTCCTATCTCCTGGGCCACTCGCAGTCGGTGTTGACGGGAGGGCAGAGGTCCGCCCCGAGGCCTCTCGTTTGTGGAGTTCCTCAGGGGTCGGTTCTCTCTCCCCTCCTGTTCAACATCTATATGAAGCCGCTGGGTGAGATCATTCGTGGTTTCGGGGTGGGGTATGATCAGTATGCTGATGATACCCAACTTTTCTTCTCCACCCCAAACCAACCCAGTGATGCCCTCGCCGTGATGTCCCGTTGCCTGGAGGCAGTCCGGGTCTGGATGGGGAGAAACAGGCTTCGTCTCAATCCTGCCAAGACTGAGTGGCTGTGCATACCGGCATCTCGGGTTACCCAGACTATTCCATCTTTAACAATGGGGGGTGAGGTGTTACCCCCCGTTGATAGGGCTCGCAACTTGGGCATCCTCGATTCACGGCTCAATTTTGAAGATCACATAGGAGCCGTGACCAGGGGGGCTTTTGCCCAGGTTCACCTGGTGCGCCAGTTGCGACCCTATCTGGACTGAGATGCCCTATGCACAGTCACTCATGCGCTCGTGACCTCCCGTTTAGGCTACTGCAACGCTCTCTACATGGGGCTGCCCTTGAGGACCACTCGGAGGCTTCACCTGGTGCAGAATGCGGCCGCACGAGTTGTGATGGGGGCTTCCCGATACTCCCATGTAACACCTCTACTCCGCGAGCTGCATTGGCTTCCGGTTGCCCTTCGGGTGAGATTCAAGGTGCTGGTGATGACCTATAAAGCCCTAAATGGCTTGGGTCCGGGTTATCTGAGGGAACACCTGCTGCCGGCATCAAGCTCCCTTTGTCCCGTGCGCTCCCACAGGGAGGGCCTTCTCAGGATACCGCTGGTTAGGGAATGCCGGCGGGTTATTCCCAGGGGAAGAGCGTTCTCTGTGGGCACGCCGGCCCTATGGAACCAGCTCCCCATGGAACTTAGGACTGCCCCCGACCTTTGCTCATTCCACAGGGACCTGAAAACTTGGCTCTTTGAGCGGTCTGGCCCAGGCTGAGGGGTTTTAATTTTTATTAGGCTTTAGTTTTAAATTTCGGGGACTTTATTTAATTGATTGTTTCAATCTGATTTTAATTTTTGTATGTTTGTTTTAATCTTCCCTGTACACCGCCCTGAGTCCTCCGGGAATAGGGCGGTATATAAATTTAATAAAATAAATAAATAAATAAATAATTTTCAAAAGACATTTGCTTTGTGACAATGAGAAGGACTGATGCTGTTTCA
Organism: Vipera berus; assembly: GCF_964194415.1. Taxonomy (NCBI): domain Eukaryota; kingdom Metazoa; phylum Chordata; class Lepidosauria; order Squamata; family Viperidae; genus Vipera; species Vipera berus. The sequence continues at coordinate 191,171,294 of NC_138203.1, forward strand.
AAAGCACCAGATTTATTTAAGTATAACAATTATATTTTGTACTATACATTCACCAAGGCGCTGTAGTTCAAATCTGCCACAAATATAGGACGCTCACTGAGTAGTCCTTTGGATCTGGACCCTTTACATGCTACATGTCATGTTGCTTTAGATCTTATATGAGAGAAGAGAAAATCTGAGATTTAGTATACAAATTATGAATTTGAACTATTCTTTTTAGCTTAGCAAGGTAATGAGCAGTATGTTACTTCTGATAGCATGCTGCTTTACTTAAGTATCAAAACAACCAAATAGAGAAAGAGCCATTGCATGGCGACAAGTTAAGTTTTTACATAAAAATAACTCCAGTATATAAAAATACGAAAGCTGAATCCAAGTGTAACTCCACTATGACTTAGCAGTGTTACCCATCTATCTATGAATTATTTGTGCACTAGGGGTGTTAAAGATGAAATCTTTGTTGGGTTGTAATTTCACCTTCCTTCCTAGGAAGGAAGAGTACTGGATGGCTCAGCTGAATTAAGAACTTGACAAACTTTACTTGGTTGGTTCAAAAGCAACTCAGACTCATTCAATGCAAAATACTGGAAACTGTTTTTCTACAAAATCTTGGATACCACAACAGATGAATGTTGATCCTGAACAAAACCAACTTATAAAGGAGAATATTTATAGGTCAGGATTGAAATGAGGGCTCCTTGGTGCTCTCTGAGCTTGCTTTTTTTTCTTGCAGACGTTTCATTACCCAAACTAGGTAACAACATCAGTGTACCAACTTACACACGATATATTTGAAGAAGCTCAATACTACTTGGTAGCTAGAAAAGATGAAAACCTGGCTCCTGATTAGGATTGCAGTTTGAATCAACCTGAATCAACCTTTGCTAGTGCAAAGATATTAAGATGTTCAGCCAAACATAATCCTTCCATTATTCCTTAATGTTACTTCCTTCCATTGCAGTTCCAACAAAAATGAGCACACCTATCCATCAAAATGTCAGTTTTGCAATTCAGATTGCTTCACATGGCAGCTGTATTAATGTGGTGCACACCATCTGTGTACTGTATACTATTTTTCCAGTACTAAAAACATAAGAATTTCACAGATCAACTACTTCACTGTGCTTTACTTGGGGCTGCCTTTGAATAAATACTTGAAAGCTGCAATTCATTTAGAGTGTAGCAGCCTTGAAAGTGGGAGATCATGAGATCAAGTCCCACCTTAGTCATAAAATCCAGTCTCTGAGTCTAACTCACTTTGTAGGGTTGCTGTTGTGGGGCAAATAGAAGGAAGAAGATGTGTTGAGCATGTTCACCACCTTGAGTTATTTGTAAAAATAATAAAGACAGCATATAAACAAACAAAACATATTGCTTGGCATCTAAATATCTCCAGGACCACTTATACCAGAAAGCAACTGTCCAGTATGGGCAGGGCTAAGTGAATTTTGACTCTCCAGAACCAAACAACATCAGAAGTAAGGTGCTAGGAAGTGCTGGGTTTTGGAGGTATGTGTTTTGTTATTGTCACCCTTTCCATATTCTTGAAGTTTGTCAAATTCATATGGATGATGTTGTCTATAATGCTCAGATATCATGCCTGTGATGTTCTGTTGTGGAGCTTATTTTACTGTTTTTATGTGTTTTCTATATTTCTAAACCTCTTCAAATTGGCCAGAGTAAGTAGTTTAGAGACATTTTATTCATTTACTTACTTACTTACTACACTTGTATGCCACTGAATCATTGTGACTTGTGGCAGCTTCCAATGGGAAAAAAATACAATAAAGGATCTACGGTAGTGTTATAAATGTACACATACATGTAAGTAAATGAATTTAGCCTACAGTCCCTATAATGCCAAAACTCTAAGGCAGCTCATAAATCAAAATGCTACAATAATAGTAACAGTTAAAATAAATCATAATAAAACATAATAATCATGATGAACAATCATATCCCCAAATCCTTCAGATCAGCTTTTGTTAGCTTCCAGGAAGGCTGTTACCAAGGGAACCATCTAAGATATACAGGGAAACTTGCTAAAGTATAGACTCCATGGCTGAAAAATATTTTGTAGCTTAGCCTCCCTCACCGATAAAAATGGAGACCACCACCATGTCTCCTGGGGGGGGGGTAGGTTGGAGTTGGCACTGTCGTAGTAAGCAGTCTTGCAAGTATTTTGGTTTTAAGCCATGACAATCAAACCACACATTTTGACCTGCACCCAGAAATCTAATGCAAAGCCAGAAGACATGTGTAATGTGATTGTAGCAATCAGTGACATACAGCAAGGGAGAAGTTGCATTTTGCACTAACAAAGAGCCGTGGTGGCACAGTGGTTAGAATGCAGTACTGCAGGCTAACACACTGCTCACTCCTGGAGTTCAATTCTTAGCGGCTTAAGGTTGATTCATCCTTCCATCCATCCTTCCTCCATCCTTCTGAGTTCAGTAAAATGAGGACCCAGATTGTTAGGGCAATATGCTGACTCTGTAAACCACTTAGAGAGGCATGTAAAGTACCATGAAGTGGTATATAAGTCTAAGTGCTATTGCTAACTGCAATTTCCAGTGGCCTTCAAAAGCAAACCCAAATAGAGCATAGTGGTGTAATGAGGGCATGAGTCACTGTAGCCAAATCCTCTTGCTCCAGAAAAACTATAATCAGCAAATAAAAATAAATAAATAAAAAGTACCCCCTTCTTAGAATTGCACCTTCAAACTGGCCATCCAAAGGCTTCTGAGAAATCAAGAAGCAAGATCTGAGCAAGAGCACCATCCCAGGCATACATCCCAGCAGGTGATTTCTCTATATGTTTTGAAGTAAAATATAGTGCTATAACTACCAATTATTGATTGACTTACTATTGATAAATTTGTCTCATTCTCTTTTAAAATCAGAAGCAACAGGTCTCATTTCCAACTGCATCCAAAGAGGAACATGGGCTGTTGGGCAGATGGCCCAGTTTATAGTGGTTTTAGCTGTCAGCCAGGTCCCATGTGAGAATTGCTTTGAACAGTTTGGGCACTCCATCACTGGTATGGTTATGGATAGTTTTTGTCATTTTGAGTGATAGCATCCAACAGATCCACCAAACTGCCTAGTAACCTTAACTTGTTTCATAGTTTGTCTCCTGGGGAAATAGATAAGGCTCTTGAATGTCTTTGTCTTACCTCTTGTATTCTGGATCCCTTCCCAGTTTCAGTTATGAGGGTTTCAAAGGATTCCGTTTTATTAATAATCACCCAGACCATTGTTTCTTTGGTGCAGGCAAGTTTTTCTGAATTCCATAACACAACATGGTGGTGAGGCCCTCACTTAAAAGCCATTTTTGGATCTGATAGCTTATATAGAATATTTCATATTAAGCCAGCTTGATGAACAAGGTGATGATGATGCAAATCTAGCTGATACCATTACCGAGATTCTTTTCAATCTAGGTTTAGAGTTAAATTTGGCATCTTTCTACAACTTAAAAGTAAAGGTAAAGGTTCCCCCGCACATGCGTGCTAGTCGTTTCCGACTCTAGGGGCCGGTGCTCATCTCCGTTTCAAAGCCAAAGAGCCAGTGCTTGTCTGAGGACGTCTCCGTGGTCATGTGGCCGGCATGACTAGACGCTAAAGGTGCACGGAGCGCTGTTACCTTCCCACCAGAGTGGCCCCTATTTTTCTACTTGCATTTTTACGTGCTTTCGAACTGCTAGGTTGGCAGAAGCTGGGACGAGTAACAGGCGCTCACTCTGTTACGCGGCACTCGGGATTCGACCCACCAAACTGCCGACCTTCTGATTGACAGGCTCAGCGTCTTAACCCACTGAGCCACCATGTCCCTTTCTACAACTTAGGAGGTGCTAAAACATATATTTTCACTCAGGTCTTTTGCCTTTATTGGCTCCATGTTACAAGTGTGTTAAGTTTTAGGGTTTTAATATTTCTAATTTTCAGTGACGGTCTCATGATAGTTTTTATTACATTACAGCAAGTCATGCAGAGCTACTAGAGAATGGGGGGGGGAGTTTAGATACATTTTTGTAAATAAATAAAAGTTGGCAGCCATCATTGCATTATGTTTGGTGAATTCCTCCAGTTTAGTATGCATTCTGCAAAAAATAGTTCTACATATAAATATGCATTTGTCTGTTACACAATGTGGGCAGGGATCTGCTCTTTTTTCTTTGTTTGCTATTCTGGAATTTAGATTAAAAGAAAAAAGAAAACAATTTTAGAGATCCTTATTATAGTCAGAGTGACTAATAATTAATTCCTAGTTTACTTTTCTATTTCCATGATTCCCTGGCCTAGTAAGAAAAAGCTGTTTTCATACAATGCCTTTCCTTTGGCTGGCTTTCCTCAGTTCTTCAATAGTTCTTAAAGTTTGTGTGTGGCTTAAAATTTACAGGTTTTTTTTCCCCTCTCCTCCTATTTTTAGGATCTGGAATTAAAACAGCAACTAAGGCTGTCATGTTGTCAATCTCCTGAGAGGCAAGGAGAGGTTGTTTACTACAGGATATTATTTTGGGGCTTTGTCCAGTCCACTTTTAGATGACATAGTTTATGAGGTATCTATCTTTTCCCTGGTGAGAGCGAAGAATTCACTCTAGGCATTTTCAAAGCAAAGTTTCCCTTACATTATTTCTGCAGCATCGGCTTTGAAGAGGTATTATTAAAACGGCTAAGTATTATTGCTACCTCTTGTGTTAAAAAGCCATTTTTCTATCAAATCTTCCAAGAGAAGTGTATCTTCCCTACAAGCTGGCCAAAAAAAAAAGATGATTCTGGAATCGAGGAAGCGAGGTCCTTCTGCTATTTTTCTCGTGCTTTCACTTGGTGTCCAATTTGGGACTCGTTCTGGGTTACTGTAATCAAACCCCAAATGGCATTGCTCCGCAGTTCTTTCAACAACTCAACATGCCTGCCTTTGTCCTGGCCTTGTTTATTCTGAGTTTCTAGGAATGTTCAAAGGCTCGGTAGCAATTGGCTTGTTTTGCAGGATTTATGGCATCTGACTGCAAAATGTGATAAGCACTCTACAGATAACAAGCCAATATTGAACTGCTGTCTCCTCTCCCCTTCCTCAAGTGGAAGAGGCATCTCTTGCAAAATAGAACAATTTGGGCCTACGCAGCAGCTTGCAATGCCTTTATTTCACAAGAGAAAATAAGCATGTAAAGTAAATCAATCCCCAAAGAAGCAAATATGATCAGCATTAAAACTGATGCAGCAATAAGAGAAAGCAAGGACACAGAAACTTGGGCCAGGCTTAATTGTCTTCTCTCCTGCAGAAGGAACTTGCACTCCGAATTCTGTCACCAGCCAGAGAACCAAAGGTAGTTGGGAGAATTTTATCATACTTATTTAATTTATTGATCTGATAGCTTGCACATCTCGAAAGAGTTTGGGCAGGTTGCAAGAAGTTAAAATTGTGAAAAACCAACAAGAGTATTAATCAAAATTATCAAAACAACAGTAATATAAATCAACAGTAATAAATCAACCTTTTTTATTTTTTAACCTCAGATACCCAAAAAATTTCGAGCTGAAAGTTTGGGGAAGAAAAAAAAAAGATTTCATACATTTAGAGAAATTAGAGACGAGAGATCAAGAAGGGAAAGGGAAGGAGTCAAGGGTAACTTTCCCCATCTACAGTAGATGCTTTCAAGGACACATGATCAATTTGGATTATTTCAAGTCAAACACAATAGCATCCTTTATTTTTTCAGTCCTGGACTGGCAAACGCAAGAGGATATGGTCTCTTTACCCTAAAGAGGATATCCATGGCTCGGTTTGATTTGATGAGTTATAAACCAACTATAGTGAGATCACTGGAGATCAAATGGAACTGATAGTGTAAGAGAAGACAAGCATTTCCTGAAGTATCAGCAGAAACCACCAGCTTGTTCTGTCATCTTATGTAATAGGATGCCAGCCTGCAGCAGCCGTGCAAATTATCCTATGCAGGAAGTCGAATCATAAGAATGTAATGCTTTATTTCTACAAAGAAAAAAAGAAGAAAAGAAAGAAAAGGAAAGAGATAATGTACTACCTTTCACAAGGAGGTACAGTTAGACTGCGTGTTTGAGCCATAACTGCTAGTTGTGAAATGCTGGCTGGATTGTAATAGCAGAAAAGAAACTCTTTTTTTATTGAAAAGTTTTACAATACATTTTTTTAAAAAGACAAAACCCCTCCCAACCCCCTCCCCTCTCCCCAAACCTCCCCAACACCTCCCTCCCCTCCCCCTCCCCCTTCCCCAACTTCCCAGAGCTCAATACAGGGTATAAAAATACAAACAATCATAATCTACCTTATGCAAACAACAATAAAATATTAAATCTATTGCACTTTAACTCTTATAAAATAACTACAAGCAATTTAAATATCACATCAATACTTATTCAAATGCTAAATGAAACTTTTTAGTCCCATATTTATTCTGGATATAATCAATCCATCTTCTCCACTCCACAATATATCTCTTTAACAAGGAATTTTTCACCCAACTGAGAGAATTAACTGGCATCCATTCCAGGATAGTTCTCTATTGTCTTGTCTTAGATACTGGATTGTTGTTTATCATACGCTCAGATGTTTATTGGTGGCTAGACATGTGCACGTTTTTAAGGCTAGCAGTATTTTAAATACCAAAAAGGGGGGAAAAAATAAAGAGCTGCTCTGTGACATAACAGATTTACTTGGAAACCGTGATCTATTTTCCAAGAACAAGCTTTTATTTCTCTCCCCTGACTCACTCCCTGATTTTAAATTACCTTTTACAGGTAGTCCCCATTTAACATCCACAACTGAAACTGGCAACTTGGTTGTTAAATGAAGCGGTTGCTAAATGAAACTGTCTCTGTGCTTATGATCTTATTTCAGCTTTCCTTTGCTTTATAGATCGGCAAAGGTCATAAAAATAAATAATGGCCTTAAAGTTTCTTTTTCATCATTGCTGTAACTGCAAGCATTTACTAAGTGAAGACCACCTTGCTTAAATTACAAAGGAAACCATGGCTCTACCCAAATTTAACTTACTGTACTTGCAAATGTATAAACTCAATAATAAATTCAGGCTATTCATTTGTACTTAATCTAAGACACCTTCATGCAGAGCTTTAAAAATACTCAGCTGATTTCTTCTCTTTTTTTTTGAAAAATGAGATGCATTAGTTTGTATCCACTGAATCCATACATTAGGAAAAGCCATTCTGCTGATATGTGAAAAACTGGTTCGCTCCCCAATTGATGAATTCCCTCCCACACCGGCAGCATCTTTGGAAAGTCTCTGACGGTGTAAGAATTTCCCCAAACAATGTCCTTCAGATACCTTGGAATTGCAATTACCTGCTTACTGGGAAAGAGGAGAATTAGGGAGGAGCTATAGAGGAGAATTAGAGAGGAGCAGTAGTGGTGCAGTGGTTAGAATAGAATAGAATAGAATAGAATAGAATAGAATAGAATAGAATAGAATAGAATAGAATAGAATAGAATAGAATAGAATAGAATAGAATAGAATAGAATAGAATAGAATAGAATATCTTTATTGTCATTGTGTAACTCACAACGAAATTAAGTGCTGTCCACAGTGCACAAGTAAAACACAAGTAAAAAATACAAAATAAGAACACACATTATATACACAGTATTGCAGGCTAACTCTGCCAACTGCCAGCAGTTTGATTCTCACCGGCTCAAGTTGACTCAGCCTTCCATTCTTCCGAGGTCAGTAAAATGAGGACCAAGATTGTTGGGGAAAATAGGCTGACTCTGTAAATCACTGTAAGGCACTATGAAGCTGTGTGTAAGTCTAATTGCTATTGCTATTGCTATAATCCAGAAGGCTGGAGGTCTCTAACCTGGGAAATATTGGACTAGAACCAGCTTCCTAATGCAAATCTGGACTGATAGGTTTGTGAGACTCATACAGAAAGTTTATTTATTTAGCTATTACTCAAATTCATATGCCTGCCCATCTCACCTAAGGCGACTGGGTGGTACAGAACAATAGATACAAAGCAAAGATATAAAAACAGCAAATACAAGTATGAAAGTGCCAAATTGGGAAAGGCCATCCTAAGGCCAACTTGCCTTAGAATGCAATGGAAGTCTTTAAAAAAATTATTAATGATTTTTTTTTTAAAAAAAGGAAGATTAAAAACTAATAGATACTAAGAAAATGAAAAGAAAAAGAAAGAACTCAGAGAAAACTATGTGTGAAAAGTGAGAAGCTTCCAATATTCTTTTCAGCAGTTAACAGTATAATTATGGTAACCTCTCACTCTATGGTTAAAACATAGCTCTCTTCTTTCTATAATCATGTCTAATTATCAAAATCATAAATCGTAATTTCTTTTCTTTTCTGGGGCTGTTGAAATATGGGGATGGAAAAATGGCTATTCAAGAGAATATAGCCACTTTTCTGAAAGATAGATCTTTTTCAAAAACAGGCATGATTTCGACTTCAAAGAACATTGCTACTAAGGTTTCTAAGGTAGAGATATTAACAAAGACTTTTTTGGATCATAATCCTGTAAATTTGGTTTATAAAAGGAAATCTAGTACAGGAGCCTTGGTGGAGCAGTGAGCTAATGCCTCCTTAAGTAACACCAGCTGCCTGCAATTAGTATAGGTTCGCATCCCACCAGGCTCAAGGTTGACTCAGCCTTCCATCCTTCCGAGGTAGGTAAAATGAGGACCCAGATTGTTGGGGGCAATTAAGCTGACTTTGTAATAATGCCGCTTGGGGGGGGGGGCGAAAGCCCTAATAAGCAGGCATATACATAGAATGAAGGCTATTGCTAAGCACGTTGATTTGTGCTTAAATTGTAAGCCGCCCTGAGTCTTCGGAGAAGGGCAGGATATAAATGGGATTAAAAAAAAAAAAATCTAATTCTTTAGATGGAGACTAAATGAAATGTTGCTACAGAAAGAAGCAATAGTGGAGGATTGTAAAAAGAAACAAAAGATTTTTTAAAATAATTTAGTTAAGGAACTTATTTAAGAGCGGTTTGAGATGTAGCTAATGCTTCTAGTACAGTTATATTTATTCAATATGATAGTGAACGTACAAAGAAGAGTCAAGGGAAAATACAAGCTATTTTGGATGCAATAAGGAGAAAAGAAGAATAATGGAATTTTCCTAAGAGGATTATAAGATAGGTAAAAAAAAAGTTTTTACACAATAATTGCAATGACAATTATCAATGTTAATAATAAGACAATGGGAAAAAATAAAAATGAATTATATAAAGCAAAAAAAAGTGAGTTTGCAAATAAAAGAGAGAAGCGGCTAGCATATAAATTACAAAAAGAAAAAGAAAATAACTTGATACTGGACTTACAAGAGGGATATACTGTCTTAATGGGTAATACAGCCATACAAAAGCATTTCATCAATAGTACTCCGATTTATATAAATAAAATGACATTTTTCTACAGCTGGGGTGTCAAACTGCCGGCCCGCAGGTTGGATGTATCCAGTGCTTTTTTTGTAAAAGAAAAAGGTGCCAGAACTCACACATGTCATACAACCCGCCTTGCCTACCCTACAAGGTTCCATCCAAAAAAAGGTGCCGAAACTCTGTTCTGAGCGTTCTATGACAAAAAAAGCCCTGGATGTATCATAGCAAAACCACGCCCACCCCATTGCCGGCAATGGAAAAAAAGCCACGACACGTCACGACACGTCACATGATGTTACAAGTTTGACAGCCCTGCTCTAGAGAAAGTAGATGAATATTTAAAGATACAAAATTTATTGAAGATTACAGAGGAATGGAGACCGATAATGAATAAATCCAAAACAATAAGGGAAGTTTCTGAAGCTATAAAAAAAAGATTAAACAGAAAAAGTGCCTGGATTGAGGGGCTCATCAAATTCTTATTATAAATATTTTGAAGATGAAATTTTACAACCTTTATGTGATGAATTATTTACTAGAGGGAGGAAAGATGCCAGAGAATTGACAAAAGGGCAATATAACATGAGGAACAAGATTTGACTTTGCCTACTGGACAGCCATTTGCCTGAAATGGTATAGGGTTTCCTGCCTGAGCAGGGGGTTGGACTAGATGACCTCCAAGGTCCCTTCCAACTTATTCTTATTCTTATTCTTATTCTTATTCTTATTCTTATTCTTATTCTTATTCTTATTCTTATTCTTATTCTTATTCTTATTCTTATTCTTATTCTTATTATTATTATTATTATTATTATTACCCACGGTCTTTATTAAATACCACAACTTATTCACAACCATTCTAACTGATACTGAAAATAATTTTGCAAGAATTTATTCATGAGGAACAATGTGGGCTTTTATTTAAAGGATAGTTTAAAGGACAATGTTAGAGATGTTTTGGACATTTTGGATTATTTGGAGCAACAAAATGAAAAACAACCCTTGTTGATTTTCTTACATTAGATGCAGAGAAAGCCTTTGACAATCTGAATGGACTTTCTTGTTCAAGATTTTAGAAGATAGGAATTTTGGAGAAAACTTTATAAAATGGGTAACATTAATTTACACTTCACAGAAAGCCGAAATAATTGTTAATGAAAAACTAACAAAACCCAGTGAAATGCAAAAGGCAACAAGATATGCATGCCCACTGTCTCCTTTCTTGTTTATGTTGGTTTCTTGAAATACTGAATAGAGATATTAGACAAGATGAGAGAATTGTGGCAGTACAAGAGAGACATAAATTAAGTTTGCAGTTGAGAGAATTGTGGCAGTACAAGAGAGACATAAATTAAGTTTGCAGTTGAGAGAATTGTGGCAGTACAAGAGAGACATAAATTAAGTTTGCAGTTGACTTGATGTTGGTTCTGGAAGATCCTTCAAAGGGAATTGAACTATTAATGGGTAAATATAAAAAGATGTGGTGATCAGTAGGTTTCAAGATTAATAAAGAGAAGATGAAGATGTTAACAAAATATGTGAAAACAGAAGATCGAATAGAATTGATGACTAAAACAGGATTTAAGATTGGGAAACAGATAAAATATTTTGAAAGTTTTTATTTTATTAACTAATAAAATATTTTGGTATCACTGTGGCAAATACGAATTGTATATTATTTTTAAAACAACTTGATAAGATATGGAATGAAATTAAAAGACATGTTAAGATTTGGAAAATGACAATTGTCATTACAGGAAAGAATTTCTGTGACAAAAATGAATCTGTTGCCTAGAACGATGGGGAATTTTTTTGTTTCACACAATACCTGCTTTGACAATTGAAGCAGCATTTAAATATTGGCAAACGGATATATCTAAATCTGTATGGCAGGGCGAAAAAACACAAGTTAAATATAAGGTCATATAAAATAATAATAATAATAATAATAATAATAATAATAATAATAATAATAATAATAATAATAAGAAGAAGAAGAAGAAGAAGAAGAAGAAGAAGAAGAAGAAGAAGAAGAAGAAGAAGAAGAAGAAGAAGTTGGAAGGGACCTTGGAGGTCATCTAGTCCAACCCCCTGCTCAAGCAGGAAACCTTATACCATTTCAGGCAAATGGCTGTCCAGTCTCTTCTTAAAAACCTCCAGTGTTGGAGCATTCACCACCTCTGGAGGCAGGTTGTTCCACTGGTTAATTGTTCTAACTGTCAGGAAGTTTCTTCTTAGTTCTAGGTTGCTTTTCTCCTTGACTAGTTTTCATCCGTTGCTTCTTGTCCTGCTTTCAGGTGCTTTGGAGAATAGCTTGGCTCCCTCTTCTTTGTGGTAGCCCCTGAGATATTGGAACACTGCTATCATGTCACCCCTCACCCTTCTCTTCGTTAAACTACACATACCCAATTCCAGCAACCATTCCCTATATGTTTTGGCCTCCAGCCCCCTAATCATCTTTGTTGCTCTTCTCTGTACCCTTTCTAGAGTCTCGACATCTTTTTTACATCGTGGTGACCAAAACTGGATGCAGTATTCCAGGTGTGGCCTTACCAAAGCATTGTAAAGTGGTATTAGTACTTCAATTGATCTTGATTCTATCCCTCTGTTAATGCAGCCTAGCACTGTGTTGGCTTTTTTGGCAGCTGCAGCACACTGCTGGCTCATATTTAAGTGATTGTCTACTAGGACTCCGAGATCCCTCTCACAGTTACTACTATCGAGCAAGGTACCACCTATACTATACCTGTGCATTTGATTTTTCCTGCCTAAATGTAGAACCTTACTTTTTTCACCATTGAATTTCATTTTGTTAGATAGTGCCCAGTGTTCGAGTCTGTCCAGATCCTTCTGTATCTTAAGCCTATCTTCTGGAGTATTGGCTATTCCTGCCAGCTTGGTGTCGTCTGCAAATTTGATGAGTTCCCCATCTATCCCCTCATCCAAGTCGTTAATGAAGATATTGAAGAGCACTGGGCCCAGAACAGAGCCCTGGGGTACCCCACTACACACTTCCTTCCATGTAGATGCAGTTCCATTGAGGACCACACGCTGAGTACGGCCTGTCAACCAGCTATGAATCCATCTGGTGGTGATGCTGTCTAACCCACATTTTTCTATCTTATCAAGTAGTAGGTTGTGATCTACTTTATCAAATGCCTTACTGAAGTCCAAGTAAATTATAACTACAGCATTCCTCTGGTCCACTAATTTTGTCACTTGGTCAAAGAATGTAATAAGATTTGTCTGGCATGGACTTCCGGTGGCTCCGCGGCGACGGAGGAAGCCTTCCCGGGCTGCCCGCGGCTCAGCTGAGTGATTTTCGCCCGAAACAGCGCCGATCAGCTGTTCGGGCGAATTTGAAGCCCCCTCCTCGGGAGAAGAGGAGGGGGTGAGGCCCCAGGTAGGGGTTGAGTTCTCCGGGGCCGCCTGAGCTTGCAGCTTGGGCGGCCGAAGGATTGAACTCCCCCGTAGCCTGGGTCGCTCCCAGCTGGCCAGCGCCTCTGCTCCTGACTTTATGGAGCAGAGCCAGGCGTCTGCGACCACCCCTGCCTGAAGGAAGGACTATGGAATAAAAAGAGCAGGCAGAGCGGTACAAGAGGAAAAGGTGAAGAGGATTATTTTATTCTACTCTCGAGCTTGATGGACTTTTTAAACTCTAAGTGAAAGTGCGTCACAATTGAAAGTAAAAGATGGCGGCTAAACCTCCCCCTAAAACTCTTCGGAGTGCTGGAACTTCCCCGTTGCAACAATCATCATTGCAGGCATTGCATCCTCCTGATGTAGTGACATCGAAGGACTTACAAGTTGCTCTTGAAAAACATACCCAGGTAACCTTGGAATCAATTTTGGAATCAATGGGTGATAAATTTGCACAGATGGAGGAGAAATTGAAGAAGTTGGAGGAGAGAATGGAGGAGAGGATGGAACAGAAGTACAGGGTGATGAAGGTAGACATTTTGTCTTCAGTGTATAAAGTGGCTGAATGTGTGGAAGATTTGGATGAAAAAGTTAAAGATTCGACTCAAAAGAATGCCATATTAGAAGCAAAAGTATTGGAGAATGAAGATTTAAGACACAAAATGGATAAAGAATTGAGTCTTGCTCAATATTTCCAGATGCAGTTTGCCATTAGAATCAGAGGTTTAAAGGAGAATATTAAGGAAGATCTAAAGCAGCTGGTTTCTGAGGCTCTCGAAGTGGTATTGAATCAGCCAGCATCTGAAATAAAAGGAGGCATGGATAAAGTGTATCGTGTGAACTCATGGATTGCTAGACAGAGAAAGTTGCCTAGAGATGTGGTGGTTTATTTTACAAAAAGGGAAATTAGAGATGAAGTTATACAAGCTGCCTATGATACTAAGGTCGTGATTGCTGATCAAGAAGTTCTGGTTCTAAAAGAAATTCCTCCAAAGATTTTAAGGAGAAGGAAGGATTTTACATTTCTTGTGCAAGAGCTCAAGCAACAAGATATAAGGTTCAGATGGGAGATTCCAGCGGGGTTGATGGTGATGCATGAAGGTAAAAGGTACCGTCTGGTCACTGTGATGCAAGCGCGTGATTTTTACAATAATGTTTTAAAAGCAACCCCATTAACACTTCTGGAAGCTGCAAAGGGATCTGGAGAAGGAGAATATCAAGAGGTTGAAGATGGACAGACAGAGGAGAATGGTGCTGGAGGAGATCAAGTTATAACACTTTTGGATGATCCCAGAGAACAGAGGGTGACGCGTGCTGCTTTAAAACGATCAAAAAAGATAAAAGAACAAGATCAGCAGAAGTCTATGGAACTTTCACAACGTACTTACAGTCAAGTAGTGGGAGGTGGGAAAAGATTTGGGTGAGGAATGTAAAATTTATACAAGTTTGAAATCTAAGAGAGAATTTTTATAAAATGTTTTATAGATGGTATTTAGATTTTAAAAAGCTAAGCATGTATCTGAATTATTAGCCTAAATGTTGGAGGTGTGGTGATAAAGATGTAATATATTTTCATATTTTCATATATGGTAGACTTGTAAAAAGGTCAAGGCTTTTTGGATAAAAGCCTGATGGAATATACTAAGTTGATGTTGAATTTAATTACGGGGATAGTACTGGAAAGAGGAACTGCCGACTATAGAGGAGTGGATTTTAAAGGTTTCTGACCTGGTCGAAATGGTGAAGATTTCGGCCTATTTGAAAGATTACTCGCAGGAACGTTATATTATGGAAGGGAGAAAATGGCTTGGGTTTATTCAGAACAAGTATAGGGTTAAGAAGTTTTATATTTGAATAAGTCTTCTTTCTTTGTTTTTTTTTTCCTATATTAGTTTTTTTTATATATATTTATATATATTTAATATTACTAAGGTTTGTTTTATCCTATATAAGCTAGAGAGTGATAGATTTTAGAGTTTATGGTTGTTAGTATATGGTTGTTTATGATTGTTTTTTTTTATATATACCTTGTATTTAGCTCTGGGAAGTCGGGGGGGGAGGAAGGGGGGGAGGGAGAAGGGGGGGAGGGGGGATTTTTTTAAGGGAAAAATTGTATGTAAAACTTTTCAATAAAAAAAAAATATTTGTCTGGCATGATCTGTTTTTGACAAACCCATGTTGACTTTTAGTGATGACTTTGTTTGCATCAAGGTGTTCGCTGATTTGTTGTTTGATTATCTTTTCCAGAATCTTCCCAGGTATTGAGGTCAGGCTGATAGGTCTGTAGTTTCCTGCATCTATTTTTTTCCCTTTTTTGAATATGGGAACTACATCAGCTCTCTTCCAGTCCTCTGGTAGTTCCCCAGTGCTCCAGGATCTATGAAAAATATAGTTCAGTGGTTCTGAGATCACGTCTGCCAGTTCCTTGAGAACTTTGGGATGTAATCCATCTGGCCCTGGTGATTTGAACTCGTCTAGGCTGGACAGGTGTTCACTTACCATTTTTTTTGCCTATCTTAACTTGCGTTTCTATTCTGTTTTTTATGGCACTGGTTTTGGTAGGTTGGACTGTTTTTTCCCTTTGTGTAAAGACAAGGGAAAGAAGAGGATTGGGTTTACCTGAAATTATTTTTTGCAACTTGCTGTTTAGTTTGGATGAAAGTGTGATTGTTCTGAGAAATAGAAGGTTTTTTTTTCATTAGTCAAGTAATTTAGAAGGACATGACCTGGGATTTGGGTGGTGTGAATAATGTTGTTACCGCCCTGAGTCCTTCGGAAGAAGGGCGGTATAAAAATCCAATAAATAAATAAATAAATAAATAGAATCAAGGTTAATGTGGATTTTTTAAAAAATTATGTTGGACATTCCATGGTGAAAACATGGAATAGATACTAATCCAGGTTGTTCCTCAAAACATCTTTGTCGATTTCAGCACTAGAAACATTTTATAAATTTGAAATATTAGATAAATGGAAATGGTTAACTTATTGTGAGATACTAGATTTTTTCCAAGAGGAATGTAAAATAAAATAAGGAAAGAACTGGTGACAGAGCGATATAGTTGTCAATTGTTCTCTTATTTACAATTATTAGAAAGTAGATAAAATAATTTATGGTTTTGAACTTTGTAAAACTAAATTTGAAATAGAATTGTGTACAAATGACGAACATGACATTGCTATGGTGTATAAACCTTTACTGAAATTTGAAACAGAAGAACAAGTGAAAGAGCCACCGATAGAAAGGCTAAAAATTTTGGTTATAATACAGTTAGTGAACAGGTTGTCAAGTACACAAAATGTGCTCATGTGACCTGGGGGGGGGGTGTCATTGGAAATCCTTGTCTAATGACCACAATTGGGACCAGAATCTTGATCATTGAGTGAAGCTGCTGTTAGGAGAAATATCACATGATTGCCCATGTGATTGCACAGTGATTGGAAACCTCAAACTTCCAGGTGTAGTCATTAAATGATTGCACAGGTCATTAAGTAGATGGAATCCAGGTAAGATGCCTCTGGGGGATAGGAGGCCTTGGGAGGCTCTGCTCAGGAGCTGAAAAATCCTGCCAAAATCCAAGCATGATTTTCAGCTCCTGAGCAAAGAGACACTTGTGCAGGGCCTGCATTGGGCATCCCAGGGCCTCTTCCATCCACCTGAGATACCTCAAGCTCCTTAATTTACTGTGTTGCCTCTCTATTCAGGAGATGAAAATCATGCTTGGATTTCACCTCCCCTTCATCTCTAGGGGCTGGCTGAAAGAGCTGCCTATGGAAGAATGTTACCTCTTCAACAGGGTGGAGAAATAGAGTTCAAATCTTCAGGATTTGAGCTCTGTTTTTCCACCCATTGGATTTCAGCTCCCCTCAGCAGGCAGCTCTTTCAGCCAGAGGGAGTCCTCTGAGTGGGCAACAGCAGCCTACAACTTTCCCTGCTGGCATCTCCTTTGTTTTTTGAGGGGTTGGAAGCAGGCAGAGAACATTGCAAATGGTGATCACTTGATCACAGGACACTTGGCAACTGGTCATAAGTATGAACAGGTTGTCAAGCATCCAGATCAAGATCACATGATCATGGGGGGAGCAGTGTGATGTTTTATGATGTTCAGAAGTGCTTTACGGGCCGTAATGCACCCTTTCCAAGGCTGTCATAACTTTGAACCATTGTTAAACAAACAATCATAAGTCAAAGACTACCTGTAATGTAAAAGGCAATGATGATACAGAATCACTAATAGATGATAGTACTTCATGTTGTGTACTGGGTTCTGTGCTTGATTGAAGAGACGAGGCGAGTGAGTTCAGCAAGAAACATTCTTTATTTGCTTGTAGGAACTGAACTGGGGAACAGGGCTGCAAGTGCAGCTATTTATACCCTGGCCTCTAGGTGGCGGCCAATAGGTTTAAAGCAACCTATTGCCGCCCTAGAAGCAGCCATTGGCGGCGCTGGAGACAGGTTGTCTGAGGAACTGGGAGCCGTTAGCCAGCGTCCCTGCTTAAGCAACCTTCCAGCAATCAAACCCACGTGAAACACTTAGTAAGACAAAGCCCAATACATTGTTGTTGTTGTTAGCTGCAAAGTTGTGTCCGACCCATCGTGACCCTATGGACAATGTTTCTCCAGGCCTTCCTGTCCTCTACCATCTTCTGGAGTCCATTTAAGCTCACGCCTACTGCTTCAGTGACTCCATCCAGCCACCTCATTCTCTGTCATCCCCTTCTTCTCTTGCCCTCAACCTTTCCCAACATTAGGCTCCTCTCCAGTGAGTCCTTCCTTCTCATTAGGTGGCCAAAGTATTTGAGTTTCAACTTCAGAATCTGGCCTTCTAAAGGGCAGTCAGGGTTGATCTCCTCTAGGACTGACCGGTTTGATCGCCTTGCAGTCCAAGGGACTCGCAGGAGTCTTCTCCAGCACCATAGTTCAAAGGCCTCAATTCTTTTGCGCTCAGCCTTTTTTATGGTCCAACTTTCACTGCCATACATTGCAACTGGGAAGACCATAGCCTTGACTATACGCACTTTTGTTGACAGGGTGATGTCTCTGCTTTTTAGTGTGCTGTCTAGATTTGCCATGGCTTTCCTCCCAAGGAGCAAGCGTCTTTTAATTTCTTGGCTACAGTCCCCATCTGCAGTGATCTTGGAGCCCAGGAAAATAAAATCTGTCACTACCTCCATTTCTTCCCCATCTATTTGCCAGGAATTGAGAGGGCCAGATGCCATGATCTTGGTTTTCTTAATGTTAAGTTTCAACCCAACTTTTGCACTCTCCTTCTTTACCCGCAACACGAGGCTCTTTAGTTCTTCTTCACTTTCTGCCATTAGAGTGGTATCATCTGCATATCTTAGGCTGTTGATATTTCTTTCGGCAATTTTAATTCCAACTTTTGCTTCATCTAGCCCTGCCTTTCTCATGATGTGCTCTGCATATAAATTAAATAGGCAGGGTGACAGTATTCAGCCTTGCCGGACTCCTTTCCCAATTTTGAACCAATCAGTGGTTTCGTGTCTAGTTCTCACTGTTACTTCTTGGCCCACATATAGGTTTCTCAAGAGACAAATAAGATGGTCTGGTACGCCCATCTCTTTAAGAACTTGCCACAGTTTGTTATGATCCACACAATCAAAGGCTTTAGCATAGTCAATGAAGCAGAAGTAGATGTTTTTCTGGAACTCTCTAGCTTTCTCCATGATCCAGCATATATTGGCAATTTGATCTCTAGTTCCTCTGACTCTTCGAAATCCTGCCTGTACTTCTGGTAGTTCTCGATCCACATATTGCTGGAGTCTAGCTTGTAGGATTTTAAGCATAACTTTACTAGCATGAGAAATGAGCCCAATACATTACACTTCAGCTATTTCCCTTTTTAAATGTGGAATGTAACCTGTCCATCTATGAAGATTCCTGAGTGATTTGTGACTATTATCACCTCTCAGTTTAACCAATTTCACTGGACTGTTAGGAGGTCAGTGAGTGTGCTGAGACTAAGGGAGACCTAGGTTCAAACCTGCAGTTATTCAGGTAGTTTAGAATGTGGGGGCTATTACAGAGAAAGACTGATGGTTAGCCCACACATCCTGTCTAGCAGATGGGAAAGGAATTCTCAGCACGAACCTTTCTGAATAATCTAGTTGGATAAGCAGAAGAATACTTCACAAAGCAGTTACTTAATATCAATAGTAATAATAGTAGAAAAGGGTGTGAAAAGGAGTTGATGCATAAAGGAGTTGGCTCTTCGAGCTCTCTGGCCCAGGCTGAGGATTAATCTATTTTAATTGGGGTTTTATTTATACAGGGATAAATTTAATTTTTTTTAAAATTTGGTTTTTAACTTTTGTATTTTTGGTTTTTAATTACCCTGTAAACCGCCCTGAGTCCCTCGGGAAAGGGCGGTATATAAATGTAATAAAATAAATAAATAAATAAATAAATAAATAATGGGGGAGCATGTTTGGTTCCATTTTTACATACTGGTTGCAGCTTCCATGTCATAATCCATGTCAGGATTATGGGGAGGCTGAGTTCCACCACCTGTTTATTGGACCCGTGTCCCTCTTGGCTAATTTATGCGGCTCGGGAGGAGACACGAAGCTGGTTCCAGGCAGTAATATCTGCCTCTTTGAGTGAGGGTGTCTTCCCTGCCGCTTTGAAGGAGGCGGTGGTGAGGCCCCTTCGAGACCCAGCGATTTTAAACAACTATCGTCCGGTCTCCAACCTTCGCTTACATAGAATGAAGGCTACTGCTAAGCTTGTAAGCCGCCCTGAGTCTTCGGAGAAGGGCGGAATATAAATGGAATTAAAATAAAATAAAATAAATAAATAAATTTAGTAAAATTAACAACAACAAAATACAAAGAACTGTAAGTGGAAATGGAACTACTGTGGCAAAAGAAAGCAAAGGCAATACCACTAGTAGCAGTAATCCCAAAACAATTGGAGCACCACGTGAACACCATCAGCATTGAAAAAATCACCATCAGTCAATTGCAAAGGGCAGCTTAACTCAAAACAGGTTACATCCTAGGACAGAGGTGTCAAACTCAATTTCATTGAGGGCTGCATCAGCATTGTGGTTGCCCTCAGGGGGCTGGGTGGGTATGGCCAGGATGGGCGTGGCCTACTGGGTGGGCGTGGCTAGAGTGTGTATGGCCTACTGGATGGGCGTGGCCAGCTCTACATCGTTCGCATCAAGGGTGCCTTTGGGGGCCTGGGCAGGAGTGGGACAGATCTGAGGGTCTCTGGCAGAAGGAGGGTCTCTGGGCCAGGGCCAAGGCAGTGGGGGCTGTTACATATTCACACACACTGCTAACCCCCTCACAATTAATAAGGGATCCCCGGCAGCCGTTGACAGTCATCAAAAGGCTGCCGCGGCATTCCCCCCCCACACAAGCGGCTAGCGGCCGATTCTGACAGCTGTCAAACTGCCGCGCATGCGCAGTGCACTGACAGCTGTCAAACCGGCCGACTCTGACAGCTATCAAACTGCCGCGCATGCGCAGTGCACTGACAGCTGTCAAACTTCAGAGAACCGCGCATGCGCAGCTCGGCCGGAGCTGTCAAAGCTGCCAGCTGGCCCCGGCAACAAGCCGCCCAGCCGCGCCTACCTTTAGCCGGTCTCTCTCTCATTGGGCGTCCTAGTCTGGCGGGAGATTCTTGCTTGTTTATTGGTTCTGATTGTTGTTGTTGTTATCCCTCTTTACTATAAATACAAGAGATTCCCGGCACTGTTTTGCCCGGGACCTCTGCCCAAATAAATCGTTGTTGAACCGTGCCTGCTGTCTCGCTGTTGTCCCTCAAGACACTCCACCTGGCGACGAGGATGGGATACAGGTCTGCTTGTTAGCTGAAGTCACTAGCTGAAGCCACAAGTGAAGGAGGGAAGCCGTCCCACCAGCTGACACTGCTGAAGTCACTCGCTGGTCGGGAGAGCCCTCCACGCACTCCACCTCAAGCAGACCCGTGGACCCTGACAGTATGGCAAATCTCGGGCATGTCCGAGAATTTGATGTCTCCCAGCCCGAGGGCTGGGAATCGCATCTCGGGCAAGTTGAGGGGTACCTCCTCGTCAACAACATTGTCGAGGATCGCCCTAAAGCCGCAGTGCTCCTTTGCCTCAGCGGCCCGGCGGTCTATGATGTCGCCGTGGGGCTCTGCGACCCTGCTCCGGTGGCCTCTGTGCCTTATGCCGAGCTGGTCGACCGCCTCAACCGTCACTTCGCCCCGAGACGGTCTGAGCTGTACTGGCGATTGTACTTCGCCCGCCAGTACCAACGACCAGGCGAGTCGGCCAAATCATTCATAGCCACGGTCCGACAAGCGGCCCAACGCTGCCGTTTCCCGGACCTCGAGGACCGCATAAGGGACCAGGTCATCGTCGGTCTGCGGAACCTGAAGCTCCAGAAGAAGCTCGTTACTAAGCCGACGATGGACCTGGCCGAATTAACTATAGAAATTATGGCATATGAAGATAGCCATCAGGAAGATGCGCTGCCACCTGGAAATCCCTTCACGGGGTCAGTCCACCACGACTGCCCTAGAAGTGCCGACCCAGGAACGACCGAGCAGAAGTCTGAAGTGGACGCCATCCATCCGAGACCCACCAACCCTCAGACTCGCCGGGAGGGCGACAAGGGGCCAGATCGTCCGGCCGGAGGCCAAAGAGAGACCACCAACCACTCCAAGTGCGCCAGTTGCGGTGGCAACCATGCCAGGGCATCTTGTAAATTTTGTAACGCCAAGTGCCATGGCTGCGGCAAAACCGGCCACATTCGCTCCGCCTGCCGCAGCACCGGCCGCGAGACCCTTCACGACCTGGAGGCGGCCACGGAAGGTAATATCCCCACCCCCAAATTGCCAGGGAAGGCCCTGCGGTCATCTGTCATGACC
Organism: Vipera berus; assembly: GCF_964194415.1. NCBI lineage: Eukaryota > Metazoa > Chordata > Lepidosauria > Squamata > Viperidae > Vipera > Vipera berus. Next base: position 191,192,999 of record NC_138203.1, read on the forward strand.
ACCAACACGGACCAGGGGCCCCTAACCACCAGTTTCATCCGCCCCAAAATTAAAATTCAGGTTAGGATTCAGGGCATCCCCTGCGAAATGGAGGTGGACTCTGGGTCCTCAGTCTCCATTCTGTCCTGGGACACATTACAAGGGATCGCGCGCCAATGCAGGCGCCGGTTTCCTATTACCCCCACAAAAATTCTGCTAGCAGATTTCCAGGGCGCCCCCATCAAATTAAAAGGAGAAACGAGGCTCTCCATTAGCTACCAACGTTTCCAGGGGGAATTAACAGCCCAAATCGCAACTGGTAAACGAGCCAGTCTCATTGGCCTCGACTGGTTCGAACCCCTTGGTATAAAAATCCTGGGCGTGAACCACTTTCAGCCTCTCCAATTACAAGCCGTCTGCGAACAATTCACAGACGTGTTTGACGGGTCATTGGGGAAATTCAATGGCCCGCCAATCGACCTAAAATTAAACCCAGAAGTCATGCCCATCAGGATCAAGGCGAGGAGAGTCCCCTTCGCGCTCAAATCTAAGATAGAGGCAGAGCTCGACAGGCTAATCGGACTGGGAGTCATAGAACCCACAGAAGGGGGCACTTGGGAGACCCCCATAGTCGCCCCTGTCAAGCCCAACGGGGAGGTCCGCCTCTGCGCGGACTATAAAGCCACCCTGAACCGGGCTTTGAACCCCCACGCCTACCCAGTCCCAGCTGTCAGGGACGTGCTTTCTTCTATTCAGGCAGGCACTATATTTGCCAAATTAGACTTAGCCCATGCATTCTTGCAGCTACCAGTCTCAGAACGAACCGCCAATGCCCAAACCATTGTAACCCACCGCGGAGCGTTCAAAGTGAACCGCCTGCAGTTCGGGATAGCAGTTGCACCTGGAATATTCCAGGAGACCATGGAGCGGACTCTTAAGGGAATCCCTGGGGTCTGCCCCTATTTCGATGACGTGCTCATCGCAGGGGAAACGGAAGACACATTAGCTGACAGGCTGCGGGAGGTGCTTCAAAGATTCCGCACCGCCGGCCTCAAATTAAAGAAGGAAAAGTGCTCCATTGGAGTTCCTTCTACGGAATTCCTGGGGTACAAAATTGACGCTAACGGAATCCACCCCACGGATTCTAAAGTCAAAGCCATCAGAGCAGCACCACCCCCCAAAAACAAGGCAGAATTACAAGCCTTTTTGGGACTAATAAACTTCTATCATGCTTTCCTCCCCCACAAAGCATCCATAGCAGAGCCGCTCCACAGGCTATTAGACAAAGGAGCCCAGTGGCTCTGGACTCAAGCCCACGAAAACAGTTTTAACCAATTAAAACAACTCCTTTCAGGCAAGTCTACTGTCACCCACTTCAAAGAAAAAATGCCCCTCTGTGTCGCTTGCGACGCTTCCCCCTATGGCATAGGCGCTGTCCTCAGCCACCTCCACAGCGATGGGACTCAATCGCCCATCGCATATTACTCTAGGACCTTGTCCAAAGCCGAGCGCAATTACGCGCAAATTGACAAGGAAGCCCTAGCACTGGTGGCGAGCGTGAAGAAATTTCACGATTACTTATACGGCCGCCACTTTACAATCTTCACTGACCACAAACCCCTGCTAGGGCTCTTCACCTGGGACAAATTGACCCTGCAAATTCTATCCCCCAGAATGCTTCGCTGGACAACATTCCTGGCAGCATACTCCTTCAAAATTGAACATAAACCTGGCAAGGAAATGGGCCACGCAGATGGCCTTAGCAGACTGCCCCTGCCCAACCTCGACCCAGACCCCGTACCCGCCGGCCAAATCCTGGCGATCCAGGAATTGCCTGACCAACCCGTATCAGCCAAAGAAATAGCTGTAGCAACCACCAAGGACAAAATCCTGGGCAGGGTTCTGACCTGGATCCAAACCGGCTGGCAATCCACATCCCCGGGGCCAGAATTTCAGCCCTTTTTCCTAAGGCGCCTGGAACTGTCAGCTCACCTCGGCTGCGTCCTTTGGGGCAGCCGGGTCATCGTACCTGCCCCACACAGGCAACAAGTTTTAACCTCCCTTCACGAAGGCCACCCAGGGGTGGTCAAGATGAAATCCCTCGCCCGCAGCTACTTATGGTGGCCAGGGCTCGATGCAGACATCGAACACTATGTCGCAACCTGCAACATGTGCCAACAGACCAGGCCACCGCTTCCTCACGCTCCTGTCCATAAGTGGGAGGTAACAAAAAACCCCTGGTCCCGAATTCATGTTGATTACGCCAGCCCCTTCCAGGGACAAAATTTCCTAATAATAGTAGATAGTTTTTCCAAATGGCTCGAGGTCATCCCAGTTTCCAGCACAACTTCAGCAGCCACAATCAGGGGTTTAAGGAGGGTATTTGCCACCCATGGGTTGCCTGATGTCATCGTATCTGACAACGGGCCCCAATTCACCTCTACTGACTTCCAGGTTTTCATCAAGGCCAACTTGATTAGGCACGCCACCTCCGCGCCTTTTCACCCCTCCACGAACGGTCTTGCAGAGGCCATGGTGAAGGAGACCAAAGATGCCCTAAGAAAAATCATCTCCGGCGACTGGCACTGCAGACTGGCGAAATACCTACTGGCCCAGCACTCCACACCATGCACCACCACCGGCAAGTCTCCGGCCGAACTCCGTTGGGGGCGCCGCCTAGTCACAAAACTGGACCGTTTGCACCCCGACAGGGCAGCCGCCGAACAAACCGACGCACCGACTGCCAGGGTCTTCCCTCCCGGCCAGCCCGTTTGGGCAAAGAACTTCGGGGTCGGCGACAAGTGGCTGCAAGGCGTGATCTCCGACCAAACTGGCCCAGTCTCCTACCTCGTCGACTTAGGAGACGGAAGGCTCATCCGGAGACACGCTGACCAACTAAGGAACCGCACACCGCAGGACCGCAGTTCCCGAGCCCAGCCGGGCACACTATTTCCCCCAGCAGCACCGTCATCGCCACCTAGCCCAGTACCGATCGTTCCTGATGTCGCCGACAACCCCCAACCTACCGTCCCAGAAATTCCCCCCACCGTGGAAAGGGAAGACCAGCCCAGCCCGAGCCTCCGCCGCTCCACCAGACCGCGGAAGGCCCCCACGTACTTGAGGGACTATGAATGGGCCGGCAGCAGGACTAGTGGAACTGCACCCAGTTGAACTTCCAGGGGCAAGGGGGGAAGGGGTGTTACATATTCACACACACTGCTAACCCCCTCACAATTAATAAGGGATCCCCGGCAGCCGTTGACAGTCGTCAAAAGGCTGCCGTGGCATTCCCCCCACACACACAAGCGGCTAGCGGCCGATTCTGACAGCTGTCAAACTGCCGCACATGCGCAGTGCACTGACAGCTGTCAAACCGGCCGACTCTGACAGCTGTCAAACTGCCGCGCATGCGCAGTGCACTGACAGCTGTCAAACTTCAGAGAACCGCGCATGCGCAGCTCGGCCGGAGCTGTCAAAGCTGCCAGCTGGCCCTGGCAACAAGCCGCCCAGCCGCGCCTACCTTTAGCCGGTCTCTCTCTCATTGGGCGTCCTAGTCTGGCGGGAGATTCTTGCTTGTTTATTGGTTCTGATTGTTGTTGTTGTTATCCCTCTTTACTATAAATACAAGAGATTCCCGGCACTGTTTTGCCCGGGACCTCTGCCCGAATAAATCGTTGTTGAACCGTGCCTGCTGTCTCGCTGTCGTCCCTCAAGACACTCCAGGGGCCGTTCTCTCACTGTTTCCAAGATGGCTTCGCGGGCCACATGAAACCACTTCGCAGGCCGGATCCAGCCCCTGGGCCTTGTGTTTGACATGTCTGTCCTAGGACAATACCTCTAACACCATCAAACAGCAATATTTACCTATCCCAGGTCCTTGGGAAGAACTCAATAGGTGGATAAAAATGCCAAATCCAGTCTGAACAGTTGGCTCAGTGTGCAACAAACAACAACACTAGCACTAAAAGTAATAAATATATGCTTAATTTTCTTGTGTGGCTCTCTACAACCACTGGGCTCCCTCTTTTCCATACTTTCTATAAAAGCAAGTTAACATATGCTTTCCGCACTAAACAAATTAACATATCTGAAGCAGATTCAATATTATCCAGAGAAAAAAGTTTCATTATTTTCCTTTAATTACACTCAGATTTGTATTATTTTCAGCTACTACTTAAAAAAAAAGCTTACATTTATGATATTGGTTGTTTGAATAAATTCATATCAAATGAATAATAAATGAACTATAAAGTAGAATTAGTTTCTCAAAGACTGTAAATAAAGGAAGATTGTTTAATCAAACAATGATCTAAGATTTCAATACTCCAGCATTCCTTCACTAGCAGATGTAAGAACAGCAATAAAAATGCCAGATGTAAGAACAGCAACAAAAATGTTCTGTACCAGCCTGCTACCGGCCCTGCAGAAAAGGCAACCCCTTTATAAACGGCAAGAGGCTGGAATGACGTCTGCCAAATTTATTACTACAAAAAACAAACAAGACACGAACCAAGATACAGGAGCTTTGAAACACTATCTGAGCGGTTGCTTTCAGCAAACCAGCCCTCCCCAAACATTCCCTTTATAAAGAGTTCAGGGCGTGGCCTCTCTCTGCCTCCTTCCGAGAAGCCCCACAGCCTTCCTCTGTTTACTCCTACTTGACTGCCTCCTGCGTCGGGCGTCCTTGAACAGGGCCAGCTGTGGGTCATCTTCATCCACACTGTCAGGCTCACACAGCTGGGTCTCCATGGTGACCAAGTGGGAGGGGCCTGCCTGAGGGCTATCATCAGCAAGATCTTCAACCCCCTCAGCAAGGTCTTCAACACCCCCCTCCTCCTCTGAGTCGTCCGACCCAACTGCCGAACCAACAGGCTGACCCTGAATCACAACAAAAAAATGGACACTCCAACAATTCATACAGCTGTTTCATGGAGCATGAACAGTACCGTTGTTAAAATTAGCAACTTTAACAACAAAAAAACACACTATTATAGTGTGCAAATAGTACAAAAGTTGTGTAAACAAGTTAATTGGGCAACAAGAAAGAAGGAAAAGAGTGTCTCTTATTCTTTATGCCCTAACTTCAAGTGGTATTTTCACAAGTGATGCTAAATATGGAATCCATTCTTCTATATGTAACATTTAAATATGATTGATGTAATACAGATAGTTGATTTTGAACAGATGGACATTCTAGCCAGAATGGGATTTTTTTATCAAATTTAAATCTTTGCCAGTAAATAATAAGCAGGTAAATGAAGCAAATATTCTTCAAGCATATAGTCTGATGTTTCCATTGAATTTTAGTGCAGTGCAACTTCAGACATTCTGCTGTTTGTGCATAAATGCTGATTTGTACATAACTGGGTCAATGTGTACAGTAGGTGAGCTGCCATGTCTGAATATATGGCTGTAGAGTTATGATCCCAGAGAAGTTATTGACTTAAGAGGTGTGAAACCCAGTTCATAAATCATGTGACTATTGAACATGACATATGACACTCAAACAGAGATAAGCTAGTAAGTCATGTTCTCCTTTCCAACATTATTTTACAGCTTTAAAACTTTAAAACCTTGTTTCTTGTTGTTGCAAAAGGCCTTAAGTAAAATGTGACTAATACAAAGAATACCATAGGTTGTGTTAAATTTATTACAAAGATGCACTATCATAAGAAATGCATGGCACTGCAAATTTTGTTTGTAACAATGGCCCTCTCTGGACTTGATTGGCACTTTTACTTGCTCCTTTTATTAATTTAAATAATTTATAACTTGTTCAGCCTTCCAGACAATGATTTCTTGCTTTCATTTATTGTTTGATAAAGCCCAATATTGTCTCATTGATTCTGCATAAAGTTGAACTTTCTTTTATTCCAGCCCTAAGTCTGGGCTTATACTCACATTTTCTAAATTGTGACACAAATTCATCCTTCTAATTGGTTTTATACAACATCTCTTCATCACATTGCCTTTATCATATTCTCAGTCCACACCGGAGGCAACTTAAACTTGTTTTTAGCTATTCTAATGTTAAAGTACAAGTATTTTCCCTCTCCTCCAGGTTTGGCTGTGGATCTGATCTACCACGCTTCCATCAACAATATAGTTGATAACATAGTAGGGAGTTGGGATCTGCACAGTCCCCATTGGCCACTTGAGGCTTATTGGGGGCAGGGTCTCCTCCAAGAGTTGGTCAGTCTTCTGTGGCCATGTTGATTTCAGGTGCAGAAAAGACAGGAAATGGAACTAATCTGGGGAAACCATGATGCGGCTCTGTGAGAGCATTTGTGTGTGGGGGGGAACCATTGTTGGGGGCAATCTTTCTTAGTTGGAGATAGGGGGATTGAAAGCAGCACTAGGCTTAACTCTTTGTGGTGTGTTGAATCCCAGTGTGGAAATCCAAGCAATCACCAACAATATCTGATCACTGAGAGGGAGGGAAGCATTGTTTAGGATGTTTGCTTAGGTCATGCTGGCTTCTTTTTCTTGCAAGCCATTCCTCTACCTTGCTATCCTCCTGCTTGAATTTTTGTAGTGTCCCCGATGTGCAAAATCCTCTTGATGCCCTTTCTGGAAGTGGCCCTTTATTCATGGGGAATCGTATCAGAATGCAACTCTTTTACTGTGACTTTCTCTTCATACCTGCTCTGCAGTTTTTATATTCTCCTTGTGAGATTCTTGCACACACAGTCTTTCCAGCTGGCCTTTCCCATTTTCCACAGATAACACCCCTGATAAATATTTCCCTCTCTTCTTTCAAAAGAGCTCCAGACTTTTGCTCAGAAATAACCTAACAGGTTGCCTGCGTGAGGCACCTCCATGTTTTCAACCTCTTACACAGGTAGCTTGCTGGGTAGGTAAGCACATGATTCACTCACTCTCCCTAATCTGTTACCCAAGTGTTTCTCTTTTTCTTGCTGTCTTTCAGGGCGAAGAGGGAACTATGTAATGGAAGCCTTTTTCACGTTGCCCTTGGGTGAGACATCCCTCAATTCTGGAGATGTGATTTTCCATCAACATTAGGTAGAGTGGAAAAGGACATGTGTGTGTTAACAGTTAATTAACCTATCGATATTGAGAATAATTCCCCAAATTTTCCAAAACAAAGCTCCAACCCCACCCCGTCCAAGAATGCAGATATGTCACCACACCACTGCTATGGCCCATGCTTTACTCCTTCAAATCAATGTATGGATTAACAACATTCAGTTTGGCAGATAAAAGATAAACTGTCCTTAATTTAAAGTAGGATAGTTTTAAGGCACTTCAGCTCTTCCATCGGACAATCAGCAGCTTACCAGACTATTCTCTTTTCTTTCTTCAGGGCAATCCTTCATGCAGACTTGTCTGCCTTTGTTAGGCTAAATGGAATCTTAGGCCTGTATGAAGAAATGCAAAAAGGGTGTTTAAACGCTCTGCTTGCAAAAAAAAAGGCACTGATACCCTTTTCATTCCTGTGAGATTCATCTCTTCTTAATGCCAATACAATCTCTTTCACCCTGAGGCAAAGGTTGCCTTATTGAATCAAGCCACCCAAAGTCTTTTTCCAATAGTGCATTTAAATCTCTCTCTGTCTCTGTCTCTGTCTCTGTCTCTGTCTCTCTCTCTCTGTCTCTTAATATTGCGCTTCACACATCAAGCTTTTGAGACTCCACAATGAGTCTATATCTGGGCAACAGCTAAAGGGAAGGGAACTAATGAATTGGCATCAATCAGAGCTTCCAGCTGCAATATCTTAGTTGCCACAGAAATTATTCACTTCTTGTCGAGGGTTGAGAAATAATTTCCCATTAATAGCCAAACTTAGCTACCGAATCCAAATGACTTCTATGAAATAAGACCGGGCAACAGCTGATCAATTTTGGACTTAGGGCACAAACAAACTATGTTGTCAAACCAAGCCCAAATAACCATTTGGTAGGGTTTTTTTCACGCCCACAAGGTAACCGGAAGCCACCATTCAAAACCAGTGGTGCAGCATCTACTTTGGTTTAAAAGTAAGATTATGGCAGATAATCGTGCCGCTTCTTTGTCTCGTGCATGCATGCGCGCACTCATATTCCTGAGCATGTCCCCAGAAAAAGAAGAGTTGATTGTCATTCCAATGGGGCTAAATAGAAGCTTGAAACCTCTGAATCCCAATCCAAGTTTCCCTGCAAGCAGGAAGTCCTGACTTGCGTTTAGCAAACTTTTGCTGGATGCACATTTGGAAAAATAATAATAATAAACATGTATAAATATAAATTAAGCTTCTAGCAAGGAGTTTGTTATTAAGCTTGCGTAAATTAGCTCCTAGGCCAGTCTCAGCCTTTAAGGATTTGAGGAGTGTTGCTATTTAGCATGAGCAACATCATGGGTGCTCTTCATGCTGGTTCTTATGTCTCAGCAAAGAAATTTAAACAAAAAATACATTCCTTGTGGCAAGAGAGCATTGTACTTCTACCTCTGTCAGAATCGGGCTTATTTTCATGCCTGCCATCCTGACCCAACTCTCAACTGCCAGTGGATACACACAAGCCAGCTGGGCCACTGGTTTTCTGAGAAGCTGGTCTGAGCCAAGTGCTCAAGGTCAGATCTTGATCTGCATTATGCCAATACAAATTTGGAGTCAGCAGATTTCCACTGCAGGGGTTGCGGGGAAAGAGGAGGGAATGCATGGAGAAACAAGCCTTTGGTCCTGTTTTTCCTGATGGAGGAAGATAAACAAGAAAAGTGAACACATAGGTCATTATCTGTTTGTACTTTTCCGTAAGGACTCTGGAAACACAAAAACCCTTTCAAGTTGGCAGGCAAAAGCATGCAGGAGAAGCAGAGGCAGCAACATTGAGAGAAACGGTCAGCGTTTTCCAAGTAGAAACCGACAGCTGCTGTGACGAGCACTCAGTGAAACCTTATGACAGCATAAATTGAGGTCAAAAATGAACTGGCTGGCTTTGATTCCCTGTTTGCTACAGAAAGAAAGAAAGAAAGAAAGAAAGAAAGAAAGAAAGAAAGAAAGAAAGAAAGAAAGAAAGAAAGAAAGAAAGAAAGAAAGAAAGAAACAAAGAAAGAAAGAGAGAAAGAAAGAAAGAGAGAGAGAGAGAAAGAGAGAGAGAGAGAGAGAGAGAGAGAGAGAGAGAGAGAGAAAGAAAGAAAGAAAGAAAGAAAGAAAGAAAGAAAGAAAGAAAGAAAGAAAGAAAGAAAGAAAAAGAAAGAAAGAAAGAAAGAAGAAGGAAGGAAGGAAGGAAGGAAGGAAGGAAGGAAGGAAGGAAGGAAGGAAGGAAGGAAGGAAGGAAGGAAGGAAGGTGGGAGGAAGGAAGGAAGGAAGGAAGGAAGGAAGGAAGGAAGGAGGAAGGAAGGAAGGAAGGAAGGAAGGAAGGAGGGTGGGAGGAAGGAAGGAAGGAAGGAAGGAAGGAAGGAGGAAGGAAGGAAGGAAGGAAGGAAGGAAGGAAGGAAGGAAGGAAGGAAGGAAGGAAGGAAGGAAGGAAGAAACCACAGCACAGATGGTTGCCATTTAGTCACAGGAAGCAAGGACGGTTAGGAGTGGATGATTAGGACATACACATGAAAAAATGTATTCACTGTACGTCCTGATGGAAGAAAAAAAAACCCTCTTGTAATTCCATGATAGAAACTGACTTGGATGGCAGAAGCAGAACAAGCAAGAGGTGGTTAAGCTGGGCGTGGGAACCTTTTATCAGAACGTCCACTTTATACCCTGTATTCAGCTCTGGGAAGTTGGGGGGGGAGGGGAGGGAGGGGAAGTGGGGGGGAGGGGGAGGGAGTGAGTTTATGTTTTTAAAATGTATTTTAAAACTTTTCAATAAAAAAAAGAACGTCCATTTTTTTACTTTCTGACTTTAACATGATGGGCTAGATTGTTTTTAAAATTGTGCCTTTGAAAAAGATTCATAAAGAGGGTTTGAATGTCAAATACTTATTAAAAATGAAAGGCAAAGCTTCATCTGAAGCCACAGGCCTGAAGTGGCCACCTTCATCAGATACAGTATATCTAAGTAGGGCCACCTATTCTGGGTAGCAAAAATCTGGATGACCACTAGATGGCAGTAAAGAGATGCAGGTTTGGCAGCCTTACATCTAAGAAGGAATTAAGATGGAATAACCAACAGTCCTGGTTTTCGGTAAATATTTTGGATTGTTCGCAAGCCATCACAAGTGTGATGTGTGATTTGATATTCTCCTCTCTGATTACTCAGTTATGGCAAAGGAAGGCAAAAAAAAAAAGAAATAGAAAGCCTGCTGGTGGGAAGAAGTTTCACTTTGCTGTCAGCAATCAAAACCCTTCCAAAGATTTCAAAATTGGTCATAGATGGAAGAGCAGAAATGTTGATTGCCTGATAAATATGTTTAGATTCTGTACAGCATTGCTGCTGCCAGGATATATCTCTTACATTTGCAGAAAGCCCCAACAGCTATGTCCAGCTTCTGTGTAGCTCCAGTCTCAGCCTGCATCTACTGTAACTATGTCAACTATTTTTTTCTGACCCTAGTTCTCATGTCTCTTGAAGCATCTTTTTGCCCAGAGGAAGTGTCGCAACATTACTTTTGTTTTCTAGGTGTCCTGGGAAAGCATCTGTGTTTTGATGCACCTGCATACATACTTACTAGTTTGCATCAGATGATGCAACTCCTTGACTTTTGTACTTACATCAGATACTGGAATACAAAGATGGAAAGATGAAGCTTGCCTTATGATGTCACTGCATATACTGCACATCATTAAATTGATGGTATCTCACTTTGCTGCATATGTCTGGGTGCCTACTCATTTCTTCAATCTAGACTGACCTCACATGCTCAACTGAGCCTCGAATCTGCTTGTCCCTAACATGGATTCCCATTCTAATTAATTTTGGGGATCAATAAGGTCTTTCTGGTTTCTAATGGATCCCTGTAATTTTAAATAGTAGTTTTAGTTGTTGTCTCCTGTTTGTCCTCTCTTCTATTTTGTGTTTTGATTTTGCATGAAGCCATAGTACAGCTATAACTCTGATAAATAGTCCTTTATTGCCCGGGATGGTTTGACCAGGTGCAAGACTCCTTCATATCTTCACAGATCAGTGAAATATAAAAGGAGAAACTTGATTCCACCCCACCTCCCATTCCAGGAATGCCTGTAGCTTCTTTCAGTGATTTAGGGAGGTGGACCTAGGGCAATCCTTTCAGCACCCCAAGACATTTGTCTCCCAGGCTGGTACTGGCTGGAAATGCAAGTTTGACTTAAGACATTGCTATGCAAATTTCAAAATTTTACAATGATACTTCCAAAGTAAGACCTCAGTAAGACCACATTTTTCATCCAGTTTCCGTTCCCACAACATAAAAAAAGATGTTGAGACTCTAGAAAAAGTGCAGAGAAGAGCAACAAAGATGATTGGGGGACTGGAGGCTAAAACATATAGGGAACGGTTGCTGGAATTGGGTATGTGTAGTTTAACGAAGAGAAGGGCGAGGGGTGATCTGACAGCAGTGTTCCAGTATCTCAGGGGCTGCCACAAAGAAGAGGGAGTCAAGCTATTCTCCAAAGCACCTGAAAGCAGGACAAGATGCAATGGATGGAAACTAATCAAGGAGAGAAGCAACCTAGAACTAAGGAGAAACTTCCTGACAGTTAGAACAATTAACCCGTGGAATGACTTGCCTCCAGTGGTTGTGGGTGCTTCAACACTGAAGGTTTTAAAGATAGCCATTTGTCTGAAATGGAAGAGGGTTTCCTGCTTGAGCATGGGATTGGACTAGAAGTTTTCCAAGGTCCCTTTCCAACTCTATTTTTCTGTTATTTGGTCAAGGTGCTGTATCCAGACATCAGTCACTGCATTCCCCAATTGATGGATTCCCTGATCGTTTGTTTCTCCTGTTTCTGTCAGGAAATCAAGCACCAATCTCTTTCCTTTTGTTGGACGAGTCTGTGAAGAGAGTGCAGGAAGTGCTGGCTCGTGTTTGGAATTTTATTAGGTCACTGGTGTGGGGTGGGGTGAAAGAGTAATTCACAAATTTCCTTGTCCCTTAAGCCTGAAGGGAAAATTGACAAATATTGGTCAGTTTCACCCCAGCCTTTGTTGCCAGTCCATAGAAATGTCTTTGGAACCCTTGTTAGGAGAGCTTCCACAAACTGTGCTATTATAGGGTTCTACTGGAAGGCAAACTCATGCTTGGAGAAAAAAAGTGGAATTATTTTGTTCTTGTAAAGTTGCGTGCTTCACATAGAGACGGACACAGAGCTGGGGTAAAGATGAGTTTATTCTGAACAGAACGAACTGGGTAACAGGGAAGCCTGGCGTCTATTTGTACCTGCCCAGGTGGATGGCATCCAATCAGTTCAAACCTGGGCTTCCTGCCAGTGCAGGTGACAATGAGTGTAGATCCTGGCTTCCCACCAGGCTGACCATGCCTGGGGCTGTCAACAGCTTAACTCATTAGGCTTATCCTGAGTGAGCAGTTATCGCCCGGAGCTGTCCAACCCCTCAGCTGATCTGCACCATCAGCCTCCTGCTGTGCTGTCCCTTTGTGTATGCTGGGAGGCATACACTGCAGTTCTGTCTTTTCTTTATGATTTTGAGGAGGAGATTGAGAGTTTGCTTGCTTCCTTGCTGTACAGTACTTGCCTGCACAAAGGCATTCCCACCTTAAACAGCTATGCACATGGAGGATCCTTTCCTCTCCAACCCCCTTTTTTTTCCCGGGTTCCCCCCGCCCCACCCCAACAAACTACCCCATTTTTCTGTCTTTTTATTGTTTCCCTGCTTTTAAGTTACTTCCAGGCAATTTTAAAAGTAAAGGGGGAGGGGAGGGAAAATGCATTGTTTCACTGGCTCATCAGTGGATGGTTACAAACAACAAAAATAGAAAGTCCATTATTACACGGGATCACCAGTTGCTTGATACAAGGTGAAGGATAACATTGTATGTTCCTACTCAGAATGGCTAAGTAGTCTGTCATCCTGCAGCAAGCACTTTGCCTCACCTTTAAAACCAACACAGAAACCCATCCAATGCATCCGTGAAATGTCATGTGCAGAAATTATTTGATATTTTCTGTACTTATTTGCATGGGGAGGGGGAAGTCTGATTAAAAAAGGAAAAACAGAAATATTTGAGTTAAGTAAGAAGCATATGCTCAAGGAACTTGGCAGCTATGAGAGCATGTGTGCACTTACTGTTTTCTTGTTTGGGAGAACCAATGGGAAGACTCTGCAGACTTTCAGATTGGAACTAGCAATATGTGAGGAAAAATAACAGGACATTGCTTTATTAGGGACAGCTACACTGTTGCTAAGAAGTGAGTAAGCCTACAAGCTTGTCAAGCTGGGTATTAAGCAAAGGAGGAAGTGGGAAGGATATGGAGAGAGAGAAAAGGATATTGCTAGACATGATGGAAAACCCCAAGTCTGCAATTAAAAATAGCTGTACAATGAAATTGAAGACTTCTGACAGAGTTGCTTAGGATGATCGTTCTTGGTATCCAAAAACCTTAAGTTGTGTGATGTTCTGCTAAAAACATAAGCCTCCACCTCTAAATACAGCTGTTGGGTGCCAAAAGCTTTACTCCCCTCATTTGTTCTTTCCATTCCAGTTGTTCCCTTTCTACCCTAATCCCACTTTATTTACGTATTTATTTGATTTATACAGCCACCCCTCTCACATATGTGACTCTAAGTGGCTTACAATAAAACAGATAAAATACACAATATAAAAATGAATATTTAGCACCCGTATCATAAAAACAGCCATCAACAAAGTTGTTAATTGGACTCCATTGCACATCTGGGGACTGAGACACAAAACCAAGTTTTGAGGGCCTTACAAAAGGCCAACATGATTGGGGCCAACCTAATCTCAGGTGAAAGAATCTTCCACAGGGTAGGTGACATGGCAGAAAGTCTCTTCTTCTGGGCCCCATCAGGTGACACTCCTTAGGCAATGGGACCCAAAGCATGCCCCTCTTGCCAGACTACAGATACAGATGGGTAGAAACAACCGAGGAGAGACTTCAATAGATTAGTTTAAAGTTGAACAGGAGAAATTGCAACAACAAGAACAACAACAACAAAAGAATAGTGTTCTGCTAATCAAATTTGTCCAATTTAGAAAAGCATGTACAGTAGCTGTCTTCAGGTGATAAACTCTGGTTGCACCCAGCCCCTTCATTCTTCAGTCAAGGAATCTTATGGCTCCCATGTGCGGGTGGTGTGGTGTGGAGGATACTTTGCCCAGGCAGAAGGGCACCAATCACAATAACACTACAGCAAAGCTTCTCATCTTAGCCCTACATCTGAGACAGGTTTGGATTTGTAAAATAATTTGCTCCATCCTATGCATGTATTTAAGGGACGTGGTGGCTCAGTGGGTTAGGATGCTGAGCTTGTCGATCAGAAGGTCGGCAGTTTGCCGGGTCGAATCCCGAGTGCCACGTAACAGAGTGAGTGCCTGTTACTCATCCCAGCTTCTGCCAACCTAGCAGTTCGAAAGCATGTAAAAAATGCTAGTAGAAAAATAGGGACCACTACGGTGGGAAGGTAACAGCATTCTGTGCACCTTTGGTGTCCAGTCATGCTGGCCACATGACCATGGAGACGTCCTCCGACAAGCGCTGGCTCTTCGGCTTTGAAACGGAGATGAGCACCGGCCCCTAGAGTCGGAAACGACTAGCACGTGTGTGCAGGGGAACCTTTACCTTTACCTTTATGCTTGTATTTGCTGCTCTCTTCTCATGCTGCTCTCTTCTCATGCACATCACTTTGGAGTTGCCCTTTAGTTTCTGGCTTCTTGCTTCATCATTTGCATATGCTTCATCATATGCATATCTGTGCATAGGCAAACCTAGCAATGGCATGCAGGATGGAAGCAGCAGGTGCAGAAGGAGAGCAGCTGGTAGAGCATTCGGAAATGGGACCTGGCAGAGGAGACAGGAAGGCATAACTGAGGCTAGATGCCCAGAAGCTCTACCTCCAGTGGTGGGATTCAAATACTGTATGTGAGGATGCCACTTTCGGAAGTCCACTCTGGGCCTGGGCAACAAAATGCTAGCTACTGGTTTCACCAAACTGGTGCGAACTGGCTGAATCCCACCACTGTCTACCTCCAGCAGGGGTCTCCAACCCCCAGTCTGTGGACTGTTACTGGGCTGCAGCATGCCAGCAACTGGTCTGCACAGACAAGCAAAGCCCATCTGTGGGATTCAGGCAGCATTCAAAATGACATACCCTTCAGTCCACAGAAAAACCTCTCTCCATAGAGCCGGTCCCTGGTGCCTAAAAAGTTGGGGACCTCTGCTCTACAGGGAACAGATCTGAAGTCTTGTACAATATTCTAACAGGGGTAAGTAGCAAGAGAAATGTCTTGGTTCTACTTCCAAGGCAGCACTTTTCAGTGACCACTGCAATAAAAGCCTGCAACTACATTTCCAAGAAGTGAAATGTATCTCTTCTTCTTTAAAGAACTTTTTGTGGGTACCGGTCAAAACCCTGTAAACATCAGTGGCTTTTTTAAACTGTCTCCTAGCTATACATTTTTCAGGTTAATAAAGCAGGCAATCCCAACCTGATGCCCTCAAGATGGATAAACATCAGTGCCTGAAATCCCAAGTTTATAACTAGGAAATGGGAATTTTAGTCCAATTATTCTTAAGGGCACCAGATTTTTTTTTTTCCAGGGGTGGGGGAGAGAGAGAAGATTAGTTTACACTGAATTAGAAAACTAAGCTCCACTATTGCAGCCTCTGGCATGGGAGAGTTCCTCTCTTTCATATTTTATTTCTCCAGAAGGAAGCTAGTCTAGTAGTGTGATTCAGAGCAAGGGTGATCAGTTAAAGCAAGCAGTGATTCATCAGAGGGAATACCAAGAGACTGAGTTAATCGATCACAGGACTGTTCGATCCTTGATCTTATACACAAAGGAGTAAAATGATACTGTGGATGTGAATAATATGGATTGCAGAGAGGACTTAAAAAAAATAATAAAAAATCTGAATGCCAGGAGAAAAAAGGAAAAGTAGCTCTGACTCCCCCTCCCTTTTTAAAAAAATCATCCTTCCAGTCACACACTGTGGACTGCTCGCACCCTGACTTTGCACCTACTAGTCCCCGTGGCAACCACGCACTGGGCTTGTTCCTGTTGGAGGTGTTCTTGCATCATCGTGCCTCCCAAGTTGTGGGCACCAGCAAATCCTTGCTCAGCTTTCATTATAACACAAGGCATTTCAGGCCATCTGATCTTAATCCTTCTAATCAGTAGTTGGTTGGTTTCACAATGTAGTTCAATGGGGGGGTGGGAAGACAGGCTGCCTTGATTTTTTTTTAACTTACACAAACAGCATCTATCCAGCTCTTACATACCTCACTCAGCTGCCCAGCTTCTGGACTCACGTAGGCATTACATTTCCTCCCACACCCATCCCAAGGCTCTGTGCTGCAATCTACAACCATAGTTGGAGCTGCTGGCTCCAAAACATCCCCATTCCTCCAGCAACACAGGTAGCACACATTTTTCAGCTGAAATCTGTAGGAACAGGGGTCTTCATGCTGGCTGAGGAATTCTGGGAGTTGAAGTCCACAAGTCATAAAAGGGCCAAGTTTGAAGACCCCTGCTTTAGAATCGAGAGACAGAATCTTTCTTTCTTTCTTTCTTTCTTTCTTTCTTTCTTTCTTTCTTTCTTTCTTTCTTTCTTTCTTTCTTTCTTTCTTTCTTTCTTTCTTTCTTTCTTTCTTTCTTTCTTTCTTTCCTGTACCAGCCTGCTACCGGCCCTGCAGAAAAGGCAGGGACAACCCCTTTTACAAGAAGGCAAGAGGCTGGAATTACGCCTGCCAAATTTATTGCTACAAAAACAAATAGAACAAGACACGAACCAAGAAACAGGAGCTTTTCAAGCGGTTGCCTTCAGCAAACCAACCCTCCCACACATTCCCCCTTAAATACAGTTCAGGGCGTGGCTTCTCTCTGCCTCCTTCTGAGGAGCCCCATTGCCTTCCTCTGTTTACTCCTGATTGACTGCCTCCTGCGTCGGGCATCCTTGAACAGGGCCAGCTGTGGGTCATCTTCATCCACGCTGTCAGGCTCACACAGCTGGGTCTGCGTCGTGACCAGATGAGAGGGGCCTGGCTGAGGGCTCTCATCAAGCTGTCCAATCCCCTCAGCAAGCTCTTCAACACCCCCCTCCTCCTCCTCCTCTGAGTCGTCCAATCCAACTGCCGAACCCACAGGCTGACCCTGAATCACAACACTTTCTTTCTTTCTTTCTTTCTTTCTTTCTTTCTTTCTTTCTTTCTTTCTTTCTTTCTTTCTTTCTTTCTTTCTTTCTTTCTTTCTTTCTCTCTCTCTCTCTCTCTCTCTTTCTTCCTCCCTCCCTTCCTCCCTCCCTCCCTCCCTTCCTTCCTTCCTTCCTTCCTTCCTTCCTTCCTTCCTTCCTTCCTCATAAACAATAAAAAACAATATAAAAAGAGCAAACCCGTGCAATGAATAAAAACAGAAGGACAGTAAAAATCTACATAAAATCCTAAAACAAAATGCATAGCTTATGATTGAAGGTACGCCTCAAACTGTTTTGTGAGGGATTGGGAAAAGGAAACAGAGTAAAAGTTGTGTCATGTGGAAGTGCCCTTATTCCACCTACAGAAGAACTCAGGGCACCTCAAAATATTACTACGGGAGGACCATAGATAGACTATTATTAGTGAACAGCCAAATAACAAACAAACCTGGTTCTAAATATTGGGTGATGAAGTATAGCTGGATATTAATAGAGGCTTCCTGATTTTTCTGTCACTCAGCTCTTCCATCAAATCTGGAAGTTGTTGTGGTAAAGAACTGACTCAGAGGCACAGGACTCCCCAATAGCTGCAGAATGGTGAGCTCATTGCTAGAAACAAATGGCTTTGCATATACATTAGACAAGTTTAGACAAAGACACTGGAATAAATTTTAAGAATTGAATTGTAGATTCATATATCTAATTTTGCATTCCTAGGAAAACACACTGATGCTTGAAGTGTTGCTGGGTGTTTTGCTGCTGCAACGGAATACATCCTTTACTAAAAAGATCACGGGGTGGAACCATTCAAAAACCTTCCATGACTGATCCATTGATGTCTTCAAAGATGTAGTCAAAAATCCCTACAATATTTAGATCTGAAGTCTACCATCATTCAGTGATAGCAAAGGCCAAGCGGGACATTGAATGGACTCTACAATAGCAATATCTCAAATAGTTTTCCAATATGGTATCCTCCAACTAGGTTGGGTGCTGCATTCCCTATACATATAGAAGACACCAAGTTAAGCCAGAAGTATCTGAAGCTATTCCAGAAGATGCCAAGAATTCATTCCCTTGGGCTTCCGGATGAGTTTAACATTTCTCATGTAATAACACTAGTTACCTTTTTCAATCCCAGGAGTCATATTTTATCTACATGGCTCCAACGCCTTCAACTTTTAAACAATGTTATCTTCTTGCATTTCTCCCTGCAGTGTTCGGAAGAGAGGTGAAAGAAAGGTGAGCAGAAGAAGCCTTATGCATGTCGTGCAGTAGCTGCTCAGTTAGATAGATTTATTCTGCTTGCTTTGAGATGCAGTTTGCTGTTAGAGAGAGGCAGGAACACTGTCCTGGAGGGAGGGTGGAGAGGCCACAACCGAAAAACACCCTCAGGCTGACATGCCAGCAAGTCAAAACTGGATGGAAAAGTGGCTTATTCTACTCCTTCTCGATTTCTGGGAATGCCTTTCAGTTCACCTACACCTGTTCATTCGTTCTCTTGCTTTTCATTTCAGGGAATTTTTGAAGATGAACAGAGGCTGGATGACCTGCAGCTATGCTTGACACACAGACGTCCAAAATATCTAATCAAGAAGTACTATAATACCAACATTTTGGCCATTTTATGAAGATCTGCTTCTGACGATACTCTCCTCAAAAGGTTTATGGCAGAGAGAACTTGCAGCTATCCAAAATCTTATGAATAACAGCCCTTGAAGTTTGGGTTGGGAGATGGAAACAGACTCAAAAAAACCCCAGGCATGGTCACTTCTGTATCCAAGCTTTTTATTACAAGCTTTCTACAAAAATGTTAATCTAAACTTGAGGTTCCAGATTTGTTTGTTCCTAGACTAGTCTTCATGCGTTTATAATTTCCAGAGTTCAGGTCTATTTTCTTATCCATAATTGCACCAAACTTTTTAAATAATAATTTTATTAAAGATTATATTATTCGGATAAAACTAGTACAAAGTGTAAAAAAATGCAAAGAAAAAATAAAAAATAAATCAAAAAGTGAAAGAAAAAAAGAACTTTCCCACTCATTCCAGAAAGCATAAAGAACTCTTAACAGCTTTTTACCAAATACAACAAATAATATGTTCATTCCATATCTCACCTCATTCACCATAAACAAATCTTTAAAACCTCACCATCCATACTAATCAGCAAAAGTTCGTTACTAGAAATAATATATGCATCATAAACTTAATCTAATAAATCCAAGTTTTTATAACATCATTTAGACCAGGAGTGTCAAACTGCCAGCACACGGGCTGGTTGCATCATGCTGAGGCCGCGCCTACCCCAGCTCCGGCAATGCAAAAAAAGTCGCAATATGTTCTGACACATCACGTGATGTGGCGAGTTTGACACCCGTGATTTAGACTATTAATAAAGCAGAGATCTTTAATATTAACTTCTGAGTCCATTGTTCACAAATATCTCTAAATGCATGCATTGTTAAAAGATTTTTGTCCATTCTGCATTATCTGATTGAGTTTAAATATTCTTTCCCTTAAATGTAATCTTCTTTCCTTCTGATGCCCTCTAGTATCCAACCTCCAAAGTCCCATTTTTTTTATTATTATTATTATTATTATTATTATTATTATTATTATTATTATTATTATTATTATTATTATTATTATTATTATTATTATTATTATTATTATTATTATTATTATTATTTTCAAATGCAAAAAAGCATGAAGAAATTCTCACAGGAAGGATTCTTTATTTAGTTTCAGAATGCTATGAAAACAATATGGATCCTTAACCCATTTATGACTTTCTAAAGTGATTTGATTGTTAATCCCCCCCACCAAAAAAAAAATCCCTGAAGCTTTATTTAAAACTTCTGTAAGGGATTGAAGGAAACCCGCAGGGCGAATACCAATAAACTTGCCATTCCAGAGGTTCTCAATATTTAAAAAGCAATAAAATATTAATTCCAAAGTGATTAAGAAATGAGGATTGGCTGAGCTTTTATTCTTAAATAAGAGAACGATTATGACTATGATTTTTTTTAAAATAATCCTCGACTCCCAGCCATTCATCTCATAAGCAGATCACAAAAATATTGGTTCCTGCCATCGACTTACAAGGAACTGCTGTACAGAGTATGCGTGGGCAATCTTACAATCTACCCTTTCTCTGGAAGATTTCACTGGCCTGAATCCTGAATATGACCAGTAATTCCAGCTATGACATCATCACTGCTTCTTCAGGAACATCTTCTGTTTGCCATGTCCTCACGAGAAGTCTTTTGTCTTAGTTGCCTAATAATGTGGTTTACTTTCTATAGTATTTTTTTTTAAAAAAATTATTAGGCTCAATCTTATCCTTTACATCAGGGGTGTCAAACTCAATTTCATTGAGGGCCGCATCAGCATTGCGGTTGCCCTCAGGGGGCCGGGTGGGTATGGCCAGGGTGGGCGTGGCCTAGTGGGTGGGTGTGGCTAGAGTGTGTATGGCCTACTGGGTGGGTGTGGCCAGCTCTACATTGTTCTCATCAAGGGTGCCTATGGGGGCCTGGGCAGGAGTGGGACAGATCTGAGGGTCTCTGACAGAAGGAGGGTCTCTGGGCCAGGGCCAAGGCTGTGGGGGCCGTTCCCTCACGGTTTCCAGGATGGCTTTGCGGGCCACATGAAACCACTTTGTGGGCTGGATCCGGCCCCCGGGCCTTGTGTTTGACATGTCTGCTTTACATTGTCTTATCCTTAAGGCTATATTTTCAGCAATAGTCTTGCTTTACTGCTTATCCATCTATTGTTTTATTCTGTTTCATTCTTGCCCTCTAAAGCCCCCAAGTCCCTTTATGTACAGCCCACTGCAGGGGTCTGTAACTGGGAGGCTTGTTGAGGAAGCTGGGGCAATCCCGCTCCCACTCTGCCTTGGATTGCTACTCTCAGCCTTCTTGTTATCCTTTCAAGGTAGTTCAGACAAGAAGCACAAGCTATAAATTGTAATGCTACTTTTGTTGTAATGTTATAGTAACAAAATCTTGCAAGTCTGAAACTATTTCTTCCCCTCCTTGCCTTGGACTTTCCAGAAAAGTAGGGTGGGTCCCTTCTGAAATTGCCAGCCTCCCAAGTAGACCAGGAAATGTAACAAGATGAGCTAATTGTACTTTACTTTACTGTAAGGCTACATTAATATAATCTTGCGAGCTTGAAAGTATAAATCTCATGCTGTCTTTTTTCCCCCGCCTGATAAGTTAGGGTAGATCCTTTCTACGTTTCTTTCTCTGCCTGTTAGTCAGGCTTTTATCTGATCCTTCTCTGGACAGCATCTCTCCCCTTATCTCCCAAGGTCATATCCACATACTATTACAAAAATGCTTCCTAGGTTCTTTCTGTTTTGGTGGCCTAAGATAGCTTCTGTGTAACATTTATTCAGTCTGTGGCTTTTTTTCTTGTCTCATAAGGCCATTCCCATATATCATTACACTATTAGGCCTTTTAAGCATTTGCCAGCACTTAATGTTTCACTGAAGCCCTCCTAGACTAGGTGGTCTTCAAAGTAACTGCTAGTAATGTAGGCTTGCTTCTCTGCCTGCCCTTTGGGTTTTATCCATTTGCCAGCTCTCCAGGCTCTTCTAGAGTCTAGGCCAGGGGTAGGCAACCTCGGCTCTTTTATGACTTATGGTCTGGCTCAGGAATTCTGGGAGTTGAAGTCCATGAGTCATAAAAGAGCCGAGGTTGCCTACCCCTGGTCTAGGCCTTCTTTTCTGAATGGCAACACTCTGAGTCACAATTCTTGAGAGTTAGTATTCTCAGCCACTCTGAAAATTCGATCCAAAGTCTTCTGAGGTATTGTGCTTCTGCCGATATTCCTCACCCCACACACACAACCTCCTTCTAAGCACCATACTCTTCCTTGCATCCTTCTTGTGCTCCATATACCCACCTGCCTGCAACTTTCCCACCTGCCCCTTCAGACTGTTCTGCAGTCAACACCCTCTTTTTATTGGGAATAATTGTAATATGGAAGGATGGGGGTCCTCAAAGATGAAAGGGGAAGGAGGGAGATGGGCATTTCAACTGCTCTTTCCTTTTACATATCCTTTTTTGGCATCCTTCACCATTGGCCATATTGTGGCCCTAGGGCTTTTGAAACATGATGCTTATCCACATCTGGTCTGTTTCTAACCTCTTCATTATAGATTCAGTAGCAACATCTGCATCAGAAACTCATGTGGAAAAGCCAAGCACATAGATATTTAGATAACAGTGAAATATTTAATGCAGCAAATACAATAAATTCCTGCTCTTATCAGCAAGATGCAGAAGTGAGACTCAGTTTGATTCTTGACGGCTGAGTTTTACATTTGTGAAATGTCACAAGAACTGAGCAAGCATGCTGTTTTCAGTCAAAGTGATACTATTTCAAACATTAAATATAAATACATATTTTTTTCTTATTCGCCTTCAATCCTAATAACCAAAGAAGTTATTCCAGTAGAATCAACAAATAGATTTGGTTTATAAAATCTGTGCATTTTTTCTTCTGTACCCCACTCTGAGTCACAAGATACCCATCCTGTTGCCTTTTCTGGAGGAAGCAAAAAAAACCCACCACAGATTCCATTCACATTGTTAAAATTAACTCTCAAGGACCTTGTTACAATGCACTTCTCCTTTTCCACAGTTCAAACAAGAGGTCGGTTTGCTTACAGTGTAAACAAGCAGAAGAATCATGCTCTTCAACGGCCCAGTGAGCCTTATTCATAAGATTTCAGTTTACACCCTACTTTGTACACAGTCTGGGAGCCAATTTTTCATGTGAATATGGGAAAGCTACAACAATCATTTGAAAGGCAAGCTGCCTTTTAAGAGTTCTTTCTTAGAGTAGACATTAGAGCTATGCACATTTTGAAAATGATTTGGAAAAATAGCTTTGTACCTCCAGTAAGTCCAGTTTCTTTCTAGTATTCATTATAACAGACCTGCCTGTTTTCAGACTTCTGTCCTTTCTGCTGAAAAGATGTCACTACTTTAATGAATCAAATCATCACAGCAGCAAGTCTGCTGCTATAAAGCAACTTGTAAAGCACAGAGGGCTTTTTTTCCAGCTTTCCGTGGAACTGATTAAAAAAAACATTCAACAAATAGCAGGGAAATGTTATGCTTATGCATAATCCAAAACATCTCTTCAAAATTGTTTTTGAAATGTCCAGGCCCTAGTAGACCTTTCTGGAGAATAGAATAGAATAGAATAGAATAGAATAGAATAGAATAGAATAGAATAGAATAGAATAGAATAGAATAGAATAGAATAGAATAGAATAGAATAGAATAGAAGGGACCTTGGAGGTCTTCTAGTCCAGCCCCCTGCTCAAGTAGGAGAACCTATACCATCTCAGACAGGTCATTGTCTAGTCTCTTCTTAAAAATGTCCAGTGATGGAGCGCCCACGATTTTTGGAGGCAAGCTGTTCCACTGGTTGATTGTCCTCATTGTCACTGATCTATTAGTTTAGTCACTTTATCAAAGAATGAAATAAGATTGGTTTGGCATGATCTGTTTTTAACTGGTTATGACTTTGTTTGCTTCTAGTTGTTCGCAGATCTGTTTTTTGATTATCTTTTCTAGGATCTTCCCAGGTAGTGATCTTAAACTTATTGGTCTGTAGTTTCATGGGTCCAGTTTTTTCCCCCCTTTCTTGAAGATGGGAACCACATTAGCCATTTTCCAATCCTCAGGCACTTCCCTGGTGCTCCAGGATTTATGAAACATTAAGGGTATACAAATTAGAGATCAGGATTATAGATTGAGGGCGTTTGCAGACGATCTGGTTGTTACAGTGACCCAGCCAGAAAACTCTGTTGTGGACCTGATGGAGATAATAATGCAATATGGGAGGGTTTCTGGATTTAAAGTTAATGCACAAAAAACTAAAATTCTGGCCAAAAATATGACAGTATCGCAAAAGGCTCTTTTAGAAGGATTAACTGGATTTGAGATTGCTAAAAGGGCCAAATATTTGGGGGTGTTTTTGTCACCCTCTAATACTAAGTTATATAAAAATAACTATGAAAAATTATGGGGAAAAATTCAAAAAGAAATGGAGAGTTGGGAAAAATTGCAATTGTCTTTGCTGGGAAGAATCGCAGCAGTGAAAATGAATGTCCTGCCTAAATTTTTATTCTTATTTCAAATGATACCGGTTCTTAAGAAAGATTCTAATTTGGAAGAATGGCAACGGGGTATCAATAAATTTGTTTGGGCAGGGAAAAGGCCACGAGTTAAATTTAAGATTATGCAGGATACTCGTGAAAGAGGAGGTCTTAAAATGCCCAATCTTAAATTATATTATGAAGCTGCTGTGTTAGCAGGAATAAGTGACTGGATTAATTTGACACAAGAGAGATTATTAAATCTTGAGGGCCATGACTTGTTATTTGGCTGGCATGCATATTTGTTGTATGATAAGAAGGTAGATAATGTGTTTAAAGTGCATATTTTAAGACAGGCATTGTTGAGAGTTTGGAAGAAGTATAGACATAAGTTAGATTACAAGATGCCGTTGTGGGCAATCCCAAAGCACACAATAGAAAACATAAATGTTGGCTTCAAACATGATGTGACTACGTATAAGGAGATTTTAAGCTTGGAAAGAAATGTCTGGTGTTTGAAGCCGTACAACCTCTTGCGAGATGAGAAGATTGTTCAAACTTGGTTTCAATATACTCAGCTACGGGCCAGGTGGAAAGAAGATCAGAAAATTGGTTTTGCAATGACTGATGAAAATTTGATAAAGCAAATTAGAAATCAGGGTCCAGCACATATCAAACGGATATATCTTGCATTGATAGAATTATTTTTTTTTTAATTAAATTTTTATACCGCCCTTCTCCCGAAGGACTCAAAAGTACAAAAGTTAAAAAAGAATTAAATTAAATTATTGCCCACAATAAAAACAATAAAAAATATATAAATATTAAAACCCTAAGTAATTCCCCATCAGGCCAGGCCAGCTTGTTCAAATAAATGGGTCTTTAACCCGCACCGGAAGGAGCGGAGATCCGGTGCCATCCGGAGCTCAACCGGCAGCTGATTCCACAAAGCCGGAGCGCCCACAGAGAAGGCACTCCCCCTGGGGGCCACCAGCCGACATTCTCTGACCGGAGGCACCCTGAGGAGGCCCTCTCTGTGGGAACGCACGGGGCGGAGGGGGGTCGACG
Organism: Vipera berus; assembly: GCF_964194415.1. Lineage (NCBI taxonomy): Eukaryota > Metazoa > Chordata > Lepidosauria > Squamata > Viperidae > Vipera > Vipera berus. The sequence continues at coordinate 191,218,411 of NC_138203.1, forward strand.
CCGGCAGCAGGTGGTCCCCGAGGTATTCCGGACCCATGCCATGTAAGGACTTAAAAACCATCACTAAGACCTTGAACCTCACCCGGAAGACAACTGGTAACCAATGCAGCTCACGGAGCAAAGGTGTAACATGGGAGTACCAGGAAACTCCCAAGACAACTCTCGCGGCCGCATTCTGTACCAGTTGGAGCCTCTGAGTGGTCTTCAAGGGAAGCCCCATGTAGAGAGCATTGCAATAGTCAAGACGAGATGTCACGAGCGCATGAGTGACCGTACACAGGGCATCCGGTCTAGATAGGGCCGCAACTGCCGCACCAGGCGAACCTGTGCGAAAGCCCCCCTGGTCACGGCTACTACATGATCTTCTAAGGTAAGCCGTGCATCCAGGAGGACTCCCAAGTTGCGAGCCCTATCTACGGGGGGTAAAAACTCACCCCCCATAGAAAGTGATGGAACGTTTTGAATGTCCCGGGATGCCGGAATGTACAGCCACTCAGTCTTGTCAGGGTTGAGTTGAAGTCTGTTCCTCCCCATCCAGACCCGAACCGCCTCCAGGCAACGGGACATCACAGCGAGGGCATCACTGGGGTGGTTTGGGGTCGAAATGAAAAGTTGGGTATCATCAGCATATTGATGATACCCAACTCCAAAACCACGAATGATCTCACCCAGCGGTTTCATGTAGATGTTGAACAGGAGAGGCGAGAGAACCGAAACCTGAGGAACTCCACAAATGAGAGACCTAGGGGCCAATCTCTGCCCCCCTGCCAACACCGACTGCGAACGTCCCAGGAGATAGGAGGAGAACCACCGAAGAACTGTGCCTCCCACTCCCAATCCCCTGAGACGCCGCAGCAGGATACCATGGTCGATGGTATCGAAAGCCGCCGAGAGGTCTAATAGGACCAGGACAGAGGAATATCCCTTATCCCGGGCCCTCCAGAGATCATTCACCAGAGCGACCAATGCCGTCTCCGTGCTGTACCCGGGCCTGAAACCCGATTGGTACGGGTCCAGATAATCCGCTTCATCCAGGACCAGAGGGAGCTGATGCGCCACCACACTCTCAACAACCTTCGCAAGAAAGCGAAGGTTGGAGACTGGACGAAAGTTGTTCAAGACAGCTGGGTCCAAGGCAGGCTTCTTGAGGAGAGGTCTCACCACCGCCTCCTTCAAGACGGTGGGGAAAATACCCTCACTCAAAGAAGCAGATATCACCGCCTGGAACCAGGCTCGTGTCCTCTCCCTGGCTGCATAAACCAGCCAGGAAGGGCACGGATCCAATAAACATGTGGTGGAGCTCAACCTCCCCATAATCCTGTCCACTTCATCAGGGGTCACAGAATCAAACTCCTCCCAGATAACATTGACAAGACCGCCCGTGTCCTGATCGTCAGACTCTGCCCAGCTGGAGTCCAAACCGGTCCGAATCCGAGCGATTTTATCCGACAGATGTTGACCAAACTCCTCGGCACGACCCTGCAAGGGATCCTCCCTCACCTCCTGATTAAGGAGGGAGCGAGTCACCCTAAACAGGGCGGCCGGGCGATTATCTGCGGACGCGATGAGGGCAGAGAAGTAATTGCACCTCGCTGCCCTCATCGCTGCGAGATAAGACCTAATATAGGTTCTTAACCGCAACCGGTCGGATTCGGATCGGCTGGACCTCCAGCAGCTCTCTAGGCCCCGTTTCCGACGCTTCATCTCCCGGAGCTCCGCGGAGAACCATGGAGCTCGATGGGATCTGCACCGGGTCAGGGGCCGCAGGGGTACAACTCGGTCCAGTGCCTCAGTGGCTGCCCTTTCCCAGGCTTCCACTAAGGCATCCGCCGAGCTGTGAGCGACGGAGGCAGGTGGGGATCCCAGCGCTGTCTGGAACCCGAGAGGGTCCATTAAGCGTCTGGGGCGGTACCATCTAGTTGGTTCCACATCCCCACGGTGGGGGGTGGCAAGACGGAAGACCAGCCGCAGGAGGTGATGATCGGTCCATGACAGGGGCATAATAAATAGAGAGCCCCCACCAAGATCATCCAACCACCGTCCAGATAAAAAAACCAAGTCAAGGGTGTGGCCTCCCTCATGAGTTGGTTCAGAAATTACCTGCGTCAGGTCCATGGCCGTCATGGAAGCCATGAACTCCCAGGCTAACTCAGATGACCCTCCCAGGGATGGTAGATTGAAGTCACCCAAAACTAGGAGTTTGGGGAACTCAATCACCAAACCGGAGAGGACATCGAGTAGTACGGGCAGGGCTGCCGCTGTGTGACTAGGCGAAACGTACACCAGCAGCAAACCCAACTGCGCCCCCGAACCAAACCTGAAAAAGAGAGACTCACACCCGACTATCTGAAGAACGGTGGTCTCCCGCGGACATAAGGTCTCCCTAATAACAACCGCCACTCCCCCGCCCCTACCTTGAGCCCGAGGCCGGTGTAACGCTCGGAAACCTGGTGGGCAAAGGTCAACCAAAGGGACCCCACCCTCTGGACCCAACCAGGTCTCGGTGATACAAGCCAGGTCCGCATGCTCACCCTCCACCAGATCCCGCACAAGGGGAGCCTTATTAACCACGGACCTGGCATTCAGGTACACCAGCCGGAGCTCAGGAGGCTGCACATCCTCGCTCCCGGCACCTCGGGGAAGAACCAGAGGGTCGGAGCGCCTCACCGCTTGCAAACAGCGGAGACGGCCCTCCCGGTAACAATACGGCTTTCTGTCCATACGCCTGCTGCCATACCCCAGTGTCGTGGGAATTGGTAATCCCACGACCCGCTCCCGAGCCCCAGATGTAACCACAACCCGCTCCCCCCGAACGCCGTCAGACCCAGGCCTGGCCTGCAACACGGTTGTATGGCCACTCCCCACAGCCAGACAACCACTACCCCCCACCCCCCTCCCCAACCCCCTAAAAAATTTGACTAAAAAATTAACCAGGGGCCTCTTATTAAATTTATATCGAGAGCCCCTGGCCTTACCCGGCCATCTCTCAGGGTCCCAATAATTGGGCCCTTCATCGAGACTGGGGATAGGAAAGAAGGCGGGATGCACCCAGGAGAGGGGGGCACCCCTGAGGGCGAGCAAGTCCGTATCGGAATATCGGTACATACAGTCCGAGCAAATCCAGAGAGGGCAGTCCAATAGTTAAAAAGTCCAACAGGAGGTTCGAAGGTAAGGAGTGGAACATTTGGGCCATCCACCAACCTACTGCCACTCGGTTGGATACTCCCAGGGGCAGCCCACAACCCGTCCTCTCACAACGGGGCGCGAGTCTGCTCCCGGGGATGGTCCAAAATGCACACCCTGGGTGGGGCAGCACCCATAGAGCTCCCACCTGTATGGGGCTGCCGATGTAAAACAAGCCACTCTCCCACTGTGGCTTGTGCCCAGGTCCGTCCCAGTCCAAAGGGGAAAAAAGGAGGCAGCTGGAAAATTAATAAATAAGTTAATAAATAAGTTGGTAGTCCGCTATGTCGCCGCCGTTGCCACAACCATCGTCGCTGCCGGTAAAACAGGCCAGCGGGCCTCGAAGACGCCACCATCGCCATCACCGTCGCCGCCATCACCTCAAGCAGCCGGAACCAAACGAGTCGCTGTCGCCATGGTCGTCCTCTCCACTGCCCAGAGCAGCCCGAGGACGCCGTCGCCATAACCGCCTCCGTCGCTGGCAGCGGCTCGAAACCAGCACAGGGGGCAGCATTGTCAATAAAGTAGCAAGCGGCCGTCTTCTCCGCCGCCAAACGGCCCGAAGACGCCGAAACCGCCAAAGAAACAGCACAGGCAGGTCCAATAACAAAATGTCTCCGCCGCCGCTGCCACCATCGCCGCCGCTGCCGCTGCCGCCAGAATGGTCCGCAGGCATCTCGCACAGGCTCTCCTCCCCTCTCCCGGAAGCGCCGATCAGAAATTGACTCAGAAACAGAGCTTGTTAAGGATTGTATGATAAAATGGGCCCAGAACATCCAAGAAGTTATTACAATGGACACGTGGGGAAAGATCTGGGTGAGGAACGTAAAATTTACACAAGCTCAAAACCTAAGAGAGAACTTTTATAAAATGTTTTATAGATGGCATTTAGATCCTAAAAAGCTTGCAAGTATGTATCCGAATTACCAGCCAAAATGCTGGAGGTGTGGCGGCGAAGATGCAACATATTTTCACATATGGTGGACCTGTAAAAAGGTCAAGGCTTTTTGGATAAAAATTTGGTGGAATATGCAGAAGATCTTCAAGCAAAGGATAAAGTTTTGTCCGCAATTCTTTTTGTTGGGTATAATTACAGATGCTACTGTTGTGGACACTAAGTTGATGTTGAATTTAATCACAGCAGCAAGACTTTTAATAGGTCAATATTGGAAGAAGGAGGAACTGCCGACTATAGAAGAATGGACCTTAAAGGTTTCTGACCTGGCAGAAATGGCAAAGATCTCAGCTTATTTGAAAGATCATTCGCAAGAACGTTATATTATGGAGTGGAAAAAATGGATTGAATATATCCAGAACAAATATGGGACTAAAAAGTTTCATTTAGCATTTGAATAAGTCTTCCTTTCTATTTTCTTTTTTTTTTCTATATGAAATATTAGTATTGCTTGTAGTTATCTTATATGAGCTAGAGAGTGATAGATTTAAGAATTTATTATTGGTAGCAAATGGATGTTTATGATTGTTTTTTTTTGTTTTTATACCCTGTACTTAGCTCTGGGAAGTTGGGGGGGAGGGGGGAAAGGGGGGGGAGGGGTAGGGAGGGATAGGTAGGGGAGGGGGAGGGGGGGATTGTTAAAGATAAAATGTATTTTAAAACTTTTCAATAAAAAAAAAGAAACATGTGGTGCAATGGTTCTGAGATAACATCTGCCATCTGAATTCCTTCAGAATTCTGGGATGTAATCTGTTGGGTCCCAGTAATTTATATTCATCAAGGTTGGATAGGTGTTTTCTTACCATTTTCTTGCTTATTTTAATTTTTGTTTCTAGTATGTCTTTTGCAGTGATTTTTTTTTGGTATGTTGGGCTATAGTTTCTTTTTGTGTAAAGACTGAAGCAACTCTGCTTTCTCCCTGTTGCCTGTTATTTCCTTGCCATCTTCTCTCTTTAGTGGGCCTACAGTTTCCTTGACTTTTTTCTTGTTGTTAATATGTTGGAAGAAACTTTTTTTTATTGTCCTTGATTTCTGTTGCAAGTCTTTGTTCGTTCTGATCCTTTGCTTTCCTGACTTCATCTTTGCATGTTCTGGCTGTCTGCTGATAATTGGTCTTAGTTATGTGCCCCTCTTTCCATTTTTTGTATTTATCCTTTTTGTCTTTCAGTTTGTCAGAGAGATCTTTGCTGGTTCCTTCTTGAATTTCTTGTTTTTCTTTCTCAATGGTATTGTGCTGGTCTGGGCTTTTATGATCACATTTTTCAGGGTTTCCCATGCTTCTTGGGTTGTTTTCCCCTTTAGGATTTTTATCCATGGGATCTTTCCTAGGTTCTCTCTGAGTTTGTTAAATTCAGCTCTTTTGAAGTTTAAGACACTGGTTGGATTGTTTTCTATTGCTAGTATTCGCATCATATTAAATTCCAGCATGACGTGGTCACTTTCGCCCAAGATTCCGGCAACTTCATCTCCCTCTATCACTTCTTCTCTATTTGTAAGTATAGCTTTAGTTCCCTTCTCCACCTTTTGGGTGACAAAGTTGTTGGCTAAGTTGGGTTAGGAATCTGTTGAATGTGGCTGAATCATGTGGCTGTTTGTGCATGTGGTTTTGTATCCACTGTTACAATAGTGCTAACCAAAATTCAAAGTCAGAATAATTGAACCATAGGCTAGGAAGATCTAAGTTCAACTCCCAACTTGATCATTAAATGGGTATGGATTACAGGTAGTCCTTGATTTACAACAGTTCATTTAGTGACCATTCAAAGTTACAACAGTACTGAAAAAAATGACATGACCATTTTTCACAGTTACAGCCTTTGCAGCCTCCCCATGATCATATCATCAAAGTTCAGACGCTTGGCAACTGATTCATATTTATGATGGTTGCTGTTTCCAAGATCATGTGATCCCCTTTTGCGACCTTCTGACAAGCAAAATCAATGGGAAAGCCAGATTCACTTAACAACCAGGTTACTAACTAATCAACTGCAGTGATTCACTAAACAACTGTGGCAAGAAAGGTCATAAAATGGGACAAAACTCACTTAACAAATGTCTCACTTAACAATAGAGATTTTGGACTCAATTGTGGTAATAAATTGAGGATTACCTATATTCTCAACTAAGTCTACCCCAGAGAGTAGGGGGTTTTTCCCCGCTGAAGGTCAATAGTAGAAAACAGTTATCCCATCCATAGAGGCAAAGTAAGAAAGAAAATTAGAATAGATGGAAGTATCACCCTATTTCACAATTTTTCAAATTTTGGGGCAAAAAGATGCTAATAAACAATTTAACGATAAAGGGATGTGGCTGCTGGAGACAGTGGCTTTCTTAGCATTGATCCACTTTTGTCATTAATGCTGGCTTACTAAATGTAATGCTGCAGCCAAAATGGGATCTCATGGCCAAAATCCAGACTCTCCCAGCACAGCCTCACTATCACCACCACAAAGAATCACCTAGTAAATGGCTGCTAGGATAATCCCACCAGCATTTCATTTAGCATGGGCTTCTTTGATCCCAATAGTGGTGATTTGTTTACCATATCATTTTTAAAAAATCATTGATAATATCATATTTGGGTACTTTGTAGTCAGATATCTTCACTGGCCATATGCCCGGTTACAGGTAGTTATTTTCTTATAGGTATTTTTAACATGATACAGATGTCAAAACAAATATGCTACTTGATTCCTCTAATGATGACGATGCCATAAATTCATAGTAACTTGAAATGTCACACCACAAAGATTCAGTGTATTTTGGGGGTTAGCAGTTGGGGGAAAAAAATCTATCTATAGGAGTGTGGAGGTAGGAAATTGCTCTAATGTATGAAAAAAATATAGAGTGACACCAAAAGAAAGGTCACAGATAATGTTAGTTGCTCTACAATGTGCTCTACAATGCAGACAGTAGCAGTCTCCAATCTTTCTGGAAACAGGGACTCGCTCACCTGCTGATTTGAGGCCTGATTCCTAACAGGCTTTAGCCCGGTAGAAGTTTGTGGCCTGGGGTTGGGGACCCCTGCTCTACTACATAAGACTGTTAAGACACTTGGTGCTTTACAGATTATTTAAAACATGAAAGCAAGGTTTTAAATAAAACAAGAAACAGAAAGAAGCGTCATGATGGCAGAAAAACCAGTAAAAGAAAGCATTCTGGGAAAAAGGTGGCTGCAGTCATCCCCACCAAAGCCTTGGGTGAAGAACCAGGTCTTCTAGGCTAATTGAAATACCAATAGGGGTGGGTCTGTTCAGACCTCCTAAAAAAATAAAATCATCAATCAGCTACCAAAATATGTTGCTTCAGAAAGACAAGGACCTTTCTAAACCACTACAAGGCCTTCCTCATTTCCGTATTACAAATTGTGGAAATCCCACTTCTTATTCTCAAGTTCCCAATTTACAAATTGTGCTTTAAGAGGGTTCCCCCCCCCTTCCTAGGAAACTCTTCAACTTCAAGTGACTTCCTAGAGCCAAACGTCAGCCTCGATGCCCAAAGTATGTTATTTTTTTCTCTATTCATCTGCCTCTTCAATAAATGAGAAAAATGATGAATAATGTGGCTGCAAGGAGCAAAGTTTCCCAGGAAAAGAGAGAAACATGCAGATGTTTCAATGCCTGAAGGTGCAAGAAACAATTTAGTAAGCGTCAATAGTCCTTGAAACAGCTTCTGCAAGCCCAGATGTAACCAACGCAAATCAGGAAAGGGAAAAATAGCCAAGAATTGTGGCAACACTAAAGGAAAGTTGCCAGATACATACCGCTTTTGTTGTTTTTCAAATCTGGTTTGTTTGGTTTGTAGTAAACCGGTGACCTAGACGCATAGTAAGATGGGAATGCAGTCATATATGCAAATCTGTGAGAATCACAAAATAAGAGGAAAGACTTCCTGAATCAAGCTTGGTTCTTGGTAACTACCCTTGTTCTTTTGGCAACAATATAGTAATTTAACCCTGTCTCTTTCCAGGAATATTTTTTTAAACTTCCCAGTATAACCTACAGCTCTTGGTTTTCCTAGTGATCTCTTCTCAGAGTAATTATCAGCTCTGAACCTGATTGATAGAGTCACTTAAGCAATGAGATGGGTAGTGTATACAGGTGATAAATAAATAAATGTCCACCCTTTTTATGCATTCCCTTAAAACCCTACTATCAGCTGGGAGCCTACATTCGGTGACTCCCAAAAGATGTGGCTTTTTTGCTATGACACCTGAACATCTTTCCCCCTGAAATTAGATTAGTTTCATCCCTTTTGATATTCCCAAAGGCTCTGAAAGCCTGCTTCTGTTAGTAGGCTTGGGGCTCCCAGGGAATTGGAGATTTGCTTACATGGTTCCTTTATGAAGGAGCCTATTCTTATCTTCCCTTTGTCTATGGATTTTTATATTTTATATCTGTTATTTTAAAAATTTATGGTTTTGATTGTTGTGCAACCACCCAGCATAGCTTTCGGTGAGATGAGCAGTATATGATCTTAATTAATTAATATATATAATAAATAAATAGCATTGTGCGCACAGGACATCTGGGGACGTCTCCATGCAGAAACACGTGTATTCTGGATGTTTGGGTGGATAGAATACAACAATGTTGACTTCTGGATCCAAAGCTAGTGTTTCCAGGCAGAAATGTTTTAGGAAAATGCCAAGGACGTCGGTGGCAGGGTGTGAGTTGTTTTTACCCCCTTGAAATCATTCTAGAATGTCTTAATGATCTTCCAGATTTAGTTTCATACAATTATTCTGGTTTTTTTTTCCTGCCTACCTGCAGCCCATCTACAATAGTTCAGTAGAACTTCCATATACAACGGCTTGATCTAGATTCAAAAGTGAGCCTGTTTTCCCCTGTACACACACATACACACACACCACTTCTGTTTAGCTTGTGCAAACTAGCCTAGTCACTTACGTGCTGCCCCCTGCAGTAGATGGCAATCATACATTTGGAAGCAGAGCAAAACAATGTGAAACCATATGGCATTTTTGGCATGAGAACCAGGTCTGTGTGTGGGCTTTGGAGCCATTCTGTTCTTTTATGGCGGTATTTTTTTTTCTTACACAGAGATGAAGTATGTACAAAAGAAAATGGCATGTGTGTTCAGGAAGCAACTTCAACAGAAGGATTTGGGAGTTTTGAGTGGGCTATAACCAGGGAATCTCAGAATAAAATGCTGCTTTAGAGTATCTCATCTCCTGGATAGAGTTCTAAACAAAACAACCATGCTCTCCTTTAGGATATTTCAATATTGCCATCCCTGTTTTGTGTTTTCTTTTCCAACATTAAATATTCCACTGCTAGCATAGAGTAATTCCTACTTCCCTTCTTGCAAATCATGGAGTTTCCCCAGCTATGCTATGTAGTTCCTCAGGTTAGTTGGGGAGTGACCTGCTTTCGTTTCGTGTCTATTTGCATTCACTGATTGAATGTACTGTTAACGAAGACTTAAAGCTGGATCTCGGTGTCTAACATAGCAGTCAAGCAAGATTATTATTATTCATAAGTGTATGACATTCACTGACACCAGATATGGATTTGGATACTAGCAGAAGCAGTTTTTTAAAGGTTTAAGGAAGGTGATATCGGTGCTCTCAAATCCATTTGAAAACAATCGAGCCAATCAAAAGCTCCTTTGATGTGTGTACACTCGCTGTACTTGTCCATATTTGATCAAGCTGAGTGACAGATAGATCATTATGCCAGATGCAGGTGAAAATCAAAGTCACTGTAGCTACTCAAGGTCACAGTGGAATGAAGTTAATGGGGACCCTTGTGGCCTTTTGTGCAACTGCAGCACAGAATAAGATGCAGCAATTCTGTTCCATCTCCAGTGATGGATGGGAAGCCCCTTAATGCAAGAGAAAGGTAATTGTCACTTGCATACCATGCTTAGATGCTTCTAGCTAGCAAAACAATTATCATTTTAACAACACTTTTAACCACTGTTAAAATAATGCTGGATGAGATGGACCCCCAGATTCATCAAGGCTTAATGCAACAAAGAAAAACAATAACCAAGATCATTTCAAATTTCCCACGTAGCCCATAATAGATAAAAGATCAGCACAAAGCAAGAGTCCATACTGTTTTGGGGGTTTTTTGCCACAAAGGCTCATCTTGCTTTGATGGAGTTTTTTGTAAGCACATAATTTGTCATCATAAAGCAATGTGTAAGTCTATAATTCCCCATTTTGTTAGGAAATTATTTACAAAGGTAACCGTTAATAGAGCTGAGTCGCTGTAATGTTCTTATGGAACCATCAGTGAAAGCAACAGCATTTATATTGATTCTTTCAAGCATTAAATGGTTTTGAGTAAAATGCTGGCACTTTTCAAAAGCACATATGATATATAAAGAAAAGCTTTCTTGTAAATCAATGGATCAGCCTTCCCTGACACAGATATGTTAGATTATGATTCCATAATTCCCAAGGACCATTGAACTGGTTGCATTCCAATATATTTGCAGGGCATCATGTTGAAGAAGGTGGGTTAATAGGGACTACTGCCCTCTCCCAAAGAACTATCCCCCTCAAAAACAATCTCTCCATCATTTGAACCACTGTAACCGGACCTCTTTTATGGTAGAAATGTGAGTAAGATTATCTGAGATTCACTTCAGCTTGCTTGAGCCAGGTCCAGTCTGGTATTTTTTTTTTTTGGGGGGGGGGGAATCTAGGAATATGTGATTTTGGATTCTGAAAGTGGTGACTATTTGACTGGTAGAGGAGCTGGTGTCAACCATCTTGAAAGAGACTGTAGTATGTTCCCAAGCCCAAATATCTCCCCTAATATCTGGTCATTTGGACAAATATCAGCCTCCAAAGAAAATGGGGGAAGAAAATCTAAAAGAAAATCTAAATCTAAAATTACATCTACGGATGTAATGTAAATTGCTGAGTGTGCATATGGAGTCAAATATAAAAGCCATAATTGAAATAAATAAAAATAAAATGTGATGGAATAGCACTCTTCAAGTAGCTGAAGGGGTGCTACTCATGAGCACAACATACTGTATGTTTCCTACCATCCCGGAGAGAAGGACCCAGGGCAATGGGTTTAAGTTACATAAAGAGAGATTCCAGCTGAATGTCAGGAAAAATGAAGCAGCAAGAGCATTTTCACAGTGGAAGTGTCAGAGATGGTGGAACTGCCCATCCCTGGAATGCTTTCATTTGCTTTCCTACACAAAACGTGAAGGATTGAGTGATTCTTCTGATTCCACAATACATTGATTCCATCATTCAAGAAATGTGCACGTCAAAGAAGAGAATATGTGGGAAAATTTCTAGTGAGCCTAAGAAATAAAACAGTCCAACTGCATTCTAGCTAAAGCCCAGAAGAAAGTGGAAGCAGGTGGAAGCTGGTGGAAACAAATGCTGGAAGAATATTAATATGGATGGCTAAAGATTAGAGATAGATATAGCCTGTAGTTGAGCCAAGATTTTAGTCATATTCATATTCAAATACACATACACATACATATACACATACACACATATAGATGATCTAGATCTAGATCTATTGTTTCCTTTTGATGATTTACTGGTTCTGAGCTTTAAATGTCCCCCTGACCATTCTCAATCTATATTAATGGAAATCGTAAATGCTTTTGCCTTTTTAAAGCAAACTTCTCTCATGAGGTTTTTGTACTTATTCTAGTTACAGGATGGCCAACAGAACATATGCGAATGGCCCTTCATAAGCTATGATTCAATGTGGAATCATCTATTCAATAATCCACATGTGTCAAGAATGAATATATGCTGCTAAATTTGCCATTGCATTTGCTGCATATTTTCTCAGTTTATGTTCTCAGTCTGATATTATCGGTAATGTATCCCTTTTCCAATGTTGTGCTAAATTTATCCTTGTGGCTGTGAATGTGTGTCTGAATAAATTGTTTCTATTAATATTAATATGTCAAATTATTGCAGATATTATTGAATGGTGCTATACATTTCTTTTTTGTAACTTGAGGGGTTTTTTTTACTTGGCCATCACATATGACAGAATATTCCATCTTTCTCAAGGCATTTCCAGCATTAATTACCATACTAGTTATCTATCCTAGAAATTATCAATGGAGTATACCAATTATAAAACATTTCACATCATTTTCTCTGAAGTTATAACTTGGGATAAATTTTATATGTTTCTTTCTTCACATTGCTGTGCTGTGACTCTTTCCTTAAAAAATTGCATCCATTTTATCATATAGTTTTTGATTTGTTCTGTTTCTATATCATACCCAAGGAACAGTTTATGCATATACCCTAAAGAATCAAAATCTTGATGGGCATTTCAAATTCTGTCATTTTTCATGGAAGCTCTTTTTTTCATTTTTTAGTTTTTTATTCTTCCAAAAATTTGCACATACATCGATCATGGCGCATTTCAGCCTTTGCCAATTTACTCTAGCATTGTCCTCTGTCTAATCATGGTATTGAGTGGACCATATCTGTATATATAATTTATATGGATAAATTTTTCTTACTATAGTTATTTCCAGCATAAAAAGCATTTAAAGGAGAAGCTAGTGAAATTGTCAGACTGATTATTTTTATTGTAGGTTTTCATAATTTTATAGAGTTTTGTCTTTAATATGTCTTTTTACATTTTTGTCCTCTTTCATGTCCTTGTGCCATAAAAGCTTATGAAGGCCATTAGCTAGGCCAGCTTTTCCATTGTTGACATTCTATTATTGAAATACCTTATCCATTCTTTTAATTTTATAAGATTTTATTTGTTTTTCTCCCATACACATGATAATAATTTTTCAACCAACGTGCTGTCTGAGTCTAAATACGCTAATACAAATTAAATTCCTAATCCTTTATTCTTTCTTCTAACCATCGGTAAAGTAAGTCCCAAGTTTGATAATATTCTCTTTCTTCTTTTTCTTTCAGTCTCATGGTCAATCTATCCATCTCAGCGCGTTCCAATATTTTTTTTGATTATTTCTTCATCTGGTGATATCCCTTCATTTTTTCCAATATTGCGCTAATATTATTCTTGCCGCTGTTGTGACGTGTAAGATCAGATATAGGCTTTGTCTGTTAATCTTTTCTGGCATTATACCTAATAAAAAAAGTTCAGGTTTAAAATCTACATATTCTCCCAACATCTACATATTCTCCTTATCCATTCTATTAGCCATGGCAGACTGCTTGTTCTACAACATAGTTTGAAGTTTGGAAGGGTAAGACCATTATCTATCTTGTAAAATTCTTGTAACATTTTGAATCTGTAGGTTTCTTTCATTCCAAATAAATGTATTGAAAATTTTTGCCATTTAATTTCTGGGTTCAAAATTGGTGCCATTTGAAACAAGTAGGTTATTCCGGCTAAGACTTTCATTTTAATCACGTATTATCCTGACCCAAAAAAACCCTCTACGTTTTGGTCCCTTTCAAGATTTTTTTTTAAAATCTTTCCATAGTTTGATATAATTATTTTGATACATTTCTAGATTGTTGCCCGTCAAGCACAAACTAGAATATTTCACCGAGTGTGTCATTTGGCAGGAATTCCTTCTTGCATTAAGAATCCTGTAATCAATTATCTTTGTTTTTTAAACACGGATTTTGTGTCCAGAGGATTGTCCAAAGCCCTGGGTTTGGTTTGGTTTTTTGATTGACACTCTTATTGCACATTGTGTTTCTGTAATGAGCTAATAGAAGTAGTCCTCGACTTACAACCACAACTGATCCCCAGAATTTTTGTTACTAAGTGAGACAGTTGTTACATGAATTTTGCCCCATTTTACGACCTTTCTTGTCACAGCTGTTAAGTGAATCATTGCAGTTGTTAAATTAGTAACACAGTTGTTATGTGAATCTGGCTTCCCCACTGACTTTTTTTCCCCCCAGAAGATTGCAAAAGATGATCACGTAACCCCGGGACACTGCAACCCATCATAAATATATGCCAGTTACCAGGCATGTTAATTCTGATCAGGTGACCATGAGGACGTTGCAATGGTCGTAAATGTGAAAAACAGTCATAAGTCACTTTTTCCAGTATTGTTGTAACTTTGAACGGTCACTTAAAGAATTGTGATAAGTCGAGAACTACCTTTACTATGTCATTTCCATAATATGTAACCTTATATTGCTCTCCAGGGACTTTGAAGGCAGTTATTTGTTGGTCACCTTTTTTGTCAGTATTTCTGTGGCCAAAATAATAGGTGTGAGTGGGCACCTTTGCCTAGAAAATCTGCAAAAAAAGTGCTCCATTGGCCATAATCCTAGCCAATTCATAACAGAAGTTTGACCAAATTTAACCTTATTTGCAGAATTTTAAGAGAAGGGATATCCAAACAGTTATTTTTCTCTAGAAATACTTCTTCTTCTGCCCCTTTTCTTTCCACAAAAAGAAATCCTAAGCAGCAGGGGAAAAAAACAACCAATAGAGTAACTACATAATGTTTTTGGCTCAGTGTCTCCTCCCTTAGGGGTGCTTCTAGGAGAGAGGCAAGAAATGGGAGCAAGCAGACTAGGCCACAAGGTCAGATGTCCAAAAATTGGATTTCATTTTAGGATGGACTGCAGGCTTTTTACAGATCCCACTGACAACTCCTAGTCCAATTGGCAACAACTCCTAAGGAAACATGTGGTGCAACATTTCTCCTGGTTCTGCAGATTACAGATGCAAATGGGGAATCCTGTTCCCCAATGCTTTTTAAAAATTTCTCTCACGAACTATTCAGCAGAAAGTTAAAGACAAAACGATTCTGCCTAATCTCACTGTGATGTACTAGACACCTAAATGGAGAAGTGGAAATCTTCAGATATTTGGGGTCACTGATGCTTGTACGAAGAACAGTAACAGATGCAAGATCTTGAGCTTGGGAATATCCAGTGCTGTAGCTTTTTTAGATGATACGAAAATACCTAGAACACTGCACAAGTACATTTAAAATATTTATTTAGAGCTAATCTCTTTTCTTAAACCAACTCTGGGATGCTATTTTTTAAAAATATGGGAGTACATTTTTAAAAAGGAGGAAATGTATAAATATTCAAACACGTTCAGTCACCAGCATTAAGGACTGATATAATTATAGGCACACTCAGCTGTAAAAGACAATCAGATTATTAGCAAAAAGGCAGATGTTTCTTTAGAATATACATTACTGCAGGGGTGTCAAACTCAATTTCATTGAGGGCCGCATCAGCATTGTGGTTGCCCTCAGGGGGCCGGGTGGGTATGCCCTGGGTGGGTGTGGCCTACTGGGTGGGAGTGGCTAGAGTGCGTATGGCCTACTGGGTGGGCATGGCCAGCTCTACATCATTTGCATCAAGGGTGCCTATGGGGGCCTGGGCAGGAGTGGGACAGATCTGAGGGTCTCTGGCAGAAGGAGGGTCTCTGGGCCAGGGCCAAGGCAGTGGGGGCCGTTCCCTCACTGTTTCCAGGATGGCTTCGCGGGCCACATGAAACCACTTCGCGGGCCGGATCTGGCCCCCGGGCCTTGTGTTTGACATGTCTGCATTACTGCATCAGCAGTAATGCATTATAAAGTCATTCTAGGTGTGTGTATTAGACTCATAGTACTGGAAGGGATTTTTGCAGACATCTGGGCCAGGGGTGGGGAAGGATGGCCCTTTTATGACCTGTGGACTTCAACTCCCATAATTTCTGAGCCCATTGTAATGAAAACTAAGTGCTTAGATTTATCTCTAGTGAGCCAGCCCATCTAGAAATTTTCCTACATAGTCCCCAAAGCAAAGACTTACCATCGGCCAATGTGTTATCATTTTTATAGTGCAGGGTTGTTCAAATAATTTCAGATAAAATAAATAAAATAAGATTTTATTTAATGTATCAAACTTATTTTATTACTGATTACTGGGAATTGTCAAGTTATGATTTACAGTACAATGTACGCTAAGTGTTTATACTGCTCTTCTTCCCCCTCTGTCCCCTTCTCTCATTTATATATTTCTTTGCTTACTTGAAGAAGCAAAGTATACCACTGTAACTACCTTCTAACAGGGACATCATGTTCTCCTCCAGAGGAATACTTTGAAGAACTTCTTGCAGATAAGTTTTTAAGTGGGAAAATTTGCCTCAGCAATGAGCTCTGAGCTGGAGTTTATGCTGTCCTACTCATAGATCCTTAAAAGGCCACATCATTTTTTCATTCAGGTTGAGCCCCCGCCCCCTCTCTTCCTCCACAATACTTGGAGGACCACAAGTGGATTGTCTACCCATTTTACAGCAGGTGATGGTGGTGGACCTTAAACATCAGCATTCAAGAAAGCACCAGCATTCAAGAATAAAAGAAAAGAGCCTTGTTGGCTTGGTTTGAATGCAATATTGCAGGCTAACTCTGCTCACAGCCAGGTGTTTAATCCTGCTGGGTTCAAGGTTGACTCAGCCTTTCATCCTTCTGAGGCTGGTAAAATGAGGACCCAGATTATTGGGGGCAATATGCTGACAGTGTAAACCGCCCAGAGTGTTCTGTTGAGCACTATAGGGCAGTATGTACGTTTAAGTGTTATTGCTATTGTTATAAAAAGAGTTGAGAAAAGAAGCTTGCACAGATTTGGAAAGTGAACTCCTCCATTGTGGATGAATGGATCGATGGATGGATGGATGAATTGATTGAAAAAATGCAGCCCTCCCCCCTTCTGAATGTTTGGGAGAGAAGCCATTAAGCTCCTGGTAGATATCTATTTATCCATGTAAAAACAAATCACAATTGTTCTAGAAGAAACTAGAATCTCTCTTCTCCACATTCCTGCCACCTGTTAACTGATAAATAGAGCTCATACAGAGACCAGGTCAGTGGTGATTGCTGATGGCCTGATTACTAAATGACTAATGGTGCTGAAGTCTGCAGTGTGCTGGAGAAGGTGCTGGCATATTTGAGCCTAGACCTTAATCAGTTTTCTAAACAACACAAATGACATAAATGTCACAACGTGAGTGTTATGTACTGGGCTTTTGGGTCCACACCACGTGCATTGCTGGAGAGCTAATGGCTCTCCAGCAACCCAGACAGGCCGTCTCCGGTCCTGCAATTGGTCAGCCTCAGACGGCAAACGCGGGTTCAATCCTGTTGGCTGCTACCATAGGGTTTGGCTATATATTGGGGCTGGGGAGCGGCCCAATCTTATGTACAGTTCCAACAAGAATAAAAGAATGAGTTTCTCTGTACTCAACTGTGTGTCTTCATTCCTGCTCACCAGAGCCCACGACATAACAGTGAGAACAACGCGAGACAGAGAGTAGGACAGTGGAATTGTTGTGGAACTGACAGAAAAAAAGCAGAGTTGGCTGAGAGATAAAGATGAAGTTTAATTCCAGTGACTCACCATCTGGAGTCTTCAAGAGAGAACACAAGGGATCTTCGACAGGGTGATCAAGAAGCTAAGAAAAGATTGCATCAAGAGACCATGAAAGCGAAAGCAGTTTAAGAAAAGTTTAAAAAAATCTAGACCACTTAAAGGAAAAAAGGCAGAAATAAAAGTGGAAGCTACATGTTATTTGGACTCTGTCTACCAAGCTAAGAGAAAACCTGCAAACTCTGTAAATAAATACAGGCATATAGGAAACTAGGGGATAGATTGTTAAGTGTAAAAGTGGCATTAAGACTTAAATACTATTTACGTATCTCTAAAGCAACCATTACAAGTCTTCAAGAGTGAAACCTATTGCTACTTGCCTCTTGTCCCTGGCTGAACCCAGATAAATCCTGCACAGAGGAAACTAACACACCCAGAAGAAAAAGGGGGTTGTAAAACAGCCTTCTCTATAATATAGTAGGGTGTGTGTGCTACCACTTTGGTGCTGTTACTGTTAAACATAATCCATGCCAGCGTCCGTCATGGGAAATGTCACAATCAAGAAACGGGCTTGCAGGCTTCATCTCTTGGTTGTGGGAACTCAGAAAAGGAACACTTTTTATCATAAAATCAGCTGCTGGTGTCTTGATGCTGAAAAATGGGAACTTTGTGAAGATATTTAACTCATTGTTCCCCAGGTTTGGGGTGGGGATTTTTTTTTGCCTACTGATCATCAGCTTCTTTCACAACAGCTAAGATACTGGTCTGCTTTTATATCTCACAGAGAAAAGCAGTTATGTGTGATTGGAAGCAGATTATATTAGCTGAGAAGATAGGACTGGATGGGTTGTTACCACTGAGTTTTTACTCCAGTCTTTGCTTTCTTTCTTGTGAGAAAGAAAGGCTTGAGGTGGAAAAAATGCATGGAACAACGGGGAAAGATATAATTTTATTCTAAGCCAGGGATGGGCTGTGGTGAGAAGATGGCTAAGGCAGTAGCTTCATCAAAGTGGGCTAGGCTAGAAAATAACTTATCATGTTAAGGTTTGGGGGAGTGCCCCAGTCCGATTTAAATACTCATTTTCAATCTCTATCCATTGATCAGCTGCAGGTCATCCTACCTGTTTCTCATCACTTTGGCACCACAACTGAGCAGTGTGACTTCTGTGGACTCTGCAGTCCACAGCATGGGAGTTGAGGTGTGCAAGTTTTGCTTAGCCCTGGCCTGTGCTTCGAATCTTTACGCTTCAGAAAGCTGGTGGGGATAAGGAAGAACACTTCTTTGTCTTCCTTCAAGTGTTGAATAGTTACGAGAATGCTAAAAACTAGGGCCAGGTCTACTATTAGGGGAGAGTGCCGGAGAAGAATCCAAATGGGGCAGATGCTCAAGGTAGCAGGGAGAATAAGGGCAAGAGTCCTGGGTTTAGTCATTCTGATACCTGCTTGCCTTCCCATCCATCCTTAGACCTGTCCCTGGGAGAAGACCTGGCAATTCCCCTAAATAATTTCTGTGTGGGACCATCTGATCTGGTGGAGGCTTTCCATCTTTTGTGTCTTCCTGGAGACAGCCTGATCAAGGGGTAGCATTAGCCAGAAGCTTCTGCCTACGCAGACGTGCTCAATTACCCAGCACTAACAGCTTTGTCATTCTAACCCCTCCCAAAGCTCGGTGAACTTTTTTTTCCCTTTTATTATTAACTGTGTATTGGTGTGCAGCCTGATACACAATCTCTGTGGCCTCTCGGGGCATAATAACGAAAGGGGAGCTCTTCCTTCCTAAGCATTTGCTCAAATGGGAGAGGATTTAATGGTCGATTTTTAGCCTTTAACCAGATCAAAGGTTTAATGTGCTGAAGAGATGGAAAAACACAAAGCCACTCCCTGAGAGCAAAGGGTATTTAATAAGTCATTTTGATTCTTCCAGTGCTTTACAAAGCCAAATTCAGCACTAGCCATGCCACAGAGGGAGCCACCAAGTTCTCTATATATATACTGTTTTTTTGTGTGTATATATATATTTACACACACATATATAGGATATAGGGACGCGGTGGCTCAGTGGGTTAGGACGCTGAGCTTGTCAATCAGAAGGTCGGCAGTTTGGCGGGTTGAATCCCGAGTGCCGCGTAACAGAGTGAGCGCCTGTTACTCGTCCCAGCTTCTGCCAACCTAGCAGTTTGAAAGCACATAAAAATGCAAGTAGAAAAATAGGGACCACTACGGTGGGAAGGTAACAGCGTTCCATGCGCCTTTGGCGTCTAGTCATGCTGGCCACATGACCACGGAGGCATCCTCGGATAAGCGCTGGCTCTTCGGCTTTGAAACGGAGATGAGCACCGGCCCCTAGAGTCGGAAACGACTAGCACGAATGTGCGGGGGAACCTTTACCTTTACCTTATATAGGATATAGAGATACAGGAACAGGAAGGAACAGACTGTATTAAATAAGAATCCACTATTTTGTTGCACACCAATTTGTGTATTCGATATGACATCTTCCAAAGCTCCCTGTCTAATTTACCCCTATCCCAGCACCTACTACTGAGCATTTTCTTGTAGTCCTCCATTCGCCACTCCCTATGCACTGTGGATATCTGAAATAGCATATTTTTGACAAAGGTCTTTTCCCAGTTAAGGACTTCCAAGCTCAATATTTAATGCTAAGTCAACTCAAGGGAGAAGCCTTTTAAAATCTCTGGGATAAGATGGTCAAGAAAAATGTATGTTTCAAAATATTTGTTGGAGTGGCAATGCCCTCTGGAAAGCTTCAGGTTGAAAGAAACAAGCACAGTAGACAGATTGCCAGGACCATGAAGCATGCCCATCCCGTGGCTCAAAATTCAAGATGCCCAACCAGGTGCTACTTTAAATACCTGCCATCAGAGCTATACTCCAAAAGTTCATGGAACTGAATCCATGGAAGCAATTGGAAAATACTTACCTTGTTTTTTGGACCCCTTGAGAAGGATTGGGCCACCAGTCCAATTCATAGATTATCTGAGGATTATGGAATGGTAGATAAGCAGTGCATCACTGCACAGAAACAGGATTGAGCCAATCTATACTCTTTATAGGGTTTATATGAATGAGCTTGAGCCAGCTGGGTCAGTTACTGCACAGCTGCATCAGCCTTACAAGAGATGCCTAGCAGCTAGCTTGCTTATATCACTGCATGTTTCAGTTTTAACTTCTAATCCCTGCCACAGCTTGGATCTCAGAACCAGCTAATCACTTTCCTTATTTTCCCCCATTTATTACTGAAGTTGCCCTGGAATGATTGCGTTGCCTGATCCTTGCCCAAGATATAGCAGTGAAGCCAGGCGAGGAACGGAAGATCCTCAGATGGCCCCGTCTGCTGGAAGTTACTTTTGGCTACCTGTCAACACTGTGCTTTGGCTTCAGATAAATGTTGTTATCATGAAGTCCATTGCACTATGCTACACTCTGAAAATCAAAACAACCAAACTGATTCAGGAGCATTTGTTTCAGATCCAGAGTTCAACTGCATGGTTTGAACTAATTTAAAAACACCACCCATTGGGGGATTCTAGTGGAATTGAATTTGCTGGTTGATGCCAACCTGCTTCTGACTGTTAAGTCTGCAAATAGTGGTATAAAATTGGCCACCTAAGCTGCTCAGGTAGTTTAAAGAATAAAGTGACAAGCTAAGAACCAAGCTAAGAGAGTGGTGCTTCCTGTTCTGTGGCTATCCCCATGTAAACCTTGCATTCCCTCTTACTATAGGTCTCTGCTTTCCTGACATGATTTAAGATTGTTTTCAAATATAGGATTTGGGAATGGTGGCCATCAGTGTCAGTGTTGTGGGGCCCTGGGGCATTATGGGCCATCTATAGAGTCTTCTCTCTTTGGATCCTATCTGCCACTCAATTTGGAGAGCATCTATTTCATCTATTCATAGTGCTTAGAAAAGACAGATGAAGAAATAAGTGAGGAAGGAAGAGGAAGAGAATAACAGGGTTGGCCATGAGCTTCCCAATGGGATATGGACCTCAGCAAGTATTTTGTTCTGGCAAATTCTGTTCCTATTTCTTGAGATTATCTTTGGAAGATCATTTCCAGGCCTACTGTGACATGGCTGAAGATTAGAAAAAGATTTAGGGATCATTCCTGTCTTTTTTGTACTTGGTCAAATAATGGTATTATAGTTTCATTTTAACATGTGAGTTATATATTTTATCCTGAGTTTTGTATTTTACCCTTGCTCATCCCTGAAACATTCTATCAAACAAAATGAAGGTATGCAACATCAACTGAGCTGCCACAAATTAAAAATCACCTGATTGGTGCCTCTTCTTTGAAAATTTGCCTCCAATCTCTAATTTTATACTCTAATACTAATCCAAGTATGGAAAACCTGTCACATAAGCATATCTAGAGCAGGTGTCTCCAACCCCCAGCCCATGAGCCACATACAGTCCTGGACAGCTAACTATGTGTTGCCACAAGATAATAAAAATTATTAAAAAATAAAGGAAGTTTGTTATTTATATACATTAACATTATACATCTATTATATGTTTTATATGTGGCCCAAGACAATTCCTCTTCACTCAGTGTGGCTCAGGCAAGCCAACATTTTGGACAACTATGATCTAGCAGAGTTTCTCAACCTTGGCAACTTTAAGATGTGCAAACTTCAACTCCCAGAATTCCTTAGACATCATAGGGAGCTGAAGTCCACACATACACAAAATTGCCAAGGTTGAGAAACGTGGTTCTAGAGCAGAGGTGTCAAACTTGCAATGTCACGTGAGGTGTCGCAACTTCCCCCCCCCATTGCCAGCAATAGGGTGAGTGTCGTTTTGGCATGAGTATCCAGCTGTGAGCTGGCAGTTTGACACCCCTGTTTTAGAGTATTGCTGCTAACCACTCTCTTGAAGGGGGGAACTCTTGAAGTGTTTTAAAAGCAGGAGATGATTGAACTATTGCTGCTAATCACCATTGTGTTAACTATAATATTAAAATGGCCACCTCATTTTTTAGGATTTTTTTCCCCTCATTTGGGGAAAAATCTCTGGGAATCCTGCACATGGAGTTTAATCTCTTAAAGTTCAAGAAGGCTCTTAAATGCTTCTTTCTGCAGAATTGTTATGAAGCTATAACTTTATTTGATATAAATATATCTTGTGGTTCACTCATATCAGGAAATGTCTTGTAATGGTTATTATATGCTTTTATTGCTAGTATTAGTTTACAATGTGCTCCTTTTTATTGCTTTGCCTGTAATGCATTTATCTATCAGCCAACACTAAATAAAAATTACAATTACAGTTACTACAGTTAACAATAAATAGCTGAGGAGCATGGGCAGCCTTTCAGGTTGTCCTTCGATCAAGTTGGGTTCTCCTAAGATTTAAGAAGGAAGTGATAAGAATAAAAGGTAATTTTGATTATGAATTCTAATAGAAAACCCAGGATAATTTCCTGATCAAAGCTCTGCTCTGCCCTATCCTTAGCTGCATGCAGCCTGATAACTGATTAATATCTCTGGCATGATGAAAATTGTTGTCCTGGGATCAGCTGTGCATGAAGTGCCCCTTGGAATCCTCTCTCAACAGGAGGGAAGGTTTTGAAAATGTTGCTAGAAGTGAGTCTGGATGTGGTATGTTGCCCACCACAAACATGTGCAGAGCTCCCATCTACCTCTTCAAAATAGACAGAGCCCCATAGGGATGACTTCTCCTGGAGAAGGTCCCACCCTGTCCATGTCTGAAAACAGAAGCTGTGAAGTACATGGCTTTAGCCTCCTGCACACTGTGACTTTTACGTGAAGTTCTAGGTCAAAGAGGGGAATTATATATGCAGGAAACTGGTGCTGCATTCTGGATGGTTGAGTGTCTAGGTGTATCTGCCTATCTTCTTCTCTATCACACACATACTGTATGTACAGACAGACACACATATTCTACTATTGCCAATGTGATCTTTTGGACCACTATGGGACCAAGTGTTGAACAAGTTCAGTATACTATTGCTAAATGTAGGGAACATATAGTTTTTCTTCTTAAAACTCTTTTCCACACTGAAGTCTAATTTCTATTTCTATTTGACAATGCAACGAGGTAGTTTTAGACTTTCTACTTGGCCTAGACTGGGTATGTCTAGTTTAATGAAGAGAAGGGTGAGGGGTGACATGACAGCAAGAAGCAACAGATGGAAACTAACCAAACAGAGAAGCAACCTAGAAGTAAGAAGAAATTTTCTGACATTTAGAACAATTAACCAGTGGAACAACTTGCGTCCAGAAGTTGTGAATGATCCAACGCTGGACGTTTTTAAGAAGAGATTGGACAATCATTTTTCTGAAATGGTATAGAGTTTCCTGCCTGAGCAGGGGGTTGGACTAGAAGATCTCCAAGGTCCCTTCCAACTCTGTTATTCTATTCTGTCCTACTTATTTATTGTATAACTGCTCATCTCACACGATAGCCTTCTTCAATGGTGAAGTGCCTAGCAAACCTTTCTCTCCTCTCTCACACTCCTTTCTATATGCTTCTATATTCCAGAGGCATTACAGCAAAGAAATCTACTTGCCAATCCTTATGAAGCCCCAATAATTGGAAACTATTCTGAGCATGTGCAGTTTTGCCTTTTAAACTTTCATAAATCACGGAACCATCTACATTGTAGGAATAAAACAAACAAAAAAAAGAGTTTGCTTCCACAGCCTTGCGGCTAAACATGGTTACTTTTGTTGTAGAAAAAGATCTCCTACTTTGAAAGCAAAGCTAATAACACGAGCAAGCTGGGACTGTGGGAATTGAGGCCAATCTATCTGAAAGGCACCACTTGGGCAAGGCTGATTTGTCAAATATGCCTGGGAACTACAGCCTGCATCAGACAAGAAATAGTAATGATGTATAATTTTGTTGGGGAAACTATTTACAAGGTGAAGATATAAATCTCTTCTTTTAAAAAAACCAAAACACTAAATATGTATCTATTGGATCAGAGCCAGACAAAAAGGTACACGTAAAAATGCAACAATACAAGGAAAAGAAATAAGCCATGAACCTGAAAAAGAATTGTAATCACAAATAGCAACTTCCCTTGCCTTTTGTGAATTGGATATGCTGTCTGCATCCAGCTTAATGGATGTGAACATAAAACTTCCTTTAAGAAGCAGTGTACTGTACTGGGTCTTTCCAAAGGGGTGTTCTAGGCATTCTGCTGGCTCTTTTAGCCTAATTGCAAGAAACTTCAAAGTTTGAATTAAATAGCTGGGGAAAGAACTCATTTTCCCACTTACATGCTCCCTGATCTGCCTTGAAAAGTTCAGAGATTTCTGAGTCCAAAAGACAAATTGCACCATTTGGGAATTAGTCTTTATTAAAAACAAAGGACTTCAGAAAGAGTCACATGGAGCTTATATCCACTAAGTGTAAAAATGGAATGCTTCTTGTTTCGACCACATTTTAAGAAGATCAATGTTGCTGTTTTAATTAGTTGGCACTATATTTCTAACATTATCTCCACTCGTATCGTAGCCACTCACCCAGGAAATCAACATTCTTCGCAGATGCAACATATGGAAATACACTGCTTAAAAAAAGACTCTGTCACACAGTTGTGTCGTGATGTACTACTTGACCCTTCACACATAAAGGCATTAGGGAAAAATCCTGGCTGTTGACCTCTCTGTTCCTAGGTATCTCTATGAAAATAACTGCTGAAAGAATACTCCTATGGGACATTGCTGAGGCCAAGATTCCCCCTCTTACTCAAGCAGAAACTAACAAACGGGGTGGTAAGACTGAATGTGGGGATGTCAGATGAAAGGTTTAATTTTTTTCCCCAGTGTGGTGGTGTAATAAGCCTTAGGTCTACAGGTAGTCCTCAACTTATGGCCACAACTGGAACCAGAATTTTTCATTGCTAAGCAAACCAGGCAGTAGTTAATGAGCCACACCCAATTTTATGAACTTTTTGCCACGGTTGCTGAGCAAGTCACTTCAACTGTTAAGTGAATCATGCAGTCGTTAAGTGAATCCAGCTTTACCCATTGGCTTTGCTTGTCAGAAGACAACTGGGAAGGTCACAAATGGTTATCACATGACCCCAGGATCCTGCAACCTATATCCTGTAAATACATGCCACTTGCCAAGTGCCTCATTACATGACCACGATGGGGCTGCAACTTTCGTAGGTGCGAAGCCTGGTTGTAAGTCACTTTTTTCATTGCCATTGTAACTTTGAGTGGTCAGTAAAGAAATGGTTATAAACTAAGGGCTACCTGCGTAGGATCAGATATTTATATAAACCAGACAACCAGACGGGCTTCCCCTGATTCAGTAATCTTGGGCATCTGTGGTGATAAGATAATGAAATGTGCAATATCACACAATCCCCACCCCTTTTATACCTGCACTGCAATATTGCACACAAGCATGTAAGGGGCAGAGTTGTCACTTGTCCAGCCCCCTCCCCTTCCTTGGTGATACCACTGCCCTAGACAGAAATGATAACTGGTGGTTCATTTGGATTTAGCCTAGCAAAATAAGGAATAGAATAGAATAGAATAGAATAGAATAGAATAGAATAGAATAGAATAGAATAGAATAGAATAGAATAGAATAGAATAGAATAGAATAGAATAGAATAGAATAGAATAGAATAGAATAGAATAGAATAGTTGGAAGGGACCTTGGAGGTCTTCTAGTCCAACCCCATGCTCAGGCCTATACCATTTCAAAACAAATGGCTGTCCAGTCTCTTCTTAGCAACTTCCAGTGTTGAAGCATTCACAACTTCTGGAGGAAGGTTGTTCCACTGATTAATTATTCTAACTGTTAGGAAACTGTCCTTAGTTCTAGGTTGCTTCTGTCTTTGGTTAGTTTCCATCCGTTGCTTCTTGTCCTGCTTCAGGTGCTTTGGAGAATAGCTTGACTTCCTCTTCTTTGTGGCAGCCCCTGAGATATTAGAACAGTGCTATCATGTCACGAGTCCTTCTATTCTTTAAACTAGAAATGCCCAATTCCAGCAACTGTTCTTTCTTTATAGGTTTTAGCCTCCAGTCCCCTAATCATCTTTCTTGCTCTTCTCTGCTTGTATCACCTCCATTCACCCAGGAAATCAATATGCTCCGCAGATTCAATATATGGAAACACACTGCTTAAAGAAAGACTCTGTCACACAGTTGTGTCATGAGGTACTACTTGACCCTTCACACATAAAGGCATTAGGAAAAAATCCCACCATGAACCAAGGCATGATTTCCACAGCATGATTTAGGATTTGACATAATGTATAAGGCCAGCTATTCGTCCCTCAGTCAGTCAACTATGGTTTATTTACATTAATCATGATGTGTGACCCCAATCAGTACAGGTAGTCCTCGACTTACAACAATTCCTTTAGTGACCTTTTAATGTTACAATGGCACTAAAAAAAAGGTGACCTCTGACCGTTTTTCACACGACTGTAGCAGCATCCCCCTGGTCACATGG
Organism: Vipera berus; assembly: GCF_964194415.1. Lineage (NCBI taxonomy): Eukaryota > Metazoa > Chordata > Lepidosauria > Squamata > Viperidae > Vipera > Vipera berus. The sequence continues at coordinate 191,245,307 of NC_138203.1, forward strand.
TTAAACTTTGGATGCCTGGCAACTGACTCATATTTACGATGGTTTCAATGTCCTGGGATCATGGGATCCCCTTTTGTAACCTTATGGCAAGCAAAGTCAACAGGGAAGCCAGATTCACCATGTTACTAACTTAACAATTGCAGTGATTCACTTAACAACTGTGGCAAGGAAGGTTGTAAAGTGGGACAAAACTAACCTAATTAATGTCTCACTTAGCAACAGAAAATTTGGGCTCACTTGCGGTCATAAGTTGAGGACTTCTGGTGTAACTTTACCGGAAGAACTTTACCAGGTCTTCTTTACTTATTGTTGTTTTCTGAATTAATTCAATTAAAGCAGTAACATTGGTATGTGCAGCAACTGACATATGTTGGAAAAGAGAGGAGAGAATTGCAGCAGGTAAGGTAGCCCAGCCAGCTACCAGCTGCCTCATTCAGTATGAAGTGTAGCCATTCATACAGTTTTCAGGGAGAGTTTAAAATATGCAAAGTCTTGTTCGAATGACGAATGTCCTGCTCTAGCAGTTGGGAAGACACTGAAGGTCATTCCAATACCTTAAAAGAACTACCTGTCTTTTCATGTGCTTTGACTCTGACTCAGACACCATCTGCTGCTCTGCTCCAGGGCACACAATGTCTTGGGCCAGTTTCTGCCTTCCAAAGCAAGCAGAGAAAAGGCATCATCTTGGTCCAGTAGAAATAAAGGGGAACTTGGAAATGATTGCAAAAAAACAAAACAACCCCCCCCCCTTCCTTTGCAGGAAAATAATTAGGATGGAGTACAAGCAATAACATGCAGACTACTGCAATCTCTACCTCATTTCTTTCTCTCTCTTTTTTTTTAAAAAAAAGAAAACTGATTATATTTTCAAATGGCTACAAAATAATGAAGTCATTTTACATTCTAATATTGTGTCTTCCCTTCATGGATCAGATGGCACTCTTTTCCTGGCAAATTAACACTTTGAACATATGTTTAATAAGTTGCTTATTTCCCTTTATCGTCAACCAAGTAATTTTTAAAAAGAAGAAAAAGAAAAATGGGGACAGGTATAAACTGACTATTCGTTCTACTGTCTTGAGTATTACAATCCAATATACGGGTGGGCTGCAATGCGCCAGCTTTTGCCCTCATTCTTCAGAAGCTAAACCTGTATATTTCTGTAGATATGTCAGCATTAACACTTCCTGATAATAATAATCCACAGTCATTATCACCTCAAGCTCAACATCTGCTTGAAGAGAGGGGCCCCCTGCTGCTAATAGCCAATATGGGTAGAAATGAATAAAAAAAGGGGGAAGAGACCTTTTTACAATTATCTTTGATATGCCATCAAATCTCTGCCTTGTATGCAGTGAGAACATTCATTGGATTGGCCACCATGTTGCGTTGTCTTGCCTAAAAGGATCTTCCAAGTTGGGGTGCTCCACATGGAGGTAATCCTCCACTTACAACCATAATCAAGCCCCAAATTTATGTTACTAAGTGAGACAGTTGTTAGGTTAGTTTTGCCCCATTTTATCACCTTTCTTGCCACCTTTGTTAAGTGAAACACTGCAGTTGGTTAAGTTAGTAACCCAGTTGTTAAGTGAATGTGGCTTCCCCCATTGACTTTGCTTGTCAGAAAGGGGATCACGTGAGCCTGGGACAGTGCAACCCGTCATAAATGCGAATGAACTGCCAAGCATCCTGAATTTTGATCACGTGACCATGGGGATGCTGCAACGTTTGTAAGTGTGAAAAATGGTCATAAGTCACTTTTTTTCCAGTGCTGTTGTAACTTTGAACAGTCACTAAATGAACTGTTGTAAATCGAGGACCACATGCTCTGGAATCCTGAGAGTTCATCCACACAGCTTAGGGAAAAATGTTCTAATTACGTTTGCTCTAAATGTATAAAAGCACGTTGCAGGGTGTGCCAACATTTCCTGTGGGATCCATGCCTTTGAATCCTTTGCCTTAGATATAGGAGTCTTATGCTTCACAAGGCTTGTATAATCCACAGTTGAACACGGTATGTTGGCAGGAGCGTTCTCCTTTTTGGGATCTGTGAAGGAACCTCAGCAATCACATGAGCTCTGGAAAATGTCACCACAAGGTGACCTTCCATGCCCAGAATTCTTCTCTTATCTATCCTGTAACAAGGCCAGCTTGATAAATGAGGATGAAAAAAAAAACCCATCTCTGCTTTTCCTTCAGTGCAGACCTTGAAAGTCTTTAATATTGTATTTGAATGCTTGGTTGATCATTGTCTTTCAAAGTATCTCTTTTGTACAAAATGCTTTTGCAATCGTTTATTTTCCATGTTTCCCAGAAAAATCAAGCATATCTCTTTGGAAGAGATCCTGCTCGCCTCCTGGCATGTTTTTAAAGCGGTCCAAAAGACAAGAGCAACTGACCTATTCATCTGGCAAGATTTAATAGTAGAAAAGATCGGGGAAGCAGCTGGATCACCCCAGGAGAGATGGGGGAGCATTATTATGGCAGGATGCCTCCAGGAGGGTAGCAGAGCATAAAACCAATTTCACACTTTATTAACAAATTCAGGTGCCAATTGCTCAAATCCTGAAAACAGTAATATCTTCCTTCCATCCCACCTCTTTCCTCATTGTGGTCAGCTTTTAAAAGAACCTGTCTCTGAATAGCTATCACTGTGCGCAAATTCTCAGATCATCACCCAAACTTGAGATGAATGAGCCAGTAGGTGGTCACAAGATCCCTCTCACCAACTGGCAGCCCATGAGGGCCCTCATATCTCATCCAGCTTTCAAGAGATAAGATTGGCAGACGAGGGAAAGGAGCATTATCTTGTCTTTCCTTTCTTTCTTTCTTTCTTTCTTTCTTTCTTTCTTTCTTTCTTTCTTTCTTTCTTTCTTTCTTTCTTTCTTTCTTTCTTTCTTTCTTTCTTTCTTTCTTTCTTTCTTTCTTTCTTTCTTTCTTTCTTTCTTTCTTTCTTTCTTTCTTTCTTTCTTTCTTTCTTTCTTTCTTTCTTTCTTTCTTTCTTTCTTTCTTTCTTTCTTTCTTCCCTATATATATAGCTTAAGCCAGGGGTAGGCAACCTTGGCTCTTTTATGACTGGCTCAGGAATTCTGGGAGTTGAAGTCCACGAGTCATAAAAGAGCCAAGGTTGCCTACCCCTGGCTTAGGCAGTCAAAATACTGTCCTGACTCCCATTCCCATTTTTAAAGAAAGTACCCAGAATTCAGTTTTTAGCGGAATGAAATGCTGAAATTTCTGTATCTACCAGTACAAAAGTAAAAAAGAAAAAAGTACGTGTCAATGCTGTAACAAACTAAACTGAAGCCATTTTCATTTTGTCTTCATTGCCACATAATTAGTTTAGAAGAAGGAGGGGGTGTAGTTCTCAGTTAGCCAAAACAATTCAAATGTGTGGGAACCAAGGTTATTGCTGATAACATTTTGGCTGGACAGCTGGGAGGAGTGCCCACATTTTTTTAATAATTGGTGAATGTGATTTATGACACCTAATTGGGGTGGGAATTGCAACTTGCAACTTTATAACCAAGGGGCGGGGAATTTAGTCTTGGGTTCACCTTTGTATGTGCCATTATTTTGTAGCCAAATGAAAACGTTCTTTGAGGAAGAATTCCTTGCCTTGAAGTTCTTTTAATTGGTCTCATCTACCTGAACCATGACAGTATTCTTAAGAGAATTTGAAGGCTACAGAGTTGGTTTTCTGAAAGAAATGTCTGAACACTGATGAAATCACTACCTTCAAATCTGCTTTAAATCCATTCTTGCCAGTCACAAAGGATTGAGACCATATGTTAAGTTACAGCACAAAAGATTTGTTCAAGCCTATGCACAAGAATCTAGTCAACACTAAATTGATTCTAGATAAAGGAAATCAAGGGAGGTGGACTTGGATCATTTGTGAAAATGAAAGGATTCTAAACTGATGACACATTTAACTCCACCACCCCCAGCTCTGCCTGTTCTTTTCCTAAACCTTTAGTGCTATTGTCTCTAATTTAAACGAAGACATCCTGAGCTTTTGGAAACAGTCAACTGTTGCTAATGCCTATTCCAATCCAACGTAAATCTATAAGTGTCTGTCAGGCTTAGCCCAAGAATGATGCAGAATAATCCAGCTAGAGGTCAGTTCTTCATTTGCACAATAGAAAGAATTTTGCCTAATTAAACATTTGCCGCTTTCACTCTAAAGGATATACTTAGGGAGATTGTAGCTAGTAGCTACCCTTACCCTCTTCCACCAGTTCATATCCAGCTCCAGGCTGTGCTACCTCTTATCTCACCGCCCCCCTTGGAATGTGCTCCCTCCTTCCTGGGAAATTGCCACTTCACTAGAGTTCATCACAGCAGCCACCCTCTATAGGCATCATATTTCATAGTATCTATTAATAGAAAAAAATAGAAAAAAAACTGTAAAAAGTTTAATTTTTGTAACAAAATTGTCAAAGTCTGGAATATCTTAGCCAATTCAGTTGTCTCAGCTACTAACTTTCACAATTTTAATTCCAACTTAACTTCTGTGGACCTCATCCCATATTCAAGAGGTTCCTAAAGGGGAGTGTGTAAGTGCACTAACATGCCTATCATCCCTGTCAAATTTTAGTGGGGGTTTTTTTTGTTTTGTTCATTCAAATTTGTAATTTTTATTTGATGAATGAAATAAAATAAAATAAAATAAATAACAGCAATCTCTCACTATGCACTACAACGTGACTGTGATGCTTCAAGAAAACATTAATCCTGCAGAGTTCTTGAATGGAGATTAGGAAGGGCTCTATCAAAGAAAATTAGAATAGAATAGAATAGAATAGAATATGGAAGGGACCTTGGAGGTCTTCTAGTCCAGCCCCCAGCTCAAGCAGGAGAACCTATACAATCTCAGACAGGTGATTGTCTAGTCCAGTGGTGGTGAACCTTTTAGAGACCGCGTGGCCAAACTGAAACCCAAAACCCACTTATTTATCACTGGGTGCCAGGTGGGCGTGGTGCACTGGGTGGGTGTGGCTGTGGTGGTCATGGAAGATTGGGTGGGTGTGGCCAAGGTGGCTGTGGTCACCTCAATGTTGCTCGTGGGGAGGGACACCTGTGGGGGTGGGTAGGGTTGGGGGAGCTCCAGGGAGTCTCTGGCAGGTGGGAGGGTAGGCAGGAGACTCATCCTGTGGGGTGAGGTGAGGCAGGGTGGGGGTGCCATTGCCATGGGGCAAGGCAAGGGCTGGGGCAGCTGTTGCCTGACACCATCGGCTGCTGCACACAGAGGCCAGAGAGTGCATGGGGGCCAACAGTGTCCATCAGTAGCCACAGCCTGCTGGCCCCTCGACAGGCACACTCTGGGGCTCCGCAGCCCGTCGCCAGCAGTTCAAAGAAGCCACCTCCAAGATGGATGGTCGGCCAACAGCTGAGGAGGTGATGCAGTGGGTCGTGCCCATGAAAAGGAGAGGCCAGGAGGGACGGGATGGAGGGGAGGGAAACCAGCCATGCCGGGATGCTTTTTTTTTTGCCCAAGATGGCGGCGGTCATGAGCTGAGCTCCATAAGCTCCGCAATGGGCTGCAATGAATTGGGCAGTTTAAGAAGCTCCATGGGGGCTTGACATCTCTATCAAGGTTCAGAGTGGGGAACAGTTGCCGTTTTCTGTGGTGCGGAGGTCTTCTTTTTCCCCCTGAAGCTGCTGTGCTGATAAAGATCATCGCCGCCGCGGATCAGCTGTGGATGCCATTTTTCAGTGGTGTGGAGGTTTCTCCTTCCCTCTGGAATGGTGGGGGTTGAGAGGCTTTGGCGGTCGTGGATTTACACTGCCACCTTAGGAGAACTGGTGGATGCTGTTGCTACTGCTAAGCTTGTAAGCCGCCCTGAGTCTTCGGAGAAGGGCGGGATATAAATGGAATTAAAATAAAAAAAAATAAAAAATGATGCTGTGGCCTCCCCCCCCCTGAGTAGCAATGATAGCGAGAAGATTATGGCGGCTAAGATCGATTTTGCTGCCTTGGAATCAGCTGATAGGCGCAGTTCTGTGGCGCGGAGACTCTTCTTTTCCAGAGTGATAACGGTGGCTGGGAGACCTCCTCTCTCCCTTCTCAGAGTGGCAGCTATGGATTGGGGATTGGGATCTTGCACCTTGGAACAGCTGGCAGTCGCTGTTTTACTGTCCTTCCTTTTAGAACAGTGACAATGGCCGGGATATCATGGTGGCTTGAGGACTGATTGTGGCCAATTTATGCCTTGTAACTGTTTATGAATACCACCTTATGGTGTGGCTCCCTCCCCCTCCGGAAGCATGTCCCTGGAACATCTCCGCCAATTACCATCTTGTCACCCATTGGGTTGGCTTGGCTGGACATGGACATGGTTGATATATTCTTGCTCCTGTGACTTTTTTTTTGAATAGCCTGGAATGGACCCGGGAATCGACCGTGGTGAGAGGGCGGTTGAATTGACCATCAACCCACCCCACTGATGTGAGAGATCAGTTGGGGTGGGTTTATCCCGGAACTCCGTGATCAGTCTACCCCAGATTTGATACCTCAACTGTTGTGGGAGGACAGTTGAGGTTTCTTTGTCTGGTTGCCAGCTCGGGTGAGAGAGGGGCCGGATTGGTGGATCTGAGACACTCTCCGGACTTCATATTTTTAACATCATTGTAATATTAATTGACCATCTATCTGCTCATAACTGCCCTATGCGGACATTGTTGGTATATGGTATGGCTGTTATTCTAGCGCAGACTTGTATGCCCTCAGGAGGGTTCCTCCCTCCTGGGTACGACCTGTTGCTCTTTCTTTTGCTTCCCTTAAGGACGGGCCCAATTGTTGGGACCCTGAGAGGTGGTTGGGCATTGACAGGGGCCATTGGTGGAAACATATTAAGAGGCCCCTGGTATGTTTTTTAGCTGGTTGTTTTAAGGGGTTAGGGAGTGGGAGGAATGGTAGGGTTGGGAGGGATAGGGGGTGTATTTTATCAACCGGTTGTCAGTCCAGGCCTGAGATGGTTCCCGGCGAGACGGGGTTGGGGTTGGGGACTTCCGGATTTCCCAGTAGTGGGGTGGGGTCTCAAATCCGCACGATGATTGGGAATGGCAGCAGATGGTAACACAGAGGGCCATATCAACATCTGGGATCACGCCCCCACTGTCTTCAAGCAGTGGCGCGCTCCGACCCTCCGGTTGGTACCCGCTTATCCGGGGGTGAGGGGGATCAGGCCCCTGAGCTCAGGCTGGTATATTTTAATGCCAGATCCGTTGCAAACAAAGCTCCCCTCATCTGTGACTTGATCGAGGAGGAATGTGCAGATCTGGCATGCATTACCGAAACCTGGTTGGGCTCAGAGGGAGGTGTTCCTCTGACTGAGCTTTGCCCTCCAGGTTTCTGTGTGCTTCACCAGCCGTGGGCTCAGGGTAGGGGTGGGGGTGTGGCGGTGGTTATACGGGAGACCTTATGTCCGCGGGAAACCACTGTTGTACAGATGGGTGGGAGTGAGTCTCTCCTCCTGAGGTTTGGCCCTGGGGCTCAGTTGGGCTTGTTGCTGACATACCTGGTGCCCAGCAGTGTAGCAATGGCCCTGCCCAGGCTTCTTGACGCCCTTTCAGGGTTGGTGGTTGAGTTTCCCAAACTCATAGTTTTGGGCGACTTTAACCTTCCTTCCCTGGGGGGATCATCAGAGTTAGCTCAGGAGTTCATGGCCTCCATGACGGCCATGGACCTGACCCAAATAGTTCACGGTCCGACTCATGAGGGGGGTCACACTCTCGACCTAATTTTTCTACCTGGACAGTAGTTTGATGATCTGGGAGGGGGCTCGCCAACTGTTGTCCCCCTGTCATGGTCCGATCATCTCCTCCTGCGGTTGGTCTTCCGCTTTGCCACCCCTCGCTGCTGGGCTGCAGAACCGACCAGGTGGTTCCGCCCCAGGTGCCTAATGGATCCAGATTGGTTCCAGACGGCACTTGGGTCTATACCTACCTCCCTCACAACTCGGCCGACGCCTTGGTGGAGGCCTGGGAGAGGGCTGCCACCGAGGCACTCGACCGTGTTGTACCCTTGCGACCCCTGATCTGGCGCAAATCCCGGTGGGCTTCATGGTTTTCTGTGGAGCTCCGGGAGATGAAGCATCTGGAAAGCTGTTGGAGATTCAGCCGATCCGAATCTGACCGATTGTGGTTGAGAGCCGTTACGAGGTCTTACCTTGCGGCGAAGAGGATGGCGAAGTCTAATTACTTCGCTGCCCTCATCGCATCCGCAGATAATCGCCCGGCCGCCCTGTTTAGGGTGACTCACTTCCTCCTTAATCGGGAGATGAGGGAGGACCCCTTGCAGGGGTGGGCCGAGGAGTTTAGTCATCATCTTGTGGACAAAATTGCTCAGATTTGGGCTGGGCTGGACTCTGACTGGGCAGCGACTGATGGGGAAGAAACGAGCGGTCTTGAGAATGTCATTTGGAGTGAATTCGATCCTGTGACCCCGAATGAGGTGGACAGGACTATGAGGAGACTGAGCTCCACCACATGTTTATTGGACCTGTGCCCCTCCTGGCTGGTGTATTCAGCTCGGAAGGAGACATGAGGCTGCTTCCAGGCAGTAATAACTGCTTCTTTGAGAGAGGGTACCTTCCCTTCTGCCTTGAAAGAGGCTGTGGTGAGGTCCCTTCTCAAGAAGCCTGCTCTGGACCCGGCTATTTTGAATAATTATCGTCCGGTCTCCAACCTTTGCTTTTTAGCGAAGGTTGTTGAGAGCGTGGTGGCGCATCAGCTCCCTTTGTTCCTGGAGGAAACTGATTATCTAGACCCTTACCAATCGGGCTTCAGGCCCAGGTACAGCACAGAGACGGCATTGGTCGTGCTCGTGAATGATCTCTGGTGGGCTCGGGACAGGGGATGTTCCTCTGTCCTAATCCTGTTAGATCTCTCAGCGGCTTTTGATATCATCGACCATGGTATCCTACTGCAGCGTCTCAGGGGGTTGGGAGTGGGGGGCACTGTTTTACAGTGGTTCTCCTCCTACCTCCTGGGCCGCTCACAGTTGGTGTTGACGGGAGGGCAGAGATCCGCCCCGAGGCCTCTCGTTTGTGGAGTTCCTCAGGGGTCAGTTCTCTCTCCCCTCTTGTTCAACATCTATATGAAGCCGCTGGGTGAGCTCATTCGTGGTTTCGGGGTGGGGTATCATCAGTATGCTGATGATACCCAGCTTTTTCTTTCCACCCCGAACCAACCCAGTGATGCCCTCGACGTGATGTCCCATTGCCTGGAGGCAGTCCGGGTTTGGATGGGGAGAAACAGACTTCAACTCAATCCCGCCAAGACTGAGTGGCTGTGAATACTGGCATCTCGGGAGAACCAGTTTTGTCCATCGTTAACTATAGGGGGTGAGGTGTTACCCTCCGTTGATAGGGCTCGCAACTTGGGCGTTCTCCTGGATTCACGGCTCAGTTTGGAAGATCATATAGGAGCCGTGACCAGGGGGGCTTTTGCCCAGGTTCGCCTGGTGCACCAGTTGCGCCCCTATCTGGACCGAGATGCCCTACGCACAGTCACTCATGTGCTCGTGACCTCCCGGTTAGACTACTGCAATGCTCTCTACATGGGGCTGCCCTTGAGGACCACTCAGAGGCTTCAGCTGGTGCAGAATGCAGCCGCACAAGTTGTGATGGGAGTCTCCCGATACTCTCCGCGAGCTGCATTGGCTTCCAGTTGCCCTCCGGGTGAGATTCAAGGTGCTGGTGATGACCTATAAAGCCCTAAATGGCTTGGGTCCGGACTATCTAAGGGAACACCTGCTGCCAGCATCAACTTCCCATCGTCCTGTGCGCTCCCATAGAGAGGCCCTCCTTAGGGTGCCGCCGGTTAGGGAGTGGTGGCGGGTGATCCCCAGAGGGAGGGCATTCTCTGTGGGCACGCCTGCTCTTTGGAATGATTTACCTGTGGAACTCCGGACTGCCCCCAACCTGCGCTCGTTTCGCCGGGACCTGAAAACCTGGCTTTTCGATCTATCTGGCCTGGACTGAGGAGGGTTTTAGTTTTAAGTTTTTAACATTGTTTTATTGTTGGGCTATTATTAATTTAATTCTTTTTAATTCTATTTTTATCTTAATTTTATATTGTCTTTTAAATATTGCCCTGTAAACTGCCCTGAGTCCTTCGGGAATAGGGCGGTATAGAAAAATAAATAAATAAATAATAAATAAATAAATAAATAAATAAATAAACCTCTGGGAATTAGGCGGCTGGTTGAAGAGGCCAGGGGCATGGTGCGGGTGCCCACAGAGAGAGCCCTGAGTGCCACCTCTGGCACCCGTGCCATAGGTTCACCACCGCTGGTCTAGTCTCTTCTTAAAAACCTCCAGTGATGGAGTGCCCACCATTTCTGAGGGCAAGCTGGAACACTGGGAGCTTATTATTTGCCACAGCTTTCCCATTGGCTGATGAGGTATCTTGGAGCCAACATTATTTCCATCAGGTATTTAGAGTCAGAACCACTTAAGATTTATTCTGTGGTCCTTTGAGACATGGTTGTCTCCTATCAAAGAAACCCAACATGAACTGGGGCGATCACAAAATTTGGGGTGCAATTTGTCATGCTGCACAAAGCTCAAAGTGTCACCCTGCTTTGATCAAAGCTTCACACAAGCATCCCTTTGGGATTATATTCCAAAGTGAAATGACATCTGGTACTTAAACCAAGGTCCACTGTGGCTCAGACACTGTTCCTCAGGCCTTTAACAAACTTCCACCTGCATTTCTGGAGAAGCAATGCCTGAAGCTGGAGCAGCTCAATGAGGTAGCTTGATGCTTTGCACGGAGTCTCTGAGACAACGGTCTTCATTTGTTGGAGTTAAGGTGCTTCTTTGAATCAATCACCCCTTTGACCTGATTTAAGGGAGCTCTCTGAAACTAAGAGGTGCTGTTTGAAAAAGGGCTACCATTTGGCCATTTCATGTGTCCCTACAAAGATAAGAGATATTAGTAAAACAAAAAAAGACATTTTATTTCTCCACAAAATATCAGGGCAAGAAGTACAGTGAATTTGAGACAAACAATTCACCAGGGGTTCCCCAGCCACAGAGGGCTTTTTTTGGGAAGAGATATTACGTTATCCTTATTCTTTTCCTTTTGCAAGGCCCCCAAAGCATAGTTTTAACAATGGACTTGGGGACTGAGAGTATGCCAGAGCAGAGTATAGCCAGTGGCTATTCTGAGTCTTTTGATAAATTAATTCATGTTTATGGTGGCGTTTTATATCCTTTTTACTTTGCTTCTTCCTTGTTTTTAAATTGTTGTACTGGATTTTTTCCCCTTGTTTTTATATGCATTTTAACTGTTTGTAAGCTTCCTAGAGTCATATTTGTATAATAAATAAATGTGAAAAAGTGATCTTATTTTGTCCAAACCTATTACTACTACTACTACTACTACTACTACTCATTAAATAGGCAATTCCTTTAAAAATCAGTAAGAGCTTATCTGCAACCTCTTGGATCATAATGTTGAGACTGGACAGGCTACTTACCCATGATAGTTCTAAAGCGTCTATAATTTTCATACTATTGTTTGTTTTCCCCAGGCATTGGACCCAAATGTTTAGTGAGGCTGTTTTCAGGAGATTGTAGGTGTGGATATGTGTGTTGACCCTCCTATGACATGTTCTTTTGGGGCAGATATCTATGTTTTTATCTTGATTTGTAATTGTTTATCATCAAGAGTCATACGTTGAATGGATGGCCTTCTAATTCAAAATAAACGAATAAGCTACCATAGAATAGATGAAATGAATGTACAATTTTTTACCACCTCCAAATCGATAAAGGCTTTCTATATCACAAATCTCTCAAATATACCATTTTTATATTGTATAGATATGATCTTAGCAAAAAGAACAATTTGCTCCTGAGATTCCCACCTACTCCTGGGCTTGAACAAAACAGTCTCCAGTACAATACTATTCCTTCCTACACAATGAAATATTGGAAAGAAATTGTAATGGCTGTCCATCAGTATAACGAGAGCATATCTGTTAACGGGGCCAAAATTGCTATGGTTCTGAAGTCAGTAAATGTAAGATAATACGGTACTTAGAAAAGGGGCTGAATCTACAAGGAACTACAGTAATCTCCCATATCCCAAAGGGAGATAGTGGGTAGCTGCTTGCAATGTCTAAGTCTATGTTTCTCAACCTTGGCAGTTTTCAGATATGTGGACTTCAATCCCAGAATTCCCCAGCCAGCCCTTGCTTGAAGTTCACACATCTGAGAACTGCCCCAAGGTTGACAAATGTGATCTAAGCCTTCTTCTTGTCTTCTTCCTGGTTTTCTAACCCAGAGAGAGATGTTTATACGGCCTGCCTGTGCTTCCCAATACACAGATGTGCAAAACTATAGAGAGATGCATCAGGAAGGCCAGCAGAAACCGGGACACAGAAAAAAAACTCATATGTACCTTCCCCTTTTGGACCCCACCCTTCCCTCACACCCACACCCACAGACATAGAGGCAACATACACAGTGCAGGTATGTAAATATCCAGATTACTCCCTCAAAAGAAACAGGAAAATACCCAAACAGTCATAACACGTTATTCTGCTACATGGAATCAAATAGGGATACTTGCAATGACCACAGCTGGAAAGAGTTGGGAAGCTACACCCTGCATGCTTTTTTCTATTTCATTTTAAAACCACAATTCAAAGTTCTCTCACATTGGGCAGGCTTCATCTACTCAGCCAGTAGCCAGACTGCCTCCTAGCTATTAGCTGTGTTGTTCTGATTACCTCAGCTCTGTTTCCTAATGCTATAAATCATGAAAAACAGATGTGAAAACCTAGTGTATACTTCAGCAGTGCCTACAAATAGTCAGAGTCTGGAGAATAGGCCACTTTCTATTAAAAAAAAATCAGGAACTTTTCTGCCTAACAAATGTTATTAAAAGGCTTAAGTTTTTATGACCTGCAGCAAACAAAATCCTTCTGATGTATTGCTACCTTAGACTAACATAGCTTGCCTGCTACCAGGTCTATTCAAAAGATCACTTGACTTAGATCAAAGCTTCAGTGATGTTTCCCTTTGATGTGGTTCTATAAAACAGCTCCCTGCTACTAGGTCAGGGGTCTTCAAACTTGGCCCTTTTATGACTTGTGGACTTCAACTCCCAGAATTCCTCAGCCAGCATGCCTGGCTCAGAAATTCAGTGAGTTGAAGTCCACAAGTCATAAAAGGGCCAAGTTTGAAGACCCCTGTTCTAGGTGTTTGGAACAGAAGACCCAGATGCAAAAGACATTTCCATCAAGCAAAGCATCTGGCCAAAGACGGTGGCCTGCCTTCACGCTGAGGCCAAATGCGTTGCTTTTCCACAGCAAGACTGCATTGAAGCAAAGAATGCTCCAGTGATCAGAGATCAGTCAGCTCCATGAAGCTATGCACAGTTGTTCATAAAGCAGAAACCTTCCTTGCTGGATGGTCTGCTTTCTCATCTCCCCTCAAACCAAATCACCCCAAATCTCATTAAATTAACAATACTTGCAGGTTTTTCATGCTTTCATTCCTAACTCATCTGAGTATGGAATAAAAATATCCAACATGTTATTTTATTAAATTGGGAGCATAGAGAAAAATCAGAGGTGTCACTCCATGACCTACAAAGTTAGAAAATCCATTGGTCAACCTTCCTCCTATGGTGTGTGTGTGTGTGTGTGTGTGTGTGTATGTGTGTGTTTGTGAATCTATATCTATCATCTATCAGAAGAGGGAGGAGGAGGAGGAGGAGGAGGAGGAGGAGGAGGAGGAGGAGGAGAACAGTGGCAATATGGGCAACTCACAGTAACACTGCCCATATATTGTAAAAGAATATTTTGGACTGGGTCCTATCTGAGACCACCTTTATGCTTGCATGGAAATTAAGGAGCTTTCCTTCAGGCCTGGGAAAAAGAAACAGTACATATCACCTTGGAAAAAAGATGTGGTCCAATAGGTACTGGCAGTGGTTTCTGCTTCCTTGAATGTACTTGAAATTTCTATTTGTTGACTGAATTTCATAGGACGATATTCTTTCTCCCAGTGATTCTGCAAACTGAGCCTTCTTCCAGTCTAGCTGCTGTGCAAATAAGCACAAACAATTCAATAAAAAGAGAGAGAAGTTTGCTCAGCGTGGTGATATTTAATTTTTGAAGTCACATCTGTGTACATATGTTTATAGGAGAATTCATGTTTGCTGTGGCTCTTGAAAAAGATAAAAGTTCTACAGTTCCCATTTTCCAAGTCCCCTCTCTCTGCCTCTCATTCCTCCCTAACTTTTTGTCAACATGGAAATGTGTCCTCACCCTGCATTCCATTGATGGATGCCCTGTCACCCAACTAAGCCACACCTGATTACTTATTCATCAGATGCCTTACAGCCCATTTGAGAATCTGTTTGTTCACTTTTCTGATGATCACCCTAGAGAGTTAGACAGTTAAATCCAAGTGGTGTTCATTGGTCTTTTATTATTTCTCTTCTAAAAGTTACATTTATCTATACTTTCAAGCTTTCTACATAATTTAGAAAAAGTTCCTCATTTTGCTTGGATCACACATTCAACGCATTTAAATTTTCCCAGCAGTGCTTTTCTATTCACCGCCAAGAGGAATCAATTACTTTTACACACCCTAGTCCTTTTCTGAGTCTATTATCTCATGAGCCTGGAGGAATTATTCACCTGCGTAGATGTAAATGTGTGATCATTTTCTGTACCACAGCAAAGAAGTCCCAGATCAATGTAGAGCAAAGAAGCTAGTGCAGGTCCGTGAATGTGTCCAGCTTCATTGTATCATTGGCACAAAGTATTGCTGCTGTTAAAATTCTGCATTAAATGCTCCTTAAGAATTTATCTCTAGGGAGTATCTCCCAAATAGGATACAAAGATAAATTGACTACAGCATATAAAGTGATTGGAAGCAGAGGGAAAAAAAGTTTTTGGTAAATGTATCAGCCTACTTAGAAGGTTCATCAAAAATAAATTGGATTGCATCCCTTCTAAAGGGCATTCTTCACTGCCAAATTAGGCCACCTTACTTCTGTTGATTTCAATAGCCGCAAGCACGCTTCTCTCTGTGGTGCCAATGCATCTCCTTGTTACATGGGTTGATGGGTCTCCAAAGATTAGTGTGAAAGGGAAAATCACAGTATGCCTCCCTTTACAGGGATAACCTTTTAAATGCCTGTGAGTGTGGCAAGAGAATTCATTCATTCATTCAAATTTATTACATGAGGACAGTATCCTTTATATCAGATAGCATCTCACCCAGAAATAGATACATCCGTGCACACATACATTCTCACATTTTGTGACATTCATTTTTTTAATGTCCCCAAGGACTTGGAACAACATGAAAGTGGTGTTATCAATTTTTAATTTGCAATAACCCTTCAGGATTGTTTATAGGAAGAGATAAACTAAATTCTCCTGGTAATGTTGAACAACAAATCCTGTTGCTCCATCTAGCAGAGCCATAATCGGGAGTGAGAAAAGCTGGAGTCCAACAACATAAAAGCCTGTAATAAGATGACTGATCTAAAGTCACCTAGAAAGATACACGTTGAACAAGGATCATTCTTGGATGGATGCATAGAAAATGTAATGTTGACTTGTTCAAGGAGATAAGAATAGAATACGTGCTTCCATTAAACTTTCACGTAGTGAATTTCCCAATCGAGACTTGAACCCAGTTTCCACTCTCAGTTATGCAACCTAAATACTGCACCAGACAGACTCCGCTACCGGTACTTGCTTATCTAAACTTCAGGAAAGATGACTGTGGCTGGACAAGCACCTACACCCGACCACAAGCAGAGGAAAGATGAGGAAAAGGGAAGTGGTTTACAAATCAGTGAGAAATGCTGAGTTAATGTGTTGCCTGGCCAAGGGCCAAGACATCAGTATTTTGTGTCTGTACTCAGTGTGCAGTGCTTCTCTAAATGTCATTTTTAGGACAGCCTGCAAGAAGCAGAAAGCACTCAATTGCAGTGTTTTCTATGAACTGATCTAGTATGGGAATAGGGTTGCCAGATCATCCAAACATCCCTATGCTGAAACGCCCCAACCATCCTAGAAAGCCCATCTGCCTCCAACCTTTCTCTTCACTGCTCTTGTTTCTTGCTGGACAAACTTGACATCTTGCTTGCCAGAGAGAAGGGGGTAAAGGGGTTAATGGATTAACTGGGAGGGGAGGGAAAGAGGAGTAAAGGATGAAATAATAGATCTAGACAATTCTTCCTTTATGGACAATCTGAAGGGCTGACTGGGGTCTCCAGGATAAATCCTTGCTTGGTACATAATTATCCATGATTACCTTAATTTTCAGTTACATATCCTGTTTATTGGTCATTTATCCCATCCATCCCAAATGTTTATGTCTGTTTTTGGGTATAAACTAAGTTTTAAATAACACTTTTGTCCCTGATCATACAACCCCTCTCACTGATGCGTGACCATTTTGAAAAGGCAGCAACAGTGTTCTTTCTGCTTTTTTTAATCTTGTGTGCCACCCAGAAGCTTCAAATGCAGCTTTCTGGGATTTCCCAGGCCTCTGTCATCAAGTAAAGCACCTCAGGGGTGGACAGCAGTGACATTTCTCCTAGCCAGTCTCTTAACCTTTCCTCTCTCTTGAAAGGCAAGTCTCTTGTTCCCCATAGGCTAGCCCATAACCTCCAATCTAGTCTACTCTTTACAGATGAGATGTATTGTGTAGTGGGTTCTGGAGAGCAGGAAGGATGCTGAGACGATGAGTACAGCATGGCAAATCTTTATTAGGTGGAAGTGACTGTACTGGGGACTAGGGGTTACCTGCCCTCCTTTTATACCTGGCCAGGTGAGCAGCCGGCCAATCGGTTTGAACCTCTGTTTCCCGCCAAAACTGTGTTCCCGCCAAAACAGTTACAGTTCAACACCCCCTGGTGGTGACTGCTATGTAAGTGGTATGTGTTCTCTTCAACTGGATACATAACAAGATGAATGTCCACATTGCCATCAGGGCCACTCAATTATCCCTGCCAAGCATTTTGAAGCCCAGCAGCTATCATCTTTGTATTTGTTAGCTTTGAAACTCTGGAAATGGCTGAGAACATTGAGCCATTCCCTCTGAAATGGAATATGGGGATAACCTTGAGGGAGGAGGGGAAGAGATGCTACCCAGGGAACGATCAGATAAAAGAGGGAGGAGCCCACACATGTTCAAGGGGCAAAAAAAGAGAGGCAAAACTATAAAAGGATCTGCCTTAACATATCAGATTGTTGAATGTGAGGGCGGCAGACTTGTATTTTCAGACTGGCAAGGTTCTGTGAATGTAGCCTTACGATAAAGTAGACTTAGCTCATCTAACGGTTGTGTTTCCTGTCAGGTTTACCTGGAAGGGGTGACATGCTTTAAATGAGCAGCACGTTTTTAAAAGACAATCGATTTCTGGCCTGCCTTGAATTATCATCCACCTCAACTTGGTTTTCTTCACGAAACAGGACAGATGCTGCAAGCAGGGCCATCAAAGTTGCCACGGCACTATCCTTCTTTTGCACCTAAAAGAAATAGTAACATTTCAGCACAATGCCTCAGCAGTTGAACCTCTCTAGGGATGGGGGAGAGGCTGGCTTGAGATCAGGAATAGGGAGTGAACATTAATCAAGAGCACCCACCAAAGAGAAAATGGACCTCTGACAAGAATGAGCTGTAGCATTGCAAAGAAAGCACCAGCTTTGCTTCTGTTTCAGATAAACTGCAGCAGAACTGAAGGAGGGAACAATCCTCATCCTTCAAAACCAGCCAGCATTTTAAGGCTGTCCTGCTGTGTCAGTGCTGATGTAAACTCCCCAGTTTGTATCTATAGACTGGAAAAGATATAACAAAATCTTTTGCTCAGCCCTAAGGTTTTAGTTTATCTTCTTACTTTACATTATAGGGCCAGTCAGCCTCACTTCACGCTGTCAGAGTGACTGCTTTTCCTTCTCTGTGCAATTTCTTCCAGCCCTCTGAATACTACAGATATATGTAAACATAAGAGTCACTGGTAGACACTAAGTTCCAGCTCATTTCTCTGCTTCAGCAAGGGTGGGATTTAGTGCTGCCCTCTGCTGTTAGAATTTGTCTATAGCCTAGTTCATAATGGAAAGGAAAGCAGAAGGAATAACTGCAATATCAAGCTTAACTTAGATATGGAAAACACTTTCAGTTGGGGTTATTGATACTTCTGTTTCTTGGGAAGAATTTTGATTGTAGATGGTCAGAAGGTCACTTTTTACAAGTACACATTTTATTAAAAAGCAGTTTTTGTGAGCTGCAGTCCACTTCATCAGATGCATCCACGGTACTATGCTGGCTCCCCTGCTGCAATGATTTGTAGATGGTGTAAAATATGGTAGGTGATTCTTTGGTATGAAATGGGCGTAGAGTGGCCCAGTATGAGAATTACATTCAGCTTATTATTGAGAGCAAAACTAAGTAAATATTTAACACCTCTTTGTTTTTTAGTTAATACTGCCTGTTGGCAGAGGAGAACTTTCCCATGATTGCTTAAACTAAAAAATAGCTTAGAGCTCGTCACCTTATTGATAGAATTATAATTATTCAACCGGTGCCTGAAATACAGTTTAATAAAACAGTTTCATGGACCTTTAAGCCACCTTTTGCGAAAGCTGCTGATGGTTTTGGAAATTTAAAATGTCCCAAAACATTCCAACTTCTTATGACTTTGGGAGAAGGACTCGAAGAGCTGAACCTGCAAAGTGCCAAGTCTCTCATCTCCCTAAGCATCTCATTCTTACTCCTTGCAGAATTAACTCAAGTGGGTTAGGATGCTGAGCTTGTTGATCAGAAGGTCGGCAGTTTGGCAGGTCAAATCCCGAGTGCCGCGTAGCAGAGTGAGCGCCTGTTACTCGTCCCAGCTTCTGCCAACCTAGCAGTTCAAAAGCACTTAAAAATGCAAGTAGAACAATAGGGACCACTCCGGTGGGAAGGTAACAGTGTTCTGTGTGCCTTTGGCATCTAGTCATGCCGGCCACATGACCATGGAGATGTCCTCGGACAAGCGCTGGCTCTTCGGCTTTGAAATGGAGATGAGCACCGGCCCCTAGAGTCGGAAACGACTAGCACGCATGTGCAAGGGAACCTTTACCTTTACCTTTATAAGAAGAGAAAGAGAAAGGAAGAGATGCAACACATAATATGGCATGGATGTGGGTTGAATGCCCCCCCAATGGCATTAGAACAAAACATTGAAAATACAGAAGGGAGAAAAGAAGACTTGGTTTTATTCTGATACTGATTATGCCTTTTCAATTTCCAGTGAGAAAGTGCTGCATTAACAATCATGACAAGCCGGTTCAAGTTTGCCTAGCCTGGAGAGAAACAGCGGAATTAACATCTGAATTAATCTCTCCTTTGTCTCATTAACTTTAACTAAATGTGGCCACCCCAGTTCAGTAAAGGAAATCCACCAGGGAAGGCAGGCATCTGCTGAGACTAGTGTATTCGGTAGGATGTAAACATACAGGCACTCTGTTTGGAAGATGTTCATATTTTGAATACTGAATACATGCAGGGTTCTGATTACGGACTACAAGAGAACATGCACACCAGTCCTATTCAACCCACCCAGCCGCCTGCCTCTATAATATTGCTCCAGCAGGCATGGATTATGCTCAGATGTGTGTAGGAGAAAAGCATTTGTATTGTATGCATGCTGGCTTTCATGTGAGCTGGGCCCTAATAGTACAGAAGAAACACATTGTTGAACAATGTTGGAAGAGGTGAGGCATATCCAGAAATGCTGTGGGGTTAGTACGCTTGATGTTATAATGCCAGAATGTGACATAATGAGCATCGGTAAGATGCAAAAAGATGAATTCTTGTTGCATAACAACCAGCAAGTGCAAATGATTCCTTTAAAGGACCACAGTATCTGGGTCTATTTAGCAGCATTGATTTGAGCCCACTCTTCCTGAGGTTAGTACCTAGATCGTTAGTTGGTTAAGCAACATCTAGTCAGGCTTGACTCCTGATAATTGAGTGGACAAATTGGGAGGGCAACCTATCTTTGACAGGAACCAATAGTTCTATCAAGGGCAGGCCATAATTTTTTTTATCTCGTCTACTCCCCCTCTTCTCATCTGCTGGCATCACCTGCTAAAATATGTGAATTTCCACTTGTTGAACATTTCTACTTGTTGAACATTTCCTGTAGTCATTATTTATTTGGCCCGGGATTAATTGGTTGAATCTTGTTATTCTGTTTTTCTGTAGTCCATAATACTCTTAGTAACTATCTCCAGAATGCAGTATTGCAGGATAGTTCTGCTGACTGCTGGCTGCCAGCAGTTCAGCAGTTCAATTCTCACCGGCTCAAGATTAGTAAAATGAGGACCCAGATTGTTGGGGGCCATGTGCTGACTCTGTAAACCACTTAGAAAGGGCTGTAGAGTACTGTGAAGTGGTATATAAGTGCTATTGCTATTCATTCTTTTTCAGCTTTTAGTTCTTACACTGAAAAACCAGGACTGGTCAAGGAAGGCAAGGTCAAGAAATAGGAATAATTAGGATTTCAGAATTGCTCCTTATTGGTTCAAGGTATAATAATATAATCTTGAATGTCTGTTTCTATTTCTGTTTACCACATTTATACCAAATACCATCAGAGTGGGGGAGGTATTTTAAATTTCTTTCTCGTGTTTTCTTCATTTCTAGGGCTGAGTAACCTTTCCTAAAAACTGCTTCTGAACAATTCGTTCATCCATTCCTTCTTTCCAGGGCCAGGATTAAATTGCATCACCATGGTTTCAGCTACTGTGATGATATTATTGCTTTTGAAATATCATACCCTTCATCATTTTGTCTAAATTTGATTTAAAATGATCGTTGCCCCTCAGAGTTAACTAATTGATTTTATTAACTATTTATTATCAGATTTATACCCTGCCTTGATGGTTCAGCAGTCAAAGATGCTGAGCTTGTCAGCTGGAAAACTGACAGACTGTGTTCGAGACCTGAGCGGCACATGACGGGGTGAGCTCCTATTACAGTGGTGGCGAATCTATGGCACGCGTGCCAGAGGCAGCACTCAGAGCCCTCTCTGTTGGCACGTGTGCCACTGCCATCAGCAGCAGGTCCATCAGGCTGCCACCACTGCCCGGAGCAGGAGCCCCGCCCAGCACAAAGGAGGCGAAGCAGCCGACTAGCAAGGTCGAGTAGAGGTGGCAGAGCAGAGGTCACCAACCATTGTCGATTGGTGGACTGGAAGAAAAGGGAGGGGCTGAAAATGGGGCAAGGCTAGTGCCTGCATGATACTAACTAGCCCTGCCCCATTCTTGCATGGTGCAGCGTCTTGTATCTGCACCCCGTGGTGTGGCGGCGGCCGTTTTTGTGCCTTGCAGCACGATGGCCCATTTTTTGCACCCCTGGTTTTTGCATGCCAAGGCGGCACTTAGAGGCCCCTCCCTGACACCCCCCCCCAAGGGCACCACAATGCTGATGCGGGCCTGGCACTTTGTGATAAATAAGTGGGTTTTGTGTTGCGGTTTGGGCATTCGGTCTCTGAAAGGTTCGCCATCACTGTCCTATTACTTGCTCCAGCTCCTGCCAACCTAGCAGTTCGAAAGCACGCGAATGCGAGTAGATCAGGAGTGTCAAACTGCCGGCCCGCGGGCCGGTTGCATCATATGGAGGCCTCGCCCACCCCAGCTCCGGAAATGCAAAAAAAGTCACAATACATCACAACACATCACGTGACGTGAGAAGTCTGACACCCATGGAATAGATAAATAGGTACCACTTCAGTTGGAAGGTAACAGTGTTCCGTGCTCCTCCGTGTATAATCATGATGGCCACATGACTACGGAAAGGCTCTTCAGACAATGCTGGCTGCCCCGGCTAAGAAACGGAAATGAGCCCTGTGCCTAGAGATGGACACAACTGGACAGGGGAAATCTTTGCCTTTATCTTTACCTTTTTGTATCCATCAAGAAGGACTCCCAATTTTTAGCATGTTTCCCATCTTTATCTAGTCTATTGTTTTTATCTTTTCAGTTTCGACTGTAAGTTCATTGAAAATTGTTTCCTGACACTACCTTTGACTTCATAATACATAACATTAACCCAGAGTGTGTGCTCTTTCCATCTTTATTTTCATAATAAGCTTTTCTACCTTTTCTGATTTTATCTAATGAAATGGTATTGTCTCTGTATCTCACACTGTTAATATTTTAGCCTTCTATTTTGATTTATTTATTTATTTATTTATTTATTTATTTATTTATTTATTTATTTATTTAATTGGATTTGTATACCGCCCTATTCCCGTAGGACTCAGGGCGGTTTACAGGGCAGTTAAAACCATGAATACAAAAAATTAAAAACAATTAAAACAATTAAATTAAATTCAAGCACCAAGAGTAAATCAAAAACCCATTTAAATTAACAACACCACAGTCTGGACCAAACAGATCGAAGAGCCAAGTTTTCAGGTCCCGGCGAAATGAGCGAAGGTCGGGGGCAGTCCTAAGTTCTGTGGGTAGTTGGTTCCATAGGGCAGGCACACCCACAGAGAACGCCCTTCCCCTGGGAATAACCCGCCGGCATTCATTAACCGGCGGTACCCTGAGAAGGCCCTCCCTGTGGGGGCGCACAGGACGATGGGAAGATGATGCCAGCAGCAGGTGTTCCCTTAGATTCCAGCTGTGTCTGTCATTTTGATAATATAGCCATGGTATACGTTAACAATATGACCACAAGTTAACAGTATTTATCTTTGTTTCACTCTGTGTTCTATTCTGAATCTATCTGTTTCTCCAAATTCAGTCTTCACAATAGCCTCTTGTCCATTGTAAAGGATCCTCGATAGAATAATCAAATGTTTTAGAACATCCATTAGCTGCTTAACAAATTCCACATACTGCCTTTGCTGTAATCCATAAATTACATTCTTTTGCTCTTTCCATCTTATGTTAGCTATCTGATCTTGTGTTCCTTTACCTTTTTTTTCTGAATCTGTCTCTTTATTTGGCACTCCTTTCTCCATCCTTAGCTCTGTTTTTGTTTGTAAGATTTTAAGCAACATTTGCTTGTATGGAGAATTAGTGGAATGGTCCTATAATTTTGGTTCTCGCTTATTTAGTAGTGTATTCTTTGCATATTTTCCCTATCTCTAAGTTAATCTTGTTTCTTATTTGTTTGATTAGAACTGTTACCACTTTTGCTGCCTCTTTTCCCACAACTTTCAGTGAATATTTCATCTATACACAGTACTTTATTTTTTGAAAGCTGATCTATTGCCTTTCATTTCTCACTTCCTAATGGAATCATTTTAGAAGAGCATATTCTGTCTCAGTAAATGCTTCTATTTTCTCAAAATTTCTTTACAAAGGGTTTAGTATATTCAGCTGAATTTTCTTGTAATCTTATTTGCCTTCTTAGACTGTTCCTGCGATTACGCTTAAGTACTTCTACCTTAGCTGCAAATTTTCCTGTAACATTTCTGATCACATACGAATGAATACCTTTCATTTCCCCCCTCTGTTTTCAGTTATTCTTTCCACATCTGAAATCAGAAGTCTCCATTCAATCTTCCACATGTTCAAGGAGTTCAACTTCTGACTGTCAGAATTTCTGAGCTTTCTGCATGAGCCTGACAAAAAGATGTTGCTGATTTAAGAGTCAAATTACAAACTCACTGCTTTAATTATTCAATATGTTAAGGCAACATCTTTTTTTCCTCAGGACAAAAGATAGATGCCTGGGGGAAAAAAGCATGTGTGCTATGAAGAACAAAAGGGGTTCAGCTCATTCAAGGTCTTCAGAACTTATTCTGAATCCATTTCATTGTATTCACAGTTCTAACCATGGGTCCTGACCTCTGTTTTTTTTAAGATGCTTTTCCTTTCTACATTTTCCAATTCTCATTGATTCCATCCCTGACCTGAAATAGAATACATTTAGAGGCAGTCCACTGAGAAGAGCATCTAAGCACACTCCTCAAAATAGAGAAAAGCAAAGATGAACCAAAGGCCAGAACATATATTGTTATTTGCTGTAGGACAGGTGCAGAAAATGGCTTCCTCGTAATTTCCCTTCATTCTGTACTGTAACTCAGGTTTAACTTAGAAGCATTTCTCAGCAATTTGCCCACCGTGAAGGTTGCCTTTATTATTGAAAATGCTCGGGGGTGGGGGTGGGGGACAACATATTATTGGTGGGAAGAGAACTGGAACAGTTCAGGCCATCAGAGAAGAGCGATGTGTGGGCATGGCTTTTGTCGTGTGTAGCAGCAGTTTCCTTGTCCATCGTTTGCAGTGCAGTGAAGGATCAGATGCCGAAGGGCCCATTCAACCATGAAATGCTGCTTGCCTTCTCCTAAGACGCTGCAGAGGCCTGGCATCTGCTGCAGAGCCGCGAGGGAAGGCTGAGAATCTCTCTCAGAAGACATGTTGCTTTCACCCCCTCAGCCTTTTTTTCCTACAACAGTGACAGCTTCACTCCTGGTTTCATCTTCCTGAAAAAAAATATTCCACCATGAAGCATCTCCCACTGGGTTGTATGTGAAAACCTTTTGGCTCAGGGCTCTTTTCTGCTCATACCTGATCGAGGCAGCAATTTGATTTCCTTTTAGCACACCGCACTCCATTTCGGTCCAGTTTTCCAGCTTAGATTTAGGGAATCTGCCTAAATCTGCCCAGTTAGATGGAGCTTAGTGGTAGAACCACCAGAACAACTCTCTGGCTGTTTATTTCAGATGGTTTAAACCAGCAGAAATTAGAAACCCTAAAGGATGTGTCAGAACTAATCCCCTTCCCACTTCCTGGCCTCTAATGAAGCCCGTGGCCTGTATTGTTGTGCGTTGCTCTGAGCAACAGTTCAGCTCATCAGGAAACCCCTTACCTGCTTACAAGAGCTGTTATTGCTCACCAGCCCTCTGTCTTATTTTTCCTTACTAAAGCCACACATGTCCCTGAAAATGTGCAGGAAAAGTGAAGAAATGAAAACTGCACCTTAAGATAGCATACATGTGTTCGGCAATAACATGCATAGCTAGCATCCCAGCGAAAGCTGTGAGAAGCAGTTAAATTGGCTGCTCTTGCATTGTCAGTTTCCATATGCTCAAATCACCACTCCGTTGTCTTTGCTACAATAAACTAATTAATTTCCAAGGTGCCAGGGTATTCTCTGCCCTCTTAAGGCACATACTCAAAGTGAACTCTTGACAACTAAAACTTGGTATTTGGGTTGGAAAGAAAACAGCTAGGGCTGACCAAAGCTGGCCAAAGCTTCAAGAGAAGCATCCAAAAGCAGCTTTGAAAAGCAAAGCAGCTCTAAGGAACAAATCAAAGGTGCTTCATGAGTTCATTTCTGGGACTTCTCCTTGAATGTCTAACAGTAGGAAGGGCCTTGTGACTATGCAGAGGTATTTCCTAGACTCGATTCACTGATAACGGCAGAAAAGATTTTTTGCAACATGTGCAGAAGAAGCATTTTCTGGTTCCCAGCTTACTAGAGAAAGCTCCAGAAGCAGTACAATCGCTTCATCACAGAGACCGGCAAGAGAGTGTAG
The DNA here is from genome assembly GCF_964194415.1 of Vipera berus. Lineage (NCBI taxonomy): Eukaryota > Metazoa > Chordata > Lepidosauria > Squamata > Viperidae > Vipera > Vipera berus. The sequence goes on from NC_138203.1 coordinate 191,270,840, forward strand.
GACAGACGTGTCTAACACAAGGCCCGGGGCCCAGATCCGGCCCACGAAGTGGTTTCATGTGGCCCGCAAAGCCATTCTGGAAACAGTGAGGGAATGGCCCCCACTGCCTTGGCCCTGGCCCAGAGACCCTCCTTCTGCCAGAGACCCTCAGATCTGTCCCACTCCTGCCCAGGCCCCCATAGGCACCCTTGATGCAAACGATGTAGAACTGGCCATGCCCACCCAGTAGGCCATACGCACTCTACCCACGCCCACCCAGTAGGCCACGCCTACCCTGGCCATACCCACCAGGCCCCCTGAGGGCAACTGCAATGCTGATGCGGCCCTCAATGAAATTGAGTTTGACACCCCTGGTGTAGGACATTTTATCACAGGTCATGTCTGCATTCCAAGATACCCCCGTTCTGACATACCTACAAGGTTTCCTTGAAGTAAAAATAAAGGTTGGGGAGCTGTAGAAGTTAGTGTAATTTTTATGTTGTGGATTCTTCCAGTTAAGAAGGGATGCTAGTAGCATCCTTATAAAGAAAAAGACATTATTCAGGATGGGAAAGATAAACTCTGAGAAACATGGTATAATTACTTTCCAGGTTTTTTTAAAAAAATATCCATCAACCATTCTTTTGTCATGATCTAATTTGAGGATTTCTATATTTAAAGGATCCTCCTCCTCCTCCTCTTTAATATATTAGTAAAAACTAATGCAAACTAAACCAAAACAAAAAATAATAATAAAATAATGAAAAAGGCAATAACAAAAATAATACAAAATGGCTTCCAACTTTCATCACAATGAGCATAAGTGAATCTAATACTTATAATTATAAAATAATACAATACTTTTTGTCCTATAAGATAGTATTTTCCCTATAACTTTTACCCATACACAATCCAAAAATCTTCATCTTTTTAATCCTAGGTCAACAGAAAGTCCATTGTTGTTGTTAGCTGCGAAGTCGTGTCCGACCCATCGCGACCCTATGGACAACATTCCTCCAGGCCTTCCTGTCCTCTACCATCTTCTGGAGTCCATTTAAGCTCACGCCTACTGCTTCAGTGACTCCATCCAGCCACCTCATTCTCTGTCGTCCCCTTCTTCTATTGCCCTCGATCTTTCCCAGCATTAGGCTCTTCTCCAATGAGTCCTTCCTTCTCATTAGGTGGCCAAAGTACTTGAGTTTTAGCTTCAGGATCTGGCCTTCTAAAGAGCAGTCAGGATTGATCTCCTCTAGGACTGACCGGTTTGATCGCCTTGCGGTCCAAGGGACTCGCAGGAGTCTTCTCCAGCACCACAGTTCAAAGGCCTCAATTCTTTGGCGCTCAGCCTTTCTTATGGTCCAACTTTCACTGCCATACGTTGCAACTGGGAAGACCATAGCCTTGACTATATGCACTTTTGTTGACAGGGTGATGTCTCTGCTTTTTAGTGTGCTGTCTAGATTTGCCATGGCTTTCCTCCCCAGGAGCAAGCGTCTTTTAATTTCTTGGCTACAGTCCCCATCTGCAGTGATCTTGGAGCCCAGGAAAATAAAATCTGTCACTACCTCCATTTCTTCCCCATCTATTTGCCAGGAATTGAGAGGGCCAGATGCCATGATCTTGGTTTTCTTAATGTTAAGTTTCAACCCAAGTTTTGCACTCTCCTTCTTCACCTGCAACAAGAGGCTCTTTAGTTCTTCTTCACTTTCTGCCATTAGAGTGGTATCATCTGCGTATCTTAGGTTGTTGATATTTCTTCCGGCAATCTTAATTCCAACTTTTGATTCATCTAGCCCTGCCTTTCTCATGATGTGCTCTGCATATAAGTTAAATAGGCAGGGCGACAGTATACAGCCTTGCCGGACTCCTTTCCCAATTTTGAACCAATCAGTGGTTCCGTGTCCAGTTCTCACTGTTGCTTCTTGACCCGCATATAGGTTTCTCAAGAGACAAATAAGATGGTCTGGTACTCCCATCTCTTTAAGAACTTGCCACAGTTTGTTATGATCCACACAATCAAAGGCTTTAGCATAGTCAATGAAGCAGAAGTAGATGTTTTTCTGGAACTCCCTAGCTTTCTCCATGATCCAGCGTATGTTGGCAATTTGATCTCTAGTTCCTCTGCCTCTTCAAAATCCTGCCTGCACTTCTGGTAGTTCTCGATCCACATACTGCTGAAGTCTAGCTTGTAGGATTTTAAGCATGACTTTACTAGCATGAGAAATGAGTGCAATGGTGCGATAGTTTGAACATTCTTTGGCACTGCCTTTCTTTGGAATTGGAATGTAAACTGATCTTTTCCAATCCTGTGGCCATTGTTGAGTTTTCCAAATTTGCTGGCAAATTGAGTGTAGCACTTTTACTGCATTGTCTTTTAAGATTTTGAATAGCTCAGCTGGAATACTGTCACTTCCACTAGCTTTGTTGTTGCTCAGCTTTTCTAAGGCCCACTTCACTTCACATTCTAGGATGTCTGGCTCGAGGTCAGTGACCACCTCATTGTGATTATCAGGGACGTTAAGCTCATTCTTGTATAGTTCTTCTGTGTAATTTTGCCACCTCTTCTTAATCTCTTCTGCCTCTGTTAGGTCCCTGCCATTTTGGTCCTTTATCATGGCCATTTTTGCATTAAACGTTCCCTTCATTTCTCCAATTTTCTTGAAAAGATCTCTGGTCCTCCCTATTCTATTATTTTCTTCTATTTCTTTGCACTGTTCATTTAAGAAGGCATTCTTATCTCTTCTAGCTATTCTCTGGAATTCTGCATTCAATTGGGTGTATCTTTCTTTTTCTCCCTTGCCTTTCGCTTCCCTCCTTTCCTCAGCTATTTGCAAAGCTTCCTCAGACAGCCATTTTGCTTTCTTGCATTTCTTTTTCTTTGGGATGGTTTTGGTTGCTACCTGTTGTACAATGTCGCGAACCTCTGTCCATAGTTCTTCAGGCACTCTGTCTATCAGATCTAATTCCTTAAATCTATTTGTCACCTCTACTGTATATTCAACAGGGATATGATTTAATTCATACCTGAGTGGCCTAGTGCTTTTTCCTACTTTCTTCAGTTTAAGCCTAAACTTTGCAAGGAGAAGCTCATGGTCTGAGCCACAGTCAGCTCCTGGTCTTGTTTTTACTGACTGTATAGAGCTTCTCCATCTTTGGCTGCAGAGCATATAGTCAATCTGATTTCTGTGTTGACCATCTGGTGATGTCCATGTGTAGAGCCGTCTCTTGGGTTGTTGGAAAAGAGTGTTTGCTATGACCATCGTATTCTCTTGACAGAATTCTATCAGCCTGTGCCCTGCTTCATTTTGCACTCCAAGGCCAAACTTGCCTGTTATTCCAGTTATCTTTTGGCTTCCTACTTTAGCATTCCAATCCCCCATGATGATAAGAACATCATTTTTTGGTGTTAGTTCTATAAGGTGCTGTAGTGCTTCATAGAACTGGTCAATTTCATCCTCTTCAGCACTGGTGGTTGGGGCATAGACCTGGACTACTGTGATATTGAATGGTTTGCCTTGGATTCGAACTGAGATCATTCTGTCATTTTGAGGATTGTATCCCAGTATTGCTTTTCCTACTCTTTTATTGACTATGAAGGCTACTCCATTTCTTCTGAAGGATTCTTGCCCACAGTAGTATACCTGATGGTCATCTGAATTAAATTCACCCATTCCTGTCCATTTTAGTTCGCTGATACCTAAGATGTCAATGTTCAGTCTTGTCATCTCTTGTTTGACCACGTCCAGTTTTCCTTGATTCATGGATCTTACATTCCAGGTTCCTATGGAGAAAAAATCTTTACAGCATCGGACTTTCCTTTCACCACCAGACATATCCACAGCTGAGCGTCCTTTCGGCTTTGGCCCAGTCGCTTCATTCTTTCTGGCGCTACTAGTACTAGCCCTCTGCTCTTCCCCAGTAGCATATTGGACACCTTCCGACCTGAGGGGCTCATCTTCCAGCGTCATATCGTTTTGCCTTTTGGTACTGTCCATAGGGTTTTCATGGCAAAGATACTGGAGTGGTTTGCCATTTCCTTCTCCAGTGGATCACGTTTTGTCAGAACTCTCTGCTATGACCTGTCCGTCTTGGGTGGCCCTGCACGGCATAGCTCATAGCTTCATTGAATTACGCAAGCCCCTTCGCCACGACAAGGCAGTAATCCATGAAGGGGGAAAGTCCATTAGAAGTCACCAAAAATGTCAAAAAAATAATTTATCCTTGGTCAGATTGCCCAACTTTATATTCCTTCTTTTTATAGTATTGCATCTTTAATTTTTTTTCTTTTTCCCATAAAAATCACATTTAAAAAAAACCATTTTGCCACAAAAGATACATTTTTGTGTAGAATTCATCCTAAAATGTGACACTTTGTACACTTTTTAAAGATGTGAACAGCATCGCAAACATTTACAGATACACACACGAGAGGAATAACTTGGTCTGATCAGAATTTTGGTTCAGAAAAGAGGAATTTGAATCAATCTGCTTAACAATGTTGCTTGGACAAAAAATGTTCCCTATCTTTTGCATCTCTTTAGCTGACTCTCTTGTTTTTCATTAGGCCTATGGAAACATCTCCCAATTAGAATCAAGTTCAAATAAATTCCCTGGCTGTTTCTTTGGAGGAAATAAGAGTTCCCAGCTGACTAACGAACTGCTGACGACTGCGAATATCTATTGAGCATTTCTAGCTTGAAATAAGTCTAGAGTGCTGGAAAAGAGCAATGAGGCTTTACCTACCCTAGCTGTGACCTTGGGCCCTAATAGGAGGGAGTGGGGCACAGGGATGGTTCCCTGTAATGAAAGCCTCATCAGACGCTAAGTGTGAAGCCAGAGATTTTCATCCGTCTCCTAACATCCATGACTTTTGTGAACCAGCTGGGTCAGGCTCTATCCAAGCACTGTTCATTGGCTCCAAAATACAAACACAACATGTTCCAGTAAGACCGCCAGAGCATTCCTGACTGAAGGGCATGCAGTTGCCATGCTATTTAAAGGCATGCATGCTACCCTTTATTTGTCCATATATGTTGGTTGAAAGAGACTTGAGCCTTGCACTTAGCTCAGAGAAGACAAGCATTGGCCACCAGAGGGGAAATCTCTATCCTTGACCCTATCTTTATCTTCCTTCCAATTACTGTTTCCAAACTGCTGGAAAGTACTGCGTAGCTGAATTAGCATCATATTCATAGATGAAGCCACCAAAATGTATGCACTGCCACAGGTTGAATCTTAGGGTCATGTCACTTAAAATACTGTGGATGCTACTGCTGTTCTCCTAAATGACCTTCAACCCATTCCCAACTCCTGCTATGTCTTTTCTCGGTCTCCCAGGTTGGGGTCAAGATAGCTGCTAGCTGATGAAGTAGCTTGAACTTCTCCAGATGGCTTTTTCTCTCTTTCAGCAGCCTTCTCCCAGTTGGTGTGTCACCTGCTGCTCAATACTAAAGAAGGGAAGTCAAACCTAACCTGGCTGAGGGGGGACATTTTTCAAAATAAAGACTGGCAGTTCCCTGCCTGAGAAAATAGTTTTGAAAGAGAGGGTTAGATTAGATGATTGCTAGTTTGTTCCCTGGTTTCTCATCAAAAGGTTCCTGGTCAGTCCCACTATCAGTATGACTTATTCTTTTAAAAGCATCCATATTTTTCCCAGCATGTAGCCACTGAATGTTTTGGTTTCCCACAACTACCTTGAAACTTGGTGGTTAGTGAGATAACAAGCCTGTGCTTGGTCTATACCAGGGGTAGGCAACCACGGCTCTTTTATGACTCCTGGACTTCAACTCCCAGAAGTCCATGAGTCATAAAAGAGCCGAGGTTGCCTACCCCTGGTCTATACCACTTCAGTCCAGAGGATGATATTTACATGGCTGCATGATTCTTCAGACAAAAATGAATACATGGATAATCTTGTAATAGAAAAATGTAAGCAGCAGAAAGATAACCAGGCTGTGCAAACCACTTTCTTCCTAACATGCTGGCTTCCCGGTGTAACTGCTTTGTTTTTTTTAAGGTGGAAGATTCTGCCACCTGCTTTCCCAATTGAAACATAAAATGGTATAGCCTGGATACAAATGATCTACTCCCCCAGTGTGAGCACAATCATGGCTTACACAAATGCAATTCATAGATATTTATCATTTATTGTTTTGATAATTCTGTTTACTTTGTACTTAATATTGGTACTCAGAAAGTATTAAATCCCCAAAGTGTTGACTAGACATCCTTGAATCTGTGGTTCCAAGTTTCTGGAGGGCATTAGCTGGGGGATGATTGCTTATATAGCCCTAGGTATAGCCCAAGCCAGCTTCAATTGAAACATGTGATGGGATGTGATAGCAGAAGAAGCAGCAGCTGTCTGTGTGTAGGTGCATGCAAGCGATCTGGATGCAAATGGTCCGTAATGACAAATGGATACAATAACTTAAATCTTTTACTTGCTGCCCCTCTACTGAGACAAATGTGAGATTCTGGTGTCACTTACACTTTGGCAGACTCACAGCTGCCTACTTCAGGCCTCAAAACTGCACATGCCTATCAAACTAGGGCCCAAGTATCTTTTTGACATTGGGAGCAGTTAGACCTATCCTTGAAACAGGCATATAATATCAAGTATGTCACAAATGACAACTCATCATTCAGGTTGGCAGTTGGAATGGCCGGGCTGCCATGATCTGAATCTTGCTATGGTATACAGGCTCCTAGACTGGCATTTGCATCTCAGAAAGGAACTCGACCCTTCCTTATTATGATACTGTCTAAAAGCAGCTCAGGACAACTCATTTCTTATGGGTGGATTCAGCACGGTCTATGCGGTGATACGCAACTTTGGCAGATCGATGGACTTCAGAGATGAGACTTCCCTACCCATGGAAGAGAACGGGATATGCAACCAATGCTACACTCACCCAGGCCTAATCATCTTTACGTGAAAATATGTACCCTGTAGTTCCACCTATGCTACACTTGTTTCTTAACATACCCACCTCACCCCCCTCCCAATGTACTAGTTTCTCTGCTGCTACCCTGAAACTTGAACCATGCTATCTGAGGAACTAGATAAGATGATAAGACCAGATGAGATGAAATGAGATAACCTTTACTGTCACTTTTCTCTGTACACAATGGCACACATTAAAATGAAAATTCTGATGCCCAATTTCAAAGGAATACACACACACACACACATCCATATACATGCATACACATACATAACTGTAGCTATACATATATACATACTGATATACATACTGTAGATATACCAGATGGATCTGTAGCTGGCTGACAAACCATACTCAGTGAGTAGTCTTCAATGGTACTACACCCACATGGAGAGAAGTAAGCAATGGGGTACCGCAAGGCCCACTACTCTTTAATAGCTTCATAAATGACTTAGATGAGGGAATAGAAGGGGAACTCATCAAATTTGCAGTTGACACTAAACTGGCAGGAGTATCCAACACCCCAGAAGACAAGCTCAGGAACCAAAAAGATCTTGACAAACTTAAACAATGGGCCCTATCCAACAAAATGAGTTTTAATATGGAGAAAAGCAAAGTTTTACATCTAGGCAGGAAAAATCAAAGGTATAGGTACAGTTTAGGGAGACCTGGCTTAAAAACAGTAACTGTGAGAGGGACCTTGGAGTCCTAATGGACGATCACTTGACTATGAGCTAGCAGTGTGCAGCAGCAACCAAAAAAGCTAATACAATCCTGGGTTGTATAAACAGAGGCATAGAATCAAGTTCACACAAAGTATTAGTACTGCTTTATAAAACCCTAGTAAGACCACACCTGGAATACTGCAGCCAATTTTGGTCACTATACTACAAAAAGGTATTGAGACCTTGGAAAAAGTTCAGAGAAGAACAACTAAAATGATCAAAGGCCTGGAGACTAAAACATATGAAGAACGGCTGCAGGATTTGGGTTTGGCTAGTCTAAAGAAGAGAAGAAATAGGGGTGACATGATAGCAGCATTTCAGCATTTGAGAGGCTGCCACAAAGAAAAGGGAGTCAAATTATTCTCCAAAGCACCAGAGGGCAGGTCAAGAAACAATGGTTGGAAACAGATCAAAGAGAGAAGCAACCTGGAATTAAGGAGAAAGTTCCTAACAGCGAGATCAATTAACCAGTGGAACAGCTTGCCTCCAGAAATTGTGGGTACTCCAACACTGGAGGTTTTTAAGAAGAGACTGGACAGTCACTTGTATGAGATGATATATCATTCCAATTTTAGTATATGTGCTGCCGAAGCCAGCACTGTCTGAGATAGGTTTTCCTGCTTGAGGGTGGGGCTGAACTAGAAGACCTCCAAGGTCCCTTCCAGATTCTATTCTATTCTATTCTGTTCTATTCTATTCTATTCTATTCTATTCTATTCTATTCTATTCTATTCTATTCTACTCATACACACACACACACACACACACACACACACACACAGAGAGAGAGAGAGAGAGAGAGAGAGAGAGAGAGAGAGAGAGAGAGAGAGAGAGAGAGAGAGAGAGAGTATATAGTATCTCTCTCTGTGGGTGGATAGATAGATGATAGATAGATAGATAGATAGATAGATAGATAGATAGATAGATAGATAGATAGATAGATAGATAGATAGATAGATATAGAGATATAGATATAGAGATATAGATATAGATATACAGATATAGATATACATACACAGTATATATATGAACTGTAGTCAATACCATGTAGAGGGCAGGAAATTGTGAAAGGTACAATTGTATCCTCAGTATCTTCCAGTGTAAACAAATAAGATACCATTGCCAACTGTTCAAACTATTCTGAAAAGCAATGTACTAGAACGATTAGTCATGAACGGCAGCATTGGGAAACAAGGCAGTACAGGTGAAACTCGAAAAATTAGAATATCATGCAAAAGTTCATTTATTTCAGTAATGCAACTTAAAAGGGGAAACTAATATATGAGATAGACTCATTACATGCAAAGCAAGATAGTTCAAGCCATGATTTGTCATAATTGTGATGATTATGGCGTACAGCTCATGAAAACCCCAAATCCACAATCTCAGTAAATTAGAATATTACATGCAATCAATAAAACAAGGAGTGTACATAGAACAATATCGGACCTCTGAAAGGTATAAGCATGCATATGTACTCAGTACTTGGTTTGGGCCCCTTTTGCAGCAATTACTGCCTCAATGCGGCGTGGCATGGAAGCTATCAGCCTGTGGCACTGCTGAGGTGTTATGGAAGACCAGGATGCTTCAACAGCGGCCTTCAGCTCTTCTGCATTGTTCGGTCTCATGTCTCTCATCTTTCTCTTGGCAATGCCCCATAGATTCTCTATGGGGTTCAGGTCAGGCAAGTTTACTGGCCAATCAAGCACAGTAATCCCACAGTCATTGAACCAGGTTTTGGTGCTTTTGGCAGTGTGGGCAGGTGCCAAGTCCTGCTGGAAAATGAAGTCAGCATCCCCATAAAGCTCGTCTGCGGAAGGAAGCATGAAGTGCTCCAAAATCTCCTGGTAGACGGCTGCATTGACCCTGGACTTAATGAAGCACAGTGGACCAACACCAGCAGATGACATGGCTCCCCAAATCAACACAGACTGTGGAAACTTCACACTGGACTTCAAGCATCTTGCAGTGTGTGCCTCTCCATTCTTCCTCCAGACTCTGGGTCCTTGGTTTCCAAATGAGATGCAAAAGTTGTTCTCATCAGAAAAGAGGACTTTGGACCACTGAGCAACAGACCAGGTCTGTTTTTCTTTAGCCCAGGTAAGACGCTTCTGATGTTTGTTGTTCAGGAGCGGCTTGACAAGAGGAATACGACATTTGAAGCCCATGTTCAGGATCTGTCTGTGTGTGGTGGCTCTTGATGCACTGACTCCAGCCTCAGTCCACTCCTTGTGAAAGTGCCCAACACTTTTGAATGGCCTTTTCCTGACAATCCTCTCCAGGCTGCGGTCATCCCTGCTGCTTGTGCACCTTTTTCTTCCACACTTTTCCCTTCCACATAATTTTCTATTAATGTGCTTTGATACAGCACTTTGGGAACATCCAACTTCTTTTGCAATTACCTTTTGAGGCTTTCCCTCCTTATGGAGGGTGTCAATGATGGTTTTCTGCACAACTGTCAGGTCAGCAGTCTTCCCCATGATTGTGATTCCTACTTAACCAGACTGAGAGACCATTTAAAGGCTCAGGAACCCTTTGCAGGTGTTATGGCTTATTTAGCTGATTAGAGTGGGACACTTTGAGCCTAGAATATTGTACCTTTTCACAATATTCTAATTTTCTGAGATTGTGGATTTGGGGTTTTCATGAGCTGTAAGCCATAATCATCACAATTATGACAAATCACGGCTTGCACTATCTTGCTTTGCATGTAATGAGTCTATCTCATATATTAGTTTCCCCTTTTAAGTTGCATTACTGAAATAAATGAACTTTTGCACGCTATTCTAATTTTTCGAGTTTCACCTGTAGATATCAACTGTTGCTTTTAATACCAACAATCTAGTCCTTTCTATTCAAAACATAAAGGGGTAGCCAGTTCCAATGTTGCCTGGTATGCTTAAAAGACAAATGAGGTAAGTGAGCCATCTGGTGGTAAAAGAGCTGCATAACAACATAATGTAGGAAGACACGTATTCGGACGAGAAACATGCGCTTACACCGGAACAGTTTGAAAAGCATCTTTAAGTAGAGAGTCAATACTGTTCATTTCTTTCACAGTTAATATAATGCAAATATAGCATTGTTACAAACATAAAGAAATTTCTGGTCTCATTATTTTTAGCATTCAATTTTTGGACCTTAAGACAAAGTTCACAGCAGTTCAGCCAGTTGGTTTTGGTAGTAAAAGAATCTAACAATACCATGGATTACAAGATGTGTGCAAGGCCATTTCTCACTCAAGTAAGCACCTCAACTAGAATGTACAAGTTATATTGTCACAGTAGTTCAGGTTATTAACTCTAAAGTTGAGACTTGGCCCAAAGAATTTACTTGTTGCTAAGTCGACAAACAAAGCAGCAGCTATTTAGAAGATTTAAATACAATATTTTTTAAAAAAACAAAAACAACAAGGAAAGGGGATTTGGGGGTATAAGGTCACTTCTTGGCCTTTATCCTACTAACCTCTCACATTATAACAGAGTTCCCCAACCTTTTGGGGGTGGTGGGGGAAGGAGGGAATGAAGGAATGGCTTTGTGGGGTGTGTGTGAATGCATGCACACACACATGCGTATATATGAACACCTTTTACTCAAGCGAATGGGGCCATGAATGCCTGTGACACTCATGGAAATGCTTGCGCAAGTGGGGCCGCAAATGCCTGCGACACTCATGGTGACGCTCGTGCGAACGGGGCTGCGCACGTACCCACAACCACACTCACCAGCCAGCCACTCACGTGGCCTGGTGACCAATAGGCCCCAGCCAGATAGTGGGCTGTGGCCCACAGGTTGGGGACCCCTGCATTACAAGGCATCTACTGCATCTGCATTGGGATGCACATAGTCAAAATCCAGACACATATGGGTTGTGTTAAGACTCAGTTAATACATCATGTTACCCATACATTTTATTCTCTATCTCACATAAAATATTGTATGGCAAAGAGCAAACCCACGAATTTTTCAGGAGCCACCCTTGAAGACATCTACCGCAGTTACATTTTTAAACACTGCAAGTTGTCTTATCAGTCACACCCAGACAAATTAAAATCTTAATGATTCATGTCATCCTGAGCCTTCAGATCAGTTTATGCATTCATTTTCTATGCTGATACCAAAAGTAATTTGATGTGATTACAGGTACATGGATGTGGGAAGATAAGCATAGTCTCTGATAGAAGGCACTGAAAAATTGCATTATGCCTCATGTTAATCTCACAGGCACAACCACCCTTTATTGCACATTCTGATTTCATTGGAAATCAATGTCTGCAGTTGCAATTCTTCTCCTTATTTCAGTGTATAGTTTTTGAAGGGGGAGGGAATATTTTAATGAGAAAGTATCAATTGATAATAAGTTTCTGAATACCATCTTTTTCATTGTCTTCAGAAGGGCCTTAGATTATTTTTCATATGCAAATTTTCTTGCTCTTTTTGGAGAAAAGCAAAGACAAATCATATACTGTTTGTGCATACAAATTTAGTTTTCTGTGTACCTATCGGTTTACTACTTTCACAATTCTAGCAATATTTTGCCATTCCATATTTCTACCTGAACGTTGATAACAACACTTCATGCCAAAAGATAACTCTGAACAATTTTTCTTTGCTCTCCAATATTGTTTTAGTTGAATATGCTTCCAATATTTCAGAATGCCTGTTAGAGCAGTGCTGAATATTTCATATGGTGGAATCTCCACTAACAAGTTATAGTGTGTTCTAGAGTTTTCTAGAAGGGACGCAGTGGCTCAGTGGGTTAGGACGCTGAACTTGTCGATCGGAAGGTCAGCAGTTTGGCGGGTTGAATCCCGAGTGCCGCGTAGCAGTGAGCGCCTGTTACTCGTCCCAGCTTCTGCCAACCTAGCAGTTCGAAAGCACATAAAAATGCAAGTAGACAAATAGGGACTACTACGGTGGGAAGGTAACAGCGTTCCGTGCTAGTCATGCCGGCCACATGACCACGGAGACGTCCTCGGACAAGCGCTGGCTCTTCGGCTTTGAAACGGAGATGAGCACTGGCCCCATAGAGTCGGAAACGACTAGCATGCATGTGCGAGGGAACCTTTACCTTTACCTAGAGTTTTCTAACCATTATTGGACTGATACAGCAATAGTAATAGCATTTGGGCTTATATATTGCCCCATAGTGCTTTATAGTACTCTCTGGGCAGTTTACAAGGTAGAAGCAACAATCTGGGTTCTCATTTTACCAACCTCAGAAAGATGGAAGGATCAAACTCCAGGCTGCGTGCAGAATTTGCCTGCAATACTGCACTTTAAACATTGCGCCACCAGTAATTCTCTCCAGTAATGAGAATAGCCGTTGTATCACCTCAATGAAGGTTACTTAAAGCAAATATTTATTTGTTAGATTTGTGTGCTATCTTTTCTCTAGAAACTAAATATGACTTACATAGCACTATCTTTTTCTCCCAATTGCGTAAATCCTGTGAGATGAGTTGGATACAAGAGATAACTGGCTAAAAATCAGCTACTGACTTTCCATGGTTGAGGGCAGACTCAAAAGCAGTATCTCCCTGTTCTTAGTCAAACACTTTATCACTCTAACGCACCACAGCCATTTTGTTCAGTTTATTAAGACTCATATATTACTGAAGAGAACAACTGGTCTTATTAATCTGGGAGTTGTACCATAGATCATTGGAAGATTTTGAGCTGATTCCTTTAGCTATTTCTTCACTATCATAAAACCAAAAGGACTTTATATCAGTGAAAGAAGAAGAATGAGGCTTCAAATAGCCCAGGGGTCTGCAACCTTGACAACTTTAAGACTTGTGGACTTCAGCTCCCAGAATTCCTCAGCCCGCTATGGAATTCTGGGAGCTGAAGTCCACAAGTCTTAAAGTTGACAAGGCTGCAGACCCCTGAACTAGCCTATGGCTCATAGCTTCTTTGTTGTGGTTTCTTGCTAATTGATTTGAGATGGGTGTTTTGAAATGAGTTAGGAAGAGGCAATTCCCCTTCTAAGCCCTTATTGCACCAAGCATAGTTACATTTAGGTGTCCTGGAGAAATCCTTGCTTTGAGACCATGCATTGATCACATGCAGGTAGTCCACATCAGTGACTGTCTCATTTAGCAACAATTCAGAGTTGTGACAGTGATGTAAAAGTAACTTTACAACATCTACAACCTTTCCATGCTTGTAAAGCAAAGGAAAGCTGAAGTAAAACTGTAAACACACTCGTGCGTTCATTCACTTAGCAACCGCTTCACTTAATGATGGAGTTGTGGGTCCCAAAGGTGATCACTGACTGAAGACTATTTGTAATGCAGAAATTATTCTAGATTACTACAGGAATCTCTCTTTCCAATATCTGTCAGCCTTAGATCAAGAAATACCATCACAATGATAAGTAGCTTATGTACCTACATTCCTTCATAGTTTTTCAATAAATATGGCACAAATTCAGGCTGAATTTCTGAAACTGAAACTCACAATATTCCAGAGGCCTCCTGGCCTCATTATCGGCCTCTTTGTCCGTTGAATGTCATGAAAGAAAAGGCAAGAGACAGGGAATGAAAATATAGCTGACTTCTAAACCAAGCATCACTTAACAGTTGCATTTACTAAGCTGGAAATGGTCAAACGGGTGAAACCCATCCAGGTGGCTGTGGGGGTAACACCACCAGGTGATTGGAAGGTACGTAGCCCCTCTGTCCATTCACTTCCACTAAGAACCATTCTTTGCTTCCCTTTTTATCATGGGGTTCCAGCACAGTCACTGACTGGCCTGCTTCCAGACTGACTTCCTGATTGCTCCTGGCCGTGAAGGGATACACAGCACGTACCTAAGAAAAACAGAAATGCAGTTGTAATACTGGATATGATTTTGATCAATATACTACAGGATAGGATGCAAAAATAATAATAAATAAACCTGGCCAGATCAGTTCTATCCGGATAGGCAAAGCAACTTTCTGGGATGCCTTTCTGCAAACATCTCAAAGAAGCAGAAATTCATTCTGAAATTTATGGCAAGTAGCCATGCCCAGAGACAGAATAGGTATCTAAATTTGTGGAGTTATACAGGACACAAAGGGACGCGGTGGCTCAGTGGGTTAGGACGCCGAGCTTGTCAATCAAAAGGTGGGCAGTTTGGTGGGTCGAATCCCGAGTGCCGCATAGCAGAGTGAGCGCCTGTTACTCATCCCAGCTTCTGCCAACCTAGCAGTTCGAAAGCACATAAAAATGCAAGTAGAGAAATAGGGACCACTCTGGTGGGAAGGTAACAGCGTTCCGTGCGCCTTTGGCATCTAGTCATGCTGGCCACATGACCATGGAGACGTCCTCAGACAAGCGCTGGCTCTTCGGCTTGGAAACGGAGATGAGCACCGGCCCCTAGAGTCGGAAACGACTAGCACGCATGTGCGGGGGAACCTTTACAGGACACAAATGTGTTACTAGTCCAACAAAATAAGAACTTATGATTGTCAATTGCCAGCCTACAGAAAGTGGTAAGTTTAAAGCTGGTGAGACAAGATTCTCTCATCTTTACCCCAGAGAAAGCTCTGTTATAAATAAGAGAGAGAAGAGGCAGCATCTTTCAAAGCCAAGAGACAAATGGTGAAATAAAAAGGGGAGAGAAAGAGCCTTGAGATTAACATATATGAAGAGCCTGGCTCCTCCTGGGTGTTGCTAGATGAATTTTCTTGCCTGTATGGCTTCCTAATGCTCTGTGGTATGTCGACTTACGTAACCTTGTGTGATGAATGCTGAGCAGTGAGGGGCACGAATGAAAATAAAATAAATGGAAGTAGTGGCAGGCATAAAGAACTGTGAATTATTCAACTCAGTTCTTGATGCTGTGCAAGCTAACAGCAAACCTAATGTGAATGTCGAGAGTATTTGAGCCTCGAAATGCTCTTTGCAGTGGTCTCCTAGCACCGTCCTAGAGGTAGAGGAAGGGCAACATAAACCCGTCTCCCCACGAAAGAAGTCTGTCCAGACCCAGGCAATACAAAGAAAGATCTCCAGGGACGAAGGTCTAGCTTGGCTCTGACCACATTCCCTTTGGGGACTTTCTGAGATTGGGCATTGTCCACATTGGAAGGCAACAGTCTGGGAGGCTGGTGGGGAAAGGGGTGGTGGGTGGTACTCTGGGACGGGATTATTCCCTCTGAGAATTTCCTAGGACTGCACCCAAAATGCATGTTGTTTGTTATGTATTAGGCTTAAAGGAACACCTAAAGCACTTGTATAAGAGTCACCACCAGGAGGCGTTGAACTGTAACTGTTTTGGCGGGAAGCAGTTTCGGTGGGAAACAGGTTCAATCCGATTGGTTGGCTGTGTACCTGGCCAGGTACTGGCCAGGTATATAAAGAGTGCAGGTAACCCCTATTCCCCAGCACAGTCACTTCCACCTAATAAAGAGCTGCTATGCTGTGTTCTGTACCAGCCTGCTACCGGCCCTGCAGAAAAGGCAGGGACAACCCCTTTACAAACGGCAAGAGGCTGGAATTATGCCTGCCAAATTTATTCACATAAAACAGAGCAAGACAAGACACCAACCATAAAACACGAGCTAAGAAGCAGGAACAATCCAAGCGGTTGCCTTCAGCAAACCAGCCCTCCCACACATTCCCCTTAAATACAGTTCAGGGCGTGGCCTCTCTGTGTCTCCTTCTGAGGTGCCCCATTGCCTTCCTCTGTTTACTCCTGACTGACTGCCTCCTGCGTCGGGCGTCCTTGAACAGGGCCAGCTGTGGGTCATCTTCATTCACGCTGTCAGGCTCACACAGCTGGGTCTGCATCGTGACCAGATGAGAGGGGCCTTGCTGGGGGCTCTCATCAAGCTGTCCAATCCGCTCAGCAAGCTCTTCAACACCCCCCTCCTCCTCCTCTGAGTCATCCGACCCAACTGCCGAACCCACAGGCTGACCCTGAATCACAACATGCTGTACTCATCGTCCCGGCATCTTTCCTGCTTGCTCTCCAGAACCCACTACACAACATTGTTCATGAAGGACCGTTTCTATGTTGCACAGCACTGAATAAGAAGGAAGAGGAAATTGACATTTGCCCAGGGTAGCGGAAATACTAAGGAATAAGGAGCAGATTCAGGAGATAATCCTGCTTTGGTTATACTTAGTCTGTTTCAGGAAACTATGGAATTTGACTTCAGATAAGGAATTGAGAACCCAGTGAGCTGTTACTTTGAGTTTTTTATTTTTTGTTTTTTAGCTTCACAATGCATCTCTGGTAATTGCACTTTTCCTCCTCGTTTTCATGATGTTGTCTTCATCTCTTCCTCAGCTGGGCTGCAAGGAAGAGCAGAGATCTTCTGCCTTCTGAAGAGTCCTTTGTTTGTGTTAGTCCTGACTGGTACTTTCCAGGCGTTACACAGACTCCTTATGAATATTGCTTTATTGCCCTTCAAAAGGACATTTCACCTGCTGTTCTTGAGAAATCCCTCATTCTGTGCTGAGCAGATTGATTTAAATGGGGAAGGAAAGCTACAATATTTTCAATGGGGAAGGAATACTACAATATTCAGTGTTGTGGGTTCTGTCCCCTTTGTGTCCATTAGAAGGTTTTCTGTTGGTTTTACCAGTAAAGAGTTCCATGTTGCTGCACCATTTACTATTATCACTTTGGGAAGTGGGTAAAAAACAATTTTTCTCACTCCGTATCAGCATTAGGTGATAATATGCACAGACCAATCTCACTTGCACGCTCATGGCTGCACACTAACTCCTTCTCGGCGCTGCCAACTACAGCATTAGAGCTGGGTTTCTTGCTCATGTGTGGCCTCTATTCTCCTGCTCATTCTCCTTCTTGACTCCGTGTTCCTCTTCTGGGCCTCTTACCTGTTGGATGGGCTATTTGTAACTACGGACTTAGTACTTTCTCAGAAGACCCCTGGACTGAAATTTAGAAGCAGCTCATCTGAAAGCTCCAGAGGAAGGACATTTATAAAGTGGGGGTGAGCTTCTCCCAATACAATACATTTATTATTATTATTATTTTAGGAAAAGCAGCTTATTCCATTCTGGTTTAGTGGCACTGGGTGATGACTCATCACTCTTACAAAACTGTATAATATTCTCCTTCACTGCTCAGTGTTCACAGGACCTGGGTCCCGAAGATGCAGTTCTTACAGCCATTTCTGTAATGCACTATCATTATTTATGATGCCTGGGGGAGTGTCAATTTGCTTACAACACTCTAGCTTTAACAGCACTAGCTGCCAGGATGAATGCTATTGTTCCATGCTCATATGCATGGGCCAATTACAGTAGCATGATTCCAGGAGTCCACCCTGATAAATGTGTTCTCCATGGATGTTGCTGGTGTACTGGTTGCCAAGCTGCTCTGCAAGTTCTTGGATTTCATCTTGGTATCTTGTGTCTGAGCTTTTTAACTCTTGGATGGCTTTGACCCACATAGCTTGGGAGAGAGATCTTTGTGCTCATGGCCTTAGTGGCAAGCATCAACTTGTCACATGTAAATTGCAGCCCTAACTTTTACAAGAGGACACAAGCTAGATCTGGTCTTTATTTTGAAGCAGATGAGATGTGATCTGAAGATGGAAAGCATTAATGGCTGTCCTTTGGGACACTTTGGAGCTCCATAAGGATGGAGGATTGGTTAGAGACATCCACCCCATCCCCCACAAGGTATCCAGAGGGCGTTTAGGGAATTACCCCACAATTTGGCAGCAGTTACATTTCAGAGTAGTCAATCCTTAGAATGTGGCCAGAGATGATGGGATTACTCCCATGAGGCTTTTCCCCAATTATTGATTCAAGTAATTCCTTAATTTATTAGAGAACTGATATAAGTGGAGTGATGGAAAAGAGATCTAAAGCAGGCATGTCAGACTGCTGGCCCGTGGGCTGGTTTCATCATACCGAAGCCGCACCCACCCCATTGCTGGCAATGCAAAAAGAGTCGCAATACATTGTGACATGACGTGGCAAGTTTGACACCAAACATTAATGAAAGTTCACGTTTCAGTCTACACAATGGTGCTAAGAATTGCAATGTGGCTGCTCTTCTCTTCACTGATTTCATCTGCAGATTTGTGCTGAGTTATCTACCATCTTTTAGGGAAATATAGACAGGACAAAGTGACTGCAGTCAGGCTGGATGAATTTGCAGATTTCTGGCAAATAATTTCACTTGATGGGGTTTTATGTCATTTGAATTTTACCAATTGTGATTTGGATTCAGGCCCCTGTTTGCTCTTCCAAATAGCTAGGCAGGGCATGGCTGGCTGGATCTGGCTGGATTCAGGAAATATTCAAATGGTTCTCCAAATAAGGAAATAATGCCATTTTACTTTGAAAGAAGCAGTAGCCATTTCTGGATCTGGTTATGTTTAATTAATTTTGCCTGGGGTTCAATCTCCCTGTTTTTAGAGAATGAAGTTGAAAAGATGGTGGGGAATCAGAGGAACATCATACAAAAGATCTTAGAGGAAAGAGGTTTTCTAGATCTCTTCCACTTGAGATTCTAGTTATGAGACAGAAATAATATTAGTCATGGTGGTGAATAATTTTCATTCGGAGTTCATGAGGACTAAACTTTTCAGGGTCCTATTACAGCTTTGACTCTTGGCTCCTACACAAGCAGCTAGTGAGTGCCCAACTCTAGTTGGGGTGTCTGCTGTGATCTTATGTATTGTTAGACATAATCATATAAACTAGTCCTTCGTGTGACTGCTACTT
Organism: Vipera berus; assembly: GCF_964194415.1. Classification (NCBI taxonomy): domain Eukaryota; kingdom Metazoa; phylum Chordata; class Lepidosauria; order Squamata; family Viperidae; genus Vipera; species Vipera berus. The sequence goes on from NC_138203.1 coordinate 191,290,185, forward strand.
CTTATCAATCTTTGTTTTCATTTTCTTTGCTCATCACAGGTATATTTTTTCATTTAACCAATACCTTACTAGTTTCCAAATCTGACCCACATTCATGTTTCCCTTTATAAATGTCTCAAGGGTGAGTCAACATACCTGGCCTATTCCATATTTTAACCCATTTGAGATCATAACAAACTACCTGGGGGGAAAAAATCACTTGAGAGGCATACCCAAGTTTGCATCCTGAAATGGCCCTGTTGAAATATGAATCAGCATAACAGGACAGGAAATGCCATTATCTGCCAGTCTCTAGCCATAAATTCACTGCCTGTTCACAACTCATACTACTGTCCTTAAAAATCAAAGCAACAAGAAAGAGAAGGACAGGTGTTACTCACCTGTAAAACTGGAGTGCTGAAGTACGCTGGGGGATTGGGAGTTTGGGGGAAGTTGTAAGTAGGATGCATTTTCTCAGCAGCACCACCCTGGGGCAACGTTGTTGTTCTGGGCGTTGGGTTGGGGACGTAATGGTACCGCTGGAGCTTTCCAGGTGACACGTAACCTCTTGGACCTGCATGGTACACAAGACAGGTAAGATTAAGCTGAAGGCTAGACTGCTGACAAAAAGTAGAGTGTTCCCTTGTTGTTTATCAACTAGCAGATGGCTACACAGTAATGCCAATGAAAGCAGCATGAACTTGACATAATTGGAAAATAATGGTGTAGAAATAACGAATTGATATAAAAAGGAATGGACAAAAAGACAGCATTTAGTGCAGGAAAGAAGAGAGGATGTGTGGGATGTACTAATGAAAGGATGTGATTTTTACAAGAGATTTTGGCAGCATGTAATCTGTCCTATTTTAAATCAAGGCCAGGAGGAGATATTTTTGAATACATTAAAATTTTACAATCATAAAAATCCTAATGTTGCAACGACAATGGCTAAACTTTTAACTATGGCTACAGAAGTAAGATTTTTATTAATTCATTAATGTTTGCATTTTGAAATGCTTATCTATCAACTTATTTATCTCAAATTTTTATTTTATTTTATACTAAAATACTTTTCATTATACTGTGCTTTACAGCCCTCTCTAAGCGGTTTACAGAGTAAGCCTATTGCCCCCAACAATCTGGGTCCTCATTTTACCAACCTCGGAAGGATGGAAGGCTGAGTCAACCTTGAGCCAGTCAGGATCAAACCGCTGGCAGTAGGCAGAAATAGCCTGCAATACTTCATTCTAACCACTGCGCCACCACGGCTCTTAGACTATAATATGATTATGTCATGTCATGTTATAGAAAGGAAAGAAGATGAGTGGGCGAGATGACAAAAATTAGCACAAATATGATGAATGGAGACGAGAAGGGGAGCTATAGAGCTACAGAATTAGAATAAGGCCTGGAATTTGGTGAAAAAATACATTGTATATAGAGAAAGAGGTGTTTAATATCGGGAAAGAAAGAACAAGAAAAAAGAGAGGGAAGGAACTGGCTGGAGTACGAAGGCAGATAGTGATAGAAAAGTCAGTATTAAAAAAGGGGAGAGCAGAAAGAAAGGGACAATTGATGTTCTACTCCTGGTTTAGGCAAGGTTCAACCAAGGGACAGGCAACCTGTAGTTCAATGACTGGTCTTCTGGTTGCTGAAAAGAACACTCTTCCTTCACTTCTCTCTGTAGTTACTCCCGACCCCCTGCAGTTTGGACAACGACCATCTCATTTTCTAGCTATCGGGATTATGGTACAATTGTTGTAAAAAGGCATCTTTCCTGTCTTTTGCAATTATCTAATGCATGCAAAATTTGGTAGGGGAACTTACAACACCTGGGCTACTTCAGCTATCCTACCACTGCTCTAGTTTTCTTCCTGATATTTGATTTTCATTGTTCAGAGAGTAAGCAAGTCTCCCTTTAATTAAAACCATTTAGAAGTCTTTTTTCCCCCCTATCACCTAATTACTCAGATAAATCAGGGGAAACTGTCTCAAGGGGGGGGGGAGTCCAATTCTCATTAATAAAATGCAACTGACTAGGAATTATTTTCTTAGTGGGAACTAATAAAATATAACTGGCTAAAATGATGTAATCAAATTAAAGGTCCATTTCATCCAATACCCTGCTTTCCACAGTGGTCAACTCTTGGTCTCTGAGAAGCTCAGTGACTAGTATTTCAATTCACTCAACTATAAAAAGGTAAAGGTAAAGGTTCCCCCGCACATGTGTGCAGAAAACACTCAGTTAAGCTAGAAGAATGACAAAACACTGGATGTGTCCTAATCTATTTTTTTAAATGTGTGTGTGTGTGTGTGTGTGTGTATATATATATATATACATATATATATATACATATATATATATATATATATATATATATATATATATATATATATATATATATATATATATATATATATATATATATATATATATATATATATATATATATATATATATATATATATATATATATATATATATATATATAAATGGCTTTACAACACAAATAAAAACTATACTGAAAAATTAAAAAATCTGCCAAAGGAAGAACTACAAGTCCCTTTTTTCCCTTCCACATTAGCTAATCAGACTATCAGATCACCTGTTACATGAGCAATAGCACTCTATAATAATCTTCTCCAAATTGCTGAACTCCAGATCTGATGGACTATAATTCTCCTGATAACCAGCCAGAGATTTAGGACTTGTAATCCAACACATCTGGAGCCCACCAGATTAGGCTTAATGAAATCTTCTGTGGTTATGATTTAAGCTTCTTATCTGACGCAGTAGGGATGTAAAAGATATCAGACGCAGATTTATTTTACATCAAAAGGCTGCACTTCATCAAAGACTGTTCTGCAGCCAGATCAATTTACCCATCCGGTTTCTTCCTGCTAAAAAGTTTGAATTTATAGGTGCATCTTTCCTCAGTACCACCTTCCGTCACTTAAGGATTTGCTGCAATTAAAGCATACATAATTCAAAAAAATATAAACCAGGTAGGTAGACCAGGTGGTATAGGAAACAGCAAATATTACAATACAGCCATACAATCAGCCATCATGGGATTTTAATGCATAAGCAGAATACAAAAAAATATTTTGACTATAAACAAACAACTTCCTTCAGTTGAGTTTGACTTTTATTGATTTTAGGGCATACCCACTTATATTCATGTGAAAAAGAAAATACATCCTGACTAGCACTGATGATGTTACCTAGTTTGGGTAATGAAATGTCTGCAAGAAAACAAGCAAGCTCAGAGAGTACTAAGGACCCCCTGAAAATATGTAAAACCATAAAATACAAAGGGGATGTATCAGGACATAGTAAAAACCACCTGATCCGTAGCAGTTTTTAAAAGTAGGTAAATACAGATGAACAAGAACACAGGACATATATATATATATACCATGTCACCATTTATTTACAAGCCCTGAGAGTTCCTGATAATCTCCCATCCAGATCTGATCCTACTTAGGTTTTTGAGGTAGAGGCAGCCATGGATTTTTTTTAAAGGCAAGTACAATGGAAAAAAAAATCATTACTTTTCAAATTTCACAAAACAGAATAATGGGTGACATTCACACAGACTGGGTTTAGACCCGGGGCCCCCAACCTATGGGCTGCACCCCCACTTGTGCTAGCACCCGTAGAATCGTTTGCACATGTGCATAGGGCTAGAGACGGCTGCTAGCACCTGCACAAATGGGGCCACTAGTGCACATGGGAGTTGCGCGGACCGTTTGCACATGCACATGGGTGCTAGTTGTGGTAGTGGTTAGCTCCTGCATGCATGCGCAAACAGGGCCACTAGTGCCATGCATGTGCGTGCAGCCCCATTCACGCGCAGCTCCGTTCACGCGTGTGCACACATGCACACACACCAATTTCCCAGCTGCTCCCTTTCCCTCTAGGCTGCCAGCATGAAAAAGTTGGTGACCTCTGGTTTAGACTGATCAGACCATCCCAATTCACCACTCTTGGTAACAAAGAAAAGAGGTCCTCGGTGCTCTTTTGAGCTTGGTTGCTTTCTTGCAAAGCATTCATTACACAAACTAGGTATCATCATCAGCCTTGATGATGATTACCTAGTTTAGGTAATGAAATGTCTGCAAGAAAACAACCAAGCTGAGGGAGCACCAAGGATCCTCATTTCAACCCTGAGCTACAAACATTCTCCTTTATTGCTCCAAAGAAAAGGGTTCTGGGTGGTTGCGACACTGACAGTACCTCCTGAATCTACCAGCCATCGGTTTGTGTTGCCCTTGGAGTCCGTGCCATGCAGAAAAGCCACTATTTGCCCCCTCTGCAGAGTCAAGTCCATATCTTTGCAGCCAGCGGCGTCGCTTGTCACCTGGTACAACTTATCTGGGCCATGTTTGTTCAGAAGCAAAAGGACCTTCTTCTCCTCTGCAGAGCTAAGAGGCTATTGAAAAGGTAGAAGGAGAAATGAGTCAGAAACCTATCCCCCTATGGAAGCAACAAGCTACTGTGTTTTATGCACTTACAGTATGCATGAATCATAGTGAAAGAAGGGGCTAAATGCATCTAACCAAAAATATCCTAGAACAAGGTGTGACAAATCCTGAAAGTCAAGCATATTTTGCACGCTAAGTTTCAGAAAACAGAGAGAGTGGGCAATTCTGCAAATGGGGTAGAGTGGGAGCGCAAGAAATTGGGCACTGGGAAAAGGAGAAGGAAAATTAGTCTCATCTGCTTCTAATACTACCAGTTCTATTTCTCCTACAGAGCAAAGAGCGATGCATTTGCTTGAGACAGCTGTTGCTGAATCTTAGCGCTACAGCCTTTCCAACCATCAGACTGATCTAAGGTCAACTACTCTGCAAATTGTCAGTAGGCTAAATATAACATGCCTAAATTAAATAAAAAATGCAAAAAGCATAATAACTGTCTACTTGTTACCCTTCCATTGCTGGGGATGTAAATATCTAGAATCTGTCCAGATGTTTTATGTGTACAATTCTCAAATTATAAAGTTTAAGCAACATGGCCAGTAATTTCTTTAATGGCAAGTCATTTAATGATACTCCAAAATCAACCGACTAAGATTATCTGCTTTATCCTTCCTTATGCTTCTACTGGCGCTGAGATTGTTTCGGGATTACTAGTAACTAAATCTCTTGAGTCAGAAATTGTTACAAAACCATCCACTGGCCTACAATTTATACTAAAGCCACCATCCGCTGCAGAAATAACATCTATATACAGCATGTATGGGTCAATGACTCAAAAAAAAAAGAGATAGTTCTTAAAAGGGTTTATACGCTTTTCTCCTAAAATGCATACAATGCACAAAGAGGTTGCTTAGTAAAGATATCTAAGTGCCTTAATGAAAAATGTGACATCATAAACTAAGTCTCATCTTGAGTACTTCACAAAGGAGTAAAGCAAATGGTCCTAACACAAGTGAGCAAGTCTTTGAATTATTCACTTCCCTAGCACTCAAAAACCAAGTTTATACACAAGACAATCCAAGCATCCAAATATCACAGAATATTACTAGAAAAGAACCAGAATTCACTTGGAATTAGCATTTGAATTCACTTAGAATTAGCATTTGCTTTTCCCATGCCCATGTCAGATATTTGTGAATTAACTAGCCAAGAGTCAGTTGAGGAAATTGTGCATGAGTAAGCACACACCTTCTTGCTTTTCCAGTAACATCATACCTGCGCAACGGGGTTTGGCAAAACAGTGTCAAACTTCTTCTGGAGAAAGGACAACTGATCTTCAGCCTGTTTTAAAGTACTCATTACCATTTTCCAAAATTCAGTTGCAGAGAGATGTCTATGGGGCAGCTGTAAGAGTAAGCCTAGAATTAAATGACTGAAAAATAGTATGTGTAAAACAGTTACTCTCCTAAGATGCCTGAACTTTGTAGTGGCTCTCCTGCCATTTATACTATTCATAACAGGCTGCACATCAGCCCTGTGTTTTCAAGGAAATGCTACATTTTTTTTCTTCAAGGATATGCCTTTTGGTTGCATCCAGGGGAAAACAATCAAATAGAAATCACCTCATCCGTTTTTTTTGCTCTTACCTGGACAATCTCCCCTTCTGCCTCTTGGAGGACTTGCTTGGCCAGATCCCTCTGAAGAGTCACAAAAGAACACAGTATGCAGGCCAGCCACTTCAGGGCCACCTGGTTGAATGTAGGAAGCTCAGATACAAGCAAGGAGTTAATGCCAAGATAGGAATTCATGACAGCCTCCTCCTCATAGGTCACACTGCCCGTCTCATTCCTCTTCTCCTCATACTCCTCATAGTCAAGCAGCTTGTCCGAGCGCTTCTTGATCAGTTTGTGGGGTCCTCTCAGAGTCTCCGACAAGTTGCACAGTGGCTTATATACCAGGTGCTCAAGCCTTTGCTTCTGTAAAGGAAGAGAGGCAGACTTTTCTCAAATTTTGACCACTTTTGCTCTGTTCTGAAGTGAAAGATCAGAAGCTTTTGGGCTGAGGATCTCTGGTGCGCCTCATTGCTATGCGCCTAATATTTAGAGAAATCTTAGGTACACTAGAAAAATCTCAAAGAACCCGCTTTGAAATTTTGGAGCATATGACATTATGCTCCATTTCTCAGAAATTGGCTCATTGAGTAAGTTGAAGATTTCTTCTTTGAAAAAACCCTGCACTGTATCTCACAATGGTTTATCGTCATTATGGTCTTCAGATACGCTGAGACTGCAACTCCCAAAGTACCAGTTTGCCTGAAAATGTGTGAGGGCAAGGCTAAAATGAATCAATCTGATCCTTCCCTCTTCCCAAATTTGGCAAATTAGAAATGAAATAATACTTACATAGACAGGAAAGATGGTGCTGTGAAGCCTTTTTGCAAGGGAATAATATGGTTGGGTAACGTACGTTTCTACATCCAGTTCATCCTCGTGTGGTTTAAAACTAAGGAACACCTAAAAGATAAAGAAATGAATCTGACAACCTAAAAACATGGTTTTATGGGGAACATATCCAGTGATATAGGCGAAATCGGGCTCTTCTAGTCACTCAGAAAATCCAGTTTAAAACACTTATGGTTATTCAGAAATGCCATTATTATTTATTGAAAAGCGGTGTTTTTCAGGAGTTATTAAACTTGCATGAATTATGGATACAATATATAGTTAGATTAAAGGGAGACTATGTGGAAGAAAAGGTTGAAATTTACATTGAATTTTAATCTTGAAGAAAGTTTATAAAATGATGTATTGTTGGTACATGACAGAGAAATTGTCAAAAATATATAAAAGCAAATGTCAAATATTTGTCGGAAATGTAATCAAACTGAGTGTACATTTTTCCATCCTTGGTGGACCTACAACAAAAATATTAGGATCAAAGATGTATTTTGATGCAGATGGTTTTAAAAGTAAATATACAACTGAAATTAGAGACTTTTCTTTTGGGCTTAATGGATAAACAAGTGGAAACATCTTCTGGAACTTTATTTTTCCATATGATAATGGAAGCAAGACTTTATGTGCTCAAAGGTGGAAGGGCTTACAAATACGTACAATGGAAGAATGGATGGTGAAACTGGTAGAATTGGCAAGTGAAAAAGGCCCAATACATTACAGTTTCTCTATAGGCTTTCAAGATTCTGTTAATGAACCCCCAACAAAGAATTTAGCAAATAGCATCGGTAAAATTCCTTTAGTGTCTGTTTCTTGGCCTACCTTACTTGAACAGCTGACATCTCCCCATCATCTAAAAAAAAATGTCAGATGTCTTTTAAGTTCTATTTAAATTGCATTTTATTTTTTTAAAAAAGCTATAATCTAAATGTTTAAAATGTGCCTCCTAGTTTCACATTTCGAAGCTGGGTTGCCTAAGAGGAATTTGCAATATTGTTGCATCAGATCTGAAATCTCATGCGGATTCCTGATGAGGAAATGCTCTCTCTGAGAGAATTTTCTTACCAATTGTGTATGACATCTTTTTCTGAGGAGCATCTGTGGCTGCTGAGCGTATATTTCTTTTACTTTGCTGGGTGGTTACATTTTAGAGAAGAGCTCGTGCTACCATGTTATTTTTCCACTTCCCCCTCCTCACATTTTTAATATTCCTCCCGGGTTCCCCACATTTAATGGCCTACAATAGAGGCTTGGGGACTGCACAATTATTCCTTCCAATTCAGAAGTAAGGGGATAGTTATACTCAGGGCTTTTTTTCTCATAGAACGCTCAGAACTGTGTTCCGGCACCTTTTTTTTTTGCAAAAAAAAGCTCCCTCTATTGGCTTTCCTAAGCCTATTGCAGGGCTAGGCAATCTTGGCTCTTTTTTATGACTCGTGGACTTCAACTCCCAGAAATCCTGAGCCAGCCACACTGAGGGTAAAGAGAGAGGTTTCCAAGCTGAGCCATGATGGCTCAGAAATTCTGGGAGTTGAAGTCCTTGAGTCATAAAAGAGCCAAGGTTGCCTACCCTGCACTAGAGGAGGACTTTAAAATTATTTACAAGGTTGCTTCTTTAGGAACTAAACTTTTAGAATCTAAAACAGCTAATTCAAAAAAGCCAACAGGAAAGAACCTCACATTTTTCATCTGCTTCTGTCTTTTGGAAGGTAAAATTAGATAACAAAATAATCTATTTCCTATGTTAACATCTCTGCAATGAAATCAATAAAGGTAACAGGAAAGAAATGAGAAACATATTTCTCAATGTAATATGTCTAATTTAGCTGATGCTAGAAAAAACAATAGTATCTTTTGTAAATACTCTTGAAAACTATTTTGAATCTATAACCATCTATTACAACTAAACCACTTTAAATTAAACAATTCTTAAGAATGAAATATTCTTAATTTGGACTTTACTTTTACGGTTTGGACTGTTGTATATTTTGAAAAATAGATTATTTAGAATCTAGTTATGTTGCACTTCAGTCTTTAAATAATTAACCTAGTATATACATAACAATATATGATGTTTTCCATGGTGAGCTTAACATTAATAACAACATTTATTAAAAAGGCTAAAATAATTTCTGGTGGTATTATCTGTACATTAAAATTTTGTTCAGTCACAATATTTCACTTTTCCAATTCTGGACAAGTAGTGGTCATGTATCCCAGCAAAAGATGTTACATTTGTGCATAAGTGTAGTCAGTAGCATATGCCTTTTTAAAAATATCAAACATGCAAAGAAACAAAAATAAGTCCAAAATATCTGTATTACATCCAGAAATGCCAACTTTGCAACCAATATTTCTCATCCATAACTATGGCACCCTAAGGATACCTGCATACATGCAAATGCTTCTCTGGGATCAGTAATGCAGCAGGGATTGCTTTTTCCTTCCAGTAACAGATTGCTGGGAAATACCAAACATGGCCTTGAGAATTCCAATGTTTGTTACAAATTTTTCTGGATGTGGTTGGAAAGAGGCCTAGAAATGCCAGCACAAATACATCACACTTGCTGAACGTGCACACGCAACTAATTACAATCTTCAATTATATGTGATATATCTAAAATGAGATGGGCTGTCTCAACTGCAACTTGCAAACCGTTCCGTTTTGCGGCAAAACAATCCAGGACAAGCTGATCAGCAGAGCTTAGAGAGGACTCATTAACACAATTTTTGGGAAGGAAAGAAAGAGTGCCGGTGCCGGAGGCCATCAGCTGTTTGGTGCCGGAGACCACTGCCACGAGGAGCACAGCTCTGGGTCAGGGTTCGGAGCATCTCTGGGTGAGGGCTCAGCATGGGCCGTGGCTTGGCAACTGCAGGGAGGGGAATCCCCACGGAGGCTATGGGGAGGGGAATCCCCGCAGCATGTGGCTCTGAGCCGCAGGGGCGGGGGTGCAAAGGACAGGCGGTGACGCCATAGCAAGACACCGGCATCGCTCCCAGTGACAGCACCTCTGAATTCTGGCACCTTTTTTTTTTTTAGAAAAAAAGCACTGGTTATACTACACTCCTAATATCCTACCTGCCATGTGATGCACCAAAAGTTTTGGAATTTTTCTTTCTTCTGTCTTCTCACTTAGTCCCATTGCTGGAATTATGATTTGTTCCTGGACATTTAATTTAAATGTTCCCCAAATATTAAACTGAAGGATGTTCAGCATACTTAATTTCAACAGAAAATGCTATTAACAATTTTGAACACATTACCAAAGCTATTAACTTTTTTGAACACATTACTTCCAGTTTTGGTATTGGAAAGACAAAATAAAAAATACTCTATTCTTCTGATGCTGCTCGGTTGGTTTCCACAGTTTCTGAATGTAAAAAGGAAGCAATAGACAATCCAATGCTCAGGCACACTTCAATATATGCTAATATATTGAGGACCCAGATTGTTGGGGGCAATAAGCTGACTTTGTAATAATGCCGCTGGGGGGGGGGGCGAAAGCCCTAATAAGCAGGCATATACATAGAATGAAGGCTATTGCTAAGCACATTGGTTTGTGCTTTAGATTGTAAGCCGCCCTGAGTCTTCGGAGAAGGGCGGGATATAAATGGGATTAAAATAAAAAATAAAATAAAAAAATAATATGTTCCCTTTCTAAGATTTGCTTCCACATTAAAAACTTAAAGGATGGGGTTAGCTTAATTGTTGCAAAAAAAGTATCACTTCTCTCTTTGTCTATGGAGATTCTAAATCAACCAGGTCATGGTTGTCCCAAAGGTGTGGGGTTTTTTTCAAAAGGCACCTGGACTTTCTTGGGTTTTTTTCCCTTTGAAAAGTTTTTGCTCTTCATCCAAGATTTTCAAAGAAAAAAAACCGCAAGAATGTCCAGTTGCCTTTTGGGGAAAAAACACCTTTGGATACAAGAATATTACTCCATTCTGTTACCTTTAAATTTTGGATGAGCAGCCCACGAACAGATATAAATTGAACATTTGGAAATGGCAAGTAAGATTAAAATCTTGGCTAAAGATCTGCCAGGCTGTCATTTCAAAAGTGTTGTGCTATAAAAATTTGCCTGTGTCACCATTTTCTGCTGTCATTTCACTATTTGTACTTATAATACCACGAGCATCAAACAAGAATCAGTTCTAAAAATTCACACGTGTTACTACTAAAACCCACTATTTGTGCACATGGCATAGATTTCAATCCATTAAAGTCCACTCCAGTCCACTTCATAATCTGAAGAATTATTTGAATGTACCACCTCATAATATCAGAGGCACTGCAATTGTGTCCAAGAATTAACTTTACCTGCATTGATTGAGCCCTTTTATAGCTTAAGGTTCAGATAGTTTTGTTATTACAGTATTCAGAATTAATTCTCATTGTATTTTAGGGAAGTATTTTACGTCTTACCAACCAACTGGTAATTTCCCTTCCTCTAAATTCACTATAGGTTTTGGCAGGAGATTAGCACTGACAGAGGAAAATATTTATTCAGCAAATGGTTCCTCATGAACATTGCAGTGGACAACAGATTTTCCCACTTTAAAAAGGAAATCCTCAAATTCATAACAGAAATGTGTGGCCGTGGTTCTTAAAGTATTTGGAATAAGAGAAAGTATCTCCTTGAACTACTGTAGAGAAAAAGCAGGAAAAGGCTAATGTTGTAATGTCTTACTATGACCTCTACTGAGAAAGCTGACCGGACTCTTTGGGAATCAAAAACTGAACTAGACAGGAATTGGTCTTTTTATAGTTACACTGTAGAGCAGAGGAGAATGACAAGTTGCATCAAGACTGCATGTGTTGCTGAAAATCTTGTTGGTATCAAATTACAATTCTAAACAGGTTTCTAAATAGAGAAATCTTATTTTAATGGACTATGTGGGAAAAGGGTGTCTCTGTTATTCATAAACATCCAGTAAATTGGAGGGTACGTCATCAGACTGATTAATGTAATCTGTGAGATCACACAAACAAAATAAAATACCATATTTTTGTCAATGTATTATACAATACCTTCATTATGTAAATTGACTAAATCAGGGCTTTTCAACCAGTGGTACGGGTATCACCTGTGGTAAATTGGCACCTGGCAGGTGGTACGTGACCATCCTAGAAAAGTGGTAGCGGGGGAGGGGAATGAGCTGAACCAGTGGCAGCAGCGCACAAGCCTGAGTGAGAGATGGCTGGAGCTGCAGGGCTACCAGGGCTCAGCGAAAGCGCCAGGATCAGCGCTTCGTTGGGGCTAAGACTCAGTGGAAGCACCAGGATCAGCGCCAGGCTCCAGCTGGAGCTGGGCACTGATCCTGGCACTTCTGAGCCCAGAAGAAGCACCGATCAGCTGGAATGTTGCAGCATCTCCAGGGTCTTATGATTTACATTCAGATGCTTGGCAACTGATTCATATTTATGGTGGTCACAGTGTCCCAGGGTTATGTGAAGTGACCAAAACCTGCTTCAACTACCCAGCAGACGGGGGGAATAAAAACCAAACACCCCCCACCCCACCCCCACTGCCAATCCTCAACAGAAATGCTCACAACAATGAAAACCTTGGACAGGAGGAAGAGTGCCGCCGGGTGAGCAGGCAGGTGTCTTGCTCGGCTGTGGCTTGGGGGACACTTTTTTCAGTGCCATTGTAACATCGAACAGTCACTAAGTGAACTGTTGTAAGTCGAGGACTACCTGTACTTCATCACTTTTTCCCTTTTTTTTTTTTCTCAAGTTTTTGACACCTTGGTAGGCGACTGATGGTACTTGGATGTTGCCATATCATAAAAGTGGTACAATGGGTGAAAAGGTTGAAAAGCCCTGGACTAAATCATAGTAGAATTTTGTCCCTTAAAGTCAAAGTCCCTTGCATCTGCTAACCTGAAATTTTACAGTAGTGCCAGGCCAGTCATTTGTGGAAGTCATTATTTCATGCGAAAGAAGGATGAATTAAGGAGTCACATTAACATGGTTTATACTGTAGGTAGCCAATATCTGTTTTTTTCCTTAAAAAGACTCACACCTAGACTTAAAGTAGTGTAAGGACTCTCCTTCTACGGTATCTTCTTCTTACAATGATCACCTGACCATAGCATTGTAAAAATACTGAAGCACGGAAAGAAGGGCTATAAAAGTTTTTTAAAAGAAAGAAAAAAAGAAGGGGAAAAATTCTCACCACCAAAGTCAAGCAACATCTCCTTTTATCCCACTTCTGTTAGCTCTCTGCTTCTATATCCCCTTCCCAAAAAAAGGGTACAGTAATTTTAAAGCGGGGGGGGGGATATTTGGCATGGCACTAGCTTTTAATGTGACAGATGGGAGCAATGATTAAATACATGATTGGAAAGTAATCATATTACTTATATTTAATTACGTGTAAGTGACATCTAATTTAGCTTTTGTTCTGGCACCACTCGGTATTTTTTTCTGGAATGCAGCCCCTGGCTGACCATGTCTATCAGCCCGGAAAATATTGTGTATCCTTTCTGGAAGAATCTGTTGGGTTTCCCCTCCCTCCTCCTCCACTTGCTTATTCTTACTGGTATTATGCTCCATGAAAGGGGGAGAGTTTTATTTTGTTTTAGTTCGGGGCCACAAGTCTCTTTTAGCACCTCTAATGTCACAGTTCTGTGGGCATTGTTGAAGATCTATTTTTTTAAAAAAAAATATATTTTCTTTCAAACTAATCCTGCCTGCAGCACCATATGTCGACATGCTTCCGGAGTTCTGTTCGAGCATTTAAAAATCCCTAGCAATTTTCCTTCTGAATGTTCACTTAGAAGCCCAGCTAATGTACTGTTCCTTCTTTTTTGTCCACTCCCCTCTTTTGAGTTCTCCAAGGTCAATTCCCTGAAAGAGGAGGAATGATAGTAACAGGTGACAGATGGCTAAGGTTACTTGGTTTTCTGAACCTCATTTCATTTGCAGCTGGGAATCATGAAAGCTTGGTTGTGAGCCCACTTAAAGTCCATTAACTTTAAAGAAATTTTTGTTAGGTTCAGACTAGGGTTCCCTTTTTAGACTGGGGAAAGTTTGCATTTTGAGCTGCTCCTTCGTGAATACATATCCTGTCCCACACATTCAGAGTGTATTGACAGAAAAATAATGCATGTATACAGATGGAAAATATAGATTACTTCCAGTGGGAGGATTCAAATATGTGAACAACGGGTTCTCTGTGTGAATGCCGCTTCCAGAAGTCCATTCTGGACCTGGGCAACAAAACATTAGCTACCGGTTCTGCTGAACTGGTGCAAACTGGCTGAATCCCACCATTGATTACTTACAAGAGTTAAATGACATATATGTCAGTATAATTAGTGCCTAAAGTAAAAACTAGCAGATACATTTTGGTTGGTCAGGTACTTGTTTACCACATAGACTTTCTTAAATAGACCCCAGCAGCTTCCCATCTTGGAAAAATAGACATATTGGATCAAGGTAACTATTTTCTTACTAACAGCTTTAAAACTGAATACCATGGACTTCTAATCAGTCATGATTCAAAGCAATCTCAGAAACATTAATAGAGACAATGTTGGCTTGTCAACCGCAAAAACCTCTAGTCAAGTTTCTGCAGGGTGCTCTGATTTCATGAGCTTGATTGAACATTAGATACAAAAATGTTACCTCTGTGTTGTCCAGAAAGCAGGCCACATTCTCTTTCAGATCAATTATAGCTGATGCCAATGACTGAAACTTTTCTTCCAGTTTATCAAACTCTTTATCTTCTGTCTAAAAATCAAAGAAAAGAAGTTACATTTTGTCAGAAGACAATTTACAGGTAGTAAAAGATCAGTACTGAGCAATGATACAAAAGAAAATAGAATGCCACCAGTGAATATGGATTTCTTCTGTGAATGTCAATCACACTGTTCGGAGAATTTCCCTGGGTTCCTTTCTTCTAAGCCGGGAAAAGAGAGCATTAGCAACCTCCCTGGGGAAGCGAAAGCATCCCTAGAATCAAGACATGGAGGCTGGCTGCTTGAAAAGGAGGTCTCTATCTTTATTGTTCCCAAAATAATACAAGGTTTACTTTTGGAGCAATTAGCCACAGACTGACCTATCAGCAGTGGTGGGATTCAACCGGTTTGCACCAGTTCAGCAGAACCGGTAGCTAAATTTTGTTGAGTTCAGAGAATCGGCTGAATGCACACTGCTTCCGGAAGTCCAGTCTAGGCCTCGGAGGCCTGGAGGAGGCCTCCCAGTGCATGGATACCACTTCCGGAAGTCTGTTCTAGGCCTTGGAAGCCACAAGGAGGCCTCCCCGGCATAGAACAGCCCACCGGAAGTGCATGGATGCCACTTCCAGAAGTCCATTCTAGGTCTCGGAGGCCCAGGCCTGCATCCAATAAGAGAACCAGTTGTTCAGGTATTTGCATCTCACCACTGCCCATCAGTAAGATCTTCATATCATTTTGAACCCTTTGTGAAAGACATGCAAGTGAGATATATGGTGTTATGACCGAAGTAGGAAACACAAATGTGACACATGGCTTTTATGGTTAGAGAAAATACTTTGCTTGTTATCTCCCTATCAGAAAAGTTCCTGACCAGTCACATGGTGTAAAGAACATGGGCATAGATGTTAAAATTCCCATGCCTTTTAAATGTTGATTGATTTCAAGCTGCCTATCAGCTTTCTATTGAATTTAAGGAATCATTGTATTTTATGAATGGAGACAGGGTTTCTCTGACTCCAGATCAAAAGGTTGTTAAAAGGAAGGGAGGGGAGGGGAGAGATCAGAGGCTTTTTAATTTCTATCAATAATTATACATTTATGTTGCAAATGAATAGGTGAGTATGGTATGCAAAGCAAATATTTGCCATCTCTGGAGTTCCTGGAAATTATATTATTTCTGATAAATGCACACTCTGGATCAACAGGAAGGTCTAATGCAAGCATATACTGTACTCTTATTGGATCTTGGAAGAGGCAAGAGACAAATCACTGGAAAATTGCTATGCAAAGAGAAAAGACAGGATTGAAGGAAATTTATTTCAGTACGAAAAGCTGATTTCACTAAATTTGCTTCATTTCTTGAATTTTTTTTTCAGGTTCATTTCACTACCCTGAGGCAGTTAAGTTGAGAGTTAAGGAATATTACTCCAATAGATATTTCCACACAGGCTTCCCAATGCCATCAGAGATAAGCTAATTTTAAGCAGGGTCATAATACTTTATCTTCTACAAACAGGAACTAGTGCTAAGCCCAATGTCTCAATTAGGGATGTAATGAGGAGTGGAAAATGCTCGGCATGCTTACAGCACTACATAAATTACTACTCCTATCATTACATGTGAAAGAATCATCCTCAGCCAGGTCACAAGCAGAAGCTGTTATGTGATCTCCTCCCAAAATATGTCATGATCCACAAATAAAGCACATGAACTCTTAAAGACTGCAGTATGATAGCCCTGAAGCAGCCTGAGGGCATCTTGAGGGCATTGGGGTGAATTCAGTTGAGTGGAATGGAAACCATGGATGAGACAGAGGGTTTTCATTTCCTAGAATACTCAGTCTTTATAACTATTCTGTTTATAAAACTCTCTCCGTTCTTCTTTAGCATTCCAGATCAGTGCAGAGCATTCAGTACCAGGACATAGGGCAAAATGACATATACTTACTTTGGTCACAATTCCAGCTTCATGCATGAAGAGGCGGCTCAACCGTGCAGTCTTCTTGGCAATGGAGTGGGTATTGATGCGGGCCAGACGTTCTCGCAGAGTCAGATACCCAGCCTTATTATATTTATCTGCTGTTCTCAGTCCAAAAGAGGAGAAAGTGAGAAATGTAACGGAACAAGTTATATAAGGCAGGAGGAAAATTTTCTGGCAATTTAATGAAGTAGATGTAAGAACAAGAATAACTTGGGAAAATTTAACTTTGATACACTTGGATACACTCATTAACAACAAACTAAAAAAAGCAATCAAATATAGGCTGAAGAGGCTGCCTTGTAGCCACTGACTCTTCAGCTAAAAAAAGAGTATATAACAGATTTTCCTTCCCTAAGAATCCCCAAATTTAGTGAACCATAGCTTGGTTATTTTCTTGCAGACTTTTCATTACCCAGTTAAGTAACATCATCTGTGCTAGACTGATGCTGGCATTGATGGGGTTACCTAGTCAGATAATGAAATGTCTGCAAGAAAACAACCAAGGTCAGAGAGCATCAAGGGCCCCCAAGGTTAACCCTGAGCTACAAATATTCTCTTCTATCAGAACTATCACTTCTATCACTTTTGGGACAGCACCCTGGTTGAGAACTATGGGAACTGTTGTCCAACACATCTACTGTACTGGGAAGGCTCTGCTATAATTATGCAAACAATTCTGACAAGACAAACCTACAGATTGCTACATTATGACCTTATATCACACAGGTCTTCAAACTCTGCCCTCTTATGTCTCATGGACTTCAACTCCCGGAACTCCTCAGCCAGGCATGCTGGCTGAGGAATTCTGGGAGTTGAAGTCCATGAATCATAATAGGGCCGAGTTTGAAGACCCCTGTTATATCATCTTGCAAGCTGATCTGTTTCCTGTTCAGTTTTAGTTCAGCTTTGAAGCTAAGCTCATTAATGGCTGGTTCCAATTCACTAATGCATATTCCTGAGGCCTGACGGGTCAACTCTCCCCAAGCAGAATTATGCCTTCAAATGTATCTTTTCTTTCCAAAGCGACTTCTCCATTGTTTGCATGTTTGGAAGTGCAGCAGAAAACATCTGTATATGAATAATGTTGATCATTGTGCTTTAGAGCCAGAGCTATAAGTGAGTTGTAGCTGATTAATTTCCTACATTGCAAATGCTGACTCAGGAAACCACTTGCTGTGCCAAGGTGGAAATGATGTTAGAATCACATTTTTAAAAGTGCTTTCCCTTTGTTTTTGTTTGCCATTATTAAACTTTCAATATCCCTAGGTAAACTCAAGGAAAATAGATCACAAAGTCCTGCAAAAATACACCAAACATTCCACATACTGTAGTCTGATTCACTTGACCCACTCCAGATATATCGCTTGGCAATTTTCAGAGAAATTATCGTAGGGGGATTGAGTGCTATTGGAAGTTGAAGGTTCCTGGCATTCTGCAGTAGACGTAGCCAGAAAGATCTATCTCCCTTACCTATTTCCTTCCGCCTTTTATATTCATTGATATTGGCATTGACATCTGTCATAGTGGAGGCTGCAGCCTGCAGGGCTCCATAGCCACTGTCAGTATCCGAAGTGTTTTCTACAATCTTCTGCAACAACAGTGGATATTTTGTGATTCGTTGCACTGGCATCACCAGGAAGAAGCTCAGGTTTGAAGCACCAATGTGAGGCCTGACCAAGAAATGCATAATGGATATCAATCGGAGCATGTTGGGTCCCCTCAAGCAAACAGTGCCATCTATTGGCACCCAGAAAGCATACTTTCTCTATCATGGAGCTTATTCTCTGGAAAAAGATCCCTCCCGCTCCCTGCCTAGAGATCCAATGTTGCAGGAAGCTTTCAAAATCTGGCTTTTCTCCCAGATTATGGAGCCCTATAGGGGATATTTCTGTTAGAGGCAGCGGGTTTGTGTAGATGCAGGGATTTTCTTACTGGTTTTCCTCGTTTCCTTTCTTGTTTTTTAATTTTATGTAAGCCACCCAGAGTTGTTTTACAATGGGTGTCCACTAAAGCTCCTAAATTAATAAATATCAGGATGTAAAGCGGCTTTAAAATGTTCCAGCCTTCCCAAATGGGAAGCTGAACATTTCATATGTATTTAACAGGGAGGCAGGATTTGCATTTTACATCTGCATACAGTTATTTGATTTGCATCTCATTTTTTTTGTCCAACTCAAGATAATGTACATAATAATTCTTTCCCCCACTACGATAAGGTAGACTGGGGTGAGAAAATGTGCCCAACACAGTCATTCGATTGGCTCCCTTGCCTAAAAAGAAGACTAGAAATCCCATCTCCCAGTTTCTAGTCCAATATTCTTTCCACTATGTCAGGGGTAGGCAACCTTGGTTTTTTTATGACTCGTGGACTTCAACTCCCAGAAGTCCTGAGCCAGCATGGCTGGCTCAGGAATTCTGGGAGTTGAAGTCCACGAGTCATAAAAGAGCCAAGGTTGCCTACCCCTGCACTATGTCAAACTGATTGTTTTTTTATTTGAGCCCACAAAAAAAGCCCCAAAACAAAACAAAATCCGTGAACCGAATACAATAGCCATCCTCCTTTCATAACATTCCAAAGTATCTGCTATATCCACCTAATAATCCACCTCCAATTGTTATGCTTGATTTCCAATAAAGCTAAGGTATTTAATCTTTAAAACCCAATGGTTCACTATGACCATGTCATTGCCTGGAACACGGGCAATTCGCCACCATGTTTGACGATTACACATTTGCCATGATTAACAACACAGGCCTGATGGAAGGATTCTGCTCTGTTAAGTTTGAAGGGTTTTTCCTACAGCTGGGCTCTAGTCAGTAGTAGTGGAGGAAAGGTTGTTGTTATCCTAGGGTGTTGCTACATTAGCCAGGAGACCATTGCAAAATAGTAGTTTGGCTGCCAATTTACCAGCTCTGTTGTAAGACAGGCTCGCACACTTCCCAAGGTGCTTCACAGGAAGTAAGTTGGCTTTGCACTGAAAATAAAGACAAGCAGCTCTTCCAATAGCATCATCCAAGGCTCCCTCCCTTTCCTGGGGCCACTTTGTAAATGGGCGCCACAACTCACTCCCCCCACCCGCTGAGTGGTAACTATTTATCTACTTGCTTAGAACATGCTTTCAAACTGTTAGGTAGACAGAAGCTGAGGCAAGAGATAGGAGCTCACCCCGCCCTGCAGTGCTAGGACTTGAGCCATTGGAACGGAGACCATTTTCGGCATTATTAAGCAACTGAGCCACCATGCTTCTGGTATTCTGTGATACCCTCCGTCTGGACATAATGATTCAGTGTCACCACAAAACTGTCTTCAATAGCTTTTGGGGAATGGCTTATAAAATTCAGTAGCTTTGTTTTGCTCACAGAGCATTAATAGATGCCATTTTTTGCATCGTACCTTCCATGAAAAATAATATCCACTAAAGAAGAAAATATGGTGCAGTTTGCACAATGCCTTTTTATTAGTAGCCCAACAAGCATGTTAATCCCTTTAAAGACTCATTTGGCCCAATGGCCATCTTATCTGATGACATGGAATTTGGTGAAGGACAAGAATAAGTTTTGAATCTTTCCATAAATTCATGGAGCATCACAATTGCAGGAAATTAATACAATCCAATAGTAACCCAGTGGTTTCTGTTTGCAGATCAACTTCTTCCTCTGCTTTTAAACATGATTCATACTTAGCAAAAAAACCCCTCTATGTTCAAAATCAGATACAATTGGCATTAGCTGACTTGCTTCACACCCTACTGATTTGTGTGGACCATGGCAGATTTACACCCTCTGGTTTGGATGTGTGCTGTGATTCATTTGGGGGAAAAAAGAGCTGTCATCTCTCACAGCTATGCTCCCTTATTCAAGTATTTGTTTCAGCAAGCTGAAGGGATGAAGTGACCCAAAGGGCACAGATGCTTCCTACCAGTGACTGATGTCATTGCCTCATTAAACCCAGGGCTGTATTTCTTGAAAAGTAAAAAGGTTAACATACTAAAAAAAATATGGGTTGTATGATTGCCACCATCATAAAGTATACTTACACAGTAATAGTCAAGGTTTCCATAATTTCTTTTTGCAATCTTGGCTCCTTACTATAAATATCCAACAGTAAAAGAGCTTGGTCATAGTCTCCACAATAAATTTTATAGACATTCTCCATTTCTGCTTTGAGTTCTTGAAATAAAGTGCCTGTCACAATAAAATTGTAAAACAGTCAAAATGAAGATTCCCAAGACATGTATTGTATGTTGAAAAGCATCAATGCATCAAATTGTTCTTAGGTCTTATTAATTAGCCTCATTTCCGTGCAAGTATGAGTATATGTATATATGCAGTTATATGTAAGTATATAAATACAGGAATAACTTTCAGGCTGATAAATAGTGTATACATTTGAAGTACAGTGGTACCTCAGTATTCATTGTTAACTGGTTCTGGGGGGCCTGATGAGAAGCTAAAATGATTAGCACCAAACACATTTTTCCCATAAAGAATAACATAGTGAATCACAATGCAGCCGGTACTGACAAGGTCTAGCTTGTGCATTGAGTACCAAACAAACAATGAATACTGGGGCAAAATTTTCACATCAACATGTATTAAGTACCAAATCTGATGAGTTTCAAAGCCGTAAGTATCAAGGTACCACTGTATAGCTGGCTAATTATGAAATTAAGAAGCTATCACTTCGCTATCACCCCCAGGTCCTTGAACATGCCACAGCTCTCAAGGATATTAGCTCACATTTCAAAAGTGACAATTGAATACAGCAGGCAGAATTTCCAAAGAATGGGATTGCAGTATTGAATCCAGCTTTTAAGACATTAGGCAATCTGACACTGCCTCATAGCGGTTGTATTAAAGTTATCGAAGTATTACTGTTGTTAGAATAGAATGTATGCTATTGCTTTAATAATAACAGTATTTAAAAACTATGTGGTAGATACATCATTGTGGATACTACCTACTGATATGAAAAAGTTGTTCCTGCCCCTGGTTCACAGAAGCTTCAAGTCCTTTCAACAAACATTTGGAAACCTGCAGGACATCATCTATATTAGAGAACAATCCTTCCAGGTCAATTTCAGGCAGCTGAAATAGAGTAGTACAATGTTTCAGTTTCTTCTCTCAGCCAGCATATGCTCCTCTTCTTCAAGACAAAGGTAGTTACTACCTTTTAACCATGATATTTCTGTCCCAACATTGCTTCTAAAACTGTAACCATTAAACGTCTGTAGGCTGCATATTCTGAGAAATCCCTTTGTATTTTTGTAAGCAGCTGTATCACGCTGCTTTATTGGTCTGCGGACTCTTCAGGTGCAGAGGTTGAGAGCACACTGTTGAAGAATGAATCTACAGAATGCAAGAGCTGTGTCAAGAGTGAAAATCTGGCAGCCACAGGCCTCTGTGATTTTATCTTGCTGTTAGAGTGAGGGGGGAGGGGGGGAGAGAGAGAGAGAGAGAGAATGCTTTCGAATGGGCATGTTAGAGAAACGAAACCTCTCCAGTTTTGGGGAAGTTTGCTGAGAGAGGCTGTCTGGAAACCATCATGGACATTCTAGCCAGTGTGAAGAAATAGCAGACGATTGTCATAACAAAGAGAATTTGTTTACATGAGCTATGTGGACATCTGGGGGTGGGGCGGGGTATTGGCTGGGAATGTCATTCTTATATGCTATGGTTTGATGCCTTGGGATTTTAGAGTTAGTTTTCCTTCGCCTATATCACACCATGTATTCAATAAACAGTAAGCTTTTTTAGAAATGAAAGTAACCTTGGAGCTGGAGGTTGAGAAGCTGTACAGCCAGAAGGAACTTTCTCACAAGAGGATCCAGTGGTCATTTCAAGCCATACCTCCTAAACAGACATGTGTTCACCTCCTTTCCTTGATAAAGAATACATTAACATCTAATATATTCTCTTTCTCTTGCTTTAAACATAATTCCCATAGTATCTCCAGTTGAAGAATTTTCTCCCTATACTTTCTTTCTTACTATTCATTTAATGGCTTAGTCTACTTTAAGGTCTCAATTTTGGGACAAGCCACTGATGCTTAGCTTCCTTAATAACTTAAGATATTGCTATTTATACAATACAGGGTTTCCTGTTGTAGATACAATTTTCTTTTATCATAACTCAAATGCTGATGATTACAGATGATCTCTCTTATTCTCACCTGTTTTTTCTGGAGGTGATCACGGATAACAAAAATGCAGAGCTGAAGGTTGTGCACATAGTTAGCCTCTGTAGTGATGAGCTCATCAATGGCCATTTGGTGATTCAGCTCTGGTTTGTCAGAAGATGCCAAAGTTTCATAAATATGTTCATAGATATGTTCCTCATCCTCTGAAGTCACCTTGGATGCAAGTTCTTCATAGCTGTCATTTGCCATGTTAGGAGCTACAAAGGCAGAATGAGAAGTTTCAATCATTGCTCATATGAGCAATAGTCAGACCAATTTTTAGGCTATAATTTAACAGGAATTCTTCCTTTTGTTTACTATTACATTTTGAAAATATAAATAGAAAGCTAACGTATGCTGGCAACAGCTTCTCAATTGTAAATATTATTTATCGTTCACAGCAAGAATTCTATTGGCTAGTACTTACACTCAGTTGATAGTAAACCACTTTGTAAGAAGGAATAAACACATATGTTCAGAACTAGTTAATTAGGTGTAATAAATTATTACACCAAAATAATACAAACTTTTAGCTACATCAGTTCCCACTGAATCTAAGTTCTTCACTGATCAGTAGATTCCCAATTTTTGTTAAACACTTCAACATTTTGTTATAGCTACCCACTGTATCTGGGTGGTAACCTATAATTTGAAAAAAAAACTTAATTGTTCTTAAATAGCTATTATGAAACCTGAATTTAATTCTAAACAACTGTTTGGGATTCCCCCTATTTATTAACATGGGGTGGGGCAAGAAGAGTAATATAGATATGAAACTATCATATCTTTCTTCAATAGATTCCTGGTTAAAAAGAAGAGCCTCTGCTTGGCAGAGTTTTGACCATGTTGTCATGCAGAATGAGATAACCCTCCTCCAGGAGATCCTTGCATTAATAAAGCTGTTCTCATGATCTGCCTGACACTTTCGCCCACATTGAATTCATCATTGCACCAATGAGAAGGGATCCCAGAGAACGGATACTGTTGAACAAAAATATGATTTGATGAGAAAAGATCAAGCCACTCATTGTGACTTTCCTTCATGACCCCAGCTTCATTCAAAGAGAAGTCCTTTCACATGATCGATGTGAAAGAGGCTTTTAAATTTTGAGGAGAGTTCATTGACACTTCCTGCCATGACATCATACATAATTCTACACAGTGGGTAACATCATCCACATAAAAGTTAAGCCTGGAATTAAAAGTGATGAAACTGCCTATTAAAAAAATGGAAAAGCTGACCATTGTTGGGGGCAGGTAACATGTTGCTAAAGCACCTTGAGCCATGCAAATCACAATCCGTGACCTTGGATGAAAACATCGTTTTAAAATCAATACAGAGGAAAAGATATTGCTGCTTGCCTGGAACAGTGAGATAACCTTTCAAACTATTTTAACCGATGGATTTTTTAAAAAATCTCAGCAATATTCAATTGAATGGTGAAATGTTTTATTTTCAGGGTATAATTACAAACAGTACTTATCATTTTATACAGCATTATCAAATTATCACTACTTAAAAAAATGTAGCTGTTAATTTACTTAAGTACAGTTAAATCAAAAAGGTGAGGTAAACTATCCAATAATTTATGCACAGGCTAGCCAAACAGAAGTGGTCATTTGCTTGACACAACTGTCATAACATGACTGTAAAACTTAACAAATTCAGTTCTTTGTACTTTCATCATCTAAAGTTATATTCTAACCCTTAATTTATTATTTATTACTGCATCAATGAGCGACAGAAATTCTCATCCCAATTGCCATCATAATCCAAAGACTTCCTATAGTATACCTACATTTTTTAAAAAAATAAAAATAAAAATAACTAATAGAAAAGGTTGCAATACAAAATAAATTAATAATTAAAAACATAAGAATATCTCAACAATCATGAATAAAAAATTTAAAATGCTAATTATGTAATGTTTGTTTGTTTTAAATGCTATCAATTTAAGGGGCTAAATAATAGAAAATCTTGGATCCTTGTCTAACTATACAGACCTTCATTGCATAAGAAATTAAAAAAAATGGGGGGGGGGAGCCATAGATCAGTTTCTTTTTATGAGTAAAAAACCCCACAAAGTTTTGACTCACTTTCAGGACTGATTTATGATGCCATTTATTTTCATGGACACGAATCTACTTTGTCAAATAAATGCATGACTTGTTATTGTCAGATGACAAGCATAGAAGGTAGAAGAAGTGATATACGTTCACTTATATAGAGTCTTTGCAGCAAGGTTGGATGCAGAATACTTTTTTACATTAATATCTATCAAGAAGTAAAACACAAGATTCCTCCATGCCCCTCTCTGCTGGCCCTCAGATTGCTCTCTCTCCCACTTCAGTTTCAAGGCAGGTAGGCATATTGCCAAAACACTGAGCTGTGGTTATCCTTTTTTTTTTAATGGAACATCTCAAGGCTTTATCTCTGATTTCCCAAAGTGTGGTTTGCAACCCAGTAGTTGTTCCACATAGTTAAGCCCAGGCTATTTGAAGGACTGCCTCTGCCCTATTGCATCTACCCAGTCCACCAGGATGGGAAGACAGGTTATTTTATGGGGCCCCATTGATTATGGATTGCCATCTGGCTGGACCATGAAAAAGGGCCTTCTTGGTGGTGGCCCCTTCTCTGTGGAACACCATTACTCCTGAGGTACAGCTGGCTCTAGATTGCTGCTTTTTTGAAAGGCCCTATAAATAAGGCTTTGTTAGCAGGTCTGGGACCACGAATAGAAACAGAGCCAATCAGGTTAATTTGACTGTTGCTGCCATGAGATGGGAGGGCGGGGGAGAGAGGGAGGTTTTTATGGGTTTTTTATATGATGGATTTTTAAATAATAAGCCACCTAGAGTCACATATATGTGAGTAATCACTCTTTTGAATGTCTGTGGAGATTCTCATCCAGGTCATACTTATCCCAAAGGTGTTTTTTCATGAGGCAACTGGACTTTCTTGTTAATAATAATAACAACAACAACAATAACAACAACAACAATAAAGTTGGAAGGAACCTCAGAGGTCATCTAGTCCAACCTACTGCTCAGGCAGGAAACCCTATACAATTTCAGACAAATGGCTGTCCAGTCTCTTCTTAAAAACTTCCAGTGTTGGAGCATTCACAACTTCTGGAGGCAGGTTGTTTTCTTTGAAGACCTTTTGTTTCTCATCCAAGAAGCTTCTTCAGCTCTGGAAGAAGCCTCTTGGAAAAAATACCAGTGGGACACTCTTTTACTGGGGATCAGGTTGGAGGACAAAGGAGAAAATCTGAGCACTGGTGATTGGATTTAAAAAAAAACTATGCTTATGGAAAATCCAATCCGCCATTTTGGGTGTGGCAGAAATACAAAAATATAGATCATTTCACAGATAGGAAAAGTTGTGGATGTGAAAATTAAAAAAAATTAAATACTTTCATTTTAACCTTGAATGCAGTATGTGATTGTAAAATTGTAATTGTATGTGAGAATGACTTTGGGAGACAGGAAGAAGAGCTGCAGCCTAGACGACAGTCAGATAAGAGGCAGTTGAGTCTGCAGAAGGAACTTGGATGTGGCAAACATTTGAGAAGGGACCATCCTTAGTTTTATGGACCGTAAAGTTGAAGTTGGAAGAGATGCACCTACTTCTTCTGAGTGTGCGTCTTAGCTGAGTTGCCTTGAAAGGCTAATAAACGTTACCAGAAATACAATTAATAGAGGAGGCTAGTACAAGTGAAAAAATGAGATAAACATTTCTTGGAATCACACGTATTTTAGCACTTAGCAATAGCTATAGCGCTTAGACCTATGTATAGCTTCACAGTGCTTTATAGCTCTCTCTGAGCAGTTTACAGAGTCAGCATATGGCCCCCAACAATCTGGGTCCTCATTTTATTGACCTCGGAAGGATAAAAGGCTGAGTCAATCTTGAGCCGGTGAGAATCGAACTGCCAAACTGCTGGCAGTTGCCAGTCAGCAGAAGTAACCTGCAGTAATGCATTCTAACCACTGGGCTTCCATGGTTCAGCAATAGCACTTATACTTATATACTACTCCATAGGGCTTTACAGCACTCTCTGAGCAGTTTACAAATGTCATCATATTGCCCCCCAACAATTTGGATCCTCATTGCTGAACTACAAAAGTTCCACAGCAATCCATATGGGATGGTCATGACTGAGGGAGGCTGGAAATTATACCACCAATGTTTCGAGTGTTGGTTGGGGGAGGTTTTGGTTGATTTGAAGAGCAAACTGGGTGTCTTCGGCACCAATCACTCATATTAAAAGAAGCTCCAAATATTTAACCTCTGTACATTCAGGGGTGGCTCTGTCATCTTTGGGAGTCACAAATACATTGCTGAGAGGCAGAGGCAGGTCATAGGCTTTGAACTGGTACCCCAACTTTAAGCATCCAAGATCTTACAAAACACTCAGAAGGATGAGAATCAACACTTTTCATCTCTTCAAGAAATAGGACAACGTAGGTCCTTTAAATTTGCACAGAGCACATGGTATTTCTCCGTAGCAATAGCAATAGCACTTATATATTGCTTCATAGTACTTTACAGCCCTCCCTAGGCAGTTTACAGAGTCAGCATATTGCCCCCAACAATTTGGATCCTCATTTTATCAACCTTGGAAGGATGGAAGGCTGAGTCAACCTTCAGCTGCTTAGGATCAAATTCCTGGCTGTAGGCAGAGTTAGCCTGCAATATTGCATTCTAACCAGTGCACCACCAGGGCTCCTATTTTGCTGAGTGTTTTAAGTCTCAGGTTATAAGTACAGGGAACAAATATTTGCCATCTGCCATGTAGAATCTATCCAATACCTGCATCAGAACTGAAGCTGAATTTGGAATGCAAGCATCCAGAAAACACAAATACCGGTAATCCCATATCCTTTTTTCTTAATAAGAAATTTTCTTATTTTCTGCTAAACAAAAGGAAGAGGAAAGGTTGTCTTGGCTTCCTTTTAAATTTCTAAAATAATAGTTGCTTTGATGCTATTGACAAAAACCTAATGAACAATGAACATTACATGCAGTCTTCATTTAGCAACCCCAATTGGGACTGGTAACTTTGTCACTAAGCAATGCAGTCATTAAGTAAAATTTCATGTGATTGTGACTTGCAATTTTAATGCTGGTTTGTCCATTAACTCTGCTTGTTGGAAGCCAGATGCTGATCAAATGATTTATTTATTTATTTATTTATTTATTTATTTATTTATTTATTTATTTATTTATTTATTTTATTAAATTTATATACCGCCCTTCTCCCGAAGGACTCGGGGCATATATAAATAGAAAATACAAAAATTAAAAAAGAATTAAACAATTGCCCAGATAAAAACAGTAGCAGTATAAAAACCCATTAAAAACCCTGACGCCCCCCATCAGGCCAGGCCAGCTTGTTCAAATAAATGGGTCTTCAGACTGCGCCGGAAGGAGCGAAGGTCCGGTGCCGTCCGGAGCTCAACCGGCAGTTGGTTCCATAAAGCCGGAGCGCCCACAGAGAAGGCCCTCCCCCTGGAGGCCACCAGCTGACATTCTCTGACCGGAGGCACCCTGAGGAGGCCCTCTCTGTGGGAACGCACAGGGCGGAGGGAAGTTGACGCCGGCAGCAGGTGGTCCCCGAGGTACTCCGGACCCATGCCATGTAAGGACTTAAAGACCATAACCAAAACCTTGAATCTCACCCGGAAGACAACTGGTAACCAATGCAGCTCGCGGAGCAAAGGTGTAACATGGGAGTACCGGGAAACTCCCAAGACAACTCTCGCGGCCGCATTCTGTACCAGTTGGAGCCTCCGAGTGGTCTTCAAGGGGAGCCCCATGTAAAGAGCATTGCAGTAGTCCAGGCGAGAGGTCACGAGCGCATGAGTGACCATACACAGGGCATCCCGGTCCAGATAGGGCCGCAACTGGCGCACCAGGCGAACCTGGGCAAAAGCTCCCCTAGTCACGGCTACTATATAGTCTTCCAGGGTAAGCCGTGAATCTAGGAGGACTCCCAAGTTGCGAGCCCTATCCACGGGGGGTAAAAACTCACCCCCCATAGAGAGAGGTGGAATATTTTGAATGTCCCAGGATGCCGGAATGCACAGCCACTCAGTCTTGTCAGGGTTGAGCTGAAGTCTGTTCCTCCCCATCCAGACCCGAACCGCCTCCAGGCAACGGGACATCACAGCGAGGGCATCACTGGGGTGGTTTGGGGTCGAAATGAAAAGCTGGGTATCATCAGCGTACTGATGATACCCAACTCCAAAACCACGAATGATCTCACCCAGCGGTTTCATGTAGATGTTGAACAGGAGAGGCGAGAGTACCGACCCCTGAGGAACTCCACAAACGAGAGTCCTTGGGGTCGACCTCTGCCCCCTGCCAACACTGACTGCGAGCGTCCCAGGAGATAGGAGGAGAACCACTGAAGAACTGTGCCTCCCACTCCCAATCCCCTGAGACGCCGCAGCAGGATACCATGGTCGATGGTATCGAAAGCCGCCGAGAGGTCTAATAGGACAAGGACAGAGGAATGTCCTCTGTCCCGGGCCCTCCAGAGATCATTCACCAGAGCGACCAATGCCGTCTCCGTGCTGTACCCGGGCCTGAAACCCGATTGGGACAGGTCTAGATAATCCGCTTCATCCAGAACCAGGGGGAGCTGATGCGCCACCACACTCTCAACAACCTTCGCAAGAAAGCGAAGGTTGGAGACCGGATGATCGCATGACGGCAGGATGCTGTGACAGTCATAAACATCTGCCTGTTGGGAAGTGCCTGAATCTCTATCACATTATCACGAGGCTGCTATGATGATTATAAATGTGAGGACTAGTCATAAAGCTACCTCTTCAGTACTGTCGTAAGTTCAAATTGTCTCTGATCAGGGCAATCATTAAGCAAGGACAGGAAGGCCTGGAGGAACATTGTCCATAGGGTCGCGATGGGTCGGACACGACTTCGCAACTAACAACAACAAACTAAACCACATCCTCAGTTTATGGAAGAAAATAATCAGTTCCTCACTGTCTTTATCCAACAATTAAATAAAATGTAGATCTGTAAAATAGATTTAAAAAAATAAATAAATTCAGATAGTTAGGAAACTTGGCAGGTGGCAAAGATATTGTTAATGACGACAACTTCATTATTTTGTTTCTTATCCTACAGCAACCTTGTGCTCTTCAAACTGATTTTGGTTGACTCAAGAGATCACCTAACTCCTTTTCAGTCTAAGTTCAGGATGGATTACAATATGAAGACACCATTGATTACACTTGGTGCTGATTTCTGGAGGAGCCAGGATGGGAGTTGTTCATCGTCTTGACCTCTAAGGGGCTTTAGATATTATCAGCTAGGGTATCCTTTTGGACCATGGTATACTAGGGTGGTTCTAATTTTTATTTGCAATTAGTTGCACTATGGATATATTGAGTCCAAGACCTTGGGTTTATACAGTCTCTCAGGGCTCAGCATTTTCTCCCTCCCTATTTAATTTTGATGAAAACTTCTGGACCATGTCATCAACTTCACAAGGCTAGACATTGTCAATATTCTGATACTATCCATGGGTACTCCAGGCCAACCAATTGATGCTGTCAAAGTGTTATCACAGTGCCTGGAGGCTGTCTCGATGGGGGAAAACAAAATGAAGCTTAACCTAGGCAAGACAGAGAGGCTATGGAGACAAGGATCATCCAGGTCTGAATGATCTTGGCTCTGGGTGGGTTGCATTTCCTCTGAACCAGTATGCAATGTGACAGTCTTTCTGGACTCACAGCTTCTACTTGAAGAATAGCTAGCAGTTATGGCCAGGAAGACCTTTGCATACATTCTTCTGATATGCAATTAAACTTTCTTGGAGCCGCCTCAATCAGTTCTCCCAAGAAAGCAGAACTCTTTAAATGGCATCACTTTTATTGGGAGATGTTGACAGCAGAAATAGAAGGCAGGATCTGAGGGTTTCCTGTGCGAATCAAGTAATTAAAAGTGTCCATAGTGACAGGGAGGCCCTATTCATGGTTACTCATGCCTTAGTCACCTTGTGTGTGATTACAATGTACTCTACAATGGGCTGTCCTTGAGGACTATTCAAATGGTATGTTAAATGTACCATTCAAATGGTATATTCCCTGATATGTCATCTACAACTACTGTGTTTCCCTGAAAGTAAGACCTACCCTGAAAATAAGCCCTAGCCTGATTTGGGGTGGGTGGGTGGGTGGGCCTAATGTAAGCCCTACGCCAAGAATAAATCCTTGTTTTGTGGTGAGATACATACCTAAAAATCAAGCTAGGGAGGGGTGTGGGGTGGAGATGCCCCCCACACCCACTTACCATTGCAGCCTGCCTCTCGTTGCCGGCCCACTTCTTCTGTGGTATCCCCTGGGCTGCATTTCACAGTCAGAGGCCTTTCTGGAAGGTTGCTGGATGCCATCCATAAACCCTAAATGGTATAGGATCAGGGCCTTTTCCCAGTTATCAGTAAAATCCTTCAGAGCCAGCAAAATCCTAGAGTTGGCATGCCCCAGGTCTCACCTATAAAGCAATGTTATATCATGGGAACTGGGAAGCATGTCTTCTCTGTCGTCTGGAACAACTTTACTTCCAAGATCTACACAGTCTCAAGCTTGGCTGCCTTTAAGAAAGTGCTGAAGAGCTGGGGGAGGGAGGGGATGCATTTAATAAACACCTAAGAAATCATGTGAACACAGAGGACCAATACAGTTAAAGGATGAAGTAGCACCGTTACAGAAAAGGTTCTTGAGTCCAAGTGATGAGAAAGAGATTCATGCCTTAAGTACAAGATATAACTTGTACAAGAGAATCACTTTGATAAGCTTTCAAGATTCTGTGACATTATTTTACTAATAGGAAAGAATCTAGAAATATCTCCAGAATCCCAATCTTCCTTGCCAACCTCACAGGACTTGACAGTTCTGAAAAGGATTGTACTGACCAGATGGAACTGTTGCACAACCTGAGGTCCTCCTAAAGTCTTAACTGAAGCTTAAAAGACAACCATGGCTAGAAGGGCATTTGCACAGTGACATTTTGCGTACCAATTGTGCACATTCCTGGATCAGGTTTGCTCCTAGTTACTTCCCTTCCGAATTACTGCTGTATATCCTACACCATACAGAAATTGCAGCTAGCCCAGCTAGTCCAGAATGTGATAGTATGTGTAGTTATGTATATATCTTAGCAATAGCATTTAGCCTTACATACCACTCCTCAGTGTTTTACAGCCCTCTCTGAGCAGTTTACAGAGTCAGCATACTGCCTCCTCATTTTACCGACCTCAGAAAGATGGAAGGATCGAACTCCTGGCAGTGGGCAGAGTTTGTCTGCAATATTGCATTCTAACCACTGTGCTCCCATGGCTCCCTGGT
The DNA here is from genome assembly GCF_964194415.1 of Vipera berus. Taxonomy (NCBI): domain Eukaryota; kingdom Metazoa; phylum Chordata; class Lepidosauria; order Squamata; family Viperidae; genus Vipera; species Vipera berus. The sequence goes on from NC_138203.1 coordinate 191,322,267, forward strand.
CTAGGTTCACTCCTTGTGATAACACCAGCTCATGAACTACTCTGGCTCTCAGTAGGTTTCTGAGTAAATTCAAGGTGCTGGTTGTCATCTACAATGCCCTTCATGGCACTGAAATGGGTTATCCACCTGTCTCCTATTTGCCTGCAGAAATCCAACAAAATTGACACACTTCTGGTCCCCTCAATTAAGCAATGTTACCTGATGGAATGAAAGAAACTTGCCTTTTCTATTGCCATGCCTGCTCCGTGGCCCCAACTCTACTTACTTTCCATAAGGCATTAAAAACTTGATTCTTTCCATGGGCATTGGGCAGGATGTTTATGAGTTCATTTTTCAGGGGTTATGTGCATTGCCTCTGGCATGATGTTTCTTTGGGAGGGGTTTGTTGAATTTTTTATTCTTATTTTAACTGTTGTTTGCTAGTCAAGAGTCATATTTCAAGTGGGAGGGCATAAAAACCAAATTAAATAAATCAATAAAGTCACCGTAATGACTCTTTAAAATTAAAACCACAACCAAGGGAGCAATATTCCTATAGAGATTTTCCATGACTAAAATGTCCATTTGCTTCTGCATTTCCTGCTGGGTCTCCAGCTGAAGGTACTAGTGGCTGAGAATGTCTCTTGCAAACAGCACTATATTCTGCCTACATGCTGTCAACCCATTTGTGCCTGAAGAGAGAAGGAAGGATTTAACAGCTAAGGCAGGATGTGGACAGCACAAGCATCAGCTACCTAATTAGGTTATTACGAAGAAAGAGTTGGTATTTCAATTATTCCATGCCTTTTAAACTACTATGGCGCCATTTATTTATTCCCCCCCCCCCGTTTTTCATGTCCTTTAGCTGAATACCTAACTCAATATATGTGAAAGCACTACAATGTAAATCATGCCTCATATTTGAAGGCAAGCTGTAGGGCCAGCAGAATGTTATGGCAAAACGCCACTGCATTTCTGCCTTTCCTGAATGTTTATTGAGGAATGGAGGAAGTGCAATTTCCATTGCTGGAGTAACTCCTAACTTGGATTAGGACTGAGCTTCAGCCACACTGTGAGAGGCAAGACCGCCCCATGTTAACATGGTCACCCAGACCACTCACCAACCATGAGCATCCCTGACCTGTCAGTGAACCCCAAGCAATAGAACAAAAGATCACCTATTTTTCTGCCCATATTCTGCCCGCTTGGGCTGAAACTGACTGAAATTTCCCTCTAGGAAATTGGCAAATATCAACAGCTCGGTCAAGACCATAGAAAATCCCCTCAAAATATGGAAACACAGTGTCAGTACCAGCTGCACTTTAACTGTGACAAGCCACGTTTACTGCAGACATGCAGTATTCAGTAACAAAGAATAGGAACTAAAGAAGGAATTCCAAATGAAATCAGGAAAAATGATTTCAGTCACAAGCAGTTCCTACAATGAAGTTTAAAAATGTAGTTGTTTCAGGTGCTAGCCTAGAAACCAGGAAACGGAGGTCTAGTCCTGCCTTAAGCATGAAAAACCAGCTGGGTGACTTTGGATCAATCAGTCTCTCTTATCCCAATTCACCTCACAGAATTCTTTTTTTTAATTAAAGAGATTTACAAAAACAAAATTTTACAATATATCCCCAAATCCCTCCCACCCCAAACCCCCCCACTTCCCCCCCCACTTCCCAGAGCTAAATACAGGATTATAGTTACAATAATCATATTCTAAATAAAAATTATGCATAATATACAATTAACCAAATTCATAATGTGCTTTAACTCCCCTTTAACATAACTACAAACAAAGTACCAATAACAATATCCCACTAAAATCTACTCATAAGCTAAATGGAACTTTTTAGTCCCATATTTGTTCTGAATATAATTTATCCATCTCCTCCAAACTGAAATATATCTTTCCTGTGAATGATCTTTCAAATAAGCAGAAATCTTAGACATTTCTGCAAGATTCGAAACTTTAAACACCCATTCTTCTATAGTGGGCAAACTATCCTTCTTCCAATATTGTCCCACCAGTAACCATGCTGCTGTTATCATGTTCAACATCAAGTTAGTTTCTTTAACATCACAATCTACAACAATACCCAATAAAAACAATTGCGGAGAAAACTTTATCTTTCTCTTAAAAATCTTTTGAATGTTCCACCAAATTTTGATCCAAAAAGCTTTTATATTTCTACAAGTCCACCACATGTGAAAATAGGTAGCTTCTAAACTACCACATCTCCAACATTTAGACTGTAAATTAGGATACATGTTGGACAACTTCTTGGGATCCAGATGCCATCTATAAAACATTTTATAAAAAATTTCTCTTAAATTTTGAGCCTGAGTAAATTTAACATTTCTAACCCAAATTATCTCCCAGGTGTCCAACAAAATTGGTTCCTGAATATTTTGTGACCACTTTATCATACAGTCTTTAACCAGTTCCGTTTCCGAATCCAATTCAATTAAAGCATTATATATCCTCTTTATATGTGCACAATTTAAATCTCTAATTTGTTTTACTAAATTTTGATCTGTAATTGTGATGCCAACCTTTTGATCTGACTTCCACCTAACTTTCAATTGGGTATATTGAAACCAAGAGTAACTTATGTTTTCTTGTCTTAACTCCTCTAATGATTTAAGTTGCCAATCAGTCCCTTGCAATCTAAGTAGTTCCTTATAAGAAACCATGTCCATACTCACTCCCATAGATATGCCCTCTATCGCTTGTCCAGGAATTCCCCAAATCGGTATTTTATAATTTAACTTATAATAATACTTTTTCCAGACACGCAATAAAGCACTTCTAAGAATATGGGATTTAAAAGCCCTGTCCACCTTCTTATCGTAAAGCAAATATGCATGCCATCCATATACCAAATCCCATCCCTCAAGATGAAGTATTCTCTTGTTAGTTAAATTAAGCCAATCACTAACCCACGTCAAGGCAACCGCATCATAATACAATTTCAAATTTGGCGCCTTGAGTCCCCCTCTTTCCCTAGCATCTTGTAAAATCTTAAATTTAACTCTTGGTTTTTTCCCCGCCCAAATAAATTTGTTAATACCCTTCTGCTATTGATCAAGGTTGGCATCCTTTTTCAATATAGGTATCATTTGAAACAAAAAGAGAAACTTTGGTAGAACATTCATTTTAACAACTGCAATTCTTCCCAGTAATGATAATTGTAATTTTTTCCAATTATTTAAGTCCCTTTGTACCTTCGACCATAGTGTTTCATAATTATTCTTATACAATTTTACATTTGAGGCTGCAATATATACTCCTAAATATTTAACCTTCTTCACTATTTCAAAACCTGTTAATTTAGATAACATATCCCTTTCACTCATAGATAGGTTCTTAGATAATATCTTAGTCTTATTACTATTCACCCTAAACCCAGAAACCTTACCATACTGAGTTATAATTTCCATCAAATCTATAACCGACTGTAACGGTTGGGATACTGTCACCTCACAGAATTCTTGTTGTGGGGAAAATAGGAGGAGGAAGGAATACCATGTATGTTTGCTGCCTTGAGTTACTTATAAAAGTAATTTTAAAAAAGAGGTAGGATAACACCACCACCACCCCAAATAGCAATCACAGAATAATTATTAAGAGCCATGAGAAAGATAAATGCTTCACAAACACATATTTCCCTCTTCTATAAGTTCTCAGTAGTAGTGCAATACCAGTGAACAGTAACAGTCTGATGAAAAATAAGGAAATAAGGCTGCAAATTCTTCCCACCTCCAGTTTTTCCCCATGCCTCTCTTTTCTCCTTTCTCCATCTCCTGTTGCAAACCTTTTTTCTTCTGTCATTTCCTGTTTTCCTCACTTGCTCATTTAAAGAAAGTTCTCACCTGTCTGCCAAAAGGGTCATCTGAGCCCGGAGTCCCTCATAATCAAACATGCGTGTCTGGTTGTCTTAATATTCCACCCTGTCATAGACTACAGGAGTGGCTCTTGTTTTACAATAGGAAAAGACTGCTCCTGTTTAAACATCTATCTCACTTCCTGAATGAAAACATGCCCAGGAATCAGATCCCTTGGATTTCCTGCCTCTCAGTCCCAGAGTGTATAAGAATCTCTGCCTTGTTATTGTTTGGCATCCCTCTTTCTTGGAAAACAGCAAGTGATCATTGCAAAAAATATGGTGCTCTTTCCTTCCATGGGCAGTCACTGACAGTCACAAACCTCTGACTCAAGGCTTAAAAACATTTAAAAATTCTATATCTTTTTAAAAAATGGAAACCTTTTAATCTTCTTTTTTCAAAATGAAACTGTCATCCCTAGAGCAGACTTGCTGGAAGATTATTGTGAAGCACATACATGTTGTTTGTTACTGAAAAAGAATATACCTCATTCTATTGTTCTTATTTCCTTCCAGCTGGCAAAAAATTAGAGGAACATAAGTCAGATAAAGAAAATTGTTCCTGAACTCTGTTTTATTGTTTCAAATGAAAAGAAAACACTCTGACTAAAGTTTCCAAGCAAAATCATACCACCAGGATCAGGGTTTTTAAACAAGATAATTAAGAGTTTGCAATTAGGAACAGAACAGATAATAGAATAGAATAGAATAGAATAGAATAGAATAGAATAGAATAGAATAGAATAGAATAGAATAGAATAGAATAGAATAGAATAGAATAGAATAGAATAGAAATAGAATAGAATAGAGCTGGAAGGGACCTTGGAGGTCTTCTAGTCCAGCCCCCTGCACAAGCAGGAGAACCTATACTGTTTCACACAGGTGATTGTCTAGTCTCTTCTTAAAAATCTCCAGTGATAGAGCACCCATGATTTCTGGGGGTAAGCTGTTTCACTGGTTGATTGTCCTCATTGTCAGGAGGTTTCTCCTTAATTCCAGGTTGCTTCTCTTTCTGATCATTTTTCAAACATTGTTTCTTGTCCTTCCCTCTGGTGCTTTGTGGCAGTGCCTCAGATACTGGAACACTGCTATCATGTCTCCCCTATTTCTTCTTTTCTTTAGACTAGCCAAACCCAAGTCCCATAGCCGTTCTTCATATGTTTTAGTCTCCAGGCCTTTGATCATCTCTGAATTTTTTCCAAACTCTCAACATCTTTTTTGAGATATGGTGACCAAAATTAGCTGCAGTTTTCCTGCTGTGGTCTTACTAGGATTTTATAAAGTGGTACTAATTTGAGGAGGATTGTTTATTTATTTTAATTATTTTATTTTAATCCCATTTATATCCCGCCCTTCTCCGAAGACTCAGGGCGGCTTACAATCTAAAGCACAATGTGCTTAGCAATAATTTAAATGTTAAATGTGTGATAAATAATATTATTGATCATCAAAAATGTAAATGTTCAAAGTTTTAGAGTATGATATAGGCTTTTGTTTAAATGTTAATGGGTAGACTAATACTGAATATTTTCTCCAAGAAAAGGCAAAACTATTCATGGCACATGTATTTTGGCTTTCATCAGACACATTTTCTCATTAGTCCCAAATGTGATGTGATTGTTCTAAACCAGGGTTTGGTTACAGATAAATTAGCAAGCTCAATACAGAAGTGTTTTCTTGCTTAATTAAAGTATGTGGAAAGAAGTTCACATTGAGGACTTTGAAAATGCAGACTTTTCTTTCACATGTAAAGCACAGCTTTAACAGACCGAAAACATGCAGGGTTTTTTGGATAGAAGCCAAACTTCTGGAAGATAAAAATTCTACCCTGTACAATAGGAAAAGTGTTCTAGAGAAAACAGGAATTTGCATCTATTTGTCAGCTGCTAACTAAAGGGCAGGATGACTGTATTGCTGTGTTTGGGGTGTGATAAAGGAGGAGTTGGCATATTTGAGCCTAGAACATATCAGTTCATCAAAAGACAGAAGACGCCACTCCAGCAAGAGAACAATGTGTAACAGTCAGGAGATGAATATTTGTGAGATCAACAGAAAGAAGCATAGACAGCTAAGAGCTATGTGCAAGCAAAAGAAAAAGAGTCTGTAGTCTGAAATTTACTTCTAAGTGATTGACCAATTTGGAATTTCCAAGAAAGAGAGACATTGAGACAAACAAATCTACAACCTGAGCCAGTAGTCTAAAAATACTCTGTCCACATGCTGTATTAGGGAAAGAAAACTTGAAAGTGAAAGCAGTTTAGGGAAAGGGAAAAACGTTATCTATAGCACTTAAAACAGCAATGCCAGAAGTAAAAGTAGAGATTTTAATTCATTTATTTATTAAAGAAACTTATATGGTCACCACAATACATCTTTATGTATCAGGACTCTGGGTGGCTCACAATTACAATAAAAATGTAAAAGAAACAATTTTAAAAAATAGCATCCACACCCTCCAAAAAACAACAGCATGGCCACAAAGTTAAGAGGAACTACGGAAAAACTCTAAGTAAACGGGCTTATACAAAACTATGTAGAACTAAGGAGAAACTTCCTGAAAGTTAAAACAATTAACCAGGGGAACAACCTGCCTCCAGAAGTGGTGAATGCTCCAACACTGGAAGTTTTTAAGATGAGACTGGACAGCCATTTGTCCGAAATGGTATAGGGTTTCCTGCCTGAGCAGGGGGTTGGACTAGATGATGATGATCATTATCATCATCATCTTGACTGCAGAAAATTAATATAAGATAGGGTTGTTTATGTTAGTAAAATTGACATATTAGCTGTGCATCTTTGAAGCACCACACATGATACTTCAAGGGGAAAATCTGTACCAACTTGACTGTCCTGCCTTTCCTTGAACCATAGGGTTACCAGATATCTAAACAGGATACGCTAACATTTTGATATTTGTATATACATTCATTGGAGAGGAAAGGATCATAAGTCAGTAAAAACACACAGAGATTAAGAGGCATGTGCTAGCACCAGCTGTTTGCCTATGATGCTTGCTGCGGGGAGCACTTAGGAGGCAAAAGACTTCAGGGTATAACTGATTAACCATTGTCCATTGTTAACCTGATGTTAGCACTTATTAGGGCAGTGTTTCTCAACCTCAGCAACTTTAAGATGTGTGGACTTCAGCTTCCAGAATTCCCCAGCCAGATGCTGGGGAAGTCTGAGAGTTGAAGGCCACACATCTTAAAGTTGCTGAGATTGAGAAATGCTGTGTTAGGGAACACAGAACACAGAAAGAGGGCTCAGTTAGATACTAAAAAAGCCAGACAATATTTGATTTTTAAAGCTATGCCTGCTGGGTGGAAGACATGTTGAACCATCCCAAATGAACCCACAATAAAGTATCATAAGAGCTCTTGTGAAGTAATTAGAGAATGGTAATTGTATACTGGCCCCTAACTGACCATGCTTTGTAAAAATTATAAAGAAGGTGGTAGCTTCTCAGCTGCAGGCAGTTCTGTAGAAAGGAGATTATCTTGGCCAATTTCAGACTGGCTTCAGAGTAGGATAGGAATTGAGTTTACCTCGGACATATTAGTGGATAAAGTTTGGGACTTGACAAAGGGAAAATGATCCAGTTGATTTTTTTGACCCCTCAACAATTTTCAAAATCAATAATAATATTCCTCTGGAACACTTGACAGACTTGGGAATAGAAGTATTGTTGTAATGGTTCTGTTCCTATTTCTCAGGTAAATTTCATATGGAATCTTCTGGAAATGGTCTGTGAAATGACAACTAGTACAGTACTGTATATATCAAAAGGCTCCATTCAGTCTCCAATGCTTTTCAGTATCCACAATAGTAGATAGTTGGCATACAGCACTTCATTTGCATCTTCTCATTCTAAGATCACACAATTCCACACAAAATCTGTCAATTTCCAGCAACAATTTTCTTCGCAACCACTTTTTCTTTTTTCCAAATTAAAAGTGAGAAATAGGAGACTTGCTTCTATTATCATTTTAACTTTCCCACATCCAAAAGAAATGGAAAGAGTTTGCTTTTCAGAAGCCTCCATTTTAATTCCTGTCCCTTAACCTCCACTCAGGAATAAAAAGAAAGGGAGATAAATACTGGCTTCATCCATTCCAATGATGTCATCATGGCTTTTAGTGGAACTGAAAATGAAGGCAAATACATGTATCCCAGGATAATGTTGCAGGATCCAATCTGAGACAGTCACCTAGACCAGAGGTTTATTCTTCCAAGCTGTCAGACTCATGCTGGAGCATTGACCTTCAGAAGTCTCCATAATGTATGCACTGCACTCTTCTATGCATTGTATTTATGTGGTACTTGACTGTGTATGGCTTATAGTTGTTAATTGGGGTGTTAATGGCCAGCTGTTAAATGGTGGCATTCCTGAAAGATGTATCTGAAGCTTGATCTCTTTTTCATTCTTCAAATTGAAGCAATATCCAGGATCATGTTTGATTAGCTGTGGCTGATATGCCACATTCATCCTTAAAATTATTTTCAAACTACAGTATAGCACACACCAGTGAACTATGTAACCTCAAAGACTGACTATTGTGATATGTTCTGCTTGGGGTTGTCCTTGTGTCTAATCTGGAAATTTCAGATGTTATAGAACTGAGCAGTCAAAGTGGTTTCTAGAGGAACTCAAAGACACACTATAGTTATTCTACAAGAAGTGGCTACCAGTTTGTTTCCAAACAAATGTAAAATGCTACATTTATTTATTTATTTATTTATTTATTTATTTATTTATTTATTTATTTATTTATTTATTTATTTATTTATTTAGATTTCTATACCGCCCTATTCCCAAAGGACTCAGGGCGGTTTACAGGGCAGCATAAATTACAATATAAAAGATAATATAAAATTAAAATAAATTAAATTAATTAAGCCCAACAATTAAAACAATATTTAAAAAGCTAAAACCCCTTCAGTCCAGGCCTGATGAATCAAAAATCCAGGTTTTCAGGTCCCGGCGAAATGAACGCAGATCGGGGGCGGTCTGGAGTTCCACAGGTAAATCATTCCAAAGGGCAGGCGCGCCCACAGAGAATGCCCTCCCTCTGGGGATCACCCGCCGGCACTCCCTAACCGGTGGCACCCTAAGGAGGGCCTCTCTATGGGCACAGGACGATGGGAAGTTGGAGCCAGGTTACTAGAGAAGATTCCTCTTGCCTTATAATTCTTCTCCTTCTTTTCTTTGAGATTATCTGAGGTGGTTTGTCTACAATTGCCATGGACAATTTAAATATAAACTAAGTATAAGATGATACTTGATATTTGATGTAGAGACACAACAGAAAGGATGTGGATTTTTTAAAAACTGTGGCTTAAAGATTAGAAAAAAGATATATGAAGATATTAAGTCTACATTAAAATTCAGAGTGATAGTTTTGCTGTAACGTTCTTATATCAAAGCAATTCTGCCAGTTGTACTTCTTAATCTTAGTACTGTAGATCAACGTGCCTCTGAAAAGCAAGGAATATGATGGTTCCTTCCCTGAATGCTAGGTGGAGATGAAAGGGCGTAATCTTGGTATAATTTTATCCTTGGAGTTGAATCAGAAATGTTGAAAAGTGGATGTCATATTGCTCAACAATACACACATGCACACAAGCACACATACTCACATGTCCCAAATTCAGTTCTTCCCCCCTCTTTCTCTATGGATATACATATGTTTATGTGTATATATGCATACATACTGTATATATTTATATATACATGTATGCATGTACTGTTTCTATGTATATTCAGACATGTATACATACATATAAAATGTGTGTGCATACTTGCATATAACTGAAGAGTTAATTCTGGGCCAGTCACTGACCATGTAGCTACAAACCAAGTTTCCACAGTATATCTAGCATCCAGATTTTTTAAAAAACTAAGTCCTATTACAAGGACAGCAGTAAATAATGAGGGAAAGCTGGATATTTTGCCAGGAATCATATGAAAGTACAGTACAGATCAGTATATAGAAAAAAAATGTAGCATAACATCTGTGAGATTGTAACACTCCATGGAGAACTCACTAACATCAAGAACAAGGCCAACATCTCTGCCTATAAGAATAATAAAAACCTTCTTATATGCACCCTGCTTTTTAATATCTATATTCTGACTGTTCTTAATAATGGGGAGCCATCAAAATAGGCCTTCGGTAATGAAATGTCAGATCCCAGCAGCAGCACTCTGACACATGTTCCTTCTAAACATGTAAACACCATATATGCACTACCCAGGAAAATTTGCATTCAGGCATGTTTGGTTTCTTTATTTTCCCCCATCCCCTCCTCCCTTATCCTTTTGCCTTATGTTATTAATAGTGGCAGGAAAATAAACAAACTTTAACCAATGTCAGTGGGCATGACATCATGTCTCAACTTGTATCTGCTTAATTTCAGGTCTATCCTGTGCACCAAAGCTCTGTCAGAAAGTTAATGGTGGAAAACTTACTAGGTTAGTGAAAATCATGGAAAGAGTAGCTTTCCCCCTCAATTCTTCCTGACCTTGCTTTCTCCGGAAGACAGTGGAATGAGAAGAATCTGGAATGTGATTATGTAACCTTTCCAGTCACCCAGGCTAGAACAGAAACCTACCTGGTTTTGATGAATGGCTATCCTGTAGATTTTGCTAAGTACACATCTGATTGACCTGCTGTGTTGGAAAATATTGTCACTACCGGCAATTCACGTTCAGATTTTTCTCTTCTGGCTTATTAATTCTTACCTGCGAATTAGCCCAGAGCTTCCAGCTTGTTCAAAGTGCTGTGCTGCTCTTTAAAGCAGTTAATGATAAATCCCCGCGCTCCAGTTGTTACGTAGGCTGAAGGCCCAGCCCCCTCGGCTAAGTGCATGTGGGCTGTTTACTGCAGAAGTAGGCTGTGTCAGCTGAGAGTTTCTGTTCTGTACACTCCCTATGCAGCTAAACGCAGCCAAGGCAACCAGTTTGGTGGCAGCTGGCCAGCTCTGGAACTTGCTGGATGAAAATGGAAGGTGGCCTGCCAGGGAATCAATAACCAGGGACAATTCGAGACAGGGGGAACAGGGTAAGGTCAAAGAACTTTCCAAGCCCGAAGAGCTTTCACTTCAAAGCCTAAAGAACTTTCACTGCCCTCAGCTTGCTCCCGGCACAACATCCATGGACAGCTTTCCTTGCTTTTATGGACAAAGGGGTTTTCTGACAGCTGTGAGCAAACAAACTGTGTGGCATAAATGTCCTGGCAAATATAAATGGGTTGTATTATTCCCTCCATGCCTAACTGGGGGAGGAGGGACACATAAGCTTTCTGCTAAGACTGCTTTCTGAGCATTTATTAATTACCCATTTTTTGTGCCATAATAGCCCTAGATGAAAACAGATTTGATTGAGAAGGTGCACAAATTATTCCAGTAGAAGAGGTAAGGTTTATACTTACTACATTTTCATATCTTTACAATCTTGCTCCAAGGCAGAGGAGTTGAAAAAAGAAGCAGACGAACAGGTTTCTCAGCTTAATGACACAATTTTCTCTTTCTCTTCCGAAATCTCTCTCTCCCTCTCTCTCTCTCTCTCCCCCCACTTCTATATCTGATGAACAGTCCCTCCCAGCCATCCTGTCCCTTTTATGTTATCACTGACCGCTTCCCTGACTAAATCCCTTTAGATCTCTTGAGACTTCATCTCCAGGAATTCTTAGACAGTTGGGACTACACTCCTAAAATTCCTTATTTGCCTAAATCAGACTTTCCAGGCTGATACTGTGGGGTTTCGTTGGAATAAACAGTGTGGGAATGACAGAAACTATCACCTAATATAGTACATTTGGGTTGTTGTTAGTATACCAGCTGCCAGCTAAATAATTTGCAGTTAATTAAACCTTAAATTAAGCAATTGATTATAAAATATTTAAATTTTTAAAATTTAAATTGAGCACAATTGCCCAGATTAAATAGCATCACACCACACAACAGCTTTACTTTACTGCAGTTCAGTGAAATAGTTACCTAGGACAGGTAACAGTCCATAGTTTTAAAGTTATTTTTTTCCCATCTATCCAGGAGCATCCTATACCTCATATTGCTATTCCAGCTCTCTTGCTTGTATGGCCATTTTCATCATGTGAATGGTGAGAAAGAAAAAGATGAAGTCAGTATAATATTAGGGCAAGAGAACTCAGGTATTAAATTTCAATGTTTTAACTCCAAGATATCTATTTATAGTTGGCAACGGAGTAATGGGTTCTATTGTTCTGATGACTGCACATTTCAGAGCAGATAAAGATCTGTTCAATGATCTGACCCGCATTCAGCAGAACATTATCTTTCAGGATTTAAATCTAATTTCACCACCAGCCAGGCTGATCTCACCTAAATGTTTGCCGAGGGTTGTTTATTTCAGATCAATTTCTTCTCTGTGTTTCCATTAGCTTCCCCTGCCAATCCAAAGCTTTCTTTCTATTTTATTCTGTCATTTTTCTCTGCCACAGGCCTCAGCCTGCAATTTCTTGAGATGTGCCATTTCCTTAATTATAGGAAATGGCACATCTAGAAGGATGATGGGGGGTGGGGGAATGCAAAGCACAGAGAAGTGCTGCCATGCTGGTCACTGCAATTAGGAATGCCAGCATTAAAGCATTAGGAGAGAAAAATATCATTCTTTGCTAGCAACAAAGTAGGAAAAAATCAGTGTAAAAATAAGAGACTGTAGTAACACTGCTCACCATTTAATAGATCTAAAAATTCACTGTTAATGACAATGCAAAGAAGACAGGATCAATAAACAGGGTCTTATATGGGGGAAAAAAGGTAAAATGAACACAACCTTACTTTTCTGGTGGACTGCAGGTATTGTGGAATAGAACTGGATAAGGAAGAAAGTGGTATCTGAATAATAAGAAACCCATTCTATAAATCAGTAGTTAAATCTGAATGTGGAATCCAGTTAATCTGCATCACAGAGAATGGCCTTTGTTTCCTGAGATATCAAAGACTCCCAAAGTGATTTTTTTTTAAAAAAAATGCATTGCATTATTGTCTCTGGGACAGAAAAAGCATTCTGCAAGAGAAAGTGGGGAGATAATGTTTTAGGATAATCCAAATTTAGGGATCGTATCCTTATTGAGATTATTATCATTAAATAATAATAAAAAATAGTATTAAGATTAAAAATAAAAAAGGCCCAGGTGAGATGGTGACACAAGTGGCTGCACATATGTAAGCTCTATCTGATAATTTAAAATTTTATAGTATAAATATTGGATAGGAAAAAAAATTATTTGAAGCACACAGAATCAATATCAGCTATGGTTTGACTGCAATAAGCCAAGTTTGCTGCAGAAATGTGGTATACGTATGCCAATAATAAAAAAATGTAAACTAAAGGTGGAATTCCATGCATTTTTATCTCACATTTATTTAGTTCTCCCAACTACAATACAGACAGTTACTAAAGAGTACTTACTGCAAAAAGGTAGAAGAAAGTTTGAGAACATAATACATGTAAGTAGGAGAGCTGTTACTATCATTATTATTTAAATACCTAAAATATCCCCACAAGAGATAACTATTGTGAACTATGATTAGAGCCAGACATTGATGTAATACAAGATTACAAAGAGGGAGGATAATAATAATAATAATAATAATAATAATAATAATAATAATAATAATAATAATAATAATAATAATAATAATAATAATAATTCCTTCTAACAGAAAGAAAGGTAATTAAAAGAAAAGCAAAGTTATAAAACAGGGGTGTCAAACTCAATTTCATTGAGGGCCGCATCAGTATTGCAGTTGCCCTCAGGGGGCCGGGTGAGTATGGCCAGGGTGGGTGTGGCCTACTGGGTGGGCGTGGCCAGCTCTACATCGTTCCCATCAAGGGTGCCTTTAGGGGCCTGGGCAGGAGTGGGACAGATCTGAGGGTCTCTGGCAGAAGGAGGGTCTCTGGGCCAGGGCCAAGGCAGTGGGGGCTGTTCCCTCACTGTTTCCAGGATGGCTTCGCGGGCCACATGAAACCACTTTGCGGGCCGCATCCGGCCCCCGGGCCTTGTGTTTGACATGTCTGTTATAAAAGATCAACTTTTGATTAATGGTTATTGAAAAAAGCCAAAAGAACAATTTACATATGGTCAGAATTGATTATAAAAAGGCATTTGATTCTTTACTCCATAGCTGGATTATCAAGTGCTGGAAACACATGGTGTCAGTACAAACATTGGAATATTTATAGCAAAAATCAGTGGAATACAGAATTGGTGGCTGGAAAATTAAAATATGGGCATGTAAAATTAGGAGAGGCATCTTGCAAGTTGGCTTATTATTTGCCATTGCCATGATCCTACTTTCAGCACTTTGGAAGAAAACAAATTTCAGCTATCAAACTGCAAAAAATGCTAATGAAATGCCACCTTTGTTTTATATTGATGATCTGAAGCTTTATGGAAAATTAGAAAATGAAATCCAGTCACTGAAAAGTACTGTACCAAATTTTAGCACAGATATAGTAACAGAATTTGGCCTAGAGAAGTATGGCGCAGTAGCAATAAAGTGTAATAAAATCACAAACAGCAATGGAATTGAAATGCTGAATAGCCAAACCATCAGACGCCATCAGGATGAAGCCTACAGGTATCTGGGCATTTTACAGTGGGATGACATCAAACCTGAATAAGTTAAAAATGTGATTAGTAAAGAGTACATCCAAAGAGTAAGAAAACTGAATTGTGGTAAACAGCATCAAAGCTGTCAATGCCTGGACTGTACAATACAACAACACACTGTGATGCAATATGCTGCTGGAACTATTAGCTGGATACAAATTTAACTCTGGCAAAAGAAAGCGAAGATGGCACTAATAGGAAATAGGCACCTTGGTTGCAACCTCAAACCACCGGAGCACCACTTGAACACCATCAGCATTGACAAAATCACCATCTGTCAACTGCAAAAGGTAGCTTTATTTGGAACAGCTTAAATCAGGCACACTGGCTGAGGAATTCTGGGAGTTGAAGTCCACAAGTCATAAAAGGGCCAAGTTTGAAGACCCCTGGTTTACATCTTGCCTTGTTACATCTTGAGTCTCTGGCTTATTTCTTCTTGCTCCTTCCTAGGTTCCAGGTTACAATGATGTAATAATCTTACAAGGTAAACTTGGTTTTTCAGTGCAAGAAAGCTGTAGAAAAGTTGCCATTCAAATCTATACATAACAACTACTTGACCTACTTGAACTATTACTTCAGCTATATATACTTGATTCTTTCTGATACTTCTTTCTATTCTGCTGTTAGACATCACTTGTTACCACAGACAACATTTAAGATGCAACTGCATCAGTACCTTATTTGACATAGTGATAATTATCTGTTAGATCTAGTAGACACTTAAGAGTTGCAATTTAAAAAAAGGCAAGAAATTTCGATACAAGGTTGGAAAGGCAACTTTCTACATAATCTAGATCAGGGGTCTTCAAACTTGGCCCTTTTATGACCTGTGGACTTCAATTCCCAGAATTCCTCAGTCATAAAAGGGCCAAGTTTGAAGACCTCTGATCTAGATTTTAGTGAAAACTTTACTAGAAGATTTTTCCCCCATTATCTAATTATAATAACAACCACAATAACCTAAGGAACCTAATTACATTTTTGCATTTAATCAGCAATAAGATAGCACAGCTAACTAAAATAACCTAAAGCTGAGTTTAATGGAGAAGGAAACAAAGAGGTATCGGTGGATCCAGCTATACAAAACAAATATATGTCTCCCCACTTCTCCCTTGAGTTGATGTATTTCTGGTTATTCCACTGTTTTAAAGATTTCTAATTTTTACAAACTTCAGCCAACTTTCAGCACCTGCTCAGCTGTGTTTTTAAGAACTGCTAAATAATGCAGGTTTTTTTTAAAAAACCAGTCCTTCTTCCCCTTCTTGATGCAAAAGATGCAGGTGTCTGCTATTGTTGAAGGGGATTCTTCTCATTAGTGCTTTCAGATCTTTATATGATATTATTGTAAATTGCAGATACAAAGCAAAAATGTCTAGTTTGTGTCCTGCTGTTTAAAGGAAATGGAAATGTTCTTCAACAACACAAATTTAAATTCAAAACATGTTCAATAGAAGACATTCCTTTTGAAGTGACTTCTTATTCTATGCAAAATGGAATGGATATCTTAGTTGAGAATCAACTTCAAAGGTTTATGCACCTTGTGCGTTCAGTTTTACATATTCAGGTAGCATGGCAGGATTTACCCAGACCTGCTGTCTCCATTCTCTTCCAGACCTGCTATCTTCGTTCTCTTCTCTGCCATTTCCTTTTACCTTTTTGCCGTGTTTCTCTTTTCTACTCTATGTTTCTTTACACAGAGATTTTTTTCATCTAAATTACATTCATCGTTATTTTGGAGATCTACTAATAGGAGACAGCTACCAAGTACAATGATGAAAATAAATAAATAATGAGAAGTACTTTGTGATGTTATGGCAGAAATTCTGTTTGCTTGTGCTTGTGCCCAACCTTGGATGCAAATATATAAATTGCTGGGCTTGCATTGTGATGTCACAATATACATCTCATCACTTGGTTTCTCTCTTCCGTATATATCTATGGATGATGGGATACCAGATGTTCAACATCTGTACCTATATCTGAGAACAAAAACTGTTAGATAAAAGGAGAGGTAGAAGTGGGCTCTAGATCCAATTAAGGTGTATAGCAGTTCTGAAATCCACAATATGAATTTCCAAAATAACAGCAGTAAGGCATTATTCTGCTTTATTTCTTTGATTAAGGTCATAAAAATAGAACTAGTAAGAAATAAAAACATTGAAGATTTGGAACAAGATATGCAATATTTTATACACTTTCTGTGGCATTTCCATAAAATTTACTTATGGCATAACTTCAAAATGGTTATTCTTTACTAAATTCAATGTTCTGCAAAACAAATAGAAATTTCTCCCTGAGGTTTTTGCCTCTGAAAATTTGGAAGTTTACGTTCTTGGACTCCATCGAGTCAACAATTATTCTGTATATAATAGTATGCTGTCCTTACACTGATGTTGCTTGATCATGTAATCCCTCTAATATCCCCAGACATATCAAACTCGGAACGTCATGTGATGTCATGCAACGTATCAGGACTGTTTTGCTATTGCTGGCAATGGGGTGGGCGTGGCTTCCGTGTGATGCATCCGGCCCACGGGCCAGCAGTTTTACACCCCTGCTCTAACCTGTAAAATAATTAATGTTGGACATATGGAACAAGCTTAATTTTTCTCTAAATAACTCTTGTTATATAATTCTGTACCTGTAAACTAAACCAGGCAAGAATTATCAATAAATTAAACTACTCTTACTCTAGTCTAAACATGTATTAATTTGCTCCAAAAGCAAATTAATTCAAAACCTTTGGTACCATCTTCTCCAAAGTAGTTCTGCCTTCCCAATGCAGAGAAAAGATGGTCAGACATGAACCCAGACACTGCCATTGTGTGAATGGCCCAAAGTTGTTGAATACCTTTTATCCTGAGGTTTGGCTAGAATATTCTGTATTAGTTTTTTTAGAAGACTGTCAAAATGGCTTTGTTTTATGAGCTTTGAGATTTGATTTTAGATTTGGGGACAGCTTATATTTTCTTTTGGTTTTATGGTAAATGTAATCCCTCTAATATCCCCAGACATATCAAACTCGCAACGTCATGTGACGTCGTGCAAGGTATCAGGACTGTTTTGCCATTGCTGGCAATGGGGTGGGCGTGGCTTCCGTGTGACGCAATGATATCTCTCTTTTTGGTATATTTATACTAGACTCATTGGTGACATCTTGTTGCATGTCAATGAAGTTTTCTTTAATGGGGATGTGGTTGCATAAATTGCCTAGAGTCTTGGAAACTGGGCAGTAAAGAAATGTATCACACACACTATATAAAAAAAGAGATTCTATTAAGTCCAATATAAAAGATGTTCCTATCTATTACTGTAACTTCCAATTTTTTGGAGCTTCACTCTAGTGAATTGATTCACATTGCCAACAATGCTTCTTCTTTTCATATTTTATACTTATTTTTATGAAGAATGTATAAAAAACACTGCTGAAATGAACTTGAAACAAAAAAAATGCAAGTAGCTATAGGCATGATTTAATATTAAACTACCTATGTACAAACCAACAACCACACCTATGTAGTATATATTTCTTAATTAATGGAAAAGCTGACACGATGGGATTAATGCAATTATCAGAATTACTCATCATTCAGTTGCATTTGTGTATGTTTGTGTATATGACAGAGAGAGGGAGAAAGAGAGAGAGAGAGACAGACAAACAGACACAGACTGGTTTATTAAAGCCAGGAAACCATTTATCTGTGTAGCCTAGAAAAAAATAGATCAAAATGTCCATATTTCTTACAAGGTAGGAAATATAACTTTCCAGTAAGGTGAATTATTAGCATAACTTTCCAATAAGGTGAATTATTATTTTTTATTCAAACAATGAAAATAGAAACAAATCCCCGATACATTCACTATCCTGTGTCTCACAAATACAGTATAATAGATTTGTTTAGCAATTTCCCATAAAAAAAACCTAGCATGTTCAAACTGGTCTATTTATTTACATTGTATTGGTTTGCATATAAATAAAAATAGCTTGTGTAAGTTATTCTGGTTTCCTATTGCTATACAGGTAGTCCTTGATTAAAGGCCATTCATTCAACGAACATTCAAAGTTATTGCTGATAGAATGGTACCTACACATGTGCCATCACATTCCCAATACCAGAAGGTCTCAAATTGTAAATTTGGGGCACAGAAGCAAAACTGAAAGAGGGAGTTCCTCATCCCTTCTCAGTGTGGACATGGGAGACTTTGCTGACTGCTGAGACTAGACTAGGCTCCACATATGATCCAAATACCAGAATTATTTTTCAACAGCCTTTGCACTCTTCACAACAGGGCCTGGAAAAATCCCAGCCTGCTCCTAAGCATTGCCTAAGGTGATCCAATGAAGACCACGGTGTTCACCTTCTCCCTTTTCCAATAATCACTCTTCCTGGAATCTTTTCTGGGGGAGTTTAATGCTAGATTCTAGTGCACCCAGTCCTGGAAGATGCAAATGTCTTCTCTTCTATCTCTCAGAAGAGAATGATCCCTTTTGAATGTCAGATTTCACCTAGAGGCAGGATTATTAGCAATTAGAAAAACTCACAAGAATCTAAGAACTCCTGATAAGTAATTCCTTACTGAAGAAAATGTAGGAAGCCATAATTAAAACATTCTAGTTAATGCAGAAACAATATTTAAACTTTTGTGCCTCTTAGTCCTGTACTATGAAAAGATTCCTCACTCCTTCCTTTGTGCAAAAGAGCCATTCTGCATCTGTTCCTTATTTAGCAATGACCAGATTTTTCCCCCCACATACCCTTTCACAGATAGAATCCTATGAGTTTGGGTTTCTTAGGGTAGACTTGCAGCATGCTCAACTTCAGGGATTCAGGAGACCTTCCCCACTGGAAGAAGCCTTGTAAGGCAAGGAAGGTGAGACAGACGAGTGTCTTGGCCCTGCCCGGGGTGTGTCAAATGTGTGTTGCAGCAGTGGTTACTGTGAGCTACAAAGGTTACAGAAGGAGAGCCCAGGTGCCAGGTGTGACTTTTGGAAATGATCCAGTTGTACATATGTGAAACAGATTCTGAACCAAATGTAATAAGGTGGGGGGGGGAGATCACATAATTATTTTACGGGATCGTGATACCACAAAGGTTGAGAAACTCCACTCTAGATTACATCTGATTTAGAAGAAAACGTTGCTTTGTTTCATAGATTTTTTTATTTGCATTAGCCATTGCACCATTCGATTATGGCCTCTTTTCTCTGTTCACATCCATCAGCACTGAAAGGGATGTAGTTGGTTTTGAGCATAATACACCTTTGCTTTTTATGAAAACAAAGAGCACTAGCTTAGACTTATATACCGCTTCACAGTGCTTTACAGCCCTCTCTAAGCAGTTCACAGAATCAGCCTATTGACCCCAACAATCTGGGTCCTCATTTTATCGACCTCGGAAGGATAGAAGGCTGAATGAAACATTCCTCCCTGCCTCAGACACAACACAACAACAATAATTTCAATAAGCAATACTTACGAATGGTAGGCTGCAAATGCAGGAGTTAAAAGAACTCTTCTCTAATGCAAGGTATAAAAAGCTCATATATAAAATAATACTTTAAGGTTATTTACCCAAAAGCAAGAGACAGAGCAAAAGTAGACAGAGAATTGATTTTAGAGATGCTGGTAAACCTTTGCCAGACCAGCTGGATGTGGTTCCGTCTAATAAATATGGGTTCTTTTCTTATTCGTTGTAGAACTTTAGGTATCTGAAACCCTAACAACAGCTATTTCATGAAGTTGGAACTTCTACTGCAGATTATATTTATATATTAAAATAGTTAGTGTTATGTACTGGGTTTTGGTGATACACCACGTGGGTTGCTGGAGCAGCTAACAGCTCTCCAGAAACCCAGACTAACTGTCTCCTGTCCTGCAATTGGCTAGCCCCAGGCGGCAAGAGTTGGTTCAAACCTATTGGCTGCCGCCTAGGGGCTAGACTATATATTGCAGCTGGTTGCAGTCCATGCTTCAGTACAGTTCTAGCAAAAAATAGAGTATGAGTTATCCTGTACTCAGCCTCGTGTCGTCATTCCTGCACCTAATAGCCCACTATTTAACAGTTAGAACAATTAATCAGTGGAACCACTTGCTTCCATAAATTGTGAATGCTCGAGCACTGTAAGTTTTTAAGAAGAGATTGGGCAACCATTTGTCTGAAATGGTATAGGGTTTCCTGCCTGGATTAGAAGACCTCCAGGGTCCCTTCCAAGTCTTCCATTCCATTCCATTCCATTCTATATATATAAAATCAATTACCATTCAAATCTTATACTGGTAAATTGTTGTATTTTTCTCCTCACCTGGTCAGTGCATAAATTATGACAGAGCTTGAAAGACAAAATGGGCTAAGTTAATGCACTTAACAATGGTGTGATAATAAGTGTGACCACATACAGGTAATCTTCAACTTATGATTGTAATGGAGCCCAGAATTTCCATCATAAGTTATGAAAGTGATAACTCGAGGCAATCACATGACCAGACTCAATTTTATGATTTTGTTGCAGCAGTTGTTAAATGAACGCTATGATCATTAAGCGAACACAGCAGTCATTAAGTGAACACAATTTAATGTGTTAAGCATATCAATGTATCCTTATGGGTTGTTGTTGTTGTTTTGCTGGAAACCAGTAAAAACATCACAAATTGCAGTCATGTGACTATGGAAAACTGCAGTCTGCCATAAAAATGATCCGATAGCTGAAATACAATCATGTGACCACTGAGAGTGAGGTCAGAACTCTGGAACCAGGAGGTCCACTGTAACTTTGATAAGTTGCTAAGAGATGGGTTATTAAGTGAGGATGAGCAGTGCCCCTCCCAGAAGGAAATAATCCATTGTTGAATAATTACTAGATAATAATGTAAAGTTTTAGAGCTGCTTTTGACAATCTGACCATGGGGGTCAAATCTGGAAAATCCACAAGATGAACCAAAAAATGGCCAGATTCATGAGTAGGTAGCTGATTACAAGAACGTGCATTGGAATGATCTTGTTGTGACTGATCATTCTTCTTCTGTATGAGGAAGAAGAATAAAAGGTATAATATATACTGGGTTTTCAATGCAAGCTAGGACATTTAGAAAATTTTACTCATTGGAAGGGCTACTCTGAGGTGTATAGTACTTCCATCTAAAATTTTCACATCCCCTTGAACTGCTACAAATACTTTGCTTCTTTCCATTTTGGACCCTCCATGTGACAAAAGGGAAGGAACAAGTTCCAAGTCTATCTAGCTCTTCCCTTTCACACTTGTCTGTTAACCTTGGCAAGATGCTGGGTCATCTGCAACTGAGGGAGGGGAATAATTCTGATGGGGGAGGTGGGTGTGAAGGAAAGTAGATTAGGCCTTGAGAAAGAATGAATGAACCATTAATAGGGGGTGGGGAGATGCAGAAAAGATTAGTAATTCCTAAGAAAGAGGAAAGCAAAAGAAAGAAACACAAAATAAGCCCACCTTGATTTAGCTCTGTGTAAAGAGGAACAGTCAATAATTTTGACAAGTTTTTAAGATTCTGTGATTCTACCCTACAACAATAAAGAACATTCTAAGACAATGGTTCTCAACCTTTATTTCCTCACGGACCACCACCACCCCTTTAAATTCCTTTTGTGGCCACGGACCATGGCAATGGAACCCCAAGATTTAACTTAAAATTTAAATCAACATTTTTTCAAGCCTTCCTGTGTGATGACATTGTGCCCCCCAGGGGTCCACAGACCCCAGGTTGAGAACCACTGTTCTAAGACACACAATTAAGCCTGTTTCTTGATCTTGCTTCCTTCAAGGGCTGATAAATACAGATTTTTTGAAAGAGATGTTTAAACAGTCCTTGAACACAATAAACTTAGATGTTGTGTCATCTAGGAGTGAATCCCCAAGTAATCTATTAAAACCATTAAACACACACTTGTATATATTATTTATAGGATGTTGCCAATGGCAGAAAGTCTACATTCTTCTTCTTCAGACATGTCAGTTTTGTCAATGTTCTTGTTTAGACAATATTTGAAAAGCTCTACAAGTGTTTCATGATACCATCTAGTGCTCAAACAAGTAAATTCTCTACCGTTGTTCTAATCTCTTAGTTTCAGCACTGGAAAACATTTCCGCACTTGTAAAAATATACAAAGCAGTATGTTGTTCCTTTGTACCAAAAAAACCCCCTCTCCCAGCTATTCCATTTGCATGGTAAACTTCGGACATACAGTATGGAATGAACTCTTCTAGAATAATTCCACAGTGTAAATTAAGATTGGGGCAAGGATCAGCTATGACAATATTATTTTCTAAAATTCAGATTAATCATCCCCATTCTCAGTTTAGGCCAGTGATTCCATACAGCCTTCATTTGTCACTAATACATGTCACAAATTTGAAGTATTTATGGCCAAAGATTTAAAAACACAAGTGCAAGCAGATGCTTACCGTAATGTGTGCCTTTTTTTTCTGGTATCTTTAGGAAATCCAAGTATATCCTGATGGTGTGTTGGCTTGCTAACCATAAGGATTTTGTATCAGATTTGCTAAAGAGGCCAGGCTCCCAAGCTGCTCCCAATATGTAGTCTCATCTCTGTTTGTCTTGATTGGTTAAAATGCCTGGAATGGAAAGATTGCGATGTAAACATTACAAAGAAAGAAAGAAACGTTGCTGAGCCTGTTTGATTACAAGATCTACAGCAACCTTCCAAGTAGCATGCCACATAGAAATGATTGGTTCTTATTGAGAAATGTGTTCATTATGTTTCTTGTACAAACCAGTTTACCTTGGCTGCAGAGCGACAGTATAGATGTTTACCTTGAAGTATCACTTCTGACATTTGGAAGATTGTATCGCATAAGATTAAAAGCATACCAGCAACAAACTACAATACAAAAATATTAGATTGCCTTAATTTAGGAGGGAATATTACAGCACACTGTATTTAGATACAGCCAAAATATGTGGGTCATTCCCACAGACATTTAAAGACTGCAAATTCACCTTGATAAAGAAATTAATTGAATCCTTATTAGAAAGCAATCGTCAATTGTATTTCTAATTCCAATACATTCATGCATATCTACAGCTTGTCTTTTTGTTTTAATAAAAACAAAAATAACAAAAAAGAAAGAAAACGGGTTTATAACCCAATTACACAGATTAAAAACTTCTAAAATAGCAAATCCTAAATAGCTGAAATGAAACCTCCCTTTGCTGACATGACATTGCCTGCATCTGTCCTGAATCCAGCCTGGAAGACAATGGTGAGAGCATTTTGCAATTTCCATTGGATTCTGTGCATTGGAAATTATCATCACTCTCAGCCTTGGCTAATTTTGTGCCAACATTTTGGGATCTATCTCCCTAGCCTATTATCCCACAGAACTCTGCATCATCTTTGCTCTACTCATTATCCACTCTTTTCTGCCTTTGCAGGCAGCTCAGAATGATTTCAATTGGTAGATTAAATAATGGAAAGGACAGAAATTGTGACTTACTGTTTGCAATGGCTGCTTACAATATACATTTTACAAAGAGTTAAAGTCACCATGGGCTTATCAGAGGAGGAAGAAAAGGCTTAGATAAATGGATAAACAGATAAAAACAGGACCGATTGGTCCATCCATCCATCCATCCATCCATCCATCCATCCATCCATCCATCCATCCATCCATCCATCCAAGTATCACTACTATTAGATTCCATACATAAGATGTGTTTTAACATCTACAAAAACTTTGCTGGTTAGCAATGTGGCTATATCATTGTCATAGGATGGGGCAAGCTTCCCCAAGCTGGCATTTTCAAATACATTGCATCTGCAGCTTCAAGAATTCCTTACCCTTGTGGGCAATTGGCAATCTATATGTCTCATTATTATTGAGAAATCACTGTTTTTTCTCCTTTATTCTGCCTCATTTCCTGTTGCCTTGCAAAACAGAAACACATGAACCACAAAGACAAAACTCTCCAACTACGTATATACAGTACTTACTGTATATTCTTTAGTCAGAGAAGTTTCCATGATGTCTTCTTGCCCTGACAAGCTGTTTCTGACAGAACAGGAGGAATATCTTCACATTCTTCTTGTCAGTGCTTTTTTTATAAAAGAAAAAGGTGGCGGAACTCACATGTCATACAACCCGCCTTGCCTACCCTACAAGGTGCCATCCAAAAAAGGTGCCGGAACTCCATTCTGAGTGTTCTATGAGAAAAAAAGCCCTGCTTCTTGTAAAACCCAGTTTTTCAATGATTTCCTCTGTACCAATCCTGCTAGAATCTTTTTTTATTTTTTATTTTTATTGATTTTCTAGTATTACATTTGAAAAGCAACGTGGCGGCTGAGTTACAATAATTCAATTACATACAGATATCATTCGTGCGAATCTCAAACTAATACAGTAAATATTCCCTCTCTTTCCCCCTTAATATATACTGTCTCATATTTAAATTGATACAATTCTTATTCTATCAATCAAATAAAAAAATAACTTTCTGATATTTATCAATAGTTTTTAGTTTATATATATCTTAATTGTTTTAACATTCAATCTTTTAGACAACCAATGACCTGGTAAATTTCTCCCAGTTTTAATTTTCCATTAATATTTAAATTTAACGTTTAATATTTATCATTTCCAGATTTTTAAATGACCCCAATTCCTTTATCACAATTCCTCACAGAGACTGGTGCTCAGGATACACATCTTATCTATATTAGTTTTCACCATCTACATCAACAAATTTATAATATAATATAATATTCTTATTTTCTAATAATTTTCAAATATCTTAAATTTAATAACCAAAATTTCTTTTACTTCAACGTTTAATACTTCCTCTCTCATCCTCTTTGTATGTACTATATCATAAAAGTAATATTTTTTGCCTTACCACTACATAAGGACATATTTATTACATTTATCAGTAAAGCTTATGTATATCTTAATCACCTTTACATGACCTTTATGCACAAATCAATATTCAAATTTATACTTCTAAATTTTACATGACCAAAGTTTCCTTTATCTCAGTTCATTACAATATCTTATATTCAAAATGCACATCTTATCTATTTAAGTATATTCTATTTTAATTCTCATAAGTAGATCAAAATCCCATTCTTTTTCAGTCTTATTCTAGCTTTCTTTCTTTGCCAAATCGTCTTTCATGTCCTTGCTTTTGGGTCATCAAACAAATCTCCTTGAATTGTTATATCTATTATTTGGCGTTGAAAAAATCATCCAGTCTCCATTTTTTTGAGAGGACTAGCAAATCTAGCAGGTCATCTCCTTATTTTTCCATTTCGATGTAGTTGTCCTGAACTATTTGTCTTCTCTTCCATCTGTTTTTCCTTTTGATCCTCAGGTTCCTTCTGATTTATATAGGAAGTCTTTTCCTTTTTCCCTATTGTCAGTTTTTTTTCCTGGATTTTCCATTGTCTGTATTTGTTGAGCAGTTAAATCTTCTGTCATAGTATTTAATTGTTCCACTTTTTCTGTAGTATTCTGTATAGAAGATTCTTTAGTTATAGTCATAGTTTGAGTTTGCATATCCAGGCTGCCTTCTTGTTTTTTTCTGTAGCTTCTTATTTCATCACCAGCTGTAAGGACAGTTTGAATAATTGCTTTCAACATATAAAGGGTTTGTTCCTGATCTCAATACTGCTAGAATCTTGATGCAAAACAAGGGGTGCTCTGTATCTGTCAGAACTAAGTTTTAGGATATCCCTGGTTCTTTTACCAGAATGTTTTTTTTTCAAAATCCTTCCTTTTGTTGGAATGTTGACCTTAAATGCTTCAATAGGATTTGAGGAGTCTGCCCCCCCTAATAAAAATGCCTTTTAACACCTTACAATATAAAATAAAAGCATATAATAAATATTCAAAAAAGTAACAATATCCCTGAGAGAGAGGGATATTCCATAAGCAGGGGGAGGAGTTTCTTATTACTATTGACTGCTCTAATTGTATAGTGGAACTGTTGCTGTCATCCTGAGTCCATATAGATCAGGCAGCTTTTAAATACTGTTAGTAAATAAAACTGAAATACTTTGGCCACCTAATGAGAAGGAAGGACTCACTGGAGAAGAGCCTAATGCTGGGAAAGATTGAGGGCAATAGAAGAAGGGGACGACAGAGAATGAGGCGGCTGGATGGAGTCACTGAAGCAGTAGATGTGAGCTTAAATGGTCTCCAGAAGATGGTAGAGGACAGGAAGGGGTTGGACACGACTTCGCAGCTAACAACAACAACAACAAAGTAAATAAAAGATGGTGGCTGAATCTGAAATGACCTCTCCTAGTTATTTTATGTGGTTGTTAAAAAACAGACTCTGGACTATGCAGTAGCACCCATTACACTGACCTGTCTTCTCTAGTAT
Organism: Vipera berus; assembly: GCF_964194415.1. NCBI lineage: Eukaryota > Metazoa > Chordata > Lepidosauria > Squamata > Viperidae > Vipera > Vipera berus. The sequence continues at coordinate 191,349,162 of NC_138203.1, forward strand.
TCCTCATCCTTAATGCTAGTAGGCAGTAAGTAGATAATATAGAATGGGACTGTGAAGTTAAATAAGACCAAAGAGCGCTCCACCCCTCCCATCAAGATCCCAAAATCAATCACAAGAATATCTCTCAGTCAGGTCTGAAACCTGACTGAAAGGGCTTCAGATAACCTGCTTCTATTAGGGCACTAGTTAGAATGGCACTTGATCATCTTTTCAAGAACCTTTCCCAAGATTGGAAGGTCTATCAGCTTTGTAATTAGGGAAAGAAAGAAAGAAAGAAAGAAAGAAAGAAAGAAAGGGAGGGAGGGAGGGAGGGAGGGAGGGAGGGAGGAAGGAAGGAAGGAAGGAAGGAAGGAAAGAAAGAAAGAAAGAGGGAGGGAGGGAGGGAGGAAGGAAGGAAGGAAGGAAGGAAGGAAGGAAGGAAGGAAGGAAGGAAGGAAGGAAGGAAGGCTTTTCTACAGATAGTTACATTGAATTTGCAGTCAAACTCACTCTAAGTATATAGATCAGGGGTCTTCAAACCTGGCCCTTTTACGACTTGTGGACTTCAACTCCCAGAATTCCTCAGCCAGCATGCCTGGCTGAGGAATTCTTGGAGTTGAAGTCCACAAGTCATAAAAGGCCACGTTTGAAGACCCCTGATCTATATACTTGTTAAACCAAACCCAGAACATAAATTAAATTGCAAATTCATCTCCACCAGTTTTGCTTCCTTTTTTTTCCCTAATAAACGCAAGGAAGGCAAAATAAGAAAGTGCCACACTCAAAAAAGAAGAAGAAGAAGAAGAAGTTCACATTTTATTTTTGACATTCCTCTCATTACACAATCAACTGGATTACATATAGACATTTCGCAGCAGTAACAACCCTTTCAGATACTCAAACTCTCACAGAGCTGTAAAAACTGTTTCAAGAATGTTTTTTCAGACAGTTCTATCAATGTGGCTTTTTGTGCTTAACCAAGATCAAACAGTAACCTCTTACACATTTAACAAGTGTGAGGTCCATAACACCTTTGGGAACAAAACTAAAGTTCTGTGCTACAATCAGAAATTGTTAGAAGTCCCAATCTATCTACCAACTAAAGTTGTGTTTTTGGATTTATCTCAGAACAGTATACCAAGTCTGGGGAAGAATGACTTCAAGAACTTCAGCCGTTTGCAATCTCTCAACATTTCCCAGAATAATATAAGTAAAATTGAGGATGGTACTTTCATTCATACAAGCCACTTGGAGTTTTTGAACCTTAGTGCAAATCAGCTGCAGCTTCTCTCCAGTTTTATGTTTGACGGGCTCATGAATCTTACCACCTTACTACTTTCCAACAATAAAATATACAGGATCAATCCTTCTGCCTTTGCCAACTTGGAGAATTTAAAGGTAATTGATTTATCTTCAAACAAACTGTATACCCTGAGTGCTATGCATGCTGTCTTAAATATGGGATCTTTAAGGAAGTTGCACATCAAAGACAATGGCTTGCAGAACTTAACAACTGAAGAAATTATTAGTGTACCTCCATTTCTTGAGCTGGATGTATCCCACAATCCTATTTCCCTCATTAATATTACAACACCAGTTTTGCACAGACTTGTTTTGCTCGATTTATCTTTTGCCATTGCCAATGACTCTGTTTTATGGGAAATAGAAGATTCTTGCTTTCTAGAAGGCTTAAAGGCATTATACTTAGGAGGGATAGCAATGAAGCCATCTGAAATATCAAAAGTGATCCAAATGCTGAATTGTTCTCAGCTAGAGATTATCCACCTAAACCAGTTAAATATAACCGAATCAGATAATCTTATAGAAAAGGTATGCCAATGGCACCAGCAAGTGCAAAGTCTTAACTTTCAAGGCAATAAGTTCACAATCATTAAGGCAGGGGCTTTTGAAAATTGCACAAATTTAAAGTTTTTGAATATGTCATTTAATATGTTGGAAAGCCTACCAATGGCATCTTTTCGATCACTGAATTCATTACATTCCATTTCTTGGACAAACAACATATCCACCCCTGTGCCAATTATTACTCCTAATGTATCATTATTAGAAAGCCTAGATCTTAGCTTTAATAAAATCAATAAAATTACTTCTGATGACTTCAGATATTTAAATAATTTGAAGACCTTCTGCATCAATGGAAACCAGATTGCTTTTATCTCTTCACATAACTTTGATAATCTAAGCAATTTGCAAGAACTAAATCTAGGGCAAAATTTTTTAAAAACAATCACACAACCTTTCTCAGGAAGCCTAAATAAACTGGAAGTGTTGGTGCTCAGGCAAAATAATTTGGAAACCATAGAGAAGGGCATTTTTAAGCATCTTTCTTCTCTTCGGCTTCTTAATCTGGCAGACAATAGGATTGACACAATAGTACCAGGAGCCTTTGAAGGTCTGAGCAATCTACAGATTCTTATTCTTGGATATAACAGGATCGGTAAAAAACCTTTTCGGGGAGACTTTTTTCAAGGTGCAAGCTCTTTAGCAGACCTTGATCTTTTTAGTAATCGTATCAGCTATGAATCCTCAAAAATGCTTGCTAATCCACCCTTTAAACTTTTGAGGTCTTTAAAGAAACTAAAGATAAACAGCCAGGGTGGTAATGGACTTAAGTATTTTCCAGTGAATTTTTTAGACGGTTTGGACTCTATTGTACAGCTCCACGCAGGCAATTTAGCCATCTCTTTTTTAGAGCAAGAGACATTTACCTTTACTCCTACTCTTCAAGAGCTTGATTTGAGCAACAATAAACTTAGTTCACTAAACAATACTTTATTCCAGCCTATATCAAAGCTGAAAGAATTGCACCTGAATAGAAATAAGCTGAAATCTCTCAATTTTTTTCTCAATGCCAATCTTTCAAGACTGACTCTCTTCAGAGCAACTGAAAATTTTCTAGATGTTATCACTGAAGAGCAATTAAGTACTTTATCTTCCCTTCTTTTCCTAGATCTCAGGCAAAATATTTTCACCTGTACATGTAGCAACCAAATGTTTCTCCAGTGGTCATTACGGAATCCTAAAACTCAGGTGCTCCATTTCTATGAGTATATTTGCGCTTTCCCTGAAGCATATAAGGGAAAGCTACTGTGGACTTTTGACACATCCTCTTGCTTTATTGATTATGAATTTATCCTGTTTATTGCAAACACAACAGCAGTTCTTTCACTTATGCTTGTCTGCTTCTTTTATCAATGGAAATTGCACATGGTCTATATGTTCCATCTGTTGCTTGCTTATTATATTGAGAAGAAGCAAAAAAGGAAGGGGCAAGGTACGGGATACGATTATGATGCATTTCTTTCCTTCAACATCCATGACGAAAAGTGGGTAGTGGATGACCTACTTCCAGTTCTGGAAAACCAATATTGTTGGAAAGTTTGTTTGCATCATCGGGATTTTGAGCCAGGACGGTCCATCCTTGAAAACATTGTAGATAATATCTACGCCAGCAGGAAGACTATTTGTATAATAAGCCGCCACTATCTGGAAAGCGAGTGGTGCTCCAAGGAGATACAGGTAGCAAGCTTTCGCATCTTTGATGACCGTAAGGATGTCCTGGTTCTTATCTTCCTGGAAGACATTCCTGCTGAATACCTTTCCCCCTATCACAGAATGAGAAAATTGCTAAAGACAAAAACTTACCTCAAATGGCCAGAAGATAAGCGGGAAATTCCGCTGTTTTGGCACAAGCTCAATATGGCTATGAAGACAGGAGATGGAAAAGAGGATGAAAATCCTCTTTTGGCTGGATTTGTTCCTGATGAAATTCCAGAACGACCCCATTACTCGTAAAGAATAGCTACAGTATGCTTGATCAACACATCTCTTTACAAATTATCATTATAGGTAGTCCTCATTACCACAACTGAGCCGAAAATTTCTGACGCTAAGCGGAACATTTGTTAAGTAAATTTTGTCCATTTTACGACCCTTCTTGTCACCGTTACTAAGTGAATCATTGCAGTGGTTATGTTAGTCACATGGTTCTTCAGAGAATCTGGCTTCCCCATTGACTTTGCTTGTCAGAAGGCTGCTGAAAGGGAACACATGACCCTGAGACACTGCAACCATCATAAGTATGAGTCAGCTGCCAAGCGTCTGGATTTTGAACGTGTGACCATGGGGAGGCTGGAAGAGTCGTAAGTGTGAAAAATGGTCAGAAGCCACTTTTTTCATTGGTGTAACTTTGAATGGCCGCTAAATGAACTGTTGTAAGTCGAGGACTACCCATACAAACATTCCTATTATTTGTCATTGCTTCTTATGCAGGGTTTTTTTTCCCTTTCATTGAGAATTCATAGAAAAACAGAATTTTAAGAAACGCTTGTTTTCTTCATGCTTTCATGTTGAGCTTTCAATGCTGATCTATTGTCTTACTATGTATATCTGTGAACAGGAAATGTTACAACTAAAAACTAAACTTACATTCTGTTTCTAGAATTTTTATCTAGAAGTGAGGGCAACTAGATTTAATGGGTTTTAATCTCATGGAATGTTAAATAGACTTGGACAGTTTTCAGCAAACTTACTGGCCATACATTTTATTAAAGTCAATGGTATTTATTTCTACATCAAATGATTTTACTGAACATCTCCAAGAATAAAGAAAGGAGGCCTTTATTACACTGATTGTATGATTATGTGTGGCAGTCAGAATTCTGACTTGAGGGTAATATAATTCTACAGCTAAAGACAATACAATCCTATATTCATCTGAATTGGGTGGGATTGCAGCCAGAGGGATGCAAAACAGCAAATATCAGAGCTAAAGTGGGAATAACTATGATGACTAATTAAATACAATATTGAGAATTCAAGTATAAAATTATCACTCTTTCTGTCCCAAAACATATTAAGGATAATAGATAACATAGATTCAAGCTTGTAAAATGGTATAACTTGATTTTTTTTAATGTATATTGAGAAGTCAATAGAAACCATTAATGTAGTAGTTGCTTTGGAGAATTTGTTCAGGAGTTTTGAGTCTAATGATAATGATTGAGACCTATTTCTCATTTGAATTTATTAAACCAACAGAAAATATTTTCAGAGGATTTAGTATCTGCAATGCATATCTGCCATCTCTATTTAGGACTCTTTTGGAGAACAAAGCTGTCTGTAATGATTAGAAAACTGTCAAATTTTGGTAAAAGCATACTTAAAGCATAATTTTTAAAACAAAAATGTGATTAAAAATTATGTCTGTGAGGTAAACTTATCCAGCATCTTCTTACTTATTCATCATTTTGTATTTCCATAAACTTTGTAGTATGTGTTGTTTTCAAATGATATAAAAGTAGTCAAGTGGAATCTTATGTAAATCTTATGTGAATCATTTTGAGTATGCTTTTTGGATGACTCTAGAGCAATGTGAAACTTCATTTATTCTAATGCTGTATGTAAAAGTGTTGTTTCCTTTTGCATGTTTGTTTTCTTGCTTTTCTCTAGTCATACATTTGTTTAATAAACGTATTCCTATAGTTCAGAACTATAATTTGGATATTCATTCTAAAACTCTCAAGAACAATTTAGCTGTCCTCCTGACTAATTTTCTTGTAAACATGTACACACCTAGACTTATTTGCATCTAAGGAAAGGTGGTTGGAAGCAATATGATTGTTTCTTACTTAGGATAATTAAGTATCTTGTAGAGAGAAGGGTAATAGATAACCAATTATTGACTTCCATGCCTAGCGCTACTCACAAGGAAGCTGGAGAACAGATGAAAAGTGTTCTTCTATTAAATGGAGACAGAGTACTGTATAATTAGATGCAACTCAGTGTTTTGCTTGGAAATATACCCACCTCTCCAGAAAATAAGGCTAAGTTAAGACAGAGTGGTAAATAGTAGCATCGGAGGGAGATTCAACGTGGCATTACATGGGATGGTGAGGGGCAAGTTAGTCAGTTTGATCTGTGACTAATTCCACCTTCCATAATAGTCATGTTATGACTAATCTTTTCCACATGCATAAAAGCCATTTTGTGAGAGTTCTCATTACATGTTCCCAAAGTCAGATGTGCTTCTCATCCCAAAATGTTTGCCTACTAGAGTGCAGGAAAAGTGAGGTACAGTAGGTGAGCTATAAGCAATGAAAGAATACCCTTAGCACTGCAATTTATCTAACCAATTCTGTCATAGATCATCTGCCTCCAATTCTCCCCTGTACTTTAGCACAGAGGTCCTCAGCCCCCCCCCCCCGCCCTGGTCCACAGCATGCCAGCAAGTGGGCTGCACAAACAAGCAAAGCTCCATTATCCCCTGGATGCAGGCAATATTCAAAACCACACCCCCTCTAGTCCGTGGAAAAACCTTTCTCCATGGCACTGGTCCTGGTGCCCAAACGTTTGGGGACCTCTGCTTCAGCAGATTCTGATTTGACCCTGAATAATACAAAACCTTTGCTATAACTACAGGTAGAAATGCAGTACAGGGTCCTGATATAACGTTCGAGAAAGAAGTTGATTTGTAATTGTAAATCAAAATACTGATTGTTATATTTTTTTCTTTTCTATTTTCCTTCCCTACCCCCCACCCCCTTTATTCAAAGAAAAATCACTTTTATACAATTTTGGTTAATTCACACGAGTTTGGGAAGCACTGTGTTAAAGGATAAACTTCAGTGGACAAACCAAAATGTCTAGATCCAGACCATGCTCTAAACCAGGGGTCTTCAAACTTGGCCCTTTTATGACTCGTGGACTTCAACTCCCAGAATTCCTCAGCCAGTGCCTGGCTGAGGAATTCTGGGAGTTGAAGTCCACGAGTCATAAAAGGACCAAGTTTGAAGAACCTTGCTCTAAACCAAAATCTACTAAACTTGGTTTAGTGAGATGCATAAATTGAGAAATACCATCTGAACCAGTCCATAAAACTTGTGTAACCAAGACAAAACAGCTGTAAATGAAAAGCAGTGAAGAGAAATATATTCCACATTTTTTCATGTCTAATGGTAGTCTTCAAACTTTCCCCATGTTGGTTTTAGTGAGAGATGGATTATAACTCTAGATGCAGAGTTGCAGCACATCTGAAGTTTGTATTTCTATTGTATTAAATCTTAAATTCCTCAGAAATTACTATAGTTCAAAGTTTCATCTTATGGTTTGTACTGCTGTTATTAATGGATATTCAGATATTACTTAGATTTTAACATTTGTAGTTTTAAAAGAATATAGTATATTCAGTTACTTTTAAAAAAAATCAACGAAAGATTGAACATTTTAGCTTAATTTCATGTTTGTAAATTCCTTATTTGTACTCTATTTTCCCTTTTTCCTCTCTTGTTCATTTTCCCTTTTCCGTAAAAATGTAATAAAAACATTATGAAAAAGCAGTAACTCTTGAGATGAATATGATCCACAAGCCAAAGCCTCAATATATGTAAAGGTTGGAATTTTTTAGCTTATTTAGAAATGATACCTCATTTTGAATTAACACACATTTCTAACTGAAATAATATTGTCTTAGGAAAAAAAACAAAGCTATGCATTTGTTTTTTGAGGTTTCAGCAGCTTTGTAGCAGGGATAGAAAGGTCTATTACTGGTGGCTTTTAAGAAGAGACTGGACAGCCATTTGTCTGGAATGGTATAGGGCTTCCTGCATGAACAGGGTGTTGGACTAGATGACCTCCAAGATCCCTTCCAGCTCTGTTATTCTGTTATTATCTGCTTTTTGTTTTTTGTTTTGTAATAGCAACCACCTACCAACATAAGATTTAAGCAATAATGCAGGTATCCATTAGGTGGCAGTATTATTATATAACATTGTAAATTTACAGCCAGAATGAGGGCCTTTGCTCTTCCACACCATATATGGTCTACCTGCAACCCAAAAGATGGAGACCAGTTTTTCCTGATTCTGCAAGCAGATACGAGTCAAGTTAAAACAGCTCCCAAACAGCCCAAATCTCATAAACAGCATTCATAAAGAGAGGTAGGAAGTGCTTTGTTTGCTTTTTTAGTTACTGAAGACCTGTACATAATGATGCAAGGAATAAACAAACTAACACAAAATATCTTTTGACTTAATCATGACTCTTTTTTAAAAAAAAAAATTAGAAACATCAACTATCCCTGGAACTTTTTTCAGATATAACTGATATCTGATTTTCAGATATAACTTTTCACAGATATAACTGATTCTTGTGTCAGCAGTATTTTGCAACTTAAAGGAAATCTAGTAGAGGTGTGAAGCAAAAGGAGGCTCCAATGTACAAGAAAAAAGAACTAAAAAGCAGGCAATTTTCTGAACACAGCAAGAGAATAGCTTTGGAGAAATAACAGAAAACCTTTCAAAAAGAAAATAAGCAACATGGTGTGAAGGCATCGGGTTCACAAAGCACTGCTTAGAGCAGCTTAAAGTCATCCAATAGAATGCATGAAAAATGTCTCCAGGAAAAACAAATGCTGCATACATATTGCAAGAGAAATTTAGCCAGGAGTTGATCAAAAGGAGGGGGATTTAATTACACTGGCCTGGATGGGCCAAAATGTATAATGCTATTTTAATACTAAGTGCTAAGAAAACCAAGGGGGGAAAATATCACTCATAGTGTTCAAAAATAGTAGTAAATTAGAGGTGCTAAATGTAACTTGATGTGGGTGTGTTTTAAAAACAACTACAGGTAGGCCTCGACTTACAACAATTCAGTTAGTGACTGTTCAAAGTTACGTCACTGAAAAAAGGTGACTTATGTCCATTTTTCACACTTACAGCCATTGCAGCATCCCCATGGTCACATGATCAAAATTTAGCCGCTTGGCAACTGGTTCATATTTATGACCATTGCAGTGTCCCAGGGTCATGTGATCACCTTTTGTGACCCTCTGACAAGCAAAGTCAATGGGGAAGCCATATTCACTTAAACAAACCGTGCTACTAACTTTACAACTGCAGCGATTCACTTAACAGCTAGTAGTAAGAAAGGTCGTAAAATGGGGCAAAATTCACTTAACAACTGTCTTGCTTAGCAGCAGAAATTTTGGGGTCAGTTGTGATCATAACTCGAGAACCACCTGTAAAGAAAGAGGTGCAATCCTATGCACCTCTATTTACAAGCAGGCTCTGAATTCAATTTCAGACAATTTCAACCTGTGCTTCCTTGATTAAGCAGTTGACTTAATCAAATCACTATATTTGACAACAAACAGAAGCAAAAGTAGCCCCTTCCTCAAACAGATGTGCTTCATTACATGCATATTCATCTCTCTAAATGATGCCTTACATATTCTGTAAAACATGCAGAATTCTGTAAAAAAAAACAATTAAAAAGAGTTGTGCTTATGATTAGTTACAAGCCAGGATTCAGAGTCTAGCACTGATCTGGAATCTGACAATGTATGTGTGTTTCACCTACGTTAAAACAGGACAATTACTGGCAAAAAGATATGGCAAGTTAACATATTTTCTTGGATCGTTTCATTTGGGGGTTTTATGGTATTTAGTGCTTAATTGAAATGATTTCTTTTAACGGTGTCTTTTAACTTACAGATTTATTCAAAAAAAAATTTTTTCACAGAGTTAAATAGTAAAGAAATATTATTGACTTTGGCAAATATAATTGGTTAGCAACTCTCAATAGGATCAACTTTATTCATCTGAATGGGGATGGGCAGAACAGTGAGCACGGGAAATAACATTAATCAGCATGCCTGGAAGAATTCCTCTCTATTTTGCATTTGCTGCTGAGACAGTTTGCTCACTGTCTTTTTGATGCCAAAAAATAAAAACAAAAATCATACTTGAAACAAAGAACTTCCAAGTAAATGTGACCCTATTTGTTTGATAAATTCCTCCTGGATTTCCTGCTATGTCTTAATAAATGGTTTAATTGTACAGGACAGGTTTCCCCAAACTTTACATTTCTTGTGTGCTGCTGCCTGGAATAACGTTAGGGGAAAATAAGGGCAGGAAATCTTTCCCCAAAAATGCTGAATCCATATAAATACCGTATTTTCTGCTTTTCTATTATTTTAAAGAGATATTATTTTGAAAACCTTTTCATAAGCTATTTTGAAATTCTCTTGGAACTATAAAATGAGGTAGGTAAAATGAGGACCCAGATTGTTGGGGGCAATAAGCTGACTTTGTAATAATGCTGCTTCCCCCCCCCACCGAAAACCCTAATAAGCAGGCATATACATAGAATGAAGGCTATTGCTAAGCACATTGGTTTGTGCTTAAATTGTAAGCTGCCCTGAGTCTTCGGAGAAGGGCGGGATATAAATGGGATTAAAATAAAAAATAAAATAAATAAAATGGGATAGAGATGCTGATCTAGATATCTGCATATATACCCATCTTTCCAAGAAGCTTGTAGAGAGCTCAAAGTCCTAGTAAATATCCTTTAAGTACAGAGACTTAAATCTGGAGGTCTAGGAAGATCTTAGTTTAATGGAAAAAATATGGACCTGGCACCACAGATCTTGTACATCATTTTTCAGGAGGTTTTTTTTTAAGTCCTGCAATTTTAGCATGTATATTTTTTCATCCAAAACATCAAAGGGAAAAACAGAAAATCTCCTCCTTGTCCTTCCTAGCATTATTCGTGCACTATGGCAGGATCTGTTTGTCGGCAAAGCTGTCTCCATTTGAGTCCATCCAGGGCATCTTCAGGGATGACGCCTACGTATTTCATGTGCTCCTTGACGTGATCCATCCACCTTTTCTTGGGTCTGCCATGGGGGTCGCATATCTGTCCTTGCCACCATGTCTTCAGATAATGGCTTTCTGATCAAAAACTTCAAATAATGACCACTACACAAAAAAAATTCACACGAAAAGATTAAATAGATTCCTTCCCCCCCCCATTCGTCAGATCAAATTTACAATCCCTAATACCTACCTTTTATCTTCTAAATGTCAGGCGATTTTAATTTTACTTAAAACTGAGTAGGGCATTTCTGATACAAGTGAAAAACTAGATTGAAGCCGGTCACTTTTTAAAACATGCAGTTGATGCAAATTGTTTTTGCATGTATATTGTTCAATTATGGATTGTTTTGTTCACCAGATGCTTCCTGTTTGTTGTGTTATGAGATACAGAGAAAAGCAGGAGGACAGGAAAACAAAACCAGAAGCTCTATTTTTTAGTTGAGAACCACAATAAATGTGAGGGGAAAAATGGAGCGCTACAATGAATTGAATATAATTTTCAGTACTTACAATACAGAACAAGCTGAGAGTACGAATAAATAAATCATGAGTCAGTAAGGTAAAACAAAATATATATTTCGCTGAGGCAATAAAACATGTGAACTCAAAAAATGCTTCACTCAGCCCCATCCATAAACTTGTATTATTACATTGAATTTCAGTGTTATTTACTCACTTAAAGGTTCTTAAAAACAACTGAACATTCAATTTATCTAGGTTGTGGGTATAAATGTCAGCATGGACACAAAGAAATAAAGATGTTATATATTTCAAAGTCTATGAGTAGGAAAGAACAACATTTGTATATTTCTCACCTCTTTATTTCTGATAAGGAAGTCTGTCTGACTCTGCATATTTGCATTTCTATAGTTCAAACCAATGTGTTTAAATGTGGTTATTTTTTCAGTATCCACTTGGAAGAAAGAAGCTATGAGAATGTTTGCAGGATTAGACTTCTAAATTGATCCAGTTGTATCTCCCTTTTCTCTGAGAGAAAACAATTGCCACTTTGGGATAGTACAATAGAATCAATTCCTATATAAGATGCTTGTCCTTTGGGAGATCCTTAGGATGTTATCCCACTAAATATTAGTTAATATTTTTTCTGTCTGCTGGGATATTCTGTGTCGCAGCAGGTCAGAGTTGGCACAGCTATGGTTTATAAGAATTCCATCTGACCAGCCAGAAGCATTGTCCAAAATCTGCCAATGCAGAGTGCTTCTTGGTGGCCAGAATATATATGGATTCTGTTCATGTACTGTCCACCATACTCAACAACACTTTTCCTTAACTAGCCGTAATCCCTCACAACTCTAGAGCTCTAATGTCTCATAATTCTAGAGCTTTTGTCCCGGGAGATTTCATTTCCCATACCACAACTGTTGAATCAGCAGTGATTCAGAAGTTCATCTGCTGTCATGTCCATTGAACTACAGTAATCTGTATCTGGCTCCATGCATGCAACAGGACATCTGCTGAATTTGGTATTCTGACTGGTGAGGGTGTTCTGTGAGAGGGCAAAGTTCTATGTTGTCATGGCCAGATTGCTTTCTGGCCAGTTGCAGTAAGCTTCTGCAGAAATGAGTTAACCTAGGTATCTGATGGATCTGGATTTTTTTAAATGCATTTGGAGAGCTTCAGCAGTTGATACTGATACTGACGCTGAAGCTCTGGTTGATCTGTAGAATATTGAAATGGACTGGTCACTTGGCACTGTCATTTCTAAGTACCCTCTTCCTTCCAGCAGAGCTCAATCATGAGTTTCTTGGTTTACCAAGCAAACAAGAGCAATGAAGTGCATGAGTAGGTTGGAATGCAAATGGAGAAACTTCCACAATGAATTGGTTTGAACATGAAATAAGTCCGTTCTACAGGCTGGCTTGAGAACATGTTTTGTGGTCGTGAGTGTAGCAAAGAGGCTTACGTTTCTTCTTCCTCTGCACCTATACACAATAAGGCAGTGATGCTATGCCACATTAATCTATTTTCTATTAAGAGATTGGGAGAAGGAACGGGTGGTAACTAAGAGACTTTTCTGTCATTCTTTGTGCACAAAGTTGATCTGATTTACCTTAATTTGGACTCCAGTACTGAGGTAACCTTTAGGGAAGTAAGCTTGGTAAGGTGCTTGTCAGGTTTAAATGGCTTCCTTTCAACTTGCAGAGCTTGAGGTAGAAAGGATGTGTGGAGAAATAAGAGCCACTACTTATTTATTTGAGCCTTGCCCTTATTGGATGATTAAACCAGCTCAGCTGAGACAGACCCATAGTTAAGAAAGCACAGAATATATTCCTAAAAACCACTAGTCATAAAAAAACCTCACCACTCTTTATTTAAAAAGCCACAATAAGCTCTGCAAGGAAAATAAATTTAAAACAATAAAATGCCTTCAGTTTGAAGTATAGTGTCATAGAAATACTAATGACTAAATAAATGCATTAGAATTAAGATTTCCCTCTTGTTTTGTTGTTGCCTAACTTTACTCTCCAGAATTGCAGAGTCTATTACTCCTATACAACTGAATTTCAGAGGTCAGAAATTCCAGGTTCCAGAAAGGACAAATGGCAGTCAAACTAGATTCAGACAATATGGTTAAGTCATAAAGCTTGGTTAAAGCATGGTATGTGACAAGAGACACATACATGTTGAGTTTCTTTAGAGTCATAGGATTGGTAGGACAACCAATTTAGAGGCATAAATCCTCAGACTATTGAAACAAATATTTTCAACCTTTGTTTGAAAACCTCCAGTAATTTCATTTTAATATATGCTGATTAGTGTACATTGTAAATGACAATAAAGTTATTATTCTATTCTAATGGAGCATCTGCAAATCTAGGAAGTGGGAAATTGCTCATTTTGAATCTCTCTCGCTAATGCTATACCTATTACCTCTTGTTCTACTCATAAGCACTGCAGCTCTAGTCTAAAGTACTGGAAGACCACTATCAAGTCTCTCCTTCTTCAGCTAAATTTATTCAGGCATTTTAATTTTTCTTCATAGGATTTTACATGATGCTTATTGCTCTTCTCTGCATTCTTTTGTCAGTAATTCTGCCCATTATCTTGCTTGAGGCATGCTATATACATAATAAAGTCTTCTTGGATTGGTCATGGGTATTTATTTTATAGTACTTATAACCCACCCTCTGCCAAAGGATTCTGGGTGGCATAAAACAGCTATTATGGTTGCAAACTGTGGTATAATGTCAGTTAAATAATCCACGGCTTAACAACTGTGTCACTAACTTAATAACTGTGATTCACTTAAAAACTATAGAAAGAAAGGTCATAAAATTGGGCAAAATTCATTTAACAAATGTTTCACTTAGCAACAGAAATTTAGGGCTCAATTGCGGTCTTAAGTTGAGGATTACTTGTATATCTTATCCTGTCCATTTTTAATGTTTTATTGTTTATGGTTTTTATTGTTGGCCACATAAAATCTTAGGGATAATTATATATACATGTATAAATAATGGTTGCATTGTCATAAGGGATGTATCCAAACAGCACTATAAATATCCTTTTACTGAAAATTTCCTAAGAGCTTTCACTTCATTATTCATTTATCCCCTCATTTTGGAGATAAAATAATGATCATATCATGTACCTCAGGGAAGGAACAATGATTAACCTTTGCTAAATTAATATACAATACTCATACTATATTTTCTGTATGAAATAGCATAGTTCTCCAATTTCTGGGTTTGGTTTTGCCTACCTCTTTACCTGAGAAAGTGTTGATGAACACGAAGGCAGTATATGTGTGTGTTGGTATATAGACACATATATTATATATACATACATACACCTTGTACCTATCTGTACCTGTCATATTCTCTCTCTCTCTCTCTCTCTCTCTCTCTCTCTCTCTCTCTCTCTCTCTCTCTCTGTATGTATGTATGTACGTATGTATTTTTTTGGATTTTTGGGCCGACAAGGTGTTCAAAATACTCAAGATATATATCTATATCTATATAATCTATATCTATATATCTATATCTATCTATACACACACACACACACACACACAAAACTCATACATATAGGCATAAGTGGGCTTAATCTAGTTTACCAGATACTAGCCACACGATTCCCACGATATGTTCCTAAAGCCCCCTTTGCTTCAGAAAGCGCATGCGCATGACCAGCCCTTCCTTTTTTTTTTTTTTGTACTTGAAAGGTACAGTAACAAACCTTTTTTGCATGTGTGGAACGATGGTAACTGCGTAATTCTAATTCCCTGTAAGGGAGGGCGGGGTTTCTCCGCTTCAAAGAACAAGTCCGCTGCTTTTGCGCCTGCGCATGTTTTGAACCGGCCTCGCCCTGCCGAGGCGTTAAGATCACACATACTTCCTGCTTGTCCTCTTTTCCTCTCTTTGGGATGCGCATGCGCAGGCTGGCCTTCTCTCCAGTTTCCCATAGTACTCAGCGCGGTGAAGAAGCTTTCGGTCGCGGGCTGGAGGCATTTTGTGTCCTGGATATCGGCAGCGAGAAAGGAAACGAGCGAGCGAGAGAGCGACAGACAGACAAGATGGCGGCGGCCGAGTGAAGCGCCAGTTAGTGGCGGCGGACTGACGGGCTCGTTTGGCCTTTTTTATTTTTCCCTCTTTCCTTCCTCCCCCACCCCCTCCGAGAACCCCCTGATCCTCAGAGGGGGAAAAAAGCGCTCTTGTCAGCCGGGAAAGCGCGCGGGACGTCCACCATCCAGAGAGGCCGAAGGCGAACCCGAGACGCCGAGACCGAAGCGTCCCCCCCACCCCACCCCGTGTCCCGTCCCTAGCCGTGGTCGAGCAAGGAGCTCCCGGCAGAAGAACTCGCGGGCTGTCGGCGTGGGAAATAACCCCCGTCCCCCATCCCTTCCGTCGCCATGGCGAGCAGCAGCGGCTCCAAGGCCGAGTTCATTGTCGGGAACAAATACAAGCTGGTGCGGAAGATTGGTTCGGGCTCCTTCGGGGACATATACTTGGCCATCAATATCACCAACGGGGAGGTAAGGGCCGACCGGTGCCCGGGCCTTCCCTTTTTTCCCCCCCTCATTCCTTCGATGTCTTGTGCCTCGCCAGTAGGTAGAGAGCGCGTTTACTCGGGCGGGCTCACGTGTTCTCCGGATCCGGCCGGGTGTCAGTTGCGTGGGAAGCGGCGAGGAGGAGTGGGGGGGGGGAAGGAGGGAAAGGGCTGTTTCTCTCGAAGTGGAAGGCCCCCCCCTCTCTCGTCGAGTTTGTCCCAGGTTGCACTTTTTATTTTGAGGGTCCGGTCATCTTCCTCTCTCTCTCTCTCTCTCTAATTAGGTTTGGAGAGGTACCGTTGGCTTTCCCGTTCCCGTGCTTCAATTTTGCATTTTGGTAACGTTTAAAGCAAACGCGGATACTTCTGCCAAATAGGAGTTGAAATGATGCGGGCAGAGAGAGGATACAGAAACAGAACTAAGATTGCGGGATTGCGGTGTTTAATGTCAAAAGGATTGGGAAGTGCCCATAAAATGCCCACCTTCGGTGTAGGGTAGTAACGTGTGAAGTAAATACATACGTATAAGGCGTTCTGATTATTTTCTGCGAACCAGTAAAAATACTCTTGTGGAAAGACCGCACTTTTTTCCCCCCATGTTGTCATCCTGATCTTGTCCCCAAAAAATAGGACATGATTTTAACATATTCAAGAGTAACTTTTTAAGAATGGGTTTGTGTACAATAATCATTGTACACAAATTGTACATTTGCAGAGGTTGCTAAGACCTAGGGAATGATACAAACCATTTTCCCTATTCTCAGTTTTTGTGAAGCAGTGAGATGTAGTCCTCCTAAACTAGTAGGACTGTTGACCCATGTCTCCTTTTCCGCTGTAGGAAGTAGCTGTGAAGTTAGAATCACAGAAGGCCAGGCATCCCCAGCTGTTATATGAAAGCAAACTATACAAGATTCTGCAAGGGGGAGTTGGCATCCCTCATATAAGGTAAGAACTGTAGCTTTAGGCAGGTGGAATGTTTATTACTTTTCTCTTAAAGCATCAGTTTACTTTGTTCAGCGTTAGAGGAAGTGTTATATGTTACCGAGGGTTAAACTACATGTATAAAAGATATTGAAGACTCCTTTTCTTTTGGCTGCTTCATTCCCCCCACCCTTCATACCCCCAACTAAATTCTCTGATCATTTTCTGAAATACAGTGGGGGTAGCTGGCAACTCCTGGGATGTACCAATAGAAATGGCTGCTCTCTTTTGTGTTTTTGTTCCAACATGTCTTCCTCCTTTGCTGAGAAAATGGCGGATGTCAGTACTTTAACATTTCTGAGAAGTAGGGCATGTTATTTCTTTCTATTCCCTTGTAATAATATTAATGAGATATTCAGAAAAATGGGCTTGTGAAGATCAGGCAGAGAAGATACGTGGAAGCCCCTTTCTGTTACTGTGAACACCATACATCACTTAACTAATTATATACTCCTGTTGAAGCAGCTGTCTTCTTTTTTTGCTCTTTGAAGATCAGTACTTTTCTAGAACCTTATTCTGAGGTATATTTGAATGCTTGATTTTGGAAATGGAAAGAATTTAATATCTAGACAAGGGAAATGCATTGAAGATTCAAGGAATATTTTCATAAAAATACTTTATGGTATCAAACTTTTACAACTGTTGATCTATGCCATAGATATCTGAAAAATATTTGGAGTTTAATATTGAATATTGCTAGTATTACATTACAATATGCATATATGCAGATTGCTAAAGAAACTGCAAATTTTCTAAAATCTTTGTGGAAGAGTTTTTATTTCTCTTTACATATTTTTGCACCGTGATATGTGTCATTTATACCTAAACTTGTGTGTGTGTTTGTTGGCAAATACTACTTATAATTATTCTGAATTAATTTTCTATGTATAAATAATCTTTGTCATTTTAAACTACAGTATAAAATGTTGATGTCTTTGCCTTGAGAGGAGACTGTATAATTGTGAAATTCATAAAATGCAAGGAAGTATTGTGTCTTTTACAGAATGAATATGGGATTATTTGATGACACATTCTTATGAAGCAACTACTCCCTCCTTTAACTCAGCTGTAATTGCGCTACTTAATTGGGATGATAAATTTGTGTATATTGTGCAACAGATTCTTATGTTCTGTCTTTTGTTATTAATTTTGATAAAATGCTCTGTTCTATGTTAGGAATAATTATAATCATACAGCTGGCTGATTTTGCTTAAAAATCAGTTTGAATTTGCAGTACTGAGTTTGTAAGAAAAATTGCAGAGGCATTTAAATCATTTAGATATCTTGAATTTTTTGTGTACATACTTAAGGAAATTGATATTTAAATGCTTATATAAATTTTAAAAAGATATATACAAAATATGATTTGATAAATGTATTAACAAAGGCTTTGTGTTAGTCTTTGTTAATATGTACATTTTGAATGGAGCAAAACATTACTTTTGAAAAAGGATGAACAAAACAATTTAGTCTCAGAATAAAACGCATTTGTTCACTAAATTTTGGTTCAAATACAAAACAAAACATGACTTTTTGAACGGAAGAGTGTTTTGCCTTTCAGCTGGAGTGTTATACTTTGAATTTTCCTTTCTAGGCTGGTAGAGCTGGAAGGACCTGTTGTGCCCCTATTGCAATTGATTTAGACTGGGTAGGATGATCTGGAGGTGAGGTTTTGGGACAAAGCAAGAAGCATTTTAAGGAACTGTCAAGAAAGTGAACTACTGGTATTTTGGGTTTCATTTGATAAAGATTCCCGTAAGGAAGTTGGAGTTCATCTACCTTTGTTACACATATAACTTTCTTTAGAAAAACAGATGAAATATAAATGTAAAAAGTATCAGTATAATACAGGTTTGATTGGCTCACTGATTTGCTTGGTTGTTTGAATATAGGCTCAAAAACATAGCTTTTGTTTATGTGAACATTTTGAAAGGCCAAAATGGAAGTTCTGATTGGCTTGCTAATCTGTTATCTTAATTGCATTCAGTAGTCTCTTGTGCCTGTATGTGGTGACTTCAGATATTTTTAAAATTCAAAATACTATGCTGATTAGCTTGCTAGACAGATTGACATGTGTACTTTGTTTTATACTTTTGTATAGTATTGATTTAATAAGCAGTGCATTTTGCTGTAAAGGGATGCTCAAATTTGTGGATTTTGCTTTTTGCTGTTGTCCTGTTCCCTTTAGCCCTTTTAGTGTAAAAACAATTTTGTTGTTCAACAAGTATGTGAAAATGACTATGATTATTTATGCGTTTTATTGCTTCTGATGTGAAATGCAATTTACTTTTAAGATGCAAATACTGGCAATCAGGCACAGCAGTTTTCTTGTATGTGTCTTTTTCAGGATGTGTCTTCTTTTCTGACCCAACAGTTCCCTCCCTGCCTTTAATGGTCTACTACTACTACCAGGTAGAAATGGCCATTTTTTTTCTTGTTTGTTTTTTATCATCTTGCCAGGTGCTAGGAAGTAAAAGGAGGTAATCCGTAGGTAAAGCTTTAAATATTGGGTCCTAGAAGAATGTTGCTGACTTTGGGGGCATGAGTAGATTTAGGCATACACAATTGAGATTAAGAAGGAGTTGGTTTTGCAACAAACCCAATCGGAGTGGCCTTCATTTTCTGCATGAATTCCCTCCTGTCTTGGTGGAGATAATTGATTTGAAAAGAGATATGTGGGAGATTACAGTCTATGATGATAGTGGTTGTTTTTAGCATTTGTCCTGCTTGGTTTGCTTTGTGTTTGTTCCCACAGCAGAGCCATCAGTGCATGAGTTGATAAAGGGCTTGCTTTTCAGCCAGCTTGTCACATAGCTGATGCTCTTTGGGGACTAGGAGAAAGTGATTGGCCAAGGTCATCCACTAGCCTTAGGGAAAACTAGAGTTTAGATCTCCAGACCTAATCCAGATCTTAACCACTATAGTATACTGGCTGTCAGAGTAATGTCTGTGGTGCTTTTATTTTTTAAAAGAGAAGCTGATAATTTCTTTTACAATCCTTTAATTTTCCAAAAAGAAAAAAAAGGATGTATTTGTACTTGAATTCCTGGAAGATAGTATAGGAGGCAGATGAAACAAATACTTTCATAATGGGAGTTTTCTAAAAACTGTTAAATACTTTCTCTGGTTTTTTTTCAATCTGGCTTGTTAGTAGCACTCAACATAAACTACTACTTTATCTCGTTTTGTAATTCTGAGGTGAAAAGAAGGGTGCTGGGGACTTTTTATTTCTATTTATGTGGCTGAAGCAGTCAAAATAAAATATGGGATGAATTATGGTACTTAAACTAGTCTTTGTTTAGTTTTGTCAGATCAATTGATCTGTAACGATCAAATATTGTCTTACGTATGTCTAGTCTTGCTAAATGCAGGTGAGATTTTGTCTTAAATGCTTATATCATGATAATTGGAGAGTATCCAGTTGCTTAGAAAAATACATAGCATTGAATTACCCAAGACTAAATTTGAATATTGTATAATTTTGTCTGTGTTCTAAATGTTCTATGAATAAATGTTGTTTTGTTACATTTACTGAGTGGATTTAAACTTTTCTGTCCGTACATAAAAACATTTTGTCAGTTTTATATTTTATTCTAATATAAAATTGTGGTTTATAAAACTTGGTTTGTGGCATAGCATGAATGTTAGGACTGAGCCACTGTAGCTTATTTAATAAAGTTGGTCTAAAGCAGGAGTGTCAAACTTGCAACGTCACGTGACATGTCCCGATGTATCATGACTTTTTTCCATTGCCTGCAATGGGGTGGGTGCGTTTTTGGCCTGACGCATCCAGCCCGCAGGCCAGCAGTTTGACACCCCTCTCTAAAAAAATCTGGGTTTTTTTTTGAGAGAGAGAGATGTGAATCAAGTTTGTTAGAGCTGATTATTCAGTTCAGGCACAGAGAAAGAAAAACCTATTATGATTTGGTTTAATGTCTAAATCGACAGTGCATTGTTTCAGTTATTTAGCATACATAGTTAGCATCTGATGATTTTTCAGTTCTTTAATTAGCATTTTAGTTTATACTGACAAACAATGTTTGCTCTACTTCCAAAGACTAATACGGTAATATGAAATTACAAGAAGGAAAACAAAAGCATACTATTGGTACACTTGGAAACTCAAGATTGTAGTTTATATTATGAATTTGTGCTTTTTTCCTTGTGTACCCTATATAACATTTTCTTGAGATTCTAAGCTTATAGGTTTTGACAGCTTAAAATATAATTATAATTCATAGTTAATCAAATAATTATTGGATGAATATGCATAAATCATTGTTATACAGTTATTAAATTCTTAAAATATTTTTAGTTTCTAATTCTGTTTGATATTTCTGTGTTTTGATTATATATTGTTTACATTTTTGTAAGCTGATATGGAGGGCTTTAAGCAGCTGTAATTAGAATCTATAGATAAGCATTTTTTTGGTTGTTAATAATGTTATTCAAGAGAGTATACTGAAGATAAACTAGCAAAAATTTGCTTCTTCAGTGATGGTAATAATTTTGCATTGTCAGTTACTTGTTTATAGAGAAATGAAACAGCAGAATCTGTTCTATAACAATGTTATGCATCATAATTGGGAAATTGCAAACTTGTTTATAAGCAATACAAAGTATATTATCTAAACCTGTTTTGCAATGAAAACCTGAAAATATTGTTTCCAGTCCTAAATTGTACCACACTTGATTCCTTCCACATATAAATTGGGAATAAAAGAGTTCACTTGACTGCAGTTATTGAAACTGTGGCAATATAGTGTCCAGATAAAACTGCATTGTCATTGCTTTTTAAACACCAATCAGAACATTTGTCATTAAATGAAAATGAGCATTTTTGGTTACCACAGGATGCTAGAGTTAGCACATAGAAAATATAAATTTGAATGGGATATAGACTGGAACATCCTGGAATGGCTAGCTGGAACTCTGAATAGTACCTCTCTCCATGATGCAACGTTTTTGTTTTGTTTTTTGCAGATCTTAATGTTCTGGTCCCTATTTAGTACAAAATAAGTTTGTGCATTTTGTGTGTTAAAAACTATAATTAAGAAAACACATGACGCCATATCTATGAAACCCTTCCTGAAACCATCCTTTTTCTTGAAATATTGTTTATGTCGTAATTCAGGGACTAGCATTTTGGCAAGAGGAAATACTTGTGCTGTAGGCTAAAATAGAGAAGTAACCCCGCCCCACCCCAAAGATGACATTTTCATGTTATTGCCAAAAAGACTAGGTTGACAGGTCTACTTTAGGAGTTGATTGACTAAGATAATTGAGAATGCAAACTTAAATAAGGATTAGAAAGCTATAATTTTAGTTATAAGAAAAACATCAAAATTAAATCTAAAAACAAGATTGTATATATTTGAAAAAGTAAGCTTTCAGAGCACTTTGCTTTTTTATAAGAACATGGTAACTTCTGCAAAAAGTAAAAAAGATCCATTCATTACCTAGTGACTAATAATTTTATAGCAAAAGGACATGCATTTATGCTTAAATAAAAATGAAATGTGATATATATGCTGAAGGGTATAGTAATGTCTGACTTTGTTTTGGTTTCCATTATATACTGTAGTGTAGTAGAAATGTTAATTTGTCAATATAGATTAATGAATTTTATTATTGTCTGATGATAATTTTGATTAAATATTTGGAATGTAAAAGTTTTAAATTGAAAAATGTTGAAATAAAATTATCATAAGTGACAATCCTTTCCATAACTAGGAATAAGCAAATTTGATTGAATATTGGAAGGCTTCCAGAATTGTCTTTTTGCCTTTGTATTACTATTATAGGGGGTTGTTAACTGTATATAAAAAATCAGGTCTAGAAAGGCTTTTGCAATGTCTAGAGCAGTTGGTATGGAACAAAATCGTCCATATTACTGAACCAGATCCATTACCTCCAAATCTTGGCACTTCTGGAATATCAATAATGAATCTGTGGTTCTGCAAATGATGGAGTGGTTGAAACTAACAGTAACAGACATCACGGGTGTCTTTAAAATGTACTCCCTCTTGGCCACCAAAACTTTTGAATAGAAGATGTAATGTTCTGAATAGTTCCCATCCCCTACCATATCCTGTAGTCTCATTTTCATGATAGAATTACAATATATCTCCCTGAGGGGAAAAGGAACATAAAAATGAGCATTGTAAAACCTTCAGTCACAGAAAAAGGAAAGGAATCAGTCTGTAGGGCAAAGAAGACATCTATCTGAACCCCCGGGGGATGGGGACCCCTACTGTAGCTGATCTGATTTCTTGTGACCTGTCTGCACCTATCCTGGTTAGGTTGCCTCCTGTGTGAAATGTCTCCTTTATAGAAACATTGCTTTATTGCCAGCAATTCTATTGAAAATATAATCCCATTCAACCAGAAGTTTCAAGTAAAAGGTGCAAGATAAATCTTCACACTTCACCACAGCTTTTGAATAGACCCCTTATATTGGCAACCCTTTTTCAGAATTTGAGTTAGCAGCTATGTAGAAAATTATCTGTAAACATTGGCAAAGCACAGAAAATACTGCAGATCTTTTAATTTCTAGGTGCCCACATGTATAGATTGAACTTTTATAGACCATATCTGTCCACTTGCATAGTCTTAAGATTAAATTAAGTTTGAATGAACAGTTAAATAAATCCTAGGGCATTACTGTGTATTTGCTTTATCAATATCTATGAAATTGGAAATTGTCCCAATTAGCTGGATTTCCAAGCCAATTGAAATATTAACTAACCAGGATTGTCTCTATCTATCTATCTATCTATCTATCTATCTATCTATCTATCTATCTATCTATCTATCTATCTATCTATCATCTATCTATCCATTTAGTAAAATTAAATGCCGTCCATTTTGCCTAGTGAGCTATCTATCTGCTTATGTATCATCTGTCAATCAAATTTACATAGCTATCCATCTTAATAAAGATTGTTGGTGGCTTACAAATAATTAAAAACAGTAAAACAATACATCAGTTGAAACCATACAAATCCAAATAAAATTCATAGATAACGTAATCACATCTATACCTAATAGTTAATATAGCCACTGAACCAGCCCTAATTCATTTTTTCTACTTTCCTAAGACTCAAGTATCTTTTCTGCAGTGACCCAACTTTTTTGTCCCCCTTCTTTGAGTCAAATCTACACTTCTTCATAGAACAGCATTTACTTTCATTTATTTTCTGGGATTTTTCAATGATAATCCAGAACAATTCTGCCAAACCAGCAGTAAATCCTGACAGCATCATAAAATATAATTCAACCAATCAAAGTAACAGTGTATTGTGTCCACATTTTTAACAATCTCCTGCTTCAATCCAGCCTACCTCTTCTACTTTTCACAGCTGAAAGTGTTGTGATTCAGGGTCAGCCTGTGGGTCCGGCAGCCGGGTCGGATGACTCGGATGACTCAGACGAGGGGGAGGAGGAGGGTGTTGAAGACGAACTTGCTGATGATGGCTTGGAGGCTTCGCAGAGCCCCCAGCCAGGGCCCTCTTACTTGGTGGAGACTCAGCTGCGCGAGCCCGACAGTGCGGATGATGATGACCCACAGCTGGCCCTGTTCAAGGACGCCCGACGCAGGAGGCAGTCAAGCAGGAGCAAGCAGAGAAAGGCTGTGGGACTTCTCGGAAGGAGGCACAGGGAGGCCATGCCCTGAACTCTAATAAAGGGAGTGTTTGGGGAAGGGCTGGTTGCTGAAAGCAACCGCTCCGTTTGAGGATCAAAGCTCCGGTATCTTGTTTCATGTTTTGTTGTTTGTTTGTGTAATAAACTTGGCAGACGTTTTCCAGCCTCAGACGCTTTCCAGCCTCTGCCGTTTGTACAGGGGTTGCCTTTCTGCAAGGCCGGTAGCAGGCTGGTACAGAACAGAAAGGTAGAACACTTCTCATAGTTTGTATGATTAAAGAATTCAGAATGTAATCTCTTTATCTCTAAAATCCCTTTATCTAGGTAATCCATTTTTGTAGATGAGGCATGTGTAATAATGAATAGTTGGGGATAGAGGATGATACAGTAAATCAAGTTGGAAAAGATCATTATTTATGTCACATTTTTAGGATGTACTTGGAAAAATTGGACCCTAAAATGGAGAAAGCAGGATATAAAATAAATGACTAAATATCCCGTTGCTTGCAGGCTCTTAAATACTAGTAAAGGGCTAGGTGATGGGAGCCTGCCAGACTTCACAGGGCATGATCAGAATATTCTGCTTTGTTTTCCACTTTACGTCCCATTCACTAAACCAGCCAAATACTGTTGTATTTCTGTAAACAAGAATTTTCCTGAAACACATTGTATGCTACCGTTTAGTTAAGTAAGTACTAGTGCTGAAAAAGTCTAATTCTGTGTCTTTTGATCAAAAGGTTATAGAATATTTCTGTTCAGATATATTCTGTTATTCTGTGCTTCATTGTTATAGTGTTGGGGCATATTTAGCTAGTGCAGAGGGAAATTGTGCTGATCTTCAGTCTGGGAATGTGTCATATTACTGTAAAACTTGGGAATTTCTAAGCCTGTTCTAAATATTTAGTCATTTATTTCATATCCTGTTTTCTCCATTTTTTCTTCATAATGGTAATCTTATATATAGATTGGTCTGAAAGATTGGCTGGCCTGAAATCATTCTGACTCTCCCGAGTATCTGTGGCTGACGATAGAGTTGAACCCTTTATGTCCCCAGTGTTTTTATATCTTAACCATATTTTTTAAAAAAAACAATCCAAAGCAAACAACAGAAGCAGTAATTAACCAAAAATTACAGCCTTCATGCACAGTTTTTGTTATTGTGATCAGTTTTTCTATATAGATGGTCCTTGAGTGACAACTACTTGTTCAACAACACTTCAAACATATGATGGCACTGAACAAAGGGACTGGTCCTCAAAGTTCCAACTGTTACAGCACCTCTGTGACCAAAATTTGGCAAGCAGTTCACACTATCGTAAATCTGTTTTTATACTTAAAGCCCTGTTTTCGGCAGTTCCTGAAAGTTTTCAGCACTTCATCTGCTTATGGAAGGAGAATACTGTTTGCCATTTTTAATAATTCTCCAAAACACCTGAAGGCAGGACAAGAAGCAATGAATGGAAACTAATCAAGGAAAAATCCAACCTAGAAATAAGGAGACATTTCCTGAAAGTTAGAGCAATTAATCAGTGGATCGACTTGCCTTCAGAAGTTATGGGTGCTTCCTCATTGAAGGCTTTTAAGAAGGTGTTGGACAGCCATTTGTCTGAAATGGTATAAGGTTTCCTGCTTGAGCAGCAGGTTGGACTAAAAGACCTCCAAGGCCCCTTCCCAACTGTTATTCTATTCTAATAGGCAGCCAGGGGCCCTAGGATATTTCAAGTGGACCACAGGTGAAATACATGTAACGGGAGCAATGCTGAGGTGGCCACAGAAAAGGAAAGTCAGGTGTATAAGCGGCAATCTTTTTCACTGATAATATGACCTGGATAGATGGACCACAGGAGAAAAACAAAGTCAAAAGGAGACCATGGGTTGAGAACTGGTACTTCATTAAAACAACCAATGTTGAACCATTTGCTAAGCATTCCATAGTGAGCTGGTTTTATACTGTTCAAAAGCCAGCCTTCAATCCCACGTTCTCACTAAGATTATATATTCATTTTGCTATGTTCCTTCTTTACATCCACAGATGTACAAACTATCTCAATTTATATATTTCTTTGTGAACTGTTGAAAAGCAAATACAAGCCTGATACAAAGCCTTACTGCATTTCGCAAGTTGTGTTCATCACTGCTCCTTATACCTTTCAATTAAAATACTGCCCAAATATTTTCCCAGGCATATTAAATAATCTAATTTCATTCAATATTTTCTACTTTTGTCACTCTTACTACTTTTCCTTTTTGTATGGGAACAACATCTCTTTTATCAGACATAGATGCACACGTGTTGAATAAACTTCACAGGTATTCTAAAAGCAAATCACATTCGTGCTTTAACGTTTTTCTAGTTATATTAATTGCATTGCACCTTTAACATTTTCAGCATTTTCATAGCATTGATTAATTTTGCATCCATTCTTTCATTTCTGTTCAACAGTATATACAGTGTAAATTGCAATTGCCTAATACTGTTTATTCATGGTTTATTTGAAAATATTTGGGGGAGGAAAAATCATAAAGTAGCATTTTAAAATATCAGGTTCATTCTAAATGAGGAAATGTATTTTAATTTTTAAGATTTATTATATTTCCCCAAATTTGCATTTTTCCCCATTAGAGGCAATTTCCATTGGAGGAAATTTTCCACATTTTTTAAAAAAAACAAAACATTTTTTTCTATTATATTCCATTTAGGTTAGCAGTAGCATGTCAATTTTTTTAGAATCCATTTTTGTTTCTGTGAGATGATGTATGAGTATAATAGTAGCAGGAATAATTGGTAAAGTATGAAGAGGTATAATGAATTATGTTGGTTTTAGTCATGTCCCCTTCTCTTTATTTCATGCCTCTGATTGATTTTACTTATTACTATTTCTCTTTTCTGTATAAAATTTCTTATCCTAAAGAGACAGTTAAGATGAATATGTATATATGTACTGCTATGTTCATCACAGTGAATAGTTTTTCTCCAGGACAATCTGTCTCCAATTTGGTTCTTCAGATCTTAATTGTGTGCCCATTGCCACTGACTCTAAATCCATCTGCTGTGGGCATCCTCTTTTTCATCTTTCCTTGCACTGTAGACTTCAGTAGAGCTAGGTGTTTGTATAACATGTCCGACATAAGAATGCTTTGAGCCTGATCATTTATGGCTATTTTTTTCATATTCAAAAGAATTTTGAATTGTGCCCTGATGATGTTGCATGGTTTGGGTAATGAAATGTCTGCAAGAAAACATGTTCAGAGAGCATGAAGGACCTCAAAGAATTTTTGATAATCAAAGCATACAGTTCAATTACTGTACTGATTTTGTACTATATAGTATATATTTAATGATGGACTGGGAGCTAGGAAACCTTGTTTTACTTCCTGCTAGTCCATTTAAAGGCTTGGGGTTGTTATTTTTTTAAATCCTAATTTAAAATAATTCTATTTTCACTCTAAAAATATTTCACTTTTGATTATTGACCAACTGCTTAATAGCTATTGTGCAGATTCTACCACTACTACTATTTGCCATTTTTCAGAATTTATTTTAAATTGGGAAGGCAGTGGGACCTTTGTTATCCAATGACAGTTGTAGTTGCAATCTCCCACTATGTATAGCACCATGTGTTGTCCATTCCTTTTGTAGCTGTGTGGAGCAGTATGGACCTTACTCTTACACTTTTATGCAAACATAAAAGTGGAAAAGGATTTTGGAGACATATAATCAGATTTTATATTCAATATGTGATTTGCAACACAGGATGCAACTAAAGGATTTCCAACGAACAACTTTCTAGCTTCCTAATCAGCCAGCAAAGGATTACCCATCAGCTCCTATTTGTTTTGTTGGTCAATATTTCTTGACAGTTGGAATAATATTCAATATGCTATGGATTTCCACTGAAGCTTCCACTCTGGGTTCTGTATCTGCTTTGTACAATAATAGAGAGCAGCTCTACTTCATGTTCTGTGTAACATCATGTCAGATATTTTAAGACTCCACCCCCCCCCCATCTTGACCATTTGTTTCTACAAGTTTAAATGTGTAGTAATTTCTCTTTCTGTAAGTAGTTTCACATCAGGACTTAGTTGCAGCAAATGTTAGTGGTACACAATTCTGTGATGATATTCCAAGTTTGGTAATTGTTGAAAGAGCCCTAAAACAACTGAACAATTGTAGTCAGCCTCCTGACTACAAAATACCTTTTTGCCTATTTTGACGTTGCCTTTAAAGTAAAAAATTAAAATTAGATTATCTGTAAACTAATTGAATTATGCAGATGATTGAGACTATATCATTGATACAAGATGCAATATCATCATGCTATTGTGTGTATATGTTTTTAGCATACACACGCGCACACACACACACTATTCTTCTTGGCTTTTTTACTGCTTATAGGGGCAAAAACCAAAAAAGGAATAAGGAAAATTATTATACCCCATGAATGATTAGATGCTAGACCAGACATTTCAAACACAAGGCCCGGGGGCCAGATCCAGCCCGCGAAGTGGTTTCATGCGGCCCGCGAAGCCATCCTGGAAACAGTGAGGGAACGGCCCCCACTGCCTTGGCCCTGGCCCAGAGACCCTCAGATCTGTCCCACTCCTGCCCAGGCCCCCATAGGCACCCTTGATGCGAACGATGTAGAGCTGGCCACGCCCACCCAGTAGGCCATACACTAGCCACGCCCACCCAGTAGGCCACACCCACCCAGGCCATGCCCACCCAGCCCCCTGAGGGCAACTGCAATGCTGATGCGGCTCTGAATGAAATTGAGTTTGACACCCCTGTGCTAGACAGTATGAATACTTAATACAGGTCTGTTGCACTATATGCCATTGGGAACCATATTCTATGCTATAAGAAAACTACACTGTATTTTATTATTGAAGTCACCTTTAACAAATTAATGCTACTCAGTTGTATTTAGGTTAACACTAATGATGATTTTTGTCTCTTTCCAGGTGGTATGGTCAAGAAAAAGATTACAATGTTCTAGTAATGGATCTTCTTGGACCTAGTCTTGAAGATCTCTTCAACTTCTGTTCTCGAAGGTTCACAATGAAAACAGTACTTATGTTAGCAGACCAGGTATGTAAATTGTGTAAATACTCTGCTTGGGTGAGGAGTACCAGAAGTTCCCTAAAATGCAGTTTGCTTTGTGTTTTCAAATACACATAAAGTTTACTGACTTTATAAAGCACTCCCACAAGTATTTGAGCCAGATAGAATGAAAAAAACAATAATGTGAATGGGAGATCACCTGCTGAATGACACAAGATTTGTAGCCCAAATCATGCAATATAGAGTATATTATTTCATGCTTAGCATTATTAATTGTCTTTATCCCAAATCTTAAATTCAAAAGTAGTTGCAATAGTTCTATGCTATATCTCTTCTTATGTTTATAAAAGTTTTAAGAGTTTTAAAATTGAAATAAGAACTAATATAAATGAAAGAAAAGAGAAAACCTCAAAAAGAAAGAATGAAAAGAGATAGAAGTAGCTTCTGATTTTCTTTACAGGAAATTACAAAATTACCTCTTACTCAGTGGTTACAAAAAAGCTGTTTTTCTATTGTCTATTTTTTCCAATTTTAAAGCCATAAATCGTAAGTTCAATTTTTTCTGTTTTGTGCAAATAAATATTTATAAGTGGTTTACAAACACCAATAAACGTAGATAAACAGGGGACAAGGGATAGCCTTGTCTTGTTCCTTTTTGTATCTCACTTGGTTGGTTAGGAGTCCATTAACTATATATATTGTACACATGGCGGTGCCAAAATGCTTTTGCATCTCTAGCTGCCAAATAAAAGATGGTAAATTGAAGCAATGTTAAAGAAGAAGCATTAACTACAATTTTTATCCAGTCCTTCAATGAAGCATGTTTGTATAAAGATTCAAATTCAAAGTATGGGAGTATAATGCAAAAATTTTAAAGATACTGTTTCTTGCAATTGCAGAAGAATGCCTGTTGAAAAGCAGTTTTTCTGCTGTTATTATTTCATTCTTTTGAATGAAATACTCCAGTCAGAGATATACTTTGCTTTTTTAAAAAACCTCATTTTCTATGAGAAAACAAGATTACTACTCTGCTACCCAGGTTTAACCACAATATTTTGAGGATAAGAGTTGGAAGAATAGTTGCATATTGGGAATAGGAGGGTGCATGCAGGCCACAGATGCCCCTATTTTAAAAATTCTCCAATAGGTCTATAGAAGTATATTGATCATTTAACATGACACAACAGAAACCTAAGTTCTTTTAATATAGAGCAATACATAGACTAGACATGAATAACATAACTTGTTTTTCTATGGTCAATAATATGAATACATGTACATAATAAAGCAGACATGTCAAACACAAGGCCCGGGGGCCAGATCCGGCCCGCGAAGTGGTTTCATGTGGCCCGCGAAGCCATCCTGGAAACAGTGAGGGAACGGCCCCCACTGCCTTGGCCCTGGCCCAGAGACCCTCCTTCTGCCAGAGACCCTCAGATCTGTCCCACCCCTGCCCAGGCCCCCATAGGCACCCTTGATGCAAACGATGTAGAGCTGGCCATGCCCACCCAGTAGGCCATACGCACTCTAGCCACGCCCACCCAGTAGGCCACGCCCACCCAGTAGGCCACGCCCACCCTGGCCATACCCACCTTGGCCCCCTGAGGGCAACCGCAATGCTGATGCAGCCCTCAATGAAATTGAGTTTGACACTACTGTAATAAAGGCTCAAAATGATAAAAGGATTTTATGGAGAGAAACAGTATGTTTTAGTTCTATAGAATAAACAGGATAATTCTTAACATTACATATTTGTTTCGTATTTTGCTTTTCACCTCAAGCAGATATCAGAGAATGCTGACAGGAATCATAAACAAATTTTGCAATCCAGAAAGTTAAAACACATGTGAAAATTAATAACAGTTAAAAGCCTGGCAAAATGTTTCATTTAAAATTCTTTTTTAAGCGTAAGCCATGAAGCAATATAGAAGGCTCTCTCATGTGTCAAATAGTTAGATCTTTAACAGCTTCTTCAGAAGAGCCTATTCAGCAGATTTCATTGGAAAGACAGGATAATCATCAGCCATTTCAGGACTTTAAAGATTAATGTCAAGAATGTGAATAATAGACATCTCTGGAGAGAATGTGGAATTTTTCCCTCTTTGGATTGCATCAGATCTAGATATAATCCAACCGTAAACTACTTCCAGTTCACCAAATTTACTCCAGGAAAACTATTGGACTAAATTGAGATTGATGTAATCCAGAGGAACAGCAGAGTTCAGAGTTGCCCAACTATTCCATTTTCCTAGTGTAGATTTTGTACATATCTGATTGATATTAATAGCTTAAACTGCATTTAGTAAGCAAACAGAAATCAATAAACATCTTTCAATCCCAACATCATGTGATCCCTGTACTTTGCAGCATGGTATCAATTATAACATCTGGGCAGTTTTCAAAGATAGTCATAGTGGAAAAAAAATTCAGTAGTCATGATAGGAAGTAACAAAAGCATGGATAACAACCCCCCCCCCCAAAAAAAAATCAAGAGGGGTCAAAGTTAGCCTAGCAATTGTAATTGTGAAAATGCACACCTGTCATGGTCTGTGAGAATAACCTTTGAGAGACGGGGGAAAGGCACAGTCTTGACAACTGTCATGCAAAAGATGTCTCAGTCCATAGAAGGAAAGGGCAGGCGAAGACTCTTAGATAGAAGGGACCCTCTAGAAGTGCTTTCCAAATTGTAAGATTCTGATGCCGTAACCTTACAGAAAAGGTAATGTTGGCACTCTTGAAAGGCTGACAGCTCTTCACCTTTAATTCTGTATCCAGTGGCACCTAAAGATCAAGGAGAATTCTTAGATTATAGATTATATTCAAGTAGGAGTGCAGTTCCATCCTAAATAGACTAAATTGTAATCACTGAGTCAAGTTTCCTGTTTATCAATGTTATCTCTATCTTGTATTGATTTAATTTCACATTATTGGAATCAGGCATGCTTCAAGGGTACAGAATGCTTTTTGGAGTGGAATGGTTAAGAAGCAGTAATTGGACTCTATGCATTCATTTTCCAATTTAAATAATAAAGACTCTATTGCCAAAGACTATCCAGGAAGTGCATGTTTTTGGTAAGAATAAGTCCCTCTTGACGTTTGGCATTAGGATATGCCCTGATTGATTTGCTAAACTGAGAGAGGCAAGATTTAGGTATACTTTGTTTAAATCGTGCTCTTTACAAACCACAAAGAATCCATAATAACAAAGCATTGGGACAGCTGAGGGCCATGAAATGGATGGAGTTACATTGCTTGTGCTCATGAGGCAGAATTTTGAGGGGAGTTTGAAAACTTGGGTTTTCCATTTCAAAGTGGTAGGAAACTGCACTATTCATTTGCTGCAGTCATCATCAGAGATGGCAAAAAGACTTGTTTATCCTTGCTACAGACCATGCCAGTCTCCTGCCCACCAGTCCTATCCCATAAATCCCTCTCTGTCAGCTAATATATCCATCTTCTGTCTCAATAATATATGCCAAATCAGTGCTTTGAACAAAATTCAGTTCTGGATAACAAATGTGTAAGCAACAACAGATATTACACTGAAGAGCTGGATGTTTTCTTTAGAGGAGTTGTCTTCACTGTCACCTTGATCTCTTTGGGTAGATGGTAATCTGAAAAGAAGCTCTGAATCCAATACATGTAATAAAATTTAAGTTCTTCCTGTATCTTTTCCTACTAGCTATTACTTTGAATGTGCACAGATCCAGGCCATCTCCCAGTCTTAATTTTTCCTGTACCTGCCTAATGGAACTCATGATACTAGGCTCTGATAGAACTAGTAGTTACCTACGTTAACATATCTGCCCCATCCCTGTTCCAACGTAACTTTCACATTGAGCTAACCAGCAATAATCTTCCTGTACAACAGACATGTCAAACTCGCAACGACACGTGACGTTGCGAGATGTATCGGGACTGTTTTGCCATTGCTGGCAAGGGGGTGGGCGTGGCTTCCGGACGACTCGTCCAGCCTGTGGGCCGGCAGTTTGACACCCCTGCTCTACAACAAGGTTCCTTTGTAGCATCAGGCTCAGACATCTGATACAATTCTAGACAGATGGTTTTTGCAAGATGCCCAGAGTGAAAATAACTGATTTTGTGTGAAGACTGTTTTCCACAAGCAGGCATTAGGCTACCATATAGACACTCAGCCAGATGTTGAGGTGCACTGATCCTCTAATTTACTTAGGCAGTATGGTGATCTCCACTTTTAGGGGTGTTGATAGTTCCATAAGATAGTGTTCCTTTTCTCATTATCTGATAATGAAAAACATTTATTTACAAAACATTGAGTAGGTTCATTAACTGGTTTAGATTATGTTCAGGTAATAAGATTGATGCAAATATTTTTGAATTATAGGACAGATTATTATTAAAATCATACCTGAAATGCTTTTAAATTTGACCAATTTTCTTCTTGTTTACAGATGATCAGTAGAATTGAATATGTGCATACAAAGAATTTTATACACAGAGACATTAAACCAGATAACTTTCTAATGGGTATCGGACGTCACTGTAATAAGGTTAGTCTTAACACTTTTTTTGCATGAAAAAAGTTAAAATAAAATACAGTTTATTGAAAAGTTGTGCTGCTTTAGTTAGCTATAGTATTTTATCAAAAGACAAGATTTTCAGTCATACTCCTGCAAGAAAATCATATGATCTCTGCCTTTGTTCAGACCTTAGTTAAGCAAATCAGTATGTTATATAACCTATCTTTCTTTGCATACTCAAGTTGCTTCTAGTAAATATCCTATTATTCAAAATCAATGAATTACAGTAGCACAGCTTGCCATAAACTGATTTTTATTGTTTGCTGTATTTATTAGCATGTTGGAGTCTTGACTTCCAGTTACCTAGATTTTTAATTGGGTAGAATCAACTTCTAAAGAAATATTGGTTTGTAACACTGTAGTTTAGTTTATTCAACTGTGTCCTGTGCATTCACAAGCCTGTGGAAGTTCAGAATGCAGTTTATGGGTAGGTATAGGTTAACATTTGCTTCTAGAATTTTAATATTTCATTGGATTTTAAGTGTGGGTAGAAGGGGTTGGTAGAAATTGAGCTGGAAATGCATGTTTTCTTTTGAAACTTTTGATTGGAAATATTCTTGGCTAGCTTGCGAGAGTAATCTGCTATCCTGTACATTGAGCTCGAGCAGACAGGCAGCATTGGCAATGCATTTAAGCATGCTGTTAAATAGAAATTCTTAAGTTTGGGGAAATGTATGTGAAATGAATCTATATTGGCAGCAACATTCCCATACAGATTGGTTCTTCATAAGCCATCAGTGTTTACCTTTTTGATATTTTTAGCTATAAAATGTTACCTTTGTTTGCCTGTATGAATGCCAACTTGGAGCCATTACTTTAGAGCAAAATCAAACCAACAACCGCCTGTTGAATTCTGCTTTAAAGGCGTTCAGTGAAGCATTAAACAACTTTGGGGAGTTGGGGTGAAAAGAAATTGCAAAAGTCAAATTTAGTCAGTCCTATTTCTATTGAACTTTATCTCTAAATTTCATATTCTTGTTTCTTTAATGCAGTCCTTTAATTTTCTGACAAGAACTGGAAGTATAACTAGAAAAAAAATATAAACCAGTCTTGATTTGATATTTCTTCTCTTTTTGGGCCATTTCTCCATATTCTTTGACAGTTATAGTGAGCTGGCATTGCAACACATTATTTTTTTTCTTGTGATATGAAAATGTGGTCTGAAAAATATTGTGCTTTGTTAAGTGACTTTATTAGAGTCACATTGGATGATGTAAAAAAGGACCACATTTTTCAGTCTAATAGCCATTTAAATAGAGTGACAAGCATTAAATTTTAGACACTTGTTCGATATTACAAGTAATCCTATACATACGATTATAACCCTCTTTGTTTAATCCACATAGAATTTAAAGCTTTAAAAGTGTGAAATCAGCAGTTCCTTTAAATATTGATATGGTTTAAACTTTTCTTCCTTTAGCAAAAATTCAGATGAATTTTGTATCACATAGCCATTGTTTTAAGACACGGTGTTTACAGTTGGTGAGGCTGTTTTGTTAATCATGTTCCAATAAATTATGTTTATAATAAACTAAAATATAGACAATAAAATTGGAATGCTTTATTTCTAAACATTTATTTTAAAATGTTATGTGTTAGGAATTGTCTTACTCCTAATATAAGGTCTTCTTTGAGCCTCTCCTACAAGAAGCCCTGCATGCTTATGAAAGTGAACTTAAGGTGACTAAATGCCTTCTACCTCTTCCTTACTGAAGATTTATTTCCCACATGTTTGGGGGAAGGGCAGCATATATGTAAACGCCAAAAATTCCTTTTTATTAAGCCAAATATTGCCATTGCTATCCCTGTTCAAGGCAGTGTCATTTTCAAGTGGCATGCTCAAGTTTATCTTGCCACATCTAAATTTTTTCCTGTGTCACATGATCTCCTTTGGAAAACTGTAGTGCTTGGTGGAAGAAGGATGGCATTTGGCTACCCTATTCTTTCTCTAACGCCTCGGTGTTGCCTGTCTGCGCCAGCCATTGTTGCAATGTAAGCAATACTGTTTGATGCACTGCCACCCTCTATTGTTTGTTCAGTGTTTAGAATCTCCAGTGGGGAAGAGGAAAAGAAGCATGACTGTTAGTACTTCTCAGGACCCATCTTTCTCAGGATTAAACCAGGTCTGAAACTGTCTCTATTCCAACCTCAATCCCAACTCATACGCGTTTTTGTTTTATTTCGGAAAACATGTAGATTTGCAAAAAGCACCTTATGTTGGCATTATTCAGACATACTTGGCAAACATGTAACATTACTAAGCGCCTCTCTTCAGATAAAAGGTTCTTCTTTTTTCCCATGTTAATATGATTAAGGTTATCTCTGAACTTTGTATTAATCCTAGAAGAGTACCTCTGTGTTCTGAAATATGACGATGTAGGATGTAGAACGTATTGTGAAGGGTTAGAAATGCCTACGTGTGCATGGTCTGGTAGTAGGTCTTGATGAGATTTGTTTCCCTCTTCATTAATATGATTACTATGTTTGGAGAAAAATGCATTTTGGATGGGGAGAATCAAGACCTACTCTACTTTTTCCAAAGAACATGCTTTGTTTCCAGCAGTAAATTTTAATAGAGCTTTTTAGTATAGGTCAAGTAACTAAGGTAATTGTATCTTATTAAAAATTTACCATATTTTAGTTGATGAATTCTTAGCGCCTTAAACAGCTGTCTATTTACTAAACATGAATTTTATTATAATACTTTGGGCCCATGAATTTAGAAATGTGGCAATTGGAATAGTTTTCATTATATGCAGCGTTCTTTTATGCTATATTGTGGCTCAAATTACGGTATCTGTCTAATTTATAACATTGGAACTTGTTCAAAATTCAACATAGCCCCAGGGTGGGTTTTAGGATTTCATAATATACAGTGGGACAAAAAAGTATTTAGTCAGCCACCAATTGTGCAAGTTCTCCCACTTAAAAAGATGAGAGAGGCCTGTAATTTTCATCATAGGTATACCTCAACTATGAGAGACAAAATGGGGGGAAAGAATCCAGGAAATCACATTGTAGGATTTCTAATGAATTTATTTGCAAATTATGGTGGAAAATAAATATTTGGTCAATAACAAAAGTTCATCTCAATACTTTGTTATATACCCTTTGTTGGCAATGACAGAGGTCAAACATTTTCTGTAAGTCTTCACAAGGTTTGCACACACTGTTGCTGGTATTTTGGCCCATTCCTCCATGCAGATCTCCTCTAGAGCAGTGATGTTTTGGGGCTGTCGCTGGGCAACACGGACTTTCAACTCCCTCCAAAGGTTTTCTATGGGGTTGAGATCTGGAGACTGGCTAGGCCACCCCAGAACCTTGAAATGCTTCTTACGAAGCCACTCCTTCGTTGCCCGGGCGGTGTGTTTGGGATCATTGTCATGCTGAAAGACCCAGCCACGTTTCATCTTCAATGCCCTTGCTGATGGAAGGAGGTTTTCACTCAAAATCTCACGATACATGGCCCCATTCATTCTTTCCTTTACATGGATCAGTCGTCCTGGTCCCTTTGCAGAAAAACAGCCCCAAAGCATGATGTTTCCACCCCCATGCTTCACAGTAGGTATGGTGTTCTTTGGATGCAACTTAGCATTCTTTCTCCTCCAAACACGACGAGTTGAGTTTTTACCAAAAAGTTCTACTTTGGTTTCATCTGACCATATGACATTCTCCCAATCCTGTTTTGGATCATCCAAATGCTCTCTAGCAAACTTCAGACGGGCCCGGACATGTACTGGCTTAAGCAGGGGGATACGTCTGGCACTGCAGGATTTGAGTCACTGGCGGCGTAGTGTGTTACTGATGGTAGCCTTTCTTACTTTGGTCCCAGCTCTCTGCAGGTCATTCACTAGGTCCCCCCGTGTGGTTCTGGGATTTTTGCTCACCGTTCTTGTGATCATTTTGACCCCACGGAGTGAGATCTTGCGTGGAGCCCCAGAACGAGGGAGATTATCAGTGGTCTTGTATGTCTTCCATTTTCTAATAATTGCTCCCACAGTTGATTTCTTCACACCAAGCTGCTTGCCTATTGCAAATTCAGTCTTCCCAGCATGGTGCAGGTCTACAATTTTGTTTCTGGTGTCCTTCGACAGCTCTTTGGTCTTGGCCATAGTGGAGTTTGGAGTGTGACTGTTTGAGGTTGTGGACTGGTGTCTTTTATACTGATAACAAGTTCAACCAGGTGCCATTCATACAGGTAATGAGTGGAGGAGAGAGGAGCCTCTTGAAGAAGAGGTTACAGGTCTGTGAGAGCCAGAAATCTTGCTTGTTTGTAGGTGACCAAATACTTATTTTACCGAGGAATATACAAATTAATTCATTAGAAATCCTACAATGTGATTTCCTGGATTCTTTCCCCCCATTTTGTCTCTCATAGTTGAGGTATACCTATGATGAAAATTACAGGCCTCTCTCATCTTTTTAAGTGGGAGAACTTGCACAATTGGTGGCTGACTAAATACTTTTTTGTCCCACTGTAGCTTTCTGCAGAGGAGGAGAATGTTAGGAGACTGATCTCAATTGTCACAGGAGTTGGTTACTTACAGAAAAACAAGAGATTAAACAAGTCAGCTGTTTAAACTGGGTTGCTTAATCATGGTTTATTTTCATGCACGATCATTAGTTTGTATTTAATAAAATTTATTTGTGAAAAATTGAAACAAGTGAAATTTTTTTTTAAAAAAAATTAAGTTGGCTGAAATCCTTTATTGAATTGATATCGGGGCGGGGGGGAAGAGAAGGGTAAATATGGAGACTCATTGAGTTATTCAGAACCATTTGGCTCGATCAGGTCGTGCCAGAAATGTTTTAGTATAACATAATAATTGGGCCAGTGTGAAGACTGTGTCCTATGCTAATTAAAAGAAAGTGACACTTCTTGTTCTAAAATTGATTTACCTAAATATAAAGTAGATCTATTTTGTGCGATGAAGAACAATATCCTTTTTGTGTTAAAACGTGCTGCACTGGAGAATAGAAAAGTACAAATAAGAACCTTTATCCCAGCGGAAGCAGCAGAAGTACCTTGCCAATTTCAGATTGCAATCATTGAGTTTCCCTTCCCGGTCCATCATTCCAGTTCTGACTAGATTTCCTGAATTACTCTGAAACTAAATCAGCAAGAGTCATGCAGGCTTTCATGAGGGGAGAGTAAATTAGGAAGATTTGAAGACAATAGCTTGGGGAAGTATGGTTTATTGGGTGAATAGTATTTATCTAATCTCAAAAGTAATGTGCTCACTTCTTAACCAAAGCAATTTAAGAGGGAGTGTTGTTATGTTGCTAGGTAACTTTGCTTCCTAGCATTTTTCCCAGTAATGAAGCATGGCTTTGGTGTTTTGAGATTGTAAGAATATATTAGCATAGAAGAGTTACATGACAGAGTTCTTTCCTTGCCGTTATCTACCCTTAACCATTAAATCAAATACTTAATACAGTTGAAATCTGATAAATTCAACTTTTAAAAACTTGATGCCATAGCATTCCAAAATGGCTTTTATATAATGTTTTAAAATACTCTGTTAGTGAAGGTGTATTGCAGATGATCTGAAACATTTCAAAACTCTTTAAAAAATAGCCATTCTTGTTCATCTGGAGTAATTATTTTGCCTCAGTGCTTTATAAGAGTGTGGCCTACCTATATCTTCCACTTGTCCAAATCAGAGAGAAAAAGAAAATAAATTCTGAAAATTATAAAATTAATGTCAACTACTTTTATAATACTTTAAAAAACATAATCTCTTTCCTGCCTTGTGCTAGTAAAGGAAATACTAATTAATCTACTAATATTTCAACTTTATAAGGTTTACTTATTTGAATCAACTAGGTATTCTGTGTTTTGTGTTGTTTTCAGGTCATCAATCACAGATGGTTAAATATCATCCATCTACATTCACCTATAACATAAACACAAGTGTTCAGTTAACTTTAAATCAGGAGTCAACAGTATTACGCCTGCAACACACTAGGATAGCACTCACTGATCTTTTAAGATTGAGCAAAATCTCTTGGGATATCCAAATCAGTTTGAGATCTAACTTTCAAAATGTATTTTTAAAAATTAGTTCTGTTAGCAAAATGTGTGATGATGCCTGTTGACCCTGCTTTAAATACTGTCTCTCATTGAGTCTAAACTTCTTGAACATGGCAAATTGTAAAAGCCCGAAAACTATTTCTTTATATACTTGCTTGCTTATTAAATAAGCTTATAGTAAAATGTCACTTAAAGGCACTAGTAACCTGAACATCCGTTAAATGATTGCTTTCAAATGTTTTCTAAAATTTAGTCAATTATTTTATGCTTTTATTTTAGAAAACTTCTCTCTCTCTCACTCTCTCACTCTCTCACTCTCACTCTCACTCTTTAAAATCTTTTTTTCTGTATTGCCTGTAGAAATTTGGCCAAAAAATGTACAGGAATTATTAGGAGTTTTAGCACACTTCCTAAAATGGACTAGACCAGGGGTAGGTAACCTCGGCTCTTTTATGACTCATGGACTTCAACTCCCAGAATTCCTGAGTCAGCATAGCATAGCTGACTCAGGAATTCTGGGAGTTGAAGTCCATGAGTCATAAAAGAGCCGAGGTTGCCTATCCCTGGACTAGACTAAACTCTTAAAAATTGTTTTATTTCCTTATGCTAGTCTTAGTTTTGTACAAAACAAAATTGATAGTTTTTTTAATTAGACAACTTTATTTCTTATATATTTAATTTGCCACATATAACAACTCCCAGATTATTTGCAACTGAACATTTTAGCTAAATTTGATGGTACTTCAATTAATAAAATAAATTATCTTGTGTCAATTTGATTGTGAATTCAACTGTTTAGATATTCTTTGATGAATATGAAAGAATGCTTCAGCATAGTGGAAAAAAATTATAGCAAGTGGCAGAAAAGCAAAATTACTTGAGAAATTAAAACAGTTTCATAAAATTGGCCCCTTTCCCTTTTTTGTCACATATATAATACGAAAATATTAAATTTATGTGGCCTAGCTTTATTCCATTATTTGTTTTAGAATATTTTAATTTTCTACAGTCCTTACAGTCTCTTTAGTGGCATGTCAATATATAGAACATCCATAAGAAAGTAATACAATCAATAGCTTTTGCAGTGAAACTCACTTTGAATAATTTTATTTGTTTTTTTCCTAAGATGAGAAAGGTTAGGTCCATTTTATATTTTATTTTTCAAGTAATAATGAAGAGTTGTGATTTTGTTTCCCTTGCCTTTAAATATGATTGAATTTAATTTTGTTGATCTCAGTTATCTATTAGGCATATACTTAAAAGTTCTGATGATCTTTCCAAGTGCCATCTGGAAATTTGAATCTATTTTATCTATTTTAAAGTTATTCCTTATTGACTTTGGGTTGGCCAAAAAGTACCGGGACAACAGAACAAGGCAACACATACCATATAGAGAAGACAAAAATCTCACTGGTACAGCTAGATATGCAAGCATTAATGCACATCTTGGCATTGAACAGAGGTAAGTGTCCAAGCAATTACTGTAAACTCTAGAAATTTCTGGGTTGTTTCTAATTGTCAGATAAAGATGCTGAGATTATAATTTAGTAACATTGGGAAGACCACACATTTCCTACTTGTGCCATAATATTTGGGATCTTGAATAGTTACGTTATGACTAAAAATTAATTTAAATGTTCTTACAGTAGAGCAAATATTTGTGTTGTGTAGCTTGAAGACACCAAAATATCTATGACAAATACATTTTTATCTGTCCATCTTATACCTATGTGTTGCCTTAACAAGTAAAGTCATTTGATGTAACTAACAGCAGAGTGAATATCCGACATAAAACCATCC
This sequence comes from Vipera berus, assembly GCF_964194415.1. Taxonomy (NCBI): domain Eukaryota; kingdom Metazoa; phylum Chordata; class Lepidosauria; order Squamata; family Viperidae; genus Vipera; species Vipera berus. Next base: position 191,390,910 of record NC_138203.1, read on the forward strand.
TTAGGTGTTTCCTACAAAACTCTAGTGTTAAATAAAAGCGGAAACACTTCGCAACAGAAATAGCAAATGTTGTCAAGTTAAAATTATTTCTTAAAGACCTTAAAACTTAAAAGATTTCTTTGTTCTTACCCTCCTAAGAGATTGCTGTTTTTAAAATAATTATTTTTGGTGCATATAGTAGTAGTTTATATCTAATAAGATTTTAATCCCTGAAATATAGTACTCCAGCTGAAGTAAACTTTTTCCTTAACAAACCAAGCATTTTCATACACATTTCATAATATGTGAATCATAATTTATCAATAATGCCTTTTCCTTCATATTGTGATAGTTTGTAATTTTTTAATTGTGTTCAACTTCTTTTAACATGGTACTATTCAACTGGTATATTGGACTTAACATGTTTTCTGATGCCTTTGTTGGCATAATACCGGTGGTATCAGTCATCAAACATAAAAGTTACATTATTTCTGGAATCAGTTTTTTTATCATAAAGTTTCAAAGTTCACAGTTAAATTTAACTTTTGAATGTTTTCAGTTATATTTTGTGTAGAATAAGAATCAGAATAGTTCATAACTGTTTTGCTGTTAGTGCTTTGCTTTTATGTGTACACAGTTTTCGTGCTTCCATGATCTCACTATTATATTAGGAGGGCAATTCGGAAATAAACCTCTGTTTGGTTACCAATGACAGACACTCGCAGATACAGAACTTTCATTATACACATCAGAAAACTACAACGTTACATTACTTTTTGACATAATCGCCATTCAAATTGAGGCACTTGTCATAGCGTCTTACAAGGTTTGAAATTTCTTAATATGTGCTAGATGCACACTGCTAGATGCACCCAAGAACTTTTGAAGCAGTTCCGTTGGGATGTTTTTGATCACCCCTTCTATAGCCCTAATTTGCCACCGAGCAACTACTGCTAAGGAATTTCAAACCTTGTAAGACGCTGACAAGTGTCTCAATCTGTGACAATTATGTGGAAAAGTAATGTAACATTGCAGTTTCTAATGTGTATAATAAAAGTTCTGAATCTGTGAGTGTCTGTCATTGATAACCAAACGGAGGTTTATTTCCGAATTGCTCTCGTATTATCAAGATCGATATGGGGCTGAATGGAGCTCGTGTAGCTTGCTTTATGCACAGTTCTTGACCAAATGATTGGCAAATAAGGGGAAATGATTTCAGCAGTCATTAAAATCAAAATTAATATTTGCTTTTGCATATAAATATGTATATTACAAAAATTGCTTGATGATTATTTTATTCTCTTAATACTTCATCCTAAGATAAGATAAAATTAGGAATTTAAAATTTGATAAGGAGAAAAATAGCAAAATCAAAACTTGGATATGCCAGGAAAACTTGTATGCGGTTTGCTAAAATTTGTATTGCTATATCATCTCTAAGGAAAACAAGAAATAACAAATGCATGATTATAGTTTTCCAAATAAGTTTGGTAAATCTTATTTATTACTGTTGTATATCAGTATATTGCACATTTTACTGACAGTTCATGTTCATACCCTGTTGAGGCCTGAGAAATGAAGCTATTCAATTTATGAATAAGCATATAAAACTTTTTCCCTCAGTCGTCGTGATGATATGGAGTCATTAGGATATGTATTGATGTACTTTAACAGAACCAGCCTTCCGTGGCAAGGATTAAAGGTATGTTAAAAACTTCATAGAGAGATGTAAAAGACCATACTAAAATAAGCATAATATTGTATATTTGTAATTCAGATGCTGTGAAATAGATAGAATGTCTGGTATGATATGCCACATGCATAAGTATAAACAGAATATGGTCTAGGCTGCTTTTTATCTCTTCTCCCCCCACCCCCAGTGTTTATTTCTGCCAAATATTTTACAGTTAAAACATCCTCAGAGAAAGACATTAGGGATAAGATAGCCTTAAAGCAGAGCTCCCCAACCTTTCTGGCTTGGTGGCCTGGAAGGAAAGGGAGGAGCAAGGAAATGTATGGGTGTGTGCACAGTGGCGCTTGCATGCATGTGCATACACAAGCAGACAGCACGCTCCTGTGGCATCATGCTGGCGCACGCACAAGTGGGCCACTGGGGCCTACATGTATGCGCAAATGGGCCACTAGTGCCTGCATGATGCTGGTGGCATGCATGCACAAATGGGGCTTCTAGTGCCCGCATGGTGGCACTACCATGAGTGGGGGAGGCTGGTGGCCAAGGCCACGGCCCAGTACCGGGCCGTGGACCATAGGTTGGGGACCCTTGCCTTAAAGGACAATGTGCAGTTTGAATAATGATTCAGAGAGGTTATTGGAAAGTGCCCTATCCAAAGAACCTTTATCTTGAGGCCTTGCTCAAAGTACTGCAGCCTCTCCATCTTCAGGATTGTGGATAGGGATTTAAAAATGAGAGATATACACGCATAGGCGCACATTCATTTACACTCATTGACATAATGTACAAATGTGTGTGAGAGATAGAAATATATTGGTACTTTCGCAAGAGGTTATATAATTCAGATGATGATTTTGAGTATATTGTAATTTGTGCTAGAAATGTTAAGCTATCACCTGCAATCTAATACCAAGAACATTATGAGATTTCTATATTTACTCAAAATCTGACTGTCTAGGAAAAACGTTAGAAGCAGCCATATAATATAATCCTGTCATGGGCTAACTAGGCTGCAGTAATTGACACTCTGTAGCTTTAAAACGTATAAGAAAGATTTTTATTTTCTTTGTGGTGAATCCTGGAACTTGGCAATTTCCTTTAGACCTGTGATAATAAAGTAGCATTGTTCCATTTATATTTATTCATATTTTTACAGGCTGCAACAAAGAAGCAGAAATATGAAAAGATTAGTGAAAAGAAGATGTCTACTCCTGTTGAAATTTTGTGTAAGGTACAAACTCTTTTAAAAAATTGTCTTTGATAATCAGTCATATTTTATTTTGAAAATAAGCCAATGATTTTTGGGAGGTATAGTGCTCTGTTCTGGGCCCAGTGCTTTTCAACATCTTCATCAATGATTTGGATGAGGGGATAGATGGAGAACTGATCAAATTTGCAGGCGACACCAAGCTGGCAGGAATAGTCAACACTCCAGAAGACAGGCTTAAGATACAGGAGGATCTGGACAGACTTGAACACTGGGCACTAGCAAACAAAATGAAATTCAAGGGTGAAAAAAGTAAGGTTCTACATTTAGGCAAGAAAAACTAAATGCACGGATACAGTGTAGGTGGTACCTTGCTCAACAATAGTAACTGTGAGAAGGATCTCAGAGTTTTAGTAGACAATCACTTAAATATGAGCCAGCAGTGTGCTGCAGCTGCCAAAAAAGCCATCCAGTGCTAGGCTGCATTAACAGAGGGATAAAATCAAGATCACGTAAGCTGTTAATACCACTTTACAATGCCTTGGTAAGGCCACACTTGGAATACTGCGTCCAGTTTTGGTCACCATGATGTAAAAAAGATGTTGAAACTCTAGAGAGAGTACAAAGAAGATCAACAAAGATGATTAGGGGACTGGAGGCTAAAACATATAAAGAACGGTTGCTGGAATTGGGTATGTCTAGTCTAATGAAGAGAAGGACAAGGGGTAATGTGATAGCAGGGTTCCAATATCTCAGGGGCTGCCACAAAGAAAAGGGAGTCAAGCTATTCTCCAAAGCACCTGAAGGCAGGACAAGAAGCAAGGGATGGAAATTAATCAAAGAGAGAAGCAACCTAGAACTAAGGAGAAATTCCCTGATAGAACAATTAAGCAGTGGAAAAACCTGCCTCCAGGAGTTGTGAATACTCCAACACTGAAATTTTTAAGACAAGACTGGACAACCATTTGTCTGAATTGATATAGGGTTTCCTGCCTGAGCAGGGGGTAGGAGTAGATGATCTCCAAGGTCCCTTCCAACTGTATTATTATTGTTGTTATCAATCTATCTTTTAGTGTCACTTTTTCTTTCCTTTTTCTGTTACTTTCCATTTTCCTAAAAAAAGAATTTCTAGATATAAAAATTGTGGGAAATCTGCCTCTAAATTCTGCTTGGATTTCTTTTGTTCACAGGGATTTCCTGCAGAATTTGCAATGTATCTGAACTACTGCCGTGGCCTGCGCTTTGAAGAAGCTCCTGATTATATGTATCTGAGGCAGCTATTCCGTATCCTTTTCAGGTTGGTCTTGTAGGATACCTTGTGAATATTCGAAGAGAACAGTTTTAGCAACAATTTTATCATTCACATGGTTAGCTTGGCTAGATAACACTCTGTTGTTCCAGAAGTTGGACTGAAAATATATGTAAAAGAAATTTGAATATACTAGAAGTAGACTTCATTGGGAAGAAGTTCTTTCCTGATCCTGTATCAAAATGATTTTGTCTCTGGGTAGCCCACCCCTCATTGCATTGTGATGTCTGTTTTGTGATTGGCTATATTGGTCAGATCGGCCAGAGTACATACAGTCAGACCTAAGCAAGCTGAACTCTGTAACAACCATTTTAGGAAGTATTTTCTTTGGTCCACAAAGGTTGGTTATATCATAATTCAGTCAACTCAACATAAACAGTACTTGAAATTAGTACTGTACTGTAACTTGTTAGTGAATCAGTGCTTGAATTTGCTCAAAATTAATATTAACCGCAGAGGAGGTTAAAGTGAGTGATCAAGATCACAATAGCCTTACATGGTCATTTGCAGAATTGCAGACGTTTATCCGTGCTCTTAGTGCAGGGTTCAACTAAAAAAAGAGAAGTGGGGATAATGATTAATATTTCCCTTTCCCCTATGAAGCAATTTGAAGGGCTTTACACTTTACGCATGGGACTCTTTCAACTTGAGCCAAAGCTTCTAAAGAATTACCAGAGGACTTTGAAAGTTGCTGCAAGCAGATTTTAATTATTAACCACAGCACTGCATAATGTTCAATGTTTTACAAAATGTCTCATTTTGAATGCCAGTGAAACCTGCTTATTCAACAGCAATTCAAGTATGGCATTTTTGTGGTGGTTTTCTTACTTTTTAAATTTTACCCTCTGTAGGACCCTGAATCATCAATACGACTACACATTTGACTGGACAATGTTAAAGCAGAAAGCCGCACAGCAGGCAGCCTCTTCCAGTGGGCAGGGGCAGCAAACCCAAACCCCCACAGGCAAGCAAACTGACAAATCCAAGAATAACCTGAAAGGTTAGTAGCCAAGAACCAAGTGACGTTACAGACCAAAAATGATAAACACTAATTTGGATCCTGCTGGTGATACGATACGTGTTAGCTCAAGGAGGTCATTAAAAACATTTATTTGGCTATTTAGTATTTAAAAAACGGACGTCCTTGGAAGATTTGACTACTAACTTTAAACCAAGTGTCCTTGTTTTCATATCATTTCTTTGGGTATGTTGGGTCATTTTAACCACTGCATCTTCTGCTCCCTCATTAACCCCTCTTCAAAATAAGCTGGCTTGGTGTTGGGAACATAGTATGATCCAAAAATCTGGGCCTAACATTTTAAGGAAGAAATTTTCTATTACTTTTTGTACTGGGCCGGTTTAGATGCGGCTTTGGTGTGGGTTTCTTTGGAGGCAAAAACAAAACAAAAAAACCCCCCAAGAGGTAAATGTTTTCTTTGAATATATTCTCTCTCCCACACATAAACAACATCAATTTTATTATTTCAATAGTAATGTGCTATTGTGAGCCACAGACAATCTTAGGAGGCAGCATGTACATTATTATATAATTAAGTAAAATTAGGGTGCTTCTTAAAAAAAAAATTAGGACATAGCTTCAGCATGATGATAGTCTGTATTCTCTGAGTATCGTAAAAAAAAATTAGGACATAGCTTCAGCATGATGATAGTCTGTATTCTCTGAATATCGTAACAGTACATCAGGGAGACGAGAGTTCTGATGTTCATGCACAAACATAGTCAAACCTTTCTCACCCCTCCCCCTCAGTAAAATACAAGAAAGGCATTGATCAGAGGATGTAGGAGGGTGGGTTAAATTTAGACAGAATACATCAAATATATGGATATACAGTATAAGGGGTAGGGGAGAGAAATGGAAAGTAAATTCGACTGAAATTACCCCCACGTTCCGGGGGGGGGGGAAATCTGTTTCTAATTTTAATTATAGCTCTGTTTGAGATTTATTGACAAAATAATAAAAGAAAGAACTTTCTACGGCAGCAGGCAGCAAATGGATCACATTTGGGAATATGTTAATTATGTTTCTATATCTGTAAATAAGATGGGCAAGCACACAAAATGCAAACAATGTAACAAAGAAATGCAAGCCCTGAGTGTCCAAATGAAATGCTACCCGAAGCTGAAAATAACTGAAAGCAAAAAGAATCAAGCCTGCACATGCAAGATCTTCAGGTCAGTAAAATACTTGTATAATTTTTCAAAATTGGGATTGTTTACTTTTCTCTTGTTTTGTGGTTGGTTTAAATTTTTGAATTATGTATAAATAAAACCAATCAGTATTTCCATTTTTATTTAGTTGAAATAAAAAGATAGATATTTCTTTTATAAGGACACATTATTAGGGTATGTAACAAAGAATATTATTAAAAGATCACAGTACTAATGATGCTTTTTTTTATTTAGGAGAATCTATACAGGACTCTGATAACTGACTACACACACCATTTTCAGTCATATCATCAGCGCCTACCGTTTTAGAATTACCTGATTAATAATGTTTCAATTACATAAATTATGTCAAGAAAAAGAAAGAAAGACGTTTAGCTGGAAAAAGAAGAATAAAAGTCTACTATCTACAAATAGGCATAGATAAATTTATGATAATAGATTATAGCAAGTGCAGCAAAGTCTTTCTTAACCATGAGGACATGTTGATACAATATAATCTCTTCGGCAGGATACAGTCTATCAGAGCAAAACAAAGATCATAAAGAAATTACTGGATAAAATGTATAAGAAGAAAATAGAAAAGTATGCAAATAATCTAGAAGGAACCATTGTTGGTTGAACTGTGTGATCATATTCACGATAATCCAATCAGTAAGGATTGTTTCCTTACTGAAATTACTGAGTCATCAGTAAATGTGTATCTTATTGATTGCTTGCAAGAATTCCAAACTGTAAAAATATTTTTATTAAAAGGCTAATGTGATGCAATGATATTAGGATGAGAAGAAATACAGAAATCAAGAAGACCAAAACCAATAAAATACCACTACACTGCTTAGTGGAATATCCTTCAAGCTGTTCCAGAAGTACGGATAATGATGCTGAAATTGCAAGACATATCTACTATACAATTATAATTTGGCAACAGCTGTTCTGCAAGCAAGAAGACTTGATTCTACCACAAGCCGTTCAATAATTCTAATTAGTAAATATTGAGCAGTATACAAATGGTGTCCTAATGCCTCCTGAACAAAAGTAAGGAAAGTAGAGATTGAAAAATTGTAGCCAATTTTTTAAAAAGATGAAGCTAAAACAAACCTACAAATGTGCAATCGCTCTTGAGTCTATTCCCATAGCTCTTTGAACTAAGTGCAAGAAAATTGTTGTTTTATTTCAGCTGTTTTGTTGAAGTGTGAAAGGAATTGACAAGATTTTAAATTAAAATTTCCAGTGACGGGGTTAAATGCAGACATTAACATGAAGTATTTCCAGCTCAGTTTCTTGTCATTATTTTCAGTATTCAATATAGGATAATTTTTTTAAAGGAAGAATTGGTTATGACAGGGATAGCCAGCAATAACCCTTGAAAATATACAATTATACTTAATTTCATGCCTAGTCAGACCGATTTAAGGAACATTTTTTCTTTAAAAGTTTTAAAAGTAATACGCCTGCATTTGATTTCAGACTATTGAAATGATAATCCAGTTATCTAATAATAGTATCCTCTTTCTCTGAACTTTTAAAGAACTCTTTTCTTTGCATTCATTCTAATTTCAGAAGTAATTTGGGATTTGAAAAGAGGAAAGGTTTTTCCGCAGTTTACGAATCAGAGTTGAAGAATATGTTTTCACTTAGTTGAAATTCCCTATTCTACTTTTAAAGCAGCATTTTATGTGTATAGCTAACTGTTCAGAGTTGTGTTACTTAAATATTGTTTGAATATATTGAAAACCAGACTAAAACAAGTTAATTGATCTCACCTAAGTTGTAAGTTATAGTGATAGCAGATATTCTCCTAGTAGATTATGACAAAAAAACTCCTCTCAGTTGCCATGAATTAATCAAGAAACCTCTAGGAGTGCATGAAATGGGGAAAGAGAGTAGTTAATTGTTAATGGGATAGAATCATATGGATAGAGGTGAAGAGAAGGAAGAAATGTGTTTCCACCAGTGAAGTTGCAAACGGAAGGGGATCGTGTACGGCAGGGGTGTCAAACTGCCGGCCCATGGGCCGGTTTCATTATACTGAAGCCATGCCCACCCCATTGCCGGCAATGCAAAAAGAGTCAGGTCACGTGACGTGGTGAGTTTGACACGTGTGTAGGGGAAGAAGATTATATTGCAGCAGGAAGACACAGGCTGGAGTTGGAGACTGATTGAGATCATGTTAGGTAGGAGAAAGTGTTAACGGTACGTAAAACGAGTATTATAATATTTATATATTGTAATGAAAGTGCATGTAGCCCTTGATTTATGACCACAATTGAGCTTGGAATTTCGGTCATAAGTCACTGCAGTCATTAAGCATGGCACTTGTGTGATTGCCTTTCTCTGAGTTCTTATATCATACTGCCTCAGGAAATGCAGGAGGCCTGGTGTCCCGTTTCCCCCCCCCCCATGCAAGACTGAAAGTATTGATCGGCTAGGCCCACCACAGTGTGGATCCTCCCCCTGTACCACCCTTTTCTCTCACCTCGCTTCATTCTGTACATGGGTCCTATTCTCATGATTCAGAAGGTTCATTCTCCAAATTGTGCAATTTGGAGAAGGAGTCTTCCAAGCCAGAGGTCCCCAACCTTTTGGGCACCAGGGGCTGGTTCCGTAAAGAGAGGTTTTTCCGTGGACCTGAGGGGGTGTGGTTTTGTGTGCTGCCTGCATCCTGTGGATGGGGCTTTGCTTGTTCAGATCGGTTGCTGGCATGCTGCGGCCCTGACCTGGTCCACGGACCGGGGTTTGGGGACCCCTGTTCCAAGCCATCCTAAGAATGATGGCGTTCACTAGTGTTTTCCAAAGAGGGGAATGCTAGTGAGACTGGCGTTCTGAAAGACTGAACCTCAGCATTTTGAGACTCATATTAAGTTATATATTTCGCCACTCAAACTGCATCAATCCGTCTTTTATATATCCCAGTTCATACTGGGGGTTTTTTAATGCCATTTTTGGTTTGTTTTGGTGAACAAAATGCCAGTAATGCACCAGAAAATATGGGTGTTTTCAGTAGATTGTGTTGCTTGATGTCTATATGTTAAAAGGACAAATTACATTTCTTGTTGTTTAATGTTATGCACACATCTAGACTGTTAGGCATATGGTGTTAGCCTACAATGTTGGGTTGAAAATATATTAACCATAATGCTATGTCTTTAAGTTGTTAATTGGCCAATGGGTGTGTAAGTGTTCTCATGGCCATAAGAGGAAGCTAGGAACGTAGCTTCTTTCTCTCTCTGAATTCACTGATCTCTACTATTACTGTTTTTGCTATGCTGTTGGTTTACTACTGTTGTAAACCTGAACTGTGTATTGACCTCTGGACCGGTAAGAAGACTTTGTAGTTTGGATTATGACTTGGACTGTTTATTTTTGACTGTGCATTTTTGTTCTTACACCACCTCAAAGTAAAATACTTTTTGCTTTTAGAACTCAGTGTATTTCTGTGTGTGACTTTTACTGCTCTCAGTGCCCTTCCTTGTCTGTGCAACTCTTTGGTAGCACAAGGAGACCTCTGCACAACAAATTCTTTAACATAGACTTTGGTTATTGCAGAGGCAGGAAGAAAACCCCATTGGAATTTTGAACTAGGGCAGATAATATGACAGTACAACATAAAGGAATTCTGATAATAGGAATAATAGAACAGAGTTATATTAAAAGCTTTCTTTTAATTTACAAATGCTACTTCAGTGGGTAATTTAGGCTTTTTGCTTATTTAGAAATTGTTCATCCAAGGGTCAGAAAACAGGTGGGAGACGAAAAAGGCTGTACACTACATGACTGAGAATTGCTAACTAAAAATGTTGGAACAACATTGTAATACTGTAGTCCACTTGAAATAGTTAATTTAAAAGCCTTAATTTTCTTTATAGTATCTCTATACATATGATATACCTGGATGGCACAGGCAGTCCTCAAGCTACAACCACAATTGAGCACTAAATTTCTGTTGCTGAGCGAGACAGTTAGTGAATTTTGCCCCATTTTACAACCTTTCTTGCCACAGTTATTAAGTGTATCACCACAATTGTTAAGTGAATCTGGCTTCCCCATTGACTTTGCTTGTCAGAAGGTCACAAAAGCTGGAGCCTGGTGCTGATCCTGGCGCTTCCGCTGAGCCCTGACAGCCCCAAAGAAGCGTTGATCCTGGTGCTTCCGCTGAGCCCTGACAGCCCTGCAGCTCCAGCCATCTCTCGCTCAGGCTTGTGCGGTGCTGCCATCGGTTCAGCTCATTCCCTTCCCCCGCTACCACTTTTCTAGGATGGTCACGTACCACCTGCCAGGTGCCAATGTACCACAGATGGTAGCCGTACCACTAGTTGAAAAGCCCTGCCCTAGATACAGTGCTTATGTTTATTATTTTCTATATGTGATAACCAGCTTAAGTTATTGGAAAGTGTCTAACTCATATCTGTGTTTGTGGTTAGAGAATCCTGGGCTGGTATGAAGTCTCTATTTCAAATACTTCTCAGTCAATGTGATCAGATGGGTTGGATGGGCGTGGTGCTTAAAAGTTTACTCTGAGGCCACTCATTATTTTCTCTCTATCTTTTTTATGCTTTTTCTTCTTTTTAAACTGTGAGCCCCCCAAAGTCAACCTCTAAATTTTACAGATAAAATTAAATTAAATCCTCCAATTATAAAGAGGTAAAAGCTGATAAAAATACCTTTTCTTAGAGACCAGGACTCAACAGAAAAAGACTAGAGACAGGTAATTTATTTCTGCATGAGTCTGAAAAAACAAGCTTCTTGTCTTTTTCAAAGTCTTCACAGTCCTGATATGCATTATAAACCAGAACGTTCTTTAAAAAATCACTCTTAAAAGTATCATCTAACATTTCTTTATTAAACACTTTTTGCCAGGCCGGTCAATAAACATTCAGTTCAATAGACACAGGGAAGAAGAGATGTCAGTTTTAGTTGAATGTCTGTTAGTATTACATAGAAAACAATAACTACCATTTTGAAAGGATGGGAAAAAATTGTAATGTATCATCCAAGGCAACATTGTAGAGTGGAAGATACAGATATAATGAATTGCTCCCATAATTCCAGTAAAAGGTCCAAAGATGCTTTCATCCATGCCTGCTGCTTTAGCCATTGAAGTTGCAACTCTTTAACAAAAGATACTACAACCATTTTACACCATAATTTTATTTATTTATTTATTTGAACCTGGAAGCAAAGTAACCTTTTTCTCCATGTAATTTTCTTAACCTTTCCTACCTTTCCATTTCTTGAACCACATTATTCATGATTTTAATGTTTCTCTCAATAGTAGAAATGAAAGATTTCCTGTAATATCACAGCAGTGCAGTCCAAATGTTGATTGCAGGCTTTTGGATGGAAAGTAACAAATTATATACTTGCAGAGAATGTAGTTACATATTACTCTTGGCAGCCTTAACAGAATTGATCTTCTGTAGCATTTGATATTTTGAAAGACTTCATTCTTTCTTAGAAAATTGAAACAATTATAATAAATTTGGCTAATTTTGTGTTAATTTGTCTGATACAGTGCTTTGAACCGTGTAACAGTAACATTCTTGTAATTTTTAAGCAACGGCATTAAATGGTGATGGGATTTGTTTAAAAGATTATTAAGGCTGTTATTTTGGAACTAATTAAGCAAATGAAGTAACTCACCTCAATTATACACAACTTAAAATATAACTGAATCACGTACTAGAGGAGGAATTCTAGTAAAATGGGTTGTTACTCAAACAATTTCTGTAGGTAACAAAATTGTCATCTTGCTGGGAATAGCTAGATAATGCTATAAGTAGACAGAAAAATAAACCCTTGTTCACTCTAACCGTAACCAGGTCATTTTAATACTGACTGCTAAGCAAATAAATCAGTTGGGCAACTTTTCAGCTGATCACAGTCTTTCAACACAAACTATTATGTATACCGCTTTGAGTTGTACAAATAAATAGAGATAAATCTTAAAAGAATTTAAAGAAGGAAAATTTTGTGTAGTCTATCTCCTATATTTGCCAATTTGTAAAGACAAGTACTGTGCTTTTACAATTTTGAGTATATAGAAGATGTAGCCATTTCCATGTATGCACAATGTGTATTGAAAATAAACACATACAAACAAACAGCCTACGGGGCAACGTTATACTGTTATCTGTGAATCTTAGTCTTACACTATCAACTTACATGTATTTGATTTTGGGCTGTAAATGTTAATTTATTTTATGAGGGCAACTTCAGATGATAGAACTAATATGCGGTGTAAGCTGCTTTAGTTTATCATTTTTCTGATGTACATTATGTAATGCATCTGAAATAGTTCATTTTACTAATAAAATGTATTAGGAAAATGTATTATGTCTTCTGTTCACATAGGAGACATGTGAAAAATCTGTTTTTAAATACCGTATTTATCGGCGTATAACACGCACCGGCGTATAACACGCACCTCATTTTAAAAAGGAAATTTCAGGGAAAAAACTTAAATTTCAAATAAATAACTTTAAAGCAAAATGGGTCATTAACATTATATCGGCGTATAACACGCACACATCATTTGCCCCCTATTTTCAGGAAGAAAAAGTGCGTGTTATACGCCGATAAATACGGTATTTAAACCATAACTTGGATCAGTTTGGGATGCAGTATTTGAAACTGGCAATATGCAAAGTTGTTTTTATTTATTTAAGCCAGAAGGATCTTCAACTAAAAATACTTAAATGGCTGGCAGCCTGAGCATAATTGGATCTTCCATGGCATTTGATACTGCTGCTGAATTAAGAGTGTTGACTTGTCAAAAAAGCTGGTGGCTGGGTTGGTTTTCTCTGTAAAGTAGGGTTCTTGCATGTTTTTCTCTTGGTACACAAATGGGACAATCAATCTTGGGGGCACTACTGTCAGTAATTGAATAAAGCTTTTATCAAGTGAAAGATCAGCCTAACTTAGAAAAATAGTGTTTTTCCCTAATGAAATCATAATAGTCTCTTTTTATGATTTTCCACTCAGTTGGCTGGCTATTTCCAAATATCAAAGTGTTTTGTTTGTTTTCCAGGTTTTTGAGCATGAAGAAGAAAACAGATGAGGCAGAGCTGAATGGAGCAGGATGTATCACCTCCCAAATCCTAGAAATCTTAGTTCATAAATACACATACCAGTGGTTGTGGGCAACCATCTACTTGATGTAAAGAACTTGCTTTCAGTATAAACTGGCTCTGGGCAGCACCATTGATGCTGCATCTCTGAGTTGTAGCAGCTGTAATTGTGAATATTACTGAGATAGTTGAACATGGTGTCCAGTTTTCTATTGCATTTTTTCAAGTGGAAAAATTAACCGAGTGGTTGACACACAAGTGGTGGAGAGAATTGTGCATATGCCAATTTTTGTAACCTTTTTACTTTGAACTACACTGCTTATGAGATCTCATTATTTTGGAAGAATGGCATGAACAAGTCTTCAGAACAGTTGCGATAATTGTAAATGCTCACAATTGTGCACTCCTTCTGGGTATTCCTCCCTGATTCTGAAAATTATACACTTAAAACATTCTTAAAATTGCTGGTAACTTGAGTGATGTAACAAGCCAGCTATTGTGGTAGTAACCAAAGATTCCAGTTTTAAGCATATGAAAGACTGCCTGCTTTTACCTGTGCATAGAAATAACAGCATCTAAAGTGAAGACTTAAGAGAAATTTAGCGACTACTAGATTATCTTTAGGACTTTGCATTAACTCTATAATGTTATTGGTTTAAAAGGAGAAACAGCATATTTGTCACAAATTTAGTTAACATTTTCCAACTGAAACTGTATGTAAAAGTTGCTTAGATAAATGTAATCACCGTAAACATCTAGATGATCTGGGATTTTGTTTTTATTTTGAAATGGGAACATTTTTGTTTACAAGTTCATTAAAAACTAAACTGTTCCTGTAAGGATTTTTTTTTAATTTGCCTTGATATTTTGCAAACTAAATTAGACACCACCTTTTTTTAAAAAAATCGCAGTTACAATACCATTTGTTAAAGCAACAGTCCTGTTTCTTAATCATTTTAGATCTAGTGTTGTAACTCTTCCTCACTTTTGTTTTTAAATAAATTTTGTATTTGTTTTCCTGAAGGGGAAGGGCACTCTTGCATTTTTATAATCTGTTGCATTGATACCCAGTCTGCTGTAACGAGATCAGATGAAAATAAAGGAATCTTTTCAGACCCATTGCAACAGCTTACAAATCCTGCCATAACTTTGCATTGGCTAGACTGTTTATTTTTGCAGATTTAAAATGAAAGTGTATGAAGGGTATTAAAAAGGAAGAATTTTCTTTCCAGTTCCTGTGACACAAATATGACAGGTTTACTCTTGGTCTCAGGCAGCCTCTCACATTGGTTACTGGTTACTGCCTTAGGCTATCTTTTCACTCCAATCCAGCTGAAAAATATTCTTACTGCTGGTGATTCATATAACAGTGTAACTTATTCCTTTATAGCATGTCAGAATAAATTTTAAAAGTTGTCTGAAAATGCTGCCAGATGCCTATTGTGTACATGGTTTTTTTATGACTTGCAGACCTCTTCTGTGTTTTACCAGGTTATATCCCAGTTCATATTTTAATGAGACATTGAAGGTCCCTTAACTCCTTTTCCACAAAGTGAATACCTATATTTTATAGTACTGTCATTCGAGCATGGATACTTGAAGGACATTAAGATATAGAGTGTGCAAATCAGGACTATTTGGATATGCTTTGCGCAGTTATGCTCAGGTATTTTTCTTTCTTGGAAACAAAACTATACTGGGTCTTAGAAATTTCCCAAAACTCATTCAGGTTTTATGATTCTTATGAATGTAAGTTTCATTTTCTTTAACAACTGAAAACTGTACAAATGATAGTGAAGGATGGAAATAATAAGTTGCTTATATACAGTCAGGTCCAGAAATATTGGGACATCGACACAATTCTAACATCTTTGGCTCTATACACCACCACAATGGATTTGGAATGAAACAAACACAATGTGCTTTAACTGCAGACTGTCAGCTTTAACTTGAGGGTATTTACATCCAAGTCAGGTGAACGGTGTAGGAATTACAACAGTTGGCATATGTGCCTCCCACTTGGTAAGGGACCAATAGTAATGGGACAATTGGCTTCTCAGCTGTTCCATGGCCAGGTGTGTGATATTCCGTCATTACCCCAATTACAATGTGCAGATAAAAGGCCCAGAGTTCATTTCAAGTGTGCTATTTGCATTTGGAATCTGTTGCTGTCAACTCTCGAGATCCAAAGAGCTGTCACTATCAGTGAAGCAAACCATCATTAGGCTGAAGAAACAAAACAAACCCATCAGAGAGATAGCAAGAACATTAGGCATGGCCAAAACAACTGTTTAGAACATTCTCAAAAAGAAGGAACGCACCAGGGAGCTCAGCAACACCAAAAGACCCGGGAGACCACGAAAAACAACTCTGGTGGATGACCGAAGAATTCTTTCCCTGGTGAAGAAAACACCCTTCACAACAGTTGGCCAGATCAAGAACACTCTCCGGGAGGTAGGTGTATGTGTGTCAAAGTCAACAATCAAGAGAAGACTTCACCAGAGTGAATACAGAGGGTTCACCACAAGATGTAAACCATTGGTGAGCCTCAAAAACAGGAAGGCCAGATTAGAATTTGCCAAACGACATCTAAAAAAGCCTTCACAGTTCTGGAACAACATCCTATGGACAGATGAGACCAAGAGACCAACTTGTACCAGAGTGATGGGAAGAGAAGAGTATGGAGAAGGAAAGGAACTGCTCATGATCCTAAGCATACCACATCAGTGAAGCATGGTGGTGGTAGTGTCATGGCGTGGGCATGTATGGCTGCCAATGGAACTGGTTCTCTTGTATTTATTGATGATGTGACTGCTGAGAAAAGCAGCAGGATGAAGTCTGACGTGTTTCGGGCAATATTATCTGCTCACATTCAGCCAAATGCTATAGAACTCATTGGACGGCACTTCACAGTGCAGATGGACAATGACCCAAAACATACTACAAAAGCAACCAAAGAGTTTATGAAGGGACAGAAGTGGAATGTTATGCAATGGCCAAGTCAATCACCTGACCTGAATCCCATTGAGCATGCATTTCACTTGCTGAAGACAAAACTGAAGGGAAAATTCCCCAAGAACAAGCAGGAACTGAAGATAGTTGCAGTAGAGGCCTGGCAGAGCATCACCAGGGATGAAACCCAGCGTCTGGTGATGTCTATGCGTTCCAGACTTGAGGCTGTGATTGTCTGCAAAGGATTTGCAACCAAGTATTAAAAAGGGAAAGTTTGATTTATGATTATTATTCTGTCCCATTACTATTGGTCCCTTACCAAGTGGGAGGCACATATGCCAACTGTTGTAATTCCTACACCGTTCACCTGACTTGGATGTAAATACCCTCAAATTAAAGCTGACAGTCTGCAGTTAAAGCACATTGTGTTTGTTTCATTCCAAATCCATTGTGGTGGTGTATAGAGCCAAAGATGTTAGAATTGTGTCGATGTCCCAATATTTCTGGACCTGACTGTATGTATTTAAGTCCTACTAATGGAAGCTGAGACACATGTAAATATATTCAGCTATGTAAAAGCAGAACTTCACATTTTTATAGTAGTTAATTTCCTTTCAGGGAGAATATACTTCGGTTATTAAGATGCTGTATAAACATTTCATTGTCAATACAGTATGAAACAGCAAATAGCAAAATGCACACATAACTAAACAATGGATTTTGCCTGTGGATTTTGCACTGATGAATTACTAACTTGAAAATGATCAGATGGATTAATATTTGATATTATTAAGGAACTTTTAAATTAATATTGACCAAAACAATAGTTACAAGAGAATGATGGGGGGGGGGACAATGTCTGCTGATTTTTTTGGCAGGTTATTTCTTAGTCATTCCTTCTCAATATCAGGAGTAATAAGGTCTAGTCTTATAATAGTTAAAGATTAATATTTGAAAGGGATAGCTGATTTAATTGGCTCAATGTTGCTTTGCTTTTTTTCCTTTTACTGAATATACTGAACAGTTAAATATCCTAATAAAACTTGATTCAGAGACCTAATGTTGGTTCTCTAATTGCTATCAAGTCACTAGTTGTCTTTAATCATGACCAGTAAGTATTGAATGTAAAGACTAACATTCAAAATACTGGTTGGGTTTTAGTTACAGGTTACATACTAGAAGTTGGACCAAGTAGATTTTTCATGCAGCAGAATTTCCATTTGCTCTCCCCTTCATCTCATGGGATCCCCCAGTCTCCAGAAAAATGTATCTGTATTCGAGATTGAATTTAGAGGGGTATGTATAGTCCATGCAAGATTAACTCATTTCTTATGTCAAGAACTTGTACTTGAAATCCAATCAGTTGGATTAGGCCTTGGGCCATTGAACATAGTGAAGAATAATCATACGACTAGGAAAATAAAATCCTTGTGAGAATAAAACAAATTTTTACCCAATATTGGATAAAAATCCTTCTGGATTAAAGTATCAGATAAGTGAAGTGTCCAGTCTCAAGAGTCTCAAAACACAAGAGATTGTGCAGCACATACTTGTCAAGAGAAAAAATATACAAAATAAAAGCCTATCAACAGAAAACATTTTTCTTTTCTTTTGTATACTAACTCTTAATTAACTATCCGTCGATCAACTTGTCTCATGGAGGTTTCATGTTTTTGAAGGTTATTTATTTATTTTATAAAATTTAGTGGCCGCCGATGTTACCACAGGGTAATTCTGGGTGGCTAAAAATTTGTCTTCCAGAGTTACGTTTACAAAGATATAACCGTCTCTTTACAAAGAGCAAAATTTGGCTTGAGTGTAACATATGTGCAAAATAGTTAATGAATTGTTGAAAGTAGGAAAGTAAAACTACTAGAATTTATTCAGGCTTTTTAAAAATGTGGAAATGATTTACTTTCTACCTGAAGTATTCTACGCAACCCATTCTCCAACTGCTTTTGCTGAGATTGGAAAGTTTTAAATGAAAACTTCACATCCCAAATTCACTACTATTACTGTATTACTATTCCTTATTGACTGATGTATCATTCTAGTAAAAATTTAAGAGTGTTTAACGGTTAACAGACTGTGGCAAAGTTACATTTGACCAGTGTCCCAAAATGCTGGGCTCTGATTGCTTTGCCAGTAGGGCTTGAAATTTTAGCATCCACTGCTGAGGAAAATGATTCTTGAAAAGGTAAGTAGCAATGCCATAACAAGAGCTCAATTGCAGAACAGCTGCAAAAATTACTTTGGAAGGATCTGTTTATAACTTCAATCCTAATATAATTCCTCCTCAGAAATAATATTTTTTCATTCTTAAAAGAGAGTATACTAATGTATGGGTTTAGATTATTTTTGTTCCAAGTACACTGAACTAGTGAGCTTTCTATCATTTCTGTAGAAAACTGCTTTAAAAGCAAGCATATGATAATCAATGTATAATATCCTAAGTGAAAAGAACGTAGAAGTCATAGGCTTCAGTAAAGTGTTATTGATAGTTTAACTATCCTTGTGTGTTTAATTTGTAAATTTGCCTGCTCTGGGCCTGCACAATGCTATTGCAAATTTATTTGAAGTTGTTTATGTGATCATGTTAAGGATTAGAGACAGAGAAGCAGTGCACCTAAAAATAATTACTAACATAATATGATGATTCTTGATTACCAGTCATCACAGAGAGATTTAAAGTAAGTATATTTAGACAAAAGTGTGCAAAGTATGTATTATACTACTTGGAAAAGTATCATCCTTCTGTGTTCACTAAAATCAGGGTGATGAAAGATTACCTATAAAATTTTACAGGATTGTAAAAGGCTTTAACAAAAAGGTGGCATTTCTAGATGTTCTTTGAAGAACCTGTACTGCTATGTTCCATTTGTTTTACCAGTACAGATAATTATAGAACCTAATGGTTTATTCTACTGCTTTCAAAAAACAAGTAACATCTTATTAAAACTATTACTTTAAATCTCCATCAAACATTTTATGCAAAAATTGATAGACTTCCTTGTTCCTAGTTATCTGAAATAGCTGCTTTTAAAATAATTCTAGCTAACTTGCATTCCAGCGTCACTGGCATTTTCAAACCTGGGGCAAGTAATGTTGGTGGATTTTAGAAAGTTAAAGTTGAAATCATTTATTAAAAATGCATTGACTACAATTCTGTGTTCTTCATTGTACATTAATAGAAATCAGATTTGCAGTGTAAGCCTGCAAACATACATTCACTTGTTTAGGTTTTTTGTTGGTATAGAAAGCCTGCTCAATACCTTTTCTTGGGTTACAATATCCACCCAAATGTATTAGTACACACACACACACACACACACACACACACACACACACACACACCATATTCCATTGGATGGTATCTGTATTTTCTCTGGAAGGTTATGAATCTCTGAAACAGATTTGGAAAATCTGTATTTTGTATTGTATATATTGTATTTGGGTGCAATTGACAGAAATAAATTCAGTCTTGAGTGGTAGTGCATGTTGGGTGCAGGGATGGCATTAGGTTAATAGAATGCAAGCAGTCTCCTAGTTAAGAACTAGTTCCTTTCCTAATTATATCTTTAATTCAAATTTGCATGTAAGTTGGAACTCAGAGTTTACAAACAGACTGCCTATTACTTAAAATGGCCAATAGCGTTCTTGAGCTGACTTGCTGCTGAAGCCACAGTACTTTAAGAAACCACTGAAAGCCATCTGTACAATTAAAATGTTGTTTCAGCATTTCCTGAAAGGATTGCACAGCTTCAGTGGTTGGTTGGGAAAAAGAACTCCATCTGCCACTTACAGGCAGCCCAATTGTATTTAGGGGTTGTCCTTAAATTGGATGTTCTTAACCTGGGAACCTGCCTGTATGCTGAAGTCTAGTCTCCAAAGCAGCTGCTTCTTGCTAATGGCTATTCTGCATCTTATGAAATAAACATAGATTCCTGTACTTTAGAAGGTAAAGTCAAGATATGGTGTATGGGTATGTTCTCTAACAATGAAACACCTTTTATATAGGAAGAAGACGCTAAGAAGTCGGGCTATTAGGCCCATTAGCAAAATATTTGTGTTGACAGTGATTCTCTAGCTAGCCCTGCCCAGAGATGCCATAGATAAATACCTTCAAGTTCAGAGCATGCTTTTTCACTGAGCTGTATCACTTTCTTGGGACTAACAGGTCCCAGATTGGATAAAGCCAGTGGTGGGATTCAAATATGTGAACAACCGGTTCTCTGTGGATGCCTCTTCCGGAAGTCCATTCTGGGCCTGGGGAACAAAAAATTAGCTACCGGTTCTGCCGAAGTGGTGCGAACCAGCTGAATCCCACCACTGAATAAAGCCCTTTTGTAATTTATTACTCTTCAGGGTTGCTTTTATAGTATGGAGATTTATGTGCCAATTCACTTTTAACATAACCATCCATAGAGAGCTTTTTCCTTCAAATTTCAAAAAAGGCTTTTACAAGTTCTAAAATGCTTCTCTGGCTGATTATCCAACCATTTTTCTTTGATAAGTGATTCCAAGGTTAAAGCACCATACGAACAGCTAAATGAATAAAAACAAAGCACCTTTCTCAAACAGTTTCTTCATGCAATTACCAGGAGTTGAGCACTTTACTAATAATGATAACTAGGCAGGAAATTGCCTCCTTCCAGGAAAGGCATTTGGCAGAACAACTGAGATCAGGTACTGCTTTTAAAATGCAGAGAAAGTTTTGGCTAAATCTTTCTGTTCCAGATGATTTAGGACTTTCAAAATGAATCTACATAGGTGGAGGTGAGCTACAATGCTGCAAGGCTCTAAGATTACCTGATAAGTAAGTAAGCATAATATACATTGTTTAGCATAATATACATTGTTTAGCTGCAATAAATTGTTGCTCTGGAATACCTTTGATGGATCCCATATTGCCAATCTTTAAAAATGTTTTTTTTTCCCTTTAGTGTCCCGTACTAGGCTAGACTTTGGGCCTTGCATTTCCATAATGTGTCCCAAAGATGCTTTTTCGTGACGCAACTAGACTTCCTTGTTTTTCCTTGAAGACGTTTCGCTTCTCATCCAAGAAGCTTCTTCAGCTTTCGCTTCTCATCTCTTCAGCTTCTTGGATGAGAAGCGAAACGACTTCAAAGAAAAATAAAGTCCAGTTGCCTCGTGAAAAAGCATATTTGGGATAACTGACTGAGAATCTCCATAGACATGTCCATTATGTGAAGTCCAAGTAACTCTCCCAGGTTCCAGGCAGTTTTATCAAGTTCTACTGTAGATGCCAAGAGAACTTAGGATCTTATACATGCAACAGGTATATTCTTTCTCTTTTCACCTAAGTAAAAAAAATACAGATTTATAGAGGAAGTGGACATTATAAGAGAGTCAAGTCACTAAGCAAAACACTTGAGTCAAGTGGCACTTTTTCAAAGAAAAATCAAAAGATAAGCTTTCTGGAGTTAAACCTCATCGGATGCATATGCCTTTTAAGAATTTTTTTTCTAATCTTGTATTGAACAGATATGGTTAGAGGATATTTATCAGAAAACATATCACTAGCAAGAGATATTTGACAGTAGGACCACAGATTGTGATTAGATAGGTAGGTAGGTAGGTAGATAGATAGATAGATAGATAGATAGATAGATAGATAGATAGATAGATAGATAGATAGATAGATAGATAGATAGATAGATAGATAGATAGATAGATAGATAGATAGATAGATAGATAGATAGATAGATAGATAGATAGATAGATAGATAGATAGATATAATAGATCTTTGGTCATTCGGGTTTTTTCCCCACGTAGAATTGGAGGTATCAGGGCGATGTTTTGACGAAATCTCATCCGTCATCCTCAGGCTGGTGGCTTCAGCTTCGTTCTTCTGGGAGAAGAACATATTAACATATGTTAAATGCTTGTTAACTATTTAGATATAGTATATCTTGAATTATTAGTAGGGGCTTGTTCCTCTTTGCATTCCAGGAAACGTAAGTTTAATTTTCATGAGAGATTTATAAGCAAACAAGTTGTAGACCATAGTTTCCTCATTCCAAATGTGGCTTCAACTGTGAACTTTATTTTATGTAGCCACCCAACTTATATCAAGCCTATAAGGGTGACCTTATAAAATTTCACTGCCGACTTTGATATCTTTTTTCTACAGATTTCCTGTGTAGAATTTTAAGACTGACCATGCTTCTGGGGCTCCTTGAGCTCTTCCTAAAATTCTGCAAAAGTTCTTGTGTTGAAGATAATGTTCTGAGTGACTCCTTTTTTTCATTTAGGTACCAGATACAGGGAGCTGCAAAGCGTGCTAGGCTGTGGAACTCCTGCCTTCACTTTATAAACAACCCAGAATTTAAAGCATAAATAGCATTCTATTACTTACTCCTAAATTTTGTTGGTTAGATTTGGCATTTTATTAGGTCTCAGCAGCAAAGCAGGCTCGGATGAGGTGTGGCTATGCATTTTTAAAGTCACACGAACAAGTTGCCATACTTATATTTCAAAGCAGGGATGAAGATGTCTATTCTTGCTGGCCTCCTTCCATCATTCTTTTTGAGGAAGTTAAAGGGGGGAAGGTATCTGTTACCAAGTAAATGACAGGAAATCTGCATTAGCTAGCTCCAGAAGATACTGCCCATTAAATCTTTAACGAGGAGAATGGGGCTTAGCAGCTGGCCAGCTTATAAAAAATGGAGCTCACTATCCCTTTCTGAGGGTTGCCTAGAAACCAGTCAATAGAGTAATGAATAACTTGGGGAGTGAGGAGCTGATGTCAAACTTTTCCTGCTGCTCAGCTGTTTCACATTCATGCATTCATCCTAACAGCTTTGGGAGGAGAATGTGTGCACTGAACCTAGGGTCTTTCAGAGTTAACCTGGATCCCTCTCCAACAAGTCCTATACTGTAATTTCATATCAAGATTCATATCATTGGTGAATTCAGACAAAAGAGCTTTCTCTATTTCACTATTATGCTAGTTGGACTACTGAGAATCTCCACAAATTGGATAGAAGTTCTTCCGTGTGCAAGAATTGTGCTGATACGATTTAGACATTGCCCTAGCACAACCCTCAATATCATGAAAGTCATAATGGCCTTAGAAACTGAGCTACTTCTGCAAATTAAACAGCTCAGTTTCTACTCGAGAGAAAACACTTTCTGAAATCTGTAGAGCAACCGTTTCCTTTGTATGGGACTCCTGTTCTGAAACCCAGGACACTCTTCAATCTAGCAATCATAGCGTTGTGGGTTGTTTCTTCCAGGATTTCTAGCTGCTTTGAGTGATGACTTAGTCACTTCCCCCACATAAAACAGGCTGCTTCCTCCCCCACCCTTGTTTTTTTGGCTGTAATTTTTATTTTGCTTGGTTGTCCTAGACAGCAAATGTGACCAAGGTAGAGAACCAACTGCCAACTGGTGGGGTGGTGTTTTGTTTTTGTTTTCTGTATCCCCCCCCATTGACCCACCAAAGGGAATGCTAACAGTTCAATGGGGGTTCATTGAGGATAAACACCTGGTCATGCAAAAGGAGTCTAACTAACTGAATCAATCCTTTTTCTGCTGGTTCTCCTCTTTCCTTCCACCTTGCTTTAGACATTTGGTTAAGGCAGCTAGAAAATCAAGGAAAAGACAGTGCTACAAAAAATAAGGTACCTCCTTTCTTTTTCCCATCTAGCTCTTGGAAAAAATTAAATGGAGATACAGAGGCAAATCATTTTTTGAAGCTATCCTTCCCCGTTGGGTTTTGGGGTTTTTTTTGCATCTTTTTCCTTTTGGGGAGTTTAGCACTTCTCCTCTTCCACAATTCTTCAGTTTTCATATATAGCTTCCTTATCAAAGCACCACTCAAGTTGCGGCCTCAAGTTTACTTTATTAGAATGCTGAAAACCCACTGTATACACATAAATATGCCACATTATGACATGAGACTTGCAATTTATTAGGCAGCAGGAGTTCTGCAAGTTTAGAAATGCCCACTTCAACCCCCAAAAGGAATCGGAGAAACAGTAATAAACCCCAAAAGTAAACAATCATGCATTTCATTATAATAGTATCACTGTATCATGAATTATATCATGAGAGCTAGTTTGGTGTAGTAGTGAAGGTGCTATCCTGGAAAACAGGAGACTGTGAGTTCCAGTCCCTCCTTAGGCATAAAAGTCAGCTGAGTGACTTTGGGCCAATCATTCTCTCTCAGCCCAACTATTAGACCTCTCGGCGGCTTTCGATACCATCGACCATGGTATCTTGCTGCGACGCCTCAGGGGACTGGGAGTGGGAGGCATGGTTCTGCGTTGGTTCTCCTCCTTTCTCCAGGGTCACTCGCAGTCGGTGCTGGCAGGGGGACAGAGGTCGACCCCGAGGCCTCTCGCTTGCGGAGTCCCTCAGGGGTCGGTCCTCTCGCCTCTCCTGTTCAACATCTACATGAAACCGCTGGGCGAGATCATTTGCAGCTTTGGAGTAGGGTACCATCAGTATGCTGATGACACCCAGCTTTTCATCTCAACTCCAAACAACATCAGTGATGCCCTCGACGTAATGTCCTGCTGCCTGAAAGCGGTCCGGGAATGGATGGGGAGGAACAGGCTTCAACTGAACCCGGACAAGACTGAATGGCTGTACGTACCGGCAAGCCAGGATACTCAGAACATCCCATCCCTTAACATCGGGGACAAGTTACTACCCCCTGTTGATAGGGCCCGCAACCTGGGTGTCCTCCTAGACTCGCAGCTCTCCCTGGAAGATCACATAGGAGCTGTGACCAAGGGGGCCTTCTCCCGGGTTCGACTAGTTCGCCAATTACGGCCTTATCTGGACCTGGATGCCTTACGTACAGTCACCCATGCCCTTGTGACCTCTCGCCTAGACTACTGTAACGCTCTCTACATGGGGCTGCCCTTGAGATCCACTCGGAAGCTTCAGCTGGTGCAAAGTGCAGCGGCACGGACACTCTTGGGAGCCTCCTGATACTCCCATATCACACCTCTCCTCCGTGCGCTGCACTGGCTTCCAGTTGCCTTCCGTGTGAAGTTCAAGGTGCTAACAATGACATACAAAGCCCTACATGGCATGGGTCCGGACTACCTACGGGAGCACCTTCTGCCAATGTCAGCACCCCACCGTCCTGTGCGCTCCCACAGAGAGGGCCTCCTCAGGGTGCCACCGCTCAAGGAATGTCGGCTGGTGGCCCCCAGGGGGAGGGCATTCTCAGTGGGTGCGCCAGGCCTCTGGAACAGCTTGCCAACCGAAATCCGGATGGCCCCCGACCTCCACACCTTCCGGCGCGACTTAAAAACTTACCTGTTCCAGCAGTCCGGCCTGGCCTGATAGCTCTAATTGGGGTCCCAGTTTGTTTTTACTATTGTTTTTTCACTATTGTTCAATCTGTATACCTACCTTATTCTGTACACCGCCCCGAGTCCCTCGGGAGAAGGGCAGTTTATAAAAACAAACAAATAAATAAATAAATAAATAAATTAAGTATATTTTCTGCCTTGAATTACTTATAGAGTAATAAAGTTGGGGTAAAAAAAATAAACATTTCTGTTAAAAAAAAACTAGTCCAGTTTTCCATAACATAGTAGTATGGAGGTTGTCTAATGTTCTAATGAAACCAAATAGTACTAAGTTGAAGAAAACTAATCAATTACTGGTTAGTAATACTGGTTAGTACAGAGGGACTCAGTGGGTTAGGACACTGAGCTTGTCCATCAGAAGGTCGGCAGTTTGGCAGGTCGAATCCCGAGTGCTGCGTAACAGAGTGAGTGCCTGTTACTCATCCCAGCTTCTGCCAACCTAGCAGTTCGAAAGCACATAAAAATGCAAGTAGAGAAATAGGGACCACTACAGTGGGAAGGTAACAGCGTTCCGTGCGCCTTTGGCGTCTAGTCATGCCGGCCACATGACCACGGAGACGTCCTCGGACAAACGCTGGCTCTTCGGCTTTGAAACAGAGATGAGCACCGGCCCCTAGAGTCGGAAACGACTAGCACGCATGTGCGGGGTAACCTTTACCTTAGTACTGGTTAGTGTCTTGCGACCTTCTTGTGCCATATTTGTTATCGGACGTTGGTGATCATGTTGGTGACCCTGTTTTTATCAGTAGCCGCACAAAAAAGTGCTGCTGAGTTTTGTCCAAACCAATCCCTTAGATTTTGAAGCCATGATGTTCTTCTGCCTGGACCTCGTTTGCCTTCAATCTTTCCCTGGAGGATTAATCCTGGAGGATTAAATGGAGTATGCTGTATTTTTCTGGGTGTCACATCACATGTCTGAAATATTCTAACTTTTGTTTTTTAATTGTTTTAATGAATTTCCCTTGGCTTTCCCAGGCGGCTTATCACCTCCTCATTTCTGATCTTTGGACATTTATCTTGCCATAATAACAACTGTTTATATGTACCTGAGCTGAATTCCTTAGTTGGAAACCTTTACCCACTCAAAAATCCTAAAAGGATATAGTGCTGTATCCTCCCCCATTTTTCATTATTACCTGGTTTCTTAATACTTAATACTCTCCACCCTCTGCTGAGCTTGATGTGCAAGCCCCAGCCTTCCAAGTATCTTGCATCTCTGTTGCAGAGAACTGACATTTACACAATGTGCTCAACTAGGTTAAAAGAGGGCTAGACAATTTGTGGCTTCTGATATTGTGGGAAGTCAGCCATTGTCTTTGCATGTTAGGTGAACTAGGCTGCTCATTTTAGGGTTACTTAGTTGTAGCATATTCTGCAAACACAACAACTGAAATTCTAGTGTCTAAATTTTTACTGTGGAAGCAGTTTCCATATCTTATTTTAGATGTGATGAAAAAAGTGTAAAAGGGAAAATGTCCCAGGAATTGCATCTTACTATCTGCTGTTGGCAAGACAGATGGAACTGTAGCCTGCAGGGATGAAGTAATTTTGCAGATATACTATGGTATATAATTTCATGAATATAAGAGATCGTTTTCTTTTACATTACCTCCAGTGAATAGTAATCCAGAAACAGACGTGGGGCATCTCATAAACCTGAATGTAAAGCGCTCTCTTGTTTTAAAGAGAAGAAATCAATGTTTCAGTTGCTTTATTAACTGTTTTTCAAGATGGTTCTTTTAATAATTGAAAGGTTGATTAAATATTGGAAGTATACAGGAACAGGAGCTGGTGGGTTCCTTCAGTCTCTCTCTCTCTCTCTCTCTCTCTCTCTCTCTCTCTCTCTCTCTCTCTCTCTCTCTCTCTCTCTCTCTCTCTGTGTGTGTGTGTGTGTGTGTGTGTGTACACACGCAAATCAAGTTTGGAAAATGTGAACTATTTAATATGGTACATCCCTTTCTAAATTCCAGATTTGCTATCAATTTTTTCTATGTTTAGCATAATTAATCAAGAACACTCTAATAACATGATGACCAGAAAAAATCTGAGATGCTTATTAAGATTGCTGTTTTATTATTAAGAGGCTGTGGTTCCATTCATGCTACTGAGCAAAGTTGTATTTAACAATTAGCAATATGGGATATTGAATGACAAAATAACCTCATCTGGTTTAGTACTCCAATTGGATATTAAGATATATATATTTTTCAATTATTGGAGAAAATTGGGAGAATTGAATTGCCCATAATTTACAATTAATTATAAACATATAATAGAGCCTTGGTGGAGCAGTGGGCTAATGCCTCCTTAAGTAACACCAGCTGCCTGCAATTAGTGCAGGTTCGCATCCCACCAGGCTCAAGGTTGACTCAGCCTTCCATCCTTCCGAGGTAGGTAAAATGAGGACTCAGATTGTTGAGGGCAATAAGCTGACTTTGTAATAATGCCGCTTGGGTGTGTGTGTGTGAAAGCCCTAATAAGCAGGCATATACATAGAATGAAGGCTACTGCTAATCTTGTAAGCCGCCCTGAGTCTTCGGAGAAGGGCGGGATATAAATGGAATTTAAATAAAATAAATAAAATAAAATATTACAGCTGGCTTTTTTCTTATCTGCGGAACTCAAAAACAGATCCTGTTGGGTTGCGTGACACATGGCACATCACCTGCCCACAACATTTGCCATCACTAACTACAGGAGACAAAATTAGAAAATAACATATGGGCTGCTTTATGTTTGTTCCCCTGGCAACAGTGGCCAGATCTATATGAAGATGGTATGCTAAACCTTAACCTACAAATGGCAGTATTCAGGCCACACAGGTTGAGCAAAGAAGCCATCTGGTGTATTCCTACTTAAGCATAAACTATGATTATCTAGCCACGTGACTCCAAAGCCTTGCATTGGGAATGGGATGATACAAGTTTAACAAGCTTGCTGGAAAATTGGGGGCAGTCCTTAATGTAAATCTAATTTGAGACTGTTGCAACGATAATATGGTAAGGGAGAACAATTACTGGTCTTTGCAATCCAAGTTCACGTGCTCTCATTTAGTTGGCAGGAAACTGAATCTGGATGAAATGTGCTGTCCCCACTGCCATTCCCTCTCCCTTCTATTTATTTGTCCAAGTATGCATAGGCAGTATGTGATTGGTGGAAATCTTTCCCATTAGCTTAAGCTAGCAAGGTTGTTATGGACAAGCTCACATTCCTCTTTGTGTGCCTTTCCTCCTCGCCTTCATTTTGTTGTAATTCAGGCTGGAAATAGTTAAAAGGAAAAAAAAATCAGGCACAAAAGAACTTACCAAAAAACACCAGCATCTTGGGTTCTGCTTGCAAAAGAAATGGACCAGCGGATTGGTCTCTTCATTCCACTCTCATTTGGCATTAGTCTATTCCAATAAGGGCCGTAGGGTTGTAATGCTCATAGCAGGGCAGTCTAGAGCTATTGTGTAATAGTGATAGATGGTTGATTAAATTAACTGGTTGTCAATGTAAATGTGCACCATAGGAAGTCCTGTTCTTGTGTCAGGGAATGGTTTGTACATGGCTAAAGCAAGTTTGCCAGAGAATTAGCCCCTTTGTTAAAGAGTGGAGCTCTAGCATTCTTATGCAAATCTGAAGGAATCCCCATATATTAGGGTACTATCTATTTAGTGAAGTACCAAGGGAAGAGAATATTTGTAGCTCTGAGTTGAATTGCAGGGTCCTTGGTGCTCTCTGAGCTTTGTTGTTTTCTTGCAGATATTTCATCATCAAACTAGGTAACATCAACAGGGCATTTCAGTATATTTAGTGAGGCCATAGCATCACTTCAGCCTTGTTGTTAGTTGCGAAGTCGTGTCCGACCCATAGCAACCCCATGGACAACGTTTCTCCAGGCCTTCCTGTCCTCTACCATCTTCTGGAGTCCATTTAAGCTCACGCCTACTGCTTCATCCAGCCACCTCATTCTCTGTCCCAGGGGAGAGGTCCTGCTGCTCACATCCCGGCAGTGACAGCACGGATTGGTCCTGATGCCAGGCCAACAGCAGACGGAGTGTCTACCCGGCAGGCAGCAAGACCATCTAGTGTCTTGGACTGGCAGGCAGCGGGTTCCCAACACTATGATACCACTCCACGAGGGCCAGGGCCACAGACAGGACCATGGGGGTCAGGTGTGGTGTGGGGTCCACCACCACTGCCGATGTCCTTCGATGGGCAACCCGACCGCCTGACTATGTTTTTAAGCTATGCCATCAGTCATCTGGACAGGTATGCCCTTACCTACTTATCCCAGTGGGTGAAGGTGGTGGTAGTGACAGCTAGCCTGCAGGGCGAGGCCACAGCCTGGGCAGCAGATTTATACAGCGACCACGCCAGAAAACTGGGTGATGCTGGTCTCTTCCTGGAGGCATTACAGGCACAATTCAAGGAAGTCTCCCAGGTTCAGAGCCAAGGCTGAAGTGGTGGGTCTGAGACAGTGCGGCAGACCTGTTATCGACTACATCCGTGAGTTCCAGCAGGTGGCTGGTAAATTACGGTCATGGCCAGAACACCGTCTGGTCCACCATTTCAGGGCGGGTCTGGATGGGGCTCTTCACAGGGCATGCATCTGTGGCATCCCAAGCAGATTACAGGACTGGTTCCTGGTGACGGTAGAGCTGGACGTAGGATTGCAGGAGTTCCGGGGGAGAACAGAGAACTTGCCTGGATTCCGGAGATCAAGTGAGAAGGCAAAGGAGGAAGGACAGAAGACCCTGACTGTAACACCAAGGCCTTCCAGTCCAGCAACTTGGTCACTGATTAGATGCTTCCGTTGTGATCAGCCAGGACATAGGGTGGCCGTGTGTCCAGTCCCGGTGCCCCAAGCAGTCCCAACAACCCCTGGAACATGCAGCATCACACCAAGGAAGCCTGTGAAACGAACACAGGCAGCACATCAGCAGGTGGGTGAGATGCCTAGGCAGCCGTCCCAGATGGGGGTGGAGACACCAATGGCTGCTGGACCTCAACCGATGATCTACAACAGCATGGATGAGTTGAATGAGGATCCTATGGTGAGTGCACCGGTGTGTCCCTTTGCAATCCCTATTGTGCTGGTAAGCCCACAGACAGGACAGAAGGGTGCATACCGGGCTTTAATTGACTCTGGTAGTACCCGCTACCTTATTAGTAAAGTGGTGGTGTCCAAGGTGGGCATTAAGATGGAATGATTAGCCACCCCACTCAGGTTCGAGCAGGTGGATGGGTCCCTTTTGGGGGGGGCACCTGTTACTCATGTGACAGAGCCTGTTCGGATGGAGATGGGGGAGCACTGGGAGATCCTTCAGTTCATAGTAGTACCCTCTATGACCGAAGCGGTGATTTTAGGGCTTACCTGGCTCAATAAATGGGGTCCAACAATTTGGTGGGAGGGAGGTTGCCATTGCCTACATATTGGAATAGGACCCCAACCCCCAGTTCATGACCTCGTAAGACTGGAAGGGAAAGCTGAGGAGGTGGGAGCCTGTAAGGCAGATGCAGGACAGGAGGTCCAGGTCCCGCAGGTGTACTCTGATCTTGCTGAGGTGTTTGATGAGCACGAATGTGAAATCCTGCCACCCCATCGACCAACGGACTGTGCCATTGAATTGGAGCCAGGGGTCAAATTACCCAAACCCCGTATGTATGGTATGACACCACAGGAGATGGAGGAACTGCGACAGTATATCTATCGGAACCTGGCGAGGGGGTTCATCCAACTGGCCCATTCCCAAATAGCAGCACCTGTCCTGTTTAAAGAAAAGGACGGCTCTTTATGACTATATGTAGACTTCTGAGGCATCAATGGGGTATGTGTGAAACACCTGTACCCCCTTCCCCTGATGAAGGACCTCCTAGCTCATCTGGCGAAGGGTAGGATATTCACAAAGCTGGACCTGCGGGAGGCGTACTACAGGGTGCGGATTAAGCGCCACAATGAATGGAAGACAGCATTTAACTGTCCACTCGGCAGCTACCAATTCTGGGTTATGCCATTTGGATTGCAAGGTGCTCCTGCGGTATTCATGCAACTAATTAATGAGGTGTTGCATGAACACCTGTACTGTGGAGTACTAGTGTATTTGAACGACATCCTCATATACACCACCACTATGGAGGAACATGTCCTGGTAAGACAGGTGCTGCAAAAGTTGTTGCAGGCCTGGCTGTATGTGAAGCTACCCAAGTGTGAGTTCCATAGGACCCAGTTAGACTATTTGGGGTACAGAATATCTGAGGTGGGGGTGGAGATGGACCCCAAGAAGGTTGAAGCTGTTCTGGAATGGCAGGCGCCAACTACAAAGCTTTTTGGGGTTTGCCAATTTCTATCAGCAATTCATCCCATCCTTTGCCTCGATAGCCTTGCCCCTTACAGACCTCCTGCGCACACGGCAAACAGTGATAAAGCCTTGTCCTGGGAAGACACTAACATGGTCTATGGCATACCAACAGGCTTTTGAGGCTTTAAAGGCCCTGTTTGCCAGAGAACCCGTTCTGCTTCATCCTGACCCTGAACTGCTGTTCATTGTGCAGGTGGACGCCAGCGATGTTGCGGTGGGAGCTGTCCTCCTGCAACGGAATAGGCACGGGTCCCTGCAACCGTGTGCTTACACTTCCAGAAAGCTGACAAACACCGAATGGGCTTGGGCAATCTGGGAGAAAGAGGCCTTTGCCGTACGCTGGGCATTTGAGACTTGGCAAAATCTCCTGGAGGGGGCTAGAACCCCGTTTGAGGTGTGGACTGATCATAAAAACCTGGAGGTGTTACAAACGCCACGACGATTGTCTGCAAAACATGTCAAATGGGCCCAATATTTTTGGCACTTCCATTTTACCGTAAAGTATGTGCCAGGGGGAAAGAACGTTTTGGCTGACGTGCTCTCACGAAAACCACAGTACGAAAGCAAGAAGGAGGAAGTGGTACAAGCGATTATGCTCCCTTGCCAATGAGGTAGCAGGGGCTGTATCTTGCATAGTAACGGGTGACCTGCTCCATGCCATACAGAAAGCACTCCAGGGAGATACCTGGTTGCAAAGCCATCTGAACATTTTGACGAGATGGGATGGGCTAGCCTGGCACGGGGATAAAATTTATGTACCTCAACCAATGAGATAGAGGGTGTTGTATCAGTGTCACGATGCCAAGCAGGCAGGACATTTTGGGTTTTTAAAAACCTTACATTTGGCTTGATGGCAGTTCTGGTGGCCACGTATGAAACAAGAGATCGAGGACTACGTCCGAGGTTGTCACACATGTGCCACTGCTAAACCTCGTAGGGAAAGCTGTTGGGATTAATACAAACCATAGCAGACACTAGTAGACCCTGGCAGGACATTGCAATGGACTTCATAGTCGAATTATTTATTTATTTATTTATTTATTTATTTATTTATTTATTTATTTATTTAATTAAATTTTTATACCGCCCTTCTCCCGAAGGACTCAGGGCGGTGAACAGGGCATATCTTAAAACTACAAAAGTACAAAAGTTAAAAAAGAATTACTGGAGAGCCACAGCTACGTCATCTGCACAGTTATCGACCTGTTCTCTAAACCAGCAGATTTGTGCCGTGCAAGGGTTTACCGTCTGCCAGGCAGCTGGCATGGATGTTCATCACCCACATATACCACCTACATGGAGTGCCCCAACGAATCATTTTGGACAAAGGGGTGCAGTTTACAGCTCAATTCTGGAGGGAATTTTTTCACTTTATAGGATCCTCCCAGGGCCTCAGTTTGGCATACCATCCGAGAACAGTGAGGCAGCTGAGCGAGAGAATGCCATGGTGGAGCAGTATCTGAGATGCTATGTGTCATATCAGCAATCCAATTGGGTGGACCTGTTGGCGTTTGCTGAGGTGGCACATAATACAGTAATGCAGTGCACAGCAGCACTGGGTTCTCCCCATTCAGGGTGGTGTCTGGTAATGACTTCGTCCCCATTCCTGAATATGTCCAGGGGGAGCCTCTCCCATGCCAACCCAGAGAATGGATGAGACAGGTGGGGGCGGTGTGGGAGACAGTGAAGAAAGCCCTAATTAAGGCTGCAGAGATGAGTAAAGAACAGGCAGATAAGAAACGGAGACCCTTTAAACCATTCCAGGTGGGGGATCTAGTGTACCTATCCACTAATTATATGCAGCTTCAAGTACCCTGTAGGAAACTAGGTCCCAAATTTCTAGGACCTTTCAGGGTGACACATGTTATCAACCCTGTGATGGTGCGGCTCCGGCTGCCCAAGTATCTGGGTAAGATACACCCAGTCTTTCACAGCAGCCTGTTGAAGCTGGCTGGGGTATCATCCCATGGACCAGAGGAGGGGGGTCCAGGACCCATAAGGGACAGTCACTTTGAGGTCCAGGAGATCCTCAACTCTAGGGTGCGGAGGGGGAGGTTGCAATATCTAATATTGTGGAAGGGGTATCCTATGACAGAGGCATCATGGGTGAAGGAGGTGGATGTCCATGCACCTTGTTTGGTTTGGGTGTTTCATCGTCAGCATCTGGGGAAGCCGGGTGGGGGAAAAGCAGAACCATCCAGTTGGGTGGACGATCATTCATGTGTAACTTCTTGTCTTCCAGGTGGAGCCCTGGTAGGGGGAGCCGCCTGTCGAGCCCCGTGGGGCTAACATTCATTGGGGGGGAGGCAGAGTTTCGCGTCAGAGCCGACAGCACTGCCACCTCCCTTGTAGAGACTGTCACCACGGCTGAGCCCCCTGCGTTTCCTACTCACCTTCGGCTGAAGTCAGGTCCTCTTGCAGACGCCACCAGCTGTCCTAGGCATCTTGCTCCTTCCGTCGTCTCCCGGCTGGGTCCAGAAGCGCTGGAGGTCACGGCTGCGCAGTCGGGCCTTCCTGCCAGGTCCACCACCGACCAGCTGGTTCGGGAGATGCCGGCGGAGGCTGTGGGGCAGTCGGAGCTTTTGGGTGGGCCTGCCATTGGTCAGCTGTTCCAAGGGACGCCGACGGAGGCAGCATGCCAGCCGGAGCTGGGGCCCGGCTCTACAACCCATCAGCTGGGCCAGGGAGTGTCAGTGGGTGTCGCTGAGATGCAGACGACGCTGCCTTTGCCCTGCACACCGCTGTTACCGGACATTCTAGGCCCTGCTTTGCCTCAGGGGCAGTTCGGCCTGCACCGTCCCTCATGAGGCTGGACTCAGCAGGCCTGGACATCTAGCAGGCCTGAACATTTAGCATTAAGGGTGGGGGTTGCATGTTCTACTCACCTGGTTGTTGGTGGACTGTTGGATGTGGGGAGGACGGGTTGATGGACATATGGGAGAGATGGTGAATGGGACAACACAGCAAACGGAGCTGAGCGGGAAGGAAGGACTTTAAGGAATTATGGGTGGATGTTGGGTTGGGGGTTGGGGGCAGTGCCCTGTCTCTGACCAGCTATAAGAGCATTGGGAGCGGTTAACACCCAATGCTGACTTTGTTTTCACGTTATGTGCATTGGAGCTGAATAAAGCATCTTCTGTTTTGTCACACATTCCTGTTGAAGATTCGTGTTTGCTTTCATCGAGGACATGTAGTGACAGTCCCCTTCTTCTATTGCCCTCAATCTTTTCCTAGCATTGGGCTCTTCTCCAGTGAGTCCTTCCTTCTCATTAGGTGGCCAAAGTATTTGAGTTTCAACTTCTAAAGAGCAGTCAGGGTTGATCTCCTCTAGGACTGACTGGTTTGAATGCCTTGCAGTCCAAGGGACTCACGGGAGTCTTCTCCAGCACCACTTCAGCCTTACTATTGATCAAAAAGGAAGGGATATACCTTGTGAGTATCTTAGGATTTGTTGTCTTAAAGGGGAAAACAATATTTGGGCACCAGAACAGCTAAGGACAACTTAAATCTGCCTCTAGCTGTGAACCAGAGAAAGGTAATGTCTGTGAAAAGATGTCACCAGGGTGTACATTTATACAGGGACCAGGGTTTTGTATGCCACTCTGAACTTCCAGAAAGAAAGCAGGATATAAATGTTAGAAACAGAAGATCAGCCCAAGCTTACGTGGAAAAGCTAATCTGGTCTATGTAACAGACTGAAACTTCTACATAAATTGCTAATTATTACCTCTGTTCACTTGTGAAAACTCACATTAAGGAGATTGCAAATTTCATCTCTTGTATCAATAGTAGTAAATGTTATGCTGCTTTTCTCACTGGATTCTTGTTTAGCTGTAGGTGAGTAAGGCTTCTGCAGGAAGAGAACAAGCTACACAAGGACTTAGCATTAGTGTATCTGATCAGCCATGCTGTTCTGGACAGCTGCCATTTGCTAATAGTCCAATGTTTGCAATGAGTAAATGGATCCATTTGGAAAGCTAGCTCTAGGTTTATATGCAAGCCTAAAATCAGGCCAGAGACAAAGCAAAATGCTTCTCGAACTGCAGCAGAAAAACTGTTTTTTGACACATTAAAATATCTGCAAACAGAAAGAAGATAGATACCAAACAGAATCTGGAGGAATATAATGCTAAAACTAATAATAAAAAAAGATTTAAAGTCATCAGAAGCAGGAAACTGGCTGGAGCAGGGCAGTGGGATGATTGAATGACGGTAGCCTGGACCTATGCCACTAAGGCCTTTAAAGGTCATAACCAATACCTTGAACTGCACGAGCAAAGATGTAATATGGGCCAATCTAGGGGCTCCCAAAACTGTTCTCGCTGCTGCTATTTGCATCAGCCAAAGCTTGGGAATGGATTTCAAGAGTATTACAAAAAGTTGTAACAGCTACTGCTCCATGCTCAGTGGAAACTCTTAATAATTCTGTTCAACTCATCCTCTCCAATATGTTTTTGGTAATATACAAGCAATGACCCTTTTTTAATAAAAAAAATTTTAAATGATATGCTGTTTTTTGTTGTTGCAGCCAACAGCTTAAAGTTTATCTTGACCTAGTAGTCAAGATACATGAGAGTTTATGAATTAAGCTATTGTCAGACAGTTGTTGTTGTTTTTCTCAAAGTTAACCTTGCTCTTAACCTTGCTTCGGCCTTTACATTGTTTATTCCTGTTTGATAATTCCAAGCTTCTGTTTATTTGCTTTAATTGAAATGAAAATGCAAAATAAATCCAGGTGCAGCTCAGATGGGCATCTGTCTGAACTGGAACACATTTTGCGCTTCTTTGCAGTGTCTCTTCAGCAGATTTGCTTTTGGCTGTAACGGAAGCAGTGCCTTGTATGTCTCAGCAATGTATTACAGAGGGCAAAAGGGAAGGGTCAGGAATGACACAGTTGAAAACTGTGGATATAACGTGTACTAGAAGCAAGCACTTCACAGAGATATAAATTTGCTAGCAGAATGTCTAGCCAAAAAAAAGGTTTATGGTTTGTAATACCCATTCCCAGCTCAGTGTCTTCCAGATGCCTTAATTGAGCTGATGGGGCTTGTAATCTAAAACCGTATGGAGAGAATCAAGCTTTTATTTTATTTTTTTTCATGTGAATATTTAGGATCCTTGTATGTAATAGCATTTATGATGGCTTCTCTTATTCACTTTTTCCAGCTAGTCTAGCCTCCTTTAGACAGTAAAGGAGAGCTTATGATACCAAGATTTAAATTCCAAGGCATGCCAAATATCCTACCCTAGATGATTACCAGCAAACAAGTCCCTGGAAAGGGATACGTGGTCTGGATGTTAACAAAGTTGTGGGGGATGGGTAGTGAGAGGGATCGCCTTGTTGGGTGTTTGAGGCTGAAAGGGGAAAATGAGACAGCGAAGGAGGGGAGGATCATGGTGGTAACAGGGAAATATGGGGGATGGCCTGGTGCAGGCTGCTTTTAGAAAAGGGGGATTAGATTGGAAATTTGAGGTCAGTCTTCACCATTGGTTTGGCCATTTCTCAAAGCCATATTGTTCAGATATCTCAAGGGCCATGAATACCAAGCCTGCCCATAATAAAACTGCTCAGTCATGATTTGATCATGGATGAAAAAACATGTATCCCCAAGACCAGGATGCATGATGGAAGTGGTTGACCTCGGGTGAAGCAAGGAAGAGCAACAGCTGCTTCTTGGAAGGCTTTCTAGCTTACCCAAGACACTGTTTTTACCAAGAAATCTGAAGTGTGTGTGTGGGGGGGAAGGTTGTTTGGAAATAGAGCTTCAGGGATAAGTTGGGAATTGCCATTTCTATTACACACAGAGAACACCACCACCACATGCTGTTTGAGCTGCTGGACTCACTGCCAGGTTGGTGGCCAATTTCCTCAAGCTTCAGTTTGCTTTTCCTGGGGGAGAAGTCACAACCACGCAGGCCATAAGGAGACCACCCAATAAAGATAGGGACCCACACATTAGACCTGGTTTTAATCTCAAGGCAGATGGGGTACAGATTCATGTCTCTATGACCTCTGCAAGTTGATGTGCATGGCCTGGCCTTGAAGATCATTCAGACTTCTGCATCAGCCTTATTTCCAACCATTAAATCATTTTTGTTGATCTAATGTAAGGAGCAGAAATCAAGTAACTTCTGGTTCCCCCCCCCCTCCCAGCCAGGTCTGGCAGTTGAGATATGTAAGGCAAATGGGAGTAAAGCAGGAGGAAAATGATTTTTCTACCTTGGCTCTGGGTGTGGTGCTCCATGGCTTTAGAAAAACCCAGCCTATCCCCTACAAATAAATATGCAACAGCGTCACCCATACCTCCCACAGAACTCATCCTCGCTTCTACAAGTTACACAGAAATGGTTTTAAAATTCACCTGGCCAGCCTGTTTCTCTGTCTCTGGAATCATCTCTGCTCTGTATGCCTGGATCAAATAGTTGGGGGTCTGTGCAGGAAGGATGGGTTACATTGTCTTAGGTGCGATGCTATTATTTTCAACTTAGATGAAACAACACATTAGTCCTGTCCCTGTTAAATTCTCAGAATAACTCCTACCTCTTCTATCTTCCTTATGCTTCTAATTCTGCAGCACATGATTTTGAATTTCGGAGTATCTGGCTGGATAGAAAAGAAAGAACATCACTGTCATGAAATAAAACTTGCTCTACACACATAAACATATATAGATACACCTTCCAGATAACATCTGATTGAAACAGTGAATCCTCTTGCAGGCAGATGCCCTCTAGAAGGACTGGGACTACAAATCCCATTATTCCTGTACAGAAAATCAGTGATTGTTCCCATATATAAATCCACCCATCAAAGGAGCACTAAGACTAGGGCAGGGGTAGGCAACCTTGGCTCTTTTATGACTCGTGGACTTCAACTCCCAGAATTCCTCAGCCAAGAGCCAAGGTTGCCGACCTCTGGTCTAGGGCAATGTCATTTCATTCAGCATTTTGCTCAGGAACATAACCTGTGATGGGAAGCAGAATGGAGAGGATCAGGGTGTGAGTTTCAGTTTACAACAGGAATGGGCAATCTGCAGCCCCAGGAGCATAGGCAAGACTCATCCAGGTTCAAGGCTGATTGCAAATGATCGGTTTATAGCTATGGCAAGAGCAACCTGACTTTCCCGCTTGCAAAGAGGAAGAGACCCTAGAAAGAGAGAAGAAGGGAGACCTTGAGAGAGAAAGGAAAGAATGGATACCTCTGCCCAACATGGCCACATGTTCCCTGCAGTTTGCAAAATGATTTTTTAATAGTCTTTTTAAGGGGTGGGGAAGGTTTTAAGTAGGACATGAGGAATGGGGAAGTCTGTTTTTTTCAGGAGCAGAATTTTTCAGGTTTCATACAATTAGTCCCCTGGGTTTCTGCAAGCCCTTGTCCTTCATCTTGTACTTCTCTTCACTCCACCTCCCCATCCCGTTTCCACTCAAGTTCCCAACCGTGCCTCGGTTGCAGCTGGCTCCAGAAATAGAATTACCGGTTTCAGGATTAAGCTGCATTGTTCACAGCTCAGCTATGAACCTGTAAAACAATCTGCTAATGATCAGCTAGACAGGAGGGAAGCCTGAAGCAGTTTTGTTTCCAGGGTCTTTACATCTGATATCCCCATCTCTGCCTCTTCTTAATGCCTATATATTATGAAGAAAACAATAACTACAAATGTTAGTAGCAGGAACAGCAGGCCCGTGCTGTAACTCGTGAGTAGAGGAAAGGAAGAACAACTCTGATCCAAAGCAACTTAAAAGGCCTTCACAATGTATAAATGGCGTGGACTGGCAGTAGCTCAGCTGCCTTGCTGTGCCCTTCACAATAACAAAGTAAAGTATGCATAAGCAATGAACTGAAAGCAACAATAGAAAGCATGTTATGTATCATCACACCCTCACACCTCCCCCTTTCCTCCTCTGAACGAGGTGAATGAGCAGAGTCCTGTTCCTGTCTTCATACTCCCAAGATCTTTGGAGGCAGCAAACATATAGGGGACCCTATAATTCCTAACAGGGACGCAGTGGCTCAGTGGGTTAGGACGCTGAGCTTGTCAATCAGAAGGTCGGCAGTTTGGCGGGTCGAATCCCGAGTGCCGCGTAACAGAGTGAGCGCCTGTTACTCGTCCCAGCTTCTGCCCACCTAGCAGTTCGAAAGCACGTAAAAATGCAAGTAGAAAAATAGGGACCACTACAGTGAGAAGGTAACAGCGTTCCGTGCACCTTTGGCGTCTAGTCATGCCGGCCACATGACCACGGAGACATCCTCGGACAAGCGCTGGCTCTTCGGCTTTGAAACGGAGATGAGCACCGGCCCCTAGAGTCGGAAACGACTAGCACGCACATGCGGGGGAACCTTTACCTTTATAATTCCTAAATTGCACAGATTAAGAAAGATGGGCTGGAGAAGATTCACACTTCACCCTTAGTAAGTCCTGTACAAAAGAAGTTCTGGAGAAATGTAGACTACGCTGCATGTCTATGGAGATTCCCAGTCATCCAGGTCATAGTTGTCCCAAAGATATTTTCTCACGAGGCAACTGGACTTTCTTGTTTTTCTCTGGAGATGTTTCGCTTCTCATCCAAGAAGCAAAGAGGTGAGAGCTGAAGAAGCTTCTTGGATGATAAATGAAACGTCTTCAAAGAGAAACAAGAAAGTCCAGTTGAAAGTCCTGTGAAAAAGCACCTTGGGGTAGACTACGCTGGTTTGCATGATTGGAGAGGCCCACTTGGTGACCTAAAGAACTCGACCACCCTCCAGGTTTGACCCAGAGAAAAAGGACAAGTAATTGGACAGCAGGAGCTCAGAGAGGAAGAAGTACACCCTCCTCACCCTTGGTGTTAATCCTGTCCATTCACACAACTCCTGCTACACATTGGGAAACAGAAGAACTTGTGGCAGATCCCTGATTAGGGAACTGAACTTGGAACTGAAAGCAAAGAGCCAAACATTCATGGGTGCTTTAAAGGGCCCAGCTAGCTTTTCCTTGCCTCCAAGGAAAGAAGTGCTTCAGCACATAGAATAACCCAGCAAAGTGTCCTGATGGGGTTCCAAAGATCAGCTAGCAGGACGGATAAGATGAAGAGTTGCCAAAAATACATCACTGTTGCTTCTGCATATGCATATGATTGGTAGGCAAGAATGTTGGCAAGGGAGGGCCTTTTTTTCCATCGCCAGCTGCCTTTTTCCTCTACGTGTCTGGACTTGCCTGCATCCTCCGAGCAGCCACTTTCTTAGCTGAGCAATGGCTTGAAATATGATCCTTGCAGGCCTGGTGCCACGTGAGTGATGGGCCATTGGGCCGCTGGAGGCTTCCAAAGCTCTTTATGTAAAGGTTCTTTGGCAAGCAGAAAAGCCTTTCATCGTGGTAGACCTGCCCACAGCTCCACCTCTATCCTCCAACACACAATCCAAAGGATGGGGAATCATGCAGGCCAGTAATTGAGGCTAGTTGCTGGAAGGGGAGCGGGGGTGGTGGGCAGGGAAGGCCATTTAGCTTTTGTTTTGCTCCAGCTCTGCAAATGCCCTTTATTGAAGACCTTCTGCTGGAGAGCCGAGCTGTGGGTAAAGGGGAGGGAGGGTCTTAGAGTCCCAGGCACACATTGGGCTGAAAGGTCGTGGCAACAGCTCTTGAGAGTGCTTTCAGTGCACTCTGAGCAGATGGATCTGAGGAGAAAGGGCAATTAGCCTATAATTCTCTGCCTAATTGTACGTCTTTAGCTTTTCCTCTGCAAAGGGGGTGGGGGAGGAGGCACGGTGGAAAGAGAGAGAGCAGCTGAGAGGAAGCTCAGCTAAAGCTGAACCTTTAGAAAGTGGAGTGCAGTTGCCGGAGCTCACAATGCTCCCACTGGTCTCCCCCCTCCTGCTCCCTTTCACGGAAACTGAATTCCGCTTGGCCCGCCATTGACTTCGAAGCTTTTTGTTGCTTTTGCATACATTGCAGCCCCTTCTGAACTGCCCTGAGTCAATTTCTTAACTATTTCAAAGTCAACAACAAAAGCAAAAACAGTAACAAAGCTCAGCAACGAAGCCAAGTGAAGCAAACAGGCAGGACAGGTTGAGAAAGGACGAAAGGGTTAAGTCCTCTCCTCCCCCTTGCTTTGTCCACACATTTCCCAATGTCGGCTTCTTTCCAGGACCATGGTCCCCGGTGGATAACCTCCTCAACACTGATGACTTCCGGGGTCAAAGAGTAGGTGGGATGCTTTGACACTCAGAAGCTGATTAGAAATGGCAGAGGTGCCCAACCGGTGAGAGTTAGAGAAAATACATTAAGTGCATTTTGCCCCATTTTATGACTTTTCTCGTCACATTCGTTAAGTGAATCACTGCAGTTGTTAAACTGGTGACAGGGTTGTTAAATATGAATCTGGCTTCCCCACTGACTTTGCTTGTGGAAAAGGGTGAGTCAGCTATCAAGGATCTGAATGTAAATCACGTGACCGTGAGGATGTCGCAAGTGTGAAAAATGGCCATAAGTCACTTTTTTCAGTGCCGTTGTAACTTCAAACGGTGACTAAGTGAACTGTTGCAAGTCAAGGACTACCTATATACCTGCTGAGCTATATTAAAAAAAAAGCCTCCTCCTCCAAGCTATTATTCAAGACACAGGACCCTTTTGAAGCCCAGGAGCTGTAGAAAGATATTTATTTTATTTATTTTAATTCCATTTATATCCCGCCCTTCTCCGAAGACTCAGGGTGGCTTACAAGCTTAGCAGTAGCCTTCATTCTATGTATATGCCTGCTTATTAGGGCTTTCACACACACACCCCAAGCGGCATTATTACAAAGTCAGCTTAATTGCCCCCAACAATCTGGGTCCTCATTTTACCTACCTCGGAAGGATGGAAGGCTGAGTCAACCTTGAGCCTGGTGGGATGCGAACCTGCACTAATTGCAGGCAGCTGGTGTTACTTAAGGAGGCATTAGCCCACTGCTCCACCAAGGCTCTTGGTTATGAGTTGATCTGACTCTTGCAGCCCCGCCTGGTTTCTTTCTCCCTGCTCCATCCTAGCTGGCAGAGGCATGCCCTGATGAGAGAAAGTCTCACCAAGCAAAAGGAAAATCACAGGCACACCCAGCTTTCTCTGGATTTTGCTGCGAGGAAGAAAAAGAGTCTAAAGTGCTCACAAGCATAACATCGATGGTGCCAGCTCTCGAGCTTTAATCTTCATTTTTACGTGGGCAGGCAGAAATCTGAAATCCCATACTAGGTGTTAAGAGTCTCCATTTTAGGAATCTTTAAAAGCAGGCCTAAAAATGGTGCTCAGGACTCCAAAAGCGTTTTTGTAATACACACACACACACACATATATATACAGTGTATATATATATATATATATATATATACAGTATATATATGTGTGTGTGTGTGTGTGTGTGTGTGTGTGTGTGCGCGCGCGTTTTTCAAAGGAAAATCCTTTAATTATTTTGAAAAAACTACTCAGTTTATGCTCTTTCATGCCTCACACGAACAGATCCAGTGTGGTGTATACGATTGCAGTCAACAATGTTTTGAGAATAGAAAGTAAGGGTTGATGGGTGAGGGTTGCTTACATATTTCATAAAAACATGGAATTATTTTAAGAGGTGAAAAGAATATTAAGAGATTATCTAGTCAAACCTCTGCTCAGTGTAAATTTTGCTAAAACGTTTTTCAAATTAATGACTCTTACAATCAGGAAACCCCCTCTTACTGTCTAGCCTGCACCCAGAGGTTTTCACCTCTGGGGCAACATAAAATAAATTCAGTCCACCCTTTATTTGTTTGAAGGTCACTATCAAATTTCTCTCCTCAGTCTTCTCATCAGCAGGTTTAATGAGAAATCGTGTATAAATACTCTGTGGGTTGGCCATTCTGCCAATTATGAATCTCTCTAAAGTTGTATTATCTGCAGTCCATATTTTACCTTTTTAAAAATGGAGTTACCATGGTAAACTTTGCCAAAGACTTTGATGAAGACAAGCTACAGTTAAAGGCATTCCCTAGATCTATTAAAGTAGTAGGGGAGATAAGGTTAGTCTGGCATGGCTTGTTTATGACAGATCTAGGCTGACTCTGATTATTTGTTGCATTCCAATCTACATGCTATTTATTCAGGTGCCTGGTATATACAGTACAAGCTGACAGGACTGTAA
Source organism: Vipera berus (assembly GCF_964194415.1). Taxonomy (NCBI): domain Eukaryota; kingdom Metazoa; phylum Chordata; class Lepidosauria; order Squamata; family Viperidae; genus Vipera; species Vipera berus. The sequence continues at coordinate 191,435,128 of NC_138203.1, forward strand.
TTTCCTCCTCTTTCCACTGTTGGAAAACAGGGACACCTTTGCCCTTCTCACTCTTCTGGGACCTTAACAGTTCTCCAGAGATTCCAGTTAGCAATTTTGCAGTCCCCTTTCTTAGTTCTTGTAGTTCGTTACCGTGTAATTCAGCTGGCCCTCGAGAGTTGTATCCCTTTAGATTAACTAAATTTTTGTTTGTTTTTTAAATTTTCTCCTTAACCACTCTGAGCTGCAAGTTTCCACCTTCCATTAATGGCACCGTGATAGCTGGCTTGGGCTTTGTTTTCCTTTTGAGAGGAGAAGACACATATAAAATATGAGTTAAGACGTTCTGCTTGTCATCTTCACTAATTCCATCCCTTTCTCCTTATGGATCTACTTTGCCTTTCCTTTTGTTTCTAACACACTTGAAAAGTCCTTTTGTGTTGCTGTCGGATTATTCCGAAACTTAGCCTTTTTGACAGAGTCTTTACAATTTTGTGACTGCCTTTCTTTGGGCATTTGTGCTTCGATTTCTCATATATATATATATATATATATATATATATATATATATATATATATATATATATATATATATATATATATATATATATATATATATATATATATATATATATATATATATTTCAGCATTTAAAAGAAACTTCTGTGCAGACACAAGTGTCCCTCTAAATGTATCCACTTTTCCTTCTAATAGGAATGGTTTATAATTGCATCTTCAGTGCCCTCTTCCAGAGGATTTCCCATCTCTCCTTCTTACTTCATTCATTCAGGATTTCTGGTCATTACATTTGGCCTGTTTTTTTAATCTGAATTCATCAATACCTATTTTCTGGAAATCAAACGTACAAGTCTGATTCTTCTGTTTTCGTATTCCCCTTGATATTATGGATTCAGGGACTTTAACCATTTGTTTGAACCTTTAAGCAGGATTAGATGTAAAGTAGAATATTTCCTTTTTTAAATTTTTTTTAGCTTTCTGACAAATACAATTTGTGGCGACATAGGACAGAAATGTATTGGGCCTGTCTTTTGGCAACATTAAAGTCCTAGCAGATATAAGGGTCACTAAAATCTCTCAAGGCCAACATGGTGTTTCTCTTTAAAAGTTTGGTTTGCTTACACACAGCATAGCATCATTCAGCTCTTCTACCTGTCCAGATAGTTCATAGTTTATTGTAATTGTTTTGAGATATGTCTTTGTTGCATCCTGACAAGTAAAGTCTTAATTATTTCACTTGAACTTTTGTTATCTCATTTTTTTTCACATTTCTTCTTCCTCAGAAGAAAAGTGCCTTGTTGTTTTTCTATGTTTTCTTTTCATTGATTTCTATCAAGGAAAACAACCAAAATCTTTAACTACTTTCGTCAACTCCTGATGAGATTTGAGAAGCATCTACCAAAACACTCTTTCCAGTTTTCATGAGATCTTGTGTCAAAAGACTTCATGTAGATAATCTGTGATTCAGGAACCCAGTTCTAGCTTGGTGGCACAATCTCCCTAGCTGATCCATTTCTTATGATCTCTTCTTAGACTGTAATCTCCAATTGGAAAAATTAATGAGAATTCAGCCTCCCAATTTCCTTCATTTTTCTTGTGATCTCTGGAGATCAGTTCAAAGTTTGTTCTAGAAGTGTCATTTACCCCTACATTAATTAATGGGAAGGGATGATCTTTTGACTGGCGTGAAGCATTTTAGCAGCCTACATGATGCGTCCTGGATACCTGTATGGAAAACATACTTCTTGCAACATCCTGTCACGATTGCACACTGTGTGACCTTGTTTCCTCCTCCCAGGAGAAACTTATCCAGTACTACCAAGACCATGCTTCTTTTCTTCTTTGAAGCATTCTTGAGTTTCTTTAGCCCATGGAGACCTACTTAGTAGTAGCAATAGTAGAGTTGGAGGTCATCTAGTTCAACCCCCTGCTCAGGCAAGAAAGCCTATACCATTTCAGACAAATGGTCATCCAGTCTCTTCTTAAAAACTTCCAGTGTTGGATCATTCACAGCTTCTGGAGGCAGGTTGTTCCACTGATCAATTGTTCTAACTGTCAGAAAATTTCTCCTTAGTTCTAGGTTGTTTCTTTCCTTGGTTAGTTTCCATCCGTTGCTTCTTGTCTTGACTTATACTATGAAGCCAGAGGTGATGAGGTTTACTTCGGTGGTTGGTCTTCTAAAGTGAGGCCTAATAGAGAATGCTGCACTGATCCTCTTGCTTTTTTGGGACACATTTTTACTTGTGTTCTTTTTTTGTTGTTGTTGTTCTCTGGCGTACATTTTTCCTTCTCTGCCCCTCCTGAAGGAGTTGAACTATGCTATGCAGGAGCTTCTTAACCTTCCTTAATGCATGGCAGGATAGGAATTCTGTCATCAAGCTTTAACATCTTCTTTTCCAATAAGAACACGAGGCTTCACTTCCAGAAAACATACTTTGTGTTCTCTTAAGGCAGGAGGACACACATGGCATATACACTTTGTGGATTGCCATACCGTTCATGTTTGCTTGGAATCTCCCATGGACTCTCCAACAACCCAACCATAAAGCTCCCTGTTTGCTACCTGTTGTCAGAAGCTCCTCGAAGATGTTTCTCCGGAAGGTCTACCTCTGAAAGAGCTCTAGGCATTAGGATGGACATGCTTAGACTTTAGAAGTTTGTGTGTACTGTAATTCTACAATAACTGTGCTGCCTGCTGGAAAATGCATTCTTGCAAATGTTGTGCCCCCGGTGCCCTTTGGGTGGCTCCTGTTTGTCCTCAAATTTCCCTATGTTCTCTTTCTTATTCCAAGCTGCATTTGGTGCAAAGCTTTTTTTTATTTCTACAAGAAAAGGGCTTGGAAAAGCTCTGCTTGCAATTCAGCATTTACTCAATTTCACTGAATGCTGACTAAGCCCATGGAGAGGATCATGTCATTCTGCCAGCGAAGAATTCCTTTGCCCTGAAATTTGTGCTCTGATGGGCAAAGGGCAGGCTGGCGTCACTGTCAGGATCCTACACACATACCAGCTTTCTCCATCATTATTCACAGTTTGTTGCATTAAAACATAGGAAGAACTGTGCAGGATTAGGGCAAAGGGCAAACTGTTCCCATTGTGGATTTTGTGAAGCCTACAAGCAACAACACCTTCCTACTCATGCTGTGTAGGAACTGGAATCAGAAGGCATTTGGTCTCTGTTCCTGGGAGGCAGCATACACACATCATGGTTGTTGCCATTGCCTGATTCCCCATGAGCTGGCCTAATCCTTTAGAAATCTGTCCAACTCGCTGGTCATCATTACATCTTGTGATAGCAAATTCCAGGTTTAGCTGTGCTTTGTGTGAAGATATAGTTCCTGTCATCACTTCTCAATTCCACCATTTGCCTACAGAGAATGACTGTATTATGCATTAAGTGTTATAGGAGAAAGAGCAAATTATTTCCTTTTGCACACCCTCACACTATGTCTAATTCCAAACTAAATATGGCTGCCTTACTAACCCCCCTCCCCAAAGATTGTTGTCTTTTTTTTTCAGCCCTTTGACCATTTTAGAGGTCTTTTTCTGTATTGTTTAAGCTTTCAGATTTTGTTTTGAGATGCAAAGATCTGAAATGTATAACCACAGCACAGACTGGTGTAAAATCATGGAGATGCTGCCATTTTAAAAAAAATTCTTTTGATGATGATCTTGGACATGCACTTTACCTTTTCACATCAATCACACTAAGCTATCAGTGCTGTTCCTCCAGTCAGTACCTACACAGATCTGCCCCAACAGCATAAATTAGAAATTTATTTTGGCCCAGGATGCATTCTTTTTCATTGGGTGAACGTTGGCACAATTCCCATTTTAATGGCCCTTCATGAATTTGATATCCTTTTAGGTGTGTGTATGTCTATCTGTCTACCTGTCTATCTCTTCTTTATTCTAACTATCCTAAATAAATTGGTGCTGACAAAAAAACGTGGCCACTTCACTGCTCACTTCTAACTTCAAATTATTCATGAACTTGTTGAGAAGCCCCAATCCCAAGAAAAATCTTTGAGGTATGCAACTGCTGACTGCTTCCACTTAAAATTAAGAGCTGAAATTACATTAAATTTCTCCCAAAGTACCATTTATAAAGTTTTATACTTCCAAGACTGTAGGTTCCCGCCCCCCACAAAAAATATATATATAGCATTCTCACTCCCAAATGTCTCATTTCCTCAAAACCATTCTAAAATTCTAAACCAAAACCAAAAAAATCTACACCATTGTGGAATATTTTGTTGGTGGATGAACACAAAAATGCTCATGATCATCCTGCATTGTTGCTCACATTGAACCTATTGGAATAATTGAATGGAAGATCTCATGCAAATCACAAATTGCTACTTAGATGAAGATCTAGCTCTCTCTAAAGACAGCTGTAATGCTGGGAAAAGTGGAGAGAAAGTCAAGAAGAGGATAACCATCAGGAAGGTAAAGGTAAAGGTAAAGGTTCCCCCGCACATGCGTGCTAGTCATTTCCGACTCTAGAGGCCGGTGCTCATCTCCGTTTCAAAGCTGAAGAGCCAGCGCTTGTCCGAGGACGTCTCTGTGGTCATGTGGCCGGCATGACTAGACGCCAAAGGCGCACAGAACGCTGTTATCTTCCCACCGTAGTGGTCCCTATTTTTCTACTTGCATTTTTACGTGCTTTCGAACTGCTAGGTTGGCAGAAGCTGGGACGAGTAACAGGCGCTCACTCTGTTACGTGGCACTCGGGATTCGACCCGCCAAAGTGCCGACCTTCTGATCAACAGGCTCAGCGTCCTAACCCACTGAGCCACTGTGTCCCCATCAGGAAGGTAGATGGATTCAATTTCAGTGTTGATGAGCACACTGTTGGAAGAAATGAAGGACAGGTTAGGGTCAGACTGGTATGGAGAAACCTATTTATGTAGTTGCTAAGAGTTGACAACAACTGCTGGCCCATAATAAAAGAAATCTGTCCTGCATCTTATATGCCAGCTACCTTCAGGATCCTGTTCTCCAGCAGTGTTGGAATACCATTCTCCTGCTGGCTGAGTATTCTGTCATGGAATGGAATGGAACAGAACGGAACGGAACAGAACAGAACAGAACAGAACAGAACAGAACAGAATAGAATAGAATAGAATACTTTATTGGCTAAGTGTAATTGGACACACAAGGAATTTGTCTCTGGTGCATAAGCTCTCAGCGTACATACAAACAACAAAGTAATATAATCATAATAATGATACCAATAAGAGAAGGTAGTAGAAAAGATGAGAAGGCCGCCAACATGAGAAAACCTATTATTTCTTTACTCCTTCTTGAAGTTCCAGGACTGCATATTATCAGCTGAAGATGGGTGCTATTGTGCTCCCAACTTGACCTCAACACCAAACAGCCCATGAAACAAAGATCTGAGAAGGGAAGTGATATGTTCGCATTCTCTGTTTCTTCAGTTACAGTTAGAGGGGAAAAGGATGGGAAAAGGGGGTGAGTGGGACAAAATGGCCTGGGCCAACTATGGGATATTTGGTCAAAGGTTCGAATTTGGTTCAGTGAATTTGCAATAATGCAGTTGAAAATACCAAATGCAAAGGAAGGAAGCTACCCTGAAACAAAGATTATATTAAATGTGGCTTCCATCTTTGCCCTCTTTAGATATCTCTGGTTCCAATATATTTATGTCATTGCCTTCTCCCAAGCACCCAGAATGCAACATGAATGCATCTCTGCAAACCCTGACTCCTCCATCCAAGCATCAGGTATTTATTGAAGCATCTATGTATGTGTTGACATGTGTATGTGAAATCTTTCCCCCTAATATTCCTGCTGTACACAGATACACCTTAGCACAGGGGTGTCAAACTCAATTTCATTGAGGGCCGCATCAGCATTGTGGTTGCCCTCAGGGGGCCGGGTGGGTAAGGCCGGGGTGGGTGTGGCCTACTGGGTGGGCGTGGCTAGAGTGCGTATGGCCTACTGGGTGGGCGTGGCCAGCTCTACATCGTTGGCATCAAGGGTGCCTATGGGGGCCTGGGCAGGAGTGGGACAGATCTGAGGGTCTCTGGCAGGAGGAGGGTCTCTGGGCCAGGGCCAAGGCAGTGGGGGCCGTTCCCTCACTGTTTCCAGGATGGCTTCCGGGCCGCATGAAAGCACTTCGCGGGCCGGATCTGGCCCCCGGGCCTTGTGTTTGACATGTCTGCCTTAGCAGAATTATACTGTGAGCATGAGGTCACTTGGCCTGCTCATGAGTGGAAATAAAACTCTTTGCCATTATGCCTAAAAAAGCCTCTTAAGTGGTCATTGGCAGGAATGGCTGCACTGCTGCATTTGATGACAGTGTGTTTCAGAGGACAGTACAAAATTCATTCTGCACAAGAGCCAAGGCTGGAGTCCAGCCACATCATGCCATTTGTCCAACTGGTGGATTCTGGGAAATTGCAATATCATTTACTTATTTTCAGATTGTGAAAATGACTAAAATGATTTGAGTCTGATAGGCTCCTCCATCACAATCTTCTTCAGTTTAAGAAAAGCATGCGGCCTGCTGCAAGTTTGGGGAGAAAGAGGAGGAGAAGGAAGGAAGGAAGGAAGGAAGGAAGGAAGGAAGGAAGGAAGGAAGGAAGGAAGGAAGGAAGGAAGGAAGGAAGGAAGGAAGGAAGGAAGGAAGGAAAAGAGAAAGAGAAAGAGAAAGAGAAAGAGAAAGAGAAAGAGAAAGAGAAAAAGGAAGGAAGGAAGGAAGGAAGGAAAAAGAAAGAAAGAAAGAAAGAAAGAAAGAAAGAAAGAAAGAAAGAAAGAAAGAAAGAAAGAAAGAAAGAAAGAAAGAGAAAGACATTAACTCACTAACAGTGTTTTTTCAATATGCTTCACCCTGAAGGTAATAATCCAGGTTAGCAAATACTGGAAGAATTGAAGTATTGGGAAGTGACATAAACTATGGTTTCTCTAGAAGTATCATAGTAGCAAGGTGCAATAGTCACTAACTAGCAACCACACAATGTCTGATTCATCTTGTATTGGGCTTTGTGAAATGAGATTTATATCTTGAACGGTTGCATCAATCTGACCAATCTGCTTAGTCCACAAAGTATGTTTTACTGTATTATGTTAACTCAGCTGAAGTCTATATTACTAACCTAAAGCCAATGGTCTCTGAATGTAACATGCATAAAGGTAAAGGTAAAGGTTCCCACGCACATGTGTGCTAGTCGTTTCCAACTCTAGAGGCCGGTGCTCATCACCGTTTCAAAGCCGAAGAGCCAGCGCTTGTCCGAGGACGTCTCCGTGGTCATGTGGCCAGCATGACTAGACGCCAAAGGCGCACAGAACGCTGTTACCTTCCCACCGTAGTGGTCCCTATTTTTCTACTTGCATTTTTACATGCTTTTGAACTGCTAGGTTGGCAGAAGCTGGGATGAGTAACAGGCGCTCACTCTGCTATGCGGCACTCGGGATTGGATCCCCTCAATTACTTAAGTTAGTAGTACTACATTACACACTGAACCATAAAGCAGCTACAGACTCTGGGTTCATACAACCTGCTTAGCTAAAATGTGTTGGTGAACTGGTTTGTAAGTCAGGGTCTTGTGTGTACACAGCCCAAGAGCTTCCTGCCATGGAGTTGCTGGAGCCCATTCCTTTGGTTTGCCATACATACACACACAGGCTAATTCTGCCTGTTGTTAGAGTCTTTACTTTCTCCTGAAGGAAAGTCTCAAGAGATTCACATGAGGTAAAGAAGCTTTAGGATTGTGGCTGCCCTGGACTTCAGCAACTTTGCAGAACTGGTGCTAGGTTGCTGGGAGGCCACTTAGAGCTAAGGCCACTGTGCTTTTGTTCCTGTCATTTTCAACAATGACAAGTGGAAGGCCATCTGTGCTGAGTGGGTGGCACTTCCTAGCCTTACAACTTGTGGCACTGCCAAAAACAATTGAAGTTGCCTGCTCCCTTGGAGATGGTGTCCTGTCTGCCTTTCCAGTGGTGTGACAGAAGAATACTTAATTGGCACTTAGAAAGGCACTCTCCCAGTAGGGCAGGCATTGAGTTTTATTCTTGAGGTTTCCATCTTCCTTCAGAATAAGGTCCAGTCCTCCTTAGCATGTAGTTAAGTGGGGGAAAGTACTCTTTGTTCCCTGAGCCTGGCTATTCAGGCTCTTGTTTATTGTGCTTTAGCACCTAAAACAGGAAGCCTTCACACGTCAGAATGAAGTGGTAGTTAGAAGCCATTTATAACTGCTGCAAATGACAAGCTGAAACGCACATCCCAAATGTTGATGTTGTTGGCTGATCATTCATCCTAGGCCAGGGCTGCTTATAAAGCCACGCACAGCACCTTATTGTTGCAAACAATAACAAGATGATTGCGTTTGTGACAGACACCAACAAGAAAGAGACAGAAGTAGCTGTTCATAGGCTCTTAATGCTGTCCTGGCAAGAGATTTCCAGGGTGTGCTTGGCAATGCACTCTCTTCCCTGCACTGAGTCATCTGCACGGCCCATCTTCTTGCTGCTCTGGCAGTCTGATTCACTAGCTTGACTCAGTTTTTTGGGCCAGCCATGGCTTGCTTTCCCTTCCCTTCCAAGAAACCAGTCCTTGATCTGAGTTACCAGCTCCATTTAGGACACATCATTTGCTCTTTTGAACAGCTTCTCTCGGGACTGGTGGTCATGTTTTGTCTCGGGCCAAAGGTCAAAGGAGGAAAAAGTGGAGATTTAACATTAAGCTGATTTTGATAGCCAGATCAGGAAGAGATTAATATACCTCACTGCTCCAATTGCTGGCAAATTGCATGCAGTTTTCCAGAGACTGGAATGTGGATTAAAACCTCAGTGTCAGATCAGAGATGTGGGAATGGAAGCAAGGTGAAGCAAACAAGTTTCCATCAGGGCATTTCTACTAGTGCCTTCCTGCTGATTAGTTTTGTGGCCCCACCTTGTGCGCACCTGTGAATCACAACCCACAAGTCAGGGCAAACTGTGACTAGATCACAGGGAATTGAAGTGCTGAGATGATCAGAAATGGAGGCTGCCTGGAGCTATTTGACAGGGCCAGTTTTATAATTCAGCAAAATTTAAATGAATCACCTACAACCATTGCACCCAGACATGAAATAAAACATAATGAGGTCAAGCCAAAAAAACAATTTGATTAGGGAAAGTGAATTATCCAGCACTGGAGGTCTGGTGGAACAACTTTCAGATAGCTCACAGGGAAAAAAAATTATCTTGAAAGAGACTTGAGGTCCCTCAGCCAAGCAGGAGCTGGCCATTTTATTTGCTGACAGTCTTCTTCAGGCAGAAGGACAAGGCAGGGTTGAAGCCTCCCCAAAAGGTCTCAATAGGCCCTAATATAGGACACTGAAAGGTGAAACAGTAAAATGTGCTTAGCAGGGCAGTTTCTGACAGAAACGTCTACAGAATGAAAGAAATATTGCCAACCATTTACTCTCTAGTTGTATTGAACTATAGTTCCTTCACTAGTAGTCTAGGGGTAGCAATGGAAATTGTGGTGGGAATTGGGTGATGGAACTTGTGTTAGTGGGATAGTGGGATGGCCTATACCCATGTGACAATCAGGACTTTCCCCTGGCATGTGGTTGTTTTTCTTAGCATTTGTTCTGCACTGTTTGTCCAGTTTTTACAGCAAAGCTATCAATGTGTAATGCGACCAAAGGTTTTGTTTATCATTTGGCTAGTCAAACAGATGCTGATTAGGGTTGAGAGGGAGTGACTGGCCTAAGGTCACCCAGCTGCCTTCCACAACTAAGAGAGGACTCTAACTTGTATCTCTCCATTCCTGATCAAAACTTTAACTGCTTTGCCACTTTTCCCTAGCATGAAGTGATTGATTGATTGATTGATTGATGTTGCATTCTGCACATCTGACTTCTGTCATAGTGACAGAAGTCAAACTAGCAATGCCATATTTGTTTATGGCAAAAGAAAAAAATAGATAAAAATAGGTTTTGCTTTATAAAGAAAGTACAGTGAAACTTTAATTTTAAACCAATGAAAGTTGATATGAAGATCTGCTGTCTTTGGCAGCCTTAACATATGAAGGTGCTTTAGAATTTTAATGGCAGCTTGGCTAGAAAGGGTTATAAACAAAACAAAAGACAGTAAAATAAAAATAATGTCATTTCTCCATTGATGAATGAAAGAACTTGAGATGATGTGGTGGGGCTACCAAGTCCAATTCTTCTAGGTCATCACTGGGGATGGTGGGAGTTGTAGTCTTGCAAAGTTTTTCCAAATTGAAATGCTCTCAAGATGTCTGGGCTTCCCGGATTTGGGAAACTGAAGTCCACCCACATTTTAATTTAACCAATTAAAAAACTGCTCTAGATTGCAGACCGCCACAACATGTGCTTGAGTGGTTCTTTTCCCAGCCTAGGGAGCCCTTTTGAACCTGGAGCTTTAGTTGCAATCTCCAGCCCAACTGGGCATACGGAAACACCTCTGCTGTTAATGGATGTAGTGGGGCTTTGCTGTGGAGCAGTGGTGGTCAACAGGAGACAATAGACAAATCTTCCCAAGCTCTTGCCCAAGAGGCAGGCCTCGTTCTATGTTGTATGCTCTGAGGGGTCAAAGGACTGAAATGCTATAAAAGCACAGCCTAAATACAAATATTAATAATAAAGATGTGGATCCCTGGAAGCAGACCAGGACTGCTGTGTCTTAGAAGATCTGCTTTAAGAAGACTTTAAAAGACCTACCAATGTGTGAGGATGCTGATTGGCTCATTAAATATAGCCTCACCATTCTCTTGCCATTTAGTACAGGTATAGTATAGGGGGTACCTTGCTCAATATTAGTAACTGTGAGAGGAATCTCAGAGTCCTAGTGGACAATCACTTAAATATGAGCCAGCAGTGTGCTGCAGCTACCAAAAAAGCCAACACAGTGCTAGGCTGCATTAACAGAGGGACAGAATCAAGATCACGTGAAGTGTTAATACCACTTTACAATGCCTTGGTAAGGCCACACTTGGAATACTGCATCCAGTTTTGGTCACCACCATGTAAAAAAGATGTCGAAACTCTAGAAAGAGTACAGAGAAGAGAAACAAAGATGATCAGGGGACCGGAGGCTAAAACATATAAGGAACGGTTGCTGGAATTGGGTATGTCTAGTCTAATGAAAAGAATGACTAGGGGTGACATGATAGCAGTGTTCCAATATCTCAGAGGTTGCCACAAAGAAGAGGGAGTCAAGCTATTCTCCAAAGCGCCTAAAGGCAAGACAAGAAGCAACGGATGGAAACTAATCAAGGAGAAAAGCAACCTAGAACTAAGGAGAAACTTCCTGACAGTTAGAGCAGTTAACCAGTGGAACATCCTGCCTCCAGAAGCTGTGAATGCTCCAACACTGGAAGTTTTTAAGAAGAGACTGGACCGCCATTTGTCTGAAATGGTATAGGGTTTCCTGCCTGAGCAGGGGGTTGGACTAGATGACCTCCAAGGTCCCTTCCAATTTTATTATTATTATTATTATTATTGTTGTTGTTACACGGATGATTTTCTTTTCAGATGATTTTAGCCCCTGAATTTGGGCAAGGCTCATCCCACATGACTGGCAGAAAGTAACATGAACACAGTTTGCCAAGCAAGCAGCCAGCAGATGGGGTATAATATTCCCTCCAGGTTAGTGTCAGTTACAGCTTGAAAGACAACAGTTAATGGCACACCATTTTTTTTGCAAGCCCCTTTTTCTTTCTGTGCCTCTGTGTGTGCATTTCGCCCTTTCTGCAGCCTCAGCAGGACATCGTTCATCAGGAGCCTGTGTAGAGAAACAAAGAGTGGCAAACGAGTATGAAAGAGCACCACGGCCTCAGCAGGATGAGAGGAATTCACAGCACCTGAGACATTGTGAAAATGTGCAAATACAAGTGGTGGCTGAAAGGCCCAGGATTGTTTATCTCTGAGCCTGAGAGGACAATGTGATGAAAAAGCATATTGATTCGGGATAATGCTTGGCTTGAGGGAGGAAATTGTCAACAGACAAGAGGATCAAAGGGAACTGGAAAAATAGCAAATCCAAATCCCTACAAAGGAACACTGTCTTCATATAGCATGAATGTAAAATATAACCTGAGGGTTTTCAGAGGCATCAAAAACAGTGACAAAAGTTGAACATATTGAACTAATTGCAACAGGCTATTTTGGCAAGCAAGCTAGAGGCTCACACAATGACTATAACACTACACCGAGCAACAGGATAACAGATGGTGAATTTAATTTTCCCTCTGTTGTCTATCTTTCTTGTACCTACTGCTGGAAAATGCTCTCCCAAAATAGTTGATAGCCGGGGTGTGCAAAAATATCTGATTATGAAGCGCCTCAGATTCAAATCACTGTTTTAAGCTTGAAATGCCCACTTTGAGCATAAAACAGGTTTTGCAGGTGAAACAGCCTGCTGCAAACGTTTTGGAATCGTTTTGAAGCTCAAAACAACTTCGTTTCAAGCATGCGACTCCTCCCAAAAGTTCAAAACAGTTCATTTCAAGCTTGAAATAAGTTGTTTGGAAATCAGAATGGTTCAAATTTGAAATATTCTATACATCGGGTAGCTGAGAGCTGAAATAATTTAGAATTCTGAATACTGCAACATTTGAAGGTGAAGTATGATAAAGAACACACTTAATGCTAGGATTTATATGTGCAGAATTGTGGATTTTCTACGTAATCCAGTCATTAATATAATTAACATAGTACTGTCTAGATTCAGAATCTCCATGTATAGTGTCTCACCAAGTGTACCCTATATCAAATTACCTTGTTCACATTCACTTATAGGACGCCCCCAAAGCAGCTATCTGCCATAAAAAAATTTTTTATTTCTTTAGATCAGTATTTCTCAACCTTAGTCACTTTAAGGTGTGTGGACTTCAATTCCTAGAATTCCCCAGCAAGCATGCCTGGCTGGGGAATTCTGGGAGTTGAAGTCCACACATGTTCAGGTGGTCAAGGTTGAGAAACACTGTTTTACCGTAGATGATCTAGCAAATCATGGCAGTATATTAGGATCCTTTTTCCTGGGTGGACGTTAGTTTCTAGATACTGACGATTATGATGAACTATCTGGGGGGCAACAGATTATAATCAAGCATTTCTTCCATATAGCAGCTGATATAAAACATGGTTCTTGTTGGGATATCCAGTTCAGCATCTTTTCATTAACTGGTGGCTCACTAGAGGTCACTTGCTTCTCATTGTTTATTTATATAGTTGATTGATATCCTGCCTTTCCTTTAGGAGCTGAATACAGCATACAGTACAAGAACTTTCCTTCCTCCAGTTTTTTCCCCCTGCAGGGATCACCTTGTGGAGTGGGTTGGGGTGAGAAAGTACTGCCTGCCCTAAAGCGAGCTTCCATGATGATGTAAACCTGGCTTTCCCAGGTCTTAGATGAATATCAACATGACCAACTTGTTAACCCCCTTCACTTTTCAGATTGTCCTTTCTGTTTTCACTTACAGCCTGTGATTCTTGACCAATAGGAAATGCAGATATGACAGTAGAGTCAGAATATGAAGCTAATTATGTACCGTAAATCCTATGAGTCAAGTGTTGGGATTGTATGTAGTTATGAGTTACCACAGATTGGGGGCGGGGGGGAGGATTCTACTGCTTATTAAGAAGAAGTTGCTATTGTTAAATTACCAGGAATAAAAAACTTTTGCTGATCTCATGCAAACTTGCTCTGAGGAGTTTTTCCCTCAGCTGTTGACCTGATCTTGTGGTTGTTAGTACACTCTGAGGACTACAGAGTGCTGAGCTACCAGCACTGAATTGCACAGTACTTCTGCCAACCTAGCAGTTCGAAAGCACATAAAAATGCAAGTAGAAAAATAGGGACCACTACGGTGGGGAGGTAACAGCGTTCCGTGCGCCTTTGGCGTCTAGTCACGCCGGCCACATGACCACGGAGACGTCCTCGGACAAGCGCTGGCTCTTCGGCTTTGAAACAGAGATGAGCACCAGCCCCTAGAGTTGGAAACGACTAGCACGCATGTGCGGGGGAACCTTTACCTTTACAGTCCTAAAGGAGACAGAAATACTTGATGTATTCAAAAGGAAAACTTGAAGGACAGCATTGCTGGGAATCTTGTTGAAGGATTCCATCAGCTAAAAAAAAAAGCATTATTAACCTCTTTCTGCAGCCAGCCCCGAACCTAATTGATCTTGGAAGAAGAGATAATTAAACTATCAACAAGCCACTTAGTTATGAGCTAATTATTAATTATTACTTGGCTGCTGTGTATTAGGAGTCTGTAAGAGTGTCTTTGTTGAGGATGGTACTCTCTCTTCCTCTCCTTGGACTAGAAGACCTCCAAGTTTCCTTCCAACTCTTTTATTCTGTAATCCCAGTTTTAATCATTGGTCCACATTTAACCAAGAGGCGCTAAAGAAGTGACAGGGTTTTACAGCCATTTGTTTTTTCAACAGACTGAAGGAACAAAAACCTCCATGGAAATCATTACAACAAAATGCAGATGCTGTCAGAATGAAGCAGGTTATATCACAATGGAGGCCACAGGTTAGGAAAGACTTTTGAAAGAATCATCTTTAAAATGTACCAGAAAGCAATAGGTAATCAGACTTCCCTCCACCCACCACTATTAAAATAAAAAAAAAATGGAAGTTCCTATTCCAAAAATCACCACTTCTGATTTTTTTAACAACTTTTTCATCTGTTCTGTTAAGGCGTTTCCACTCTCTATAGGAATAAATCTGAGAAGCAACTTAATCTCTGCATGAACAAAAAGAAACAGCAACTCAAAGGTGGAGCCGTTTGAAGATGACCTGACTTTAGGGAGAGTCTGTCCTCAAAATATACATGACCTGGAAATTCTCGTTGGCCTGGCTCCTCTTTTCTCAGAGATACCTAGCTTTCTCTCTGACCTTCAAACCATGAGCATGGCTTCTGCTAAGAGAGTGCCATTGCAACTCTACTTGGAAAACTTCCTACCTTTCCCTCAGGGACAATACATAAAGTACGTCACTCATCAAAGCGAGCAGGCAATAAAGAAGTTGTGACAAAGGAAGGGTTGGGCTTTGGTTGAAATGAAGGAAAGTATTACCAGGGAGTCGACTAAGGGAGGCACAATACCCCTTTCAGAGCAAAAACAACATGCAGGACTGAAAAGCTATTTCATTGACCCAGGCGTTGAGATACAATCAAGCTTGGCTGCAGTTATCAAGAACTGTCGGTTTTTTGTTTTGTTTTGTTTTGTCAGAAGGAAACTGCTGTCACACGCATTGCAGTACTTTCTCTGAGGGAACTGCCGGCCATTCCAATCACCTCCAGCCTTTGATCTCTGCTAGTGATAGGGTACTTTTCTGACCGGTCCCCGAAGTGATCCTTGAAATGTTCCTCCCACAGAGATGCAATTGAGTATATTGTGCTGTGTATAAACACCTATACTAGGAAGGAGATAACAGAAAATGCCTCCCTACTCCAAAGAGAACACGGAAAGGTATTTTTGTGAAAATGGGTCTGAGCAGGAGAGAATAAGCATAAATCAAAGGTTAATTATGAAGAAACATGCTTCTCAGTTGAAAAGGCCATGCCAATTCTCAGCAGTTTTTATTACCCTAGTCCAG
This sequence comes from Vipera berus, assembly GCF_964194415.1. NCBI lineage: Eukaryota > Metazoa > Chordata > Lepidosauria > Squamata > Viperidae > Vipera > Vipera berus. The sequence goes on from NC_138203.1 coordinate 191,450,716, forward strand.
GGGCAGGCAACCTTGGCTCTTTTATGACTCATGGACTTCAACTCCCAGAATTCCTGAGCCATCATGGCTCAGCTTGGAAACTCCCTTTCCCCTCAGCATGGCTGGCTCAGGAATTCTGGGAGTTGAAGTCCATGAGTCATAAAAGAGCCAAGGTTGCCTACCCCTGCCCTAGTCACTAAGAGTTCTGTATATAGGTGGTCTTTGACAACTATTTGTTTAGTGATTGTTCGAAGTTACAATGGCACTGAAAAAGTGACTTATTTTTCACCCTTACTACCATTCCCATGGTCACGTGATCAGAATTCAGATGCTTAGCAACTGGCATGTATTTATGACAGTTGCTTGTATCATGGTGTCATGTGATCATTTTTGTGACCCTCTGACACGCAAAACCAATGAGGAAGCCAGATTCACTTAGCAACTGTGTTACTAACTTAACTACTGCAGTGATTCACGTAACAACTGTGGCAAGAAAGGTTGTAAAATTTAACTTTAACTTCCTTGCTTAGCAACAGAAATTTTGGGCTCAGTTGGGGGGGGGTCATAAGTCAAGGATTACCTGTAATGAATTAACACTGCATGTTTACCCTAGAAGTGGCCATTTGCAAAAAAATTTGGTGATTCCTAGCACTCGGGTGTGGATATAAATATTCATCCGGTGTGTGGGCATCGATTGTACCATGGCATTTAAGCCTAAGAATTTATTTATGGATGCACTTAGAAGTTCATATTTGCTGAAATAGGTCTGAAGAAACTCTTCATAAATGGTTCATAGGAAATCACATTCAGCCACACCAGGAAGCAAACCACAGTGACTAATTATAAGCAGCTAATTGGAAACTACAGTACGCTAATTTTAATGAAAGCACCTTTAAGACTGTCATCTTTAGGCTCCTGTCCCCTTACCATCTCACTTGGGAGGGAGAATCCAGTATAATCCCCTTCTGAAACACCAGAGGAACAAAACAATGATCAAAGCCATTCTGCCTTAGCTTTGTTTATTCTCCAACATGATGCAAGCTGGAGCCTGGCACTGATCCTGGCGCTTCCACTGAGCCCTGACAGCCCTGCAGCTCCAGCCATCTCTCGCTCAGGCTTGTGCGGTGCTGCCACCGGTTCAACTCATTCCCCTTCCCTGCTACCACTTTTCTAGGATGGTCGCGTACTACCTGCCAGGTGCCAAGGTACCACAGATGGTACCTGTAATGTAGTGGGTCTGACGCAAGGAAGAGACGCCAGCCAGAGTACGTGTTCAGCTCTTTATTGGGGGGGTAGCGTACTGAGGAACAAGGGTTACCTGGCCTCCTTAAATACCTAGCCAGGTAGGTATCCAGCCAATGGGGTTGGCCCTAGGTTTCCCGCCAAAACTGGGGTTCCCGCCAAAACTGTCCAGGCCAATGCCCCCTAGTGGCTGTTGCCATGCAGATACCTGCACTGGATACATAACACCCCTCCCCCCTTAGAGAAGAACCACATGACAACCGTAGAACCAACATTACAACTATATACATAACTATGTACAATGTGTGCTAATACATGTGCAGCTGTTGGGTGGTCACTTGCACACATAGTCCGCTAAGTATGCCGGTGCCCTGTGGGGCCTGGTGGACCATCTGGGTGTGGCTTGGCCCTGGACTTGGACAGCGGGCTCGTGATGCCCTTGTTCTGGGTTGAGCAGGGTTGGTTGCAGGAGGCCATCCTCCTCTAGCTCTGGTTCCGAGTCGTTTTCGGTTGGACTGACCTCCCCTGGGGTGTGGCTGTCCTGTTGGCTGTGGGTGGTGTACTCAGGGACCCTTCCTCTGAGCTGGTCAATGTGTCACCTTATGTGTCGATCCCCCTCCACCCCCATGATGTAAGAGAGGGGGCCCGTTTTTTCAACCATGGTCCCCGGAATCCATGGATGCCCTGCCCTGTAGTTCCTTGCCCAAACCAGGTCCCCCACATTGAGAACCCTGTGTGATGCTGATGAGGGCCTATCCGTCTCCGCTGCCACTCGGTCAGGGTGCAAACGGTCAAGCTTGGTGATGAGGCGCCGTCCCCATCGTAGTTCTGCTGGGCTCTTTCCGGTGGCAACGCATGGTGTAGTGTGTTGGGCAAGCAGAAATTTGGCCAGTCTGTGATGCCAGTCCCCACTGATGATGCGCCGGAGTGCGTCCTTGGTCGTCCTTACCATCCGTTCAGCTTGCCCGTTAGTCGATGGGTGGAAGGGCGCGGAGGTGGCTTGTCTAATCCAATTCGCCTTCAAGAACGCCTGGAAATCATTAGCGGTAAACTGAGGCCTGTTATCAGACACAATTACGTCGGGGAGGCCGTGTGTGGCAAAGAGGGCTCTGAGCACCTGGATTGTCCTTGCTGAGGTCATGTTGGGGACAGGGACGACCTCCAGCCACTTAAAGTGGCTGTCCACTACGACTAAGAACAGTTGGCCCTGGAACAGCCCCGCATAGTCGATGTGAACGCGGGACCAGGATGGCGTCCTGGGCTTCTTGGAGCAAAACCTCCTCCTTTTCAAACAGGCGCTCCTGCAGCCTCGTGTCCCGTAGGCCGCAAACCAGCCTGTCTCATAGCCACTCCTCCAAGTTTGAAAACTTGCAGGCGACAGCGGCTTCTCACAAGGCAGCGACGAACTCAGCCCCAGACTCGTCGGGACGCTGGTCCCTCTCCTCGAACTGGGATCTCGCAGCCAGTTTGGACCTGCGGGACCGGAAATTGGCATTCAGCTTTGCGATGAGGTCCTGGTACGAGACGGTATCAATGGCCTCTGGGGCAAACAGGTTGGCGGCGACCTCGAGGAGTGCGGGTCCACCTAGGCAGAGCAGAGCTGCCGCTTTTGAGCCGTCTTCCAAGATTTGGTTAAATCTCATGTACAGCTCGGCGTGCGACAGGTACCGCGCCCATTTCTCCGGGTGGCAGATGTCGAACTCGCGGGGTTGCCCGGCTCGTGCCATCGTCCCGTCGGTCGTTGTGGCATGTGGTTCCATTGCTTGCACGGTGGCCTAAGCCGATGCCTCGCGGTGGCCGGTTGCGGTGGCTGGCGGTCGCATCAAGGGGAAAGGAAAAGATTCCTCTTTTCCTACAGCGTGCGGTGCGACCCCCTAGTGACTTCAGCTCTTCTGTCGGCAGAATCCCACCCTCGTCGCCACTGTAATGTAGTGGGTCCGACGCAAGGAAGAGACGCCAGCCGGAGTACGTGTTCAGCTCTTTATTTGGGGGGGTAGCGTACTGAGGAACAAGGGTTACCTGGCCTCCTTAAATACCTAGCCAGCCAATGGGGTTGGCCCTAGGTTTCCCACCGAAACTGGGGTTCCCACCAAAACCGTCCAGGCCAACGCCCCCTAGTGGCTGTTGCCATGCAGATACCTGCACTGGATACATAACAGTACCCGTACCACTGGTTGAAAAGCCCTGATCTACTGTACCTGCTGGATTGTTGCTGATGGAAACAAGACTCAACACTTTGTCTAGCCCAGTTCAACTTCAGCTTTCACCACTGGGATTCATATTCAGGGAACATACCTGGAGCAGCATGGATTCCAAGGAGAAGAAAAGAATTGTTCTTTGTGTTTTGGGGAATGTGCATTTCTCTCAATTATAGCTAGGTAAAATATATGAGGACCCATAATTTCATGAAAACACATCAGTTCAGGATAGGAACTGGGAAAATGCTGGAAGCTAATTGGCGGGGATAAGGTGGAACCGGCCCTTCCCTCTCTCAGGCTTGCCTAGGTTTGTTCTTTTAACTAGCGGCACATTGAATGCATCCTCTGGGTGGATACCTTACCAGGGTGTGTCCCACCTGCACTGTATAAAGTTGAGTCAGCAGTTGCTGCAGTAAAAAGGGAATTTCTATTAACTCTCTGGATGCTGAATGTTTCTCAAACTTGTGCCTTCCAGAAGGGATGAGCCACCATTTCCATCATGTCAAAACAGTGGTGTTGGATTAATAGGGGTGGCAATCTAACTTATCTGGAGGTCATTCAGTTAGGAGAGGTAGGGGCTTCAGATGTACAACTCCATTTCTTTTTGAAAGGTGTAGTTTAATTCAATTCTAGTGACTTTCTGGACACATTCATAGCATTGTCTTGGCAGCGTTCCCAAGGTAGCTAGTCTGTGTATTCTGCTAAAATGTCTTAGTCTACAGCTTTACTATTCCCTGGAGGAATCCTATCAGCGAGGCCTGACTGATCCTATGTAGCTTCCAAACCCAGACAAGGTCAGAGAAGTGCTGCCATCGGCTGAGACATGTACATTTTTAGAATCTAAAGGACATAAATTGTCACTGGGTAGCATGGCAGTATAGTATTAGAGGTCAACTTCACAGTACAGTCTAGTAGGAGAATAACAATTAAAATCTCTAAAAACAAGTATGATCCAGTAACATCTAAGCCAGGTACATAGGAAACTGTTTTTTGATGAGATCTGACCAGACCATTAGTCCATCTAGATCAACTTTGCAAATCAGCTCTGCCAATCTACTGCCCTCCCAGTACATTGGAAGTATAATTCAAATTTCCCAGATGGCAAAGCCAAAAGACCAGTATATCAAAAGTTGTCAAACTGCTGAAAGTTCATCACAATCAACAGTGTTTGGCAATAAGTCTTCAGAGTTTCAGATATAAAGGTCTGACTGGAGACATCAAGGATTGAGTCTGAGGGCCTTTAGGGCCATAACCATAGGTCTATGGAGGGAGGGGGAAGGTAAGAGGGGAGGGGGTCAAATAAAATTCATCTGACTACAATGGAAGCCATGTACAGGTATGTATTCTTGAGATGGGTAGTGAGTGGTTGCCAGTAAGATATTGGTTGCTTCTCCAGCTTAAGAAGGGTGGCATATAAATTTAATAAATAATGTACATGAGTAAAATAAGAACGCTGCCACTTACTCCCTCACTGTAACTCTGCTCCAGTCAAAGCAGAATAACATATGGGAATGGTTTGGCTCAGACGTATTGCTGTATGGATTTGTGGAGCTGTTACTGAATTCCACCAACAGAAGACTACTGTAGATGGCACTAATCCATCTGATAACTCCCTGAAGCACCATTGCAAAGGGAGTTTCTCTGAGAGGAAACTGGGTTCATGCACATGCGAAATCAACCACATTGTGGCTTAATGCAGTTCATATTCCAGGATGCGTAGTGCTCTCTAGGCCAGTGTTTCTCAACCTTTGCAACTTTTAAGATGTGGGGAACTTTAATTCCCATGCTGGCTAGGAAATTCTTAAAATTACCAGAGTTACCAATCTTAAAATTTTCCAGGCTGAGAAATGCCGTTCTAGGCAGTTGTCCTAGGGCAACAGTTATTTTTCCCTGATCAAAGGCCTTTCCATATACAAATGGTCCTTGACCTATATTTAGTGTGACAGTCATTTAGTGACTGACGTTACAACTGCACTGGAAAAGCTGACTGATTTTCACACTTACAACCATTGTAGCATTCCCCATAGTCACGTAATCAAAATTCAGATGCCTGGCAACCGACTTATATATATATAAGCAGTGTCCTGAAATTGTGGGATCACCTTTTGTGACCTTCTGACAAGTAAAGAGAATGGGGAAACCATATTCATTTAACAACCATGTTACTAACTTTGAATATTTGACTTTCCCTTGTCCCCACTTGTGTTTATCTCATGGCAAAACCATGGTAAAGGAAGAACAGAAAAGAGATTCAGAGTATTGGGAAGCTGTTTTTTTAAAATCATTTTTACATTGTCCAGCTGGAGGGAGTGCTAGCCAGCTCATGAAAGGGGAGGTGAGGACACCTGCAGTGTGCTGGCACATAGAACCACAAAAGGGAATGGAGGCATTTGGAAGGGCCAAAATTGATAATCACATTTTGATCTTCAGTTCCAACAGGGATAATGATGTTCCTAAAAGGTTTAGATGATAGATGGAGATGACTTAATTTTCTTTTCCTAGTACACAAAGAGAGGAGATGAGAAGTTTATGTTATAAGTCGTATAAGTGCTGGATGCTGATCTGAAAAAAGAGCTGTTGCCTTTTTTTTCTGCAGACAGCTGTGTGGCTCCATGAGTCGCCCCCCCCCCCAACCTCCCAAAAAATAAAATAAAATCTTTTGTGGACCAGGACTTGCTTGGACTCCGAATGCTGTCATGAAACCAATTTGTCTTTGTAGGATTCCAGTGTTAGCTCCCAATGCAGGCATGCCTAACCTACAACTCTACCTCAAAGAAGTGTTGAAATAAAAATCTTCATCAGGGTCCAGTTCAAGCTGGGAATAAATAAAATGGAGACCGCTCTAGATAAGAAAGCTCGTTTATTTAGTTGCCTGAAACGTCAGTGACAGCAGCATGTTTCTGAGGTGGCTGACCACATGGAGCTGGGAGTGGTGAGTTTTGATACCTTCTTGGGCTTTTTTTGTTTGGAGTTGTTCTTGTTCCTGTGGCATGAACTTTGACCTAAGGTTCAGTGTGCCCTTTTGGTATTGTGATAATGGTGGGTTAATCCTATTATGCCCTAAAGGTCATGTCCTGCTTCCCGGGTCTGTGGCTGATGGCTATGTCCTGTGTTGGATTTTTTGGGGTTTGAGGGTTTGTTGGTTCTAATTCTATCACTCTGCTATTGTTGTCAGTTTTGCTGCAAGGGATTTCAAAATATTTTGTCTTGAATAGGCTTCTGCCTGCTAGTATTTGCTCATGAATGGGGCCTCAGTCTTTCTGAATGGGATTATCAAATCTGCATTTCTAGAGAGCGGGTTTCTGCTTAGGGCAGAGACTTGGGGTGTGGGGGAGGGTTCTGCCTAAGATTTTCTATTATTCCGTTGGGGAAATATATTCTGCTTTTTTAAAAATATCCTCCAAACTATTTCCTTCTCTGGGGTGTGTGTGTGTGTGTGTGCTGTCTTCCTACAGAAGGATCTTCTTAAGTGGGATGTGTTGCTGATTAGTCAGAAAAGGAAGTTCAACCCTTCCCTGTCTAGAGGAAAAAGCTTTTGTATTCTTCAACTGGGAGTGATCGCTGATGGAAAGGAAGAAAGCAAAATGTCGGCTAGGCTGGGAAAACTGAGACTATCTCACTTCAGCCTCAGATTTAAGTTTGGAATTTCCAGAGCGCCAAACAGGAAGTTACAGGAAAGACTGAATCCAAAAGGAGTTTCTGATTCAGAGGAACTATTACTTAGGTACTGCTGCAATGGTTGATAAAAGCTCTTGCCTTTTAATGCAGCTGGTTAGTCAGAAAAGGTGGTTCCAGACTCCTCTGGATTATTGTGATTATTATTTATACCCTGCCTTTTTACTACTCACATAGCTCTCCTCCTACAGTGTCTACAGTTAGACAAACACAGGAAAATGCCTGCTTAGCATTATGCCAAGGCCTTTCATTACTTTCTGTGGGCTGGTTAAGTTTTGTTTTTTTTAAAAAAAAAACACAAGTCTGATCTTTATTTAATATATGGAAGGTTGGTTATTCTATGTTTGATGCACTTTAGAATCTCTGTGGAACAGAATCTCCCTGTTTATAATCATTTCATCCTGTGATCTGGCATAAATTAATATTTTCTTCATAGCAGTCTGAGGGATTCTCTGTGACTTTAGCAGTATTCTAATTTCTTCCACTCTTTGACCAAAGTTCAAAGAGATTTTTTACATTCTTTTTTTATTTAATAAAGTTTTATTTTATCTGTACTTTTATTCTGTTTTAATAACCTTTTCTCCTTCTGTTGGCCAATAAGGCAACTAGGCTGTGGGCCCATGTCTGCTTACCAGGTTGGGGATAAAGATGACTCCAGGTTAAGGCATCCCTCTGGAAGATAGGTGGTTGACAGTATTATCAGGAAACCAGGAAACTGAACCCAGGGTGAAACTGGAGAGCTTCTAATAATCCCAATTATTCAGTTATTTTTATTATTTATTATTTATAAGTAATGCCAACTATATATTTAGGGGAGTATAGTTCTAGGAAATTACACATAAGCATTCTGCTAGGTGATAGGCAAGCACACATACCTCTTCCTACTACATTTCCTCAGCCTCATTAATAAAATTATTGGGGGGGGGAAAAGAATTATCCCTGCTTCCCTCGGGTTTAAAATAGAGATACATAAAATGCCGAAGGGTTGGAACGTTTTTTGTTCTTGCTCCCTTACAAATCCCTGGAGTCTGTGGGCTGGTTCAGATAGCCTCGGGAACCAGCTTAACCAGTATTGGCTCTAAAGCTCAGTGTTTCCGGGAGTGAGTCACAAGTGGCGTATCCTTGCAGCGCCAGCTCTGTTGGCTCACGATCAAATAAGAGGTCGATCAAATAAGAGGTCGAGACACAGGAGTAGCTAGCCTTGCTGGCAACGATGGGTGCTGCGGAAAAATCATCTGGAAATGTAAGGTGGAAAATGTAAGATTTTGTAAGGTGGTGCCTTGAATAGGATCATACTAGAAGGGCCGAAGTCTCCAAAGAGACTGAGAGCTTGTTTGAAGTCTATGGGTTGCCTCTGTATTAAATACAGGTAGTCCTTGAGTTACGACCACAATTGAGCCCAAAATTTCTGTTGAGACATTTGTTAAGTGAATTTGGCCCCATTTTACGACCTTTCTTGCCTCAGTTTGTTAAGTGAATAGCTGCAGTTGACAGGTTCATAACCCTACTGTGCCTTGGTGGGGCAGTGGGCTAATGCCTCCTTAAGTAACCCCAGCTGCCTGCAATGAGTGCAGGTTCGCATCCCACCAGGCTCAAGGTTGACTCAGCCTTCCATCCTTCCGAGGTAGGTAAAATGAGGACCCAGATTGTTGGGGGCAATTAAGCTGACTTTGTAATAATGCCGCTTGGGGGGTGTATGAAAGCCCTAATAAGCAGGCATATACATAGAATGAAGGCTACTGCTAAGCTTGTAAGCCGCCCTGAGTCTTCGGAGAAGGGCGGGATATAAATGGAATTAAAATAAATAAATAAATAAATAAAATAAAACGCTACGAGGGATTTCGAGGGCGAGCGCTGGGAAGAGGCAGACTCCGTTGCCCTCTGAAGGAACGACGCCTTGCAAAACGTCGCGGTGCGGCTGACGAACTCGCAGCTGACTAGCGGGGCGGAGTTGGGTTGCTCTGGGGCTGGGAAATTCCGTTCACAAATTATACGTAATGCAACTACCAGCCACGCCACGCGTTGCCCAAGCTGACGACTCCCGTATCGAGGAGGGAGGGGGGGGAGGGAGGGGCGCCTCGCCCTCGGGAATAAAAGGCAGGGAGACCGCCTTTCGTACCGCACGCAGAGGAAGTACAAAGGCAACGTATTATTATTATTATTATTTTGAAATAATCACAGCGTTCGGGAAGCGCCTCTGATATTTCTCCCGCCCCTTCCTGAAGCGCGCCTTGACTGCAGATTTCGACCAATATAAGGTTGCCCACAAATCTGACCAGCGCAAGTCAGCAGCGCCCTCTGCTGTTTCCAGGGTGCCTCTGCAGAATCCCTTCAGGGATTTCTAGTTAACAAAAATAAAACATATGAGACGAGAATCCCACCCAGTTTCCTACATAGATTAGACTACCTACGATGAATGCCTGCACCCGAATATGTATTTCTTTCAGGGTCCTCTCTCCCTGTCTCCCTCTCCTGTCTTTTCTTTCTCCCCACCCCCGAAAACAAAACTCTGTTCCCTTCACTGTTCTTTCTCTTTCCTCTTCCCTTGCTCTCCAGCCCACTGTTCTGACTTTTATCATCAATTTGCCTGTGGCCCCTCTCCACTTTTCTTGGAAATTTTCTTGGATTGATTATTATTTTTCTAACCGATACAGATTTGTAGCATGTTGCTGTCACCACCTTAAAGAAGGAAAGGTAGGCTAGGCTTTGAGTATGGAATAATGCTAAACTGTTCTAGAGGTTTCTAATCCATTGCTCCAATACCAGTTTTCAATTGGATATGTTCTTTTTTCTACTCATCTTACATTGACTAGGCAAATGTAGGTGTCTTGACTGTACATTTACTTAAGAGTCACCTGATCTATGGATGTGAGAGATCCCCAACCAAAGTAATTATCATCTGTAAGTAATTTTATGTTTTATCAAATTCATACAGCTACCTAGCTCACCAAAGGCAACTCTGGGCGCTGCACAATTTCTGCTTCTGTACAACATGCCCACTTATGATAGTTTGTTAATGCCTGAAACACTGAAACCTATGCTTGCCACATGCACTGGATTTGCACAACACACTAAGCTAAAATATGGTGGGCTTGTTTCTGTTTCAGGGTTGTGTGACTACCATTAGTGAGAACTATTGCCTAGAATGACAGTTCTAATATTTGTTCTTCCCAATTTATCCAAAATTGTTTTTAAAGGAACTTGCAGTCAGTAACTTGCAATCCAGGGTCTTAATTTTGTCCAGCTGCTTTTTAGTTGTACATTGGATAGAGTCAGGATTCATGAAACGGCACGGAGGAGATAGAACGTGTGAAATGGAGGCAATCTAGTGTAGTCAGTAGCACCTGTGCACCATCCCTCTGTGTCCTTACATATAAACTGTGTGGATACAGGCTGACTTGTGCAACCAAACCCTGCAGAAAATTAGTATCTTTTTTTTAAAAAAAGAAAACAAAAAACAAAAACCTAAAATCAGCTCTCCTTTGAGAATCCTGGCATTGTGAAATGTACAATATTTACTTCTCAATCAAGAACTCACTATGATACCCATTAAGATCATTATGAAGTTAGGTTTGTTATTAGACCAATCAGTTTCACTCAGATGCTCATCTGACTCATATGCAGAGGATTGATACCCCTTGACCGGTTCACAAAGAGCAGCATGTTTTCCTTCAAATGAGCTTTATATTCCTGAATGGCTGAATGGCTCCACACGTGGCTGATGATGCTGAGTCCGTGGTCTGGATTGCCTTGTCAGCAGAGAGTCGCTGATCTTATCCAGTTCTCTCTTTTGTACAAGTCATCAGGACCATTTGGATACATCTAGTGCACAACTACACACATGCCAGCACATTTTTGTTTGTTTGTTTCATTGCAAGGCCAAAATGTGCAACATTTTATTTTTCCTATATCTATTCAGTTCAGATGAATAATTGTAAAGCAAGTTTACTCATAATCGTAATGTTTCAAAAAACAAATTTTAAGCTTTATTGACACAGAAATCTTCACAAAAGGGATTAAGTGCTGCCTGTTATCTGTTCTGCAATGACTGTTGAGAATGAGAGGAGGAATTTCAACAATATGGGTCAACCATAGACATACTGTAAAATACCAAGAAGACAGTTTCATGCCATTCCTTGCAATCCCAAAAAGAAGCATCTTTCATCTAGATTGGGACACCAATATATGAATGTACAGATGTGTGAAATGATCCATTTTTCCTTCAGGTGAAGAACTATGATATTATTGGGGCCCATTTCCCTCACAGAGTGACCCTGGGTAATACACAATTATAAGAATAAAAACAAAAAAGCTATATATAAATAGGCAGTTAAAAACAAAAATAAAATAATTAAAATTCACAGTCAAAGAAGGCAGGGGAGGGGTTTCAAGGCACTAAGCAGCCCCATGGTTTTGTACTCCTTTGTGGGCCCCAAGCATTTGGGTCTTCAAGCATTTCAGAAAGCCAGGAGAGAGTACATACCAACGACATATCTGCTATATTATCAATGGAAGAGAATACATGCAGCTCATGGTTGAACTGTGGAGTCCTCGGTGTGCTGTCTGAACTTGAATGCTTGCAGACATTTCATTATCTGACTCGGTAACATCATCAGTGCATTGTTGATCCAGCACCAATGATTTTTTTTCTAGTCAGGTAACAAAATGTCCGCAAGCAAACAACCAAGCTCAGAAAACACAAGGATTCCACAACCATGCTATTCCTCTTTGGTTCCCTTATCTGTGCTAGCTTATTTGTGTTGGTAAAGAAGCTGTAAAATCTAAATAAAATGTCAGTGGCACCTGCTAAGAAAGGTCTTTCTCTAGCACTGATTTCTTAAGAAGCTAAGTGTTATGTACTGATAATAACACTTAATGTGTTTTGTTTTAAATGTGTCTCCAACTGGGAGGGAAACTAGTTTGTATTTGAGCGGGAAAACCAGCTTTAAATCTGATTGGTCGCCGCCTAGTGGCAGCACGTATAAATATCTGTCAGTATGTCAGTTGAGTTCAGTTATGTTATTCTCACAATAAACCTGTTGCATTAGTCTGGTCAATGTTTCCAAGAACCCACTACGCAACACTAAGTTTCTTAATTTAGGCCAGAGCTACATAGGTTGAACCCCAGATGACCTGTGGCCTTCAAAAACAACAGCCATTGCCTCCTCAGTTACCACATTGTAATGCTTAAAGTGAAAGAAGGTGAAAATATTAAAAATAGGAGAGCAAGCAAATTCAGCACCTTAAAATAAAATGTAATTTAAATGGTAATTTTATTTCCAATTAAAATGTAAATAAAATTGAATCAGTAGATGTTTTGCCATCTATTACTCTTCAGAGTACTAAGTACTCTTAGTACTTCATTCAGAGCCTGTGGCCCTCATCCCCAAAAGAAGTTATAGGTTTGAGAGAATCCCTTTACAATTTTTGACTGGGTTTGTTAGGACTTTGGAAACTAACAAAATGAAAATGGATATATGTCTCAAAGGATTTTCAGAGATCTTGTTTTTCTAGTCCCATTGACTCTCTGCTTCTTTGTATGGCTCCCTCTGATGTGACAAAAGTGAGCAATTGTATCAGTTGCCGAGCCATGACCCCAAGAACAGTATTTCCAGGAATCCCCTTCTTATCTTCTAAGGGATTCCTGGGAAAACTGGACCCCGAGGACATAGTGAGTTTGGGCTTCTCTTTAATTTGCTCCTTCCCTCCTGCTGCTGCGTAGTTGTGGTTCCTTCAGTGTCTATTTCCACTGGGTGGCAGCAGTCAGAAGATGATTTGGTAGAACTAGAAGTGTCCGATGCTTCCTTTTTTCAAAATATGAATGATTTGAGGAACCCTCCTCGCCCCTGGTCAGAAGAGGAGTCCATTTGGGTCATCTGCTTTTTTTTTTTTTTACTATATGCTGTTGCGAACTTCACTTCCTCCCAAACCAGAAGGCCATTGCCTTGCACCATATCCCCCCATGATGCCTGGCCGGACAGAATGAGTTTCGGTGTTTGTAGCATTCTCTGCAATCTGTCATTTTCTCCACGCTGTTCTTCAACCCTGTGGAACTGTTACCTCCTGGATCATACCTGCCCCGGATTCTTCTTACCTCTCTGGGTGCTTGACTTGAGAACATGGGAAAGGAGAGCAAGGCTGGTCTTTTTCTTTCCGTGGCCTTGTTTCTCCCTTCCTGAGCTACAGTGCTTCATCTCAGACTCACAACTGACCAGAGATGCAGCACTGCACCTTAGGCTGGGAGACATCGAAGTCATAAAAGCGTCCATCCTGGAAGCAGCTTTCTTTCACATGAGCTGTCTGCAGAGAGGTTAGGCAGTCACCGAGAATTAAAATACAGGATTTGGAGCAACCTACAGTTTCTATATTTTTTAGTACCTTTTTCTTCTTCTTACTACTTCCCCCCCCCCCAAAGCAAGTTGCTTACTGAGAGTTCCTGAGCATCTGCCCACGAAGCCCTGAGCTTTGCAGAGGGATTCTCCAGACCTGTTATTCATAGCAGCAGTGCTTTTTTTGTAAAAGAAAAAGGTGCCGGAACTCACACATGTCATACAACCCGCCTTGCCTACCCTACAAGGTTCCATCCAAAAAAGGTGCCGGAACTCCATTCTGAGCGTTCTATGAGAAAAAAAAAGCCCTGCATAGCAGGCACCAATCACATGCACTGATTAAAAAAAAATCAAAGTTAAAGTAGAAGGGTTTTATGGGGATTTTTGTGGGGCTTTTGCTGTAAGAAATATGGTTTTAATACAGCGACTGGACGTTTTTGCAGGATTTTCCTTGTAGGAAGTTAGATGACCAAATTAGAAGTATGGAAAATGCTTATTGGACAAGGCCATATATCTGTATAGGTGCCAAGGCACATTTCAGATGTATTTACAGAAAGGTGTCTCACTTTAAAAATAACAGCGTGGTGTCATAACGATCAGCATATCTAATTTAGTTCAAGAAGACCCACATTCAGATCTTCCTGTAGCCAGAAAACCCTGTCTGGATGATCTTGAGAAAGTTTACTAAGCTTAACCCCTTAATGCTGGCTGCAATTGTTTCCTTATTTTTTTTAAAAAAAATGCAATAAATAAATATAGTTGAAGAGATTCAAGTTATAAGGAAGGTAGAAAATAGTTGGGAAAGTTCTCTGAATCTCTTGCTCTACAACAGTTCCATTTTATGAGCACGTACCCAACAATAACAGGATGTTTAGCCTGGTGTTGTTGATGCTCAGGATAAACAGATTGGTTTTCATCTCGTGAATATTTCTCAACACTGAAATTGAGAGCAGTAGAAATTCTGCCAAGGGGCAACAAGGATCTAGGCTGCTTTCCTTTTCAGTGTCAGCTTTGTTGGTGTTTCTGAATTTTTGTTGTTGTTGTTGCGAAGGCATTGCTTTTGTTGTATGATAAAATTACGTATGCATTTTCTACCTAGACCCTTCCTGGCTCTCCTAAAGTGGATGCAAATTGAACCTGCACTCAAGAGTAAATGTGACGAATGATCGAACAGGGTGCGTAAACAAACATTTCAGCCACTATGGGAAGGTTAGATTAGCTTTGCTTGGCTTAGGTCGAAATAAGTCAGATGTGAGATAATCAGCTTGATGTTTGTCTGCTTAAAGTTGAAATCCTTAGCCATATCAACAAAACTGTAGTTTAGCTATTCCCTGGCCTATATGTCCATGCCTGTTCCGGTGATACAAATTGTGTTTGGAAGCAAGGGATAGATGTAATTCCAGATAGTGGTCAGACCCAGGACACACTGAAGGAATTAATGTTACAATCTTTTTCATCTTTTCAGTAAAAGACCAACTGAGAGAGAGACTATAAGATAAGCCATGACCTGGGAATTCATTTAAGTTTCTCTGACTTTCCTCTGCACAGATGGATCCAGAAAGGGAGGTTTTGACTGCATGCGCTGAATGAAGAGGTGAACATAAGATCAAACAACACTTTTTTTTCCAGGGAAAAACTAACATCCTGTGTTAGCCTGACAAGAGCTTGAAGTATGGTAAACAGAGCATCTGTCATAACCGCATCCTCACACTGCTGTCCAGCAACCTCCGTCATCAGGAACAAGCACTTCACAACAACTTGACAAGAAGCAGATGGCAGCTCCAGGGGCTGCAGCTCCATTCTTGCTTGTTAGGCAGCCTCTCCTTTCTCTCTGCTCTAGGCTTGGTCCTCGGAAGCTCTTGGATCCCAGCACCCTCACCAGCTTCCTCCATCAACACAGCGAGAGGTGAGCATTGTGCCATGAAGATGGAGAGAGAGGTGGAAATCAGCTATAGAGCAAAGCTAATCGAGGAAGCTAACTTCAAGCAGAGACACAGTGACTCTCCCAAAAAGAAGAAGAAATTTGGTTCTTCTTTTTCCTTTCCAGCCATCACATTTGTTACACAAAATGAGGAAATAAGGGGGGGAAATGGCAAAAAGATTTTTATAGCATTTTCCACACACTGAAAGGCAGTGCTAGTTAAGATGCAAGCAGCAACAGGCTTTGCATTAGAAGCCCTGCTGAGACTAAGAAACTTTCCAGATACTCTAATTTCACATTGTAATATGCACTCCTGCATAGGCTGATGCACTTTTCTCCTATTTTCAACAATCAAATCCTTAAGTAGCTCTGCATTCACAAGCCTGTACTTTTGCTATAACTGAGCCTTTCTAAGTTCTGAGTTCTAAACCCATAGTTAGATTGGACAGGTTGACATTCAAATCATTTGAAAATTATATATATCAAAACTTCAAATGGGTAAGATCTCTGTTTCAGGAAGCTTGCCAAATGCATTACATTCAGCTGAGAATAAATTTGGATTGATGAATGTAAAATAATAGCCAAATTTAGGAATGAGCTGCAATGAGTCAAAGGAAAATGAAACATCAAATCGTTTCCAGAGGAGAGGAATCTGCAAATGTAGAAAAGAAAAATGAAGAGCAGGGTTCAAGAGTTATTTGTTACTGATGGTGGCATCTATGGTTGTTTTCCTTGCTGCAACTTTTTTTTTCTTTAAAAAATAAACCACAATGTTTATAAATTGGTATTTGGCTAAGGAGATATATGATCACTTAACAGACCAAGCGATCACACTGAACTGTGTTTGGGGCTATGGTTATAGTGTTACACTATAGAATTGAATTGACTCAGTATCGCTTCCTTTCCTCTTTGTGCTCTAGGAACTTTAATTTCTATGACAGAAAAAGCGATGGGCTACATCCATATATATATATATATATAAAACACATAAGCCTGGATTTCAGTATTGCTGAACAAGTCAGGGTCCACATGCATGGGTAAAATATAAGGTTTATATGTCATGCTGTGTCAAAAATCAACCAACGAACCATGTTATGTTTTAATTCTCTGTGTAAACCAGGCCATTGACTAAGGACAGAGAGACATTGCATGGTATGTGATAGAGATCTTGAAAAGGTTCAGATTATTTCAAATTTAATTCCCATAATTGGTTATGGCAGCCTTCCTCGGTCAGGGATCTTTTGGATGTATTAGGATTGCAAATACCTAAGAAGCCTGGTTGTAGGCTCGGAGTTATGGCAGTTGGAGTCACCGGACACTTGGAAACTGCCAGCAGGGAAAGGTTGCTTTAAAGTAGGCTGAGGAATTCTGGGAGTTGAAGTCCACATCTTAAGGTTGTTGAGGTTGAGAAACATGGCTTTAGACAAATCTAGGACAATGGAATGGTTTGTTCTGATACTGATGCAGTGCAGTCATGTGGATGGTGATCTTTAGGAGCATCATCTGCTATAGCCAGACAGGTGGCTCACCTAAAAAGAGCCTTAGATAATTAAGTTGGTTGACTCACATAAATATCATATCAGGTGGATGTGGACATAGATGGGACTCAATGAGGTATGATGGAGAAAGCCTTGTGTGAAAATTACTGTGGACCAGAGAAAAGTTTCTGTCTGGCTGAAGGCTTAAGCCATCTTCTAAACTTGGATCCTTCAGCTGATTTGGGCCAAAGAGTTCAGGATATTCCTGGACATTTTGGAAATTGCAGTCCTATCACATCTGGATGGAACTAAGTAGAAGAAAGCTCACCTCAGACTATAGTCAAATGATCCTACTTAGAAATCTTCTGCTAGGAAGGTATGCCTAGGCCAGAAAGAAGCTTATAAACCAAGAAATAACTACAGCTCTTCCCCCATCCCACCCCACCTGTGAGATATGGTTCAATTTTTTAGTTTGAGCTCAGCAGGATATTTATTATACCCAGTCCATGCTCAAAAGAATTATTATTCCATGAATCTGCTCATATAAGATGAATGGACTGTGCTGAATATGTATATCTATATATTAAAATATGAGTTCAACATGAATGTATGGAGAGATTTGCTGGTGTTCATACTGTATGAGCAGCATACAAAAAGACAAGCAAAAATAAAAGTAATATCCAGAAACGAGCTCAGCATTACCTATTGCATCTCAACAGCTAGCTGTGAACAATGAAATCTTGCCTGCAGGCAGTGGTGGGATTCAGATATGTGAACAACTGGTTCTCTGTGCGGATGCCACTTTGGAAGTCCATTCTGGGCCTGGGCAACAAAACATTAGCTACCAGTTCTGCCAAAGTGGTGCAAACCGGCTGAATCCCACCACTGGCTTTAAGCCATATTAAAATATATGAAGTAAAAATGACCGAATGAAAGCAGTGTTTTGAGCAAACACCGGTCACAGTCCCCCTATGTGCAGGTAAACTGAGATTGTTTTCTGCTCCTGCGTTTCTGTTCCTTTGAAGGCTGACTCTCCACTCTTCCCCACAAAGCTGATGCTTCTCATTCACATGTCAGAGCCCTTCCTGTAAGAAACAGAAAAAAGAACTATCAATCACCAGGAAGCAGAAAAGAACTACCTTCCCATGAAGGATGCCATATATCAGTCACCATTTCTTTACTTGTTCAGTATATGGCCAACTAGACAGTCTTGATATTAATACAGCCAACCTGGGAATTCTAGGACTATTGACAACATTGGATTATTATTATTATTTTAAAAAACAACATCACATTAAAGGGCAATTCTAAAATGGTGTCAAGACTGCATGGGTGAAGTCAGCTGAAGTCGAGCTTGACATTAGTGTGCTGGACCAGTGTATAGCCATCTGGTCCATTATATAGCTAGCTTAGGAATTAAGAACTGTGTTAGAGTATTTAAAGCATTTAAACGCTGTTTCCTTAAGAGATGGCCTCTGGGAAATGTAGTCTAGTTGTTAGTCAGTCCTATATCTTATCTAGTCAATGGGAGGAGCTTCAAAGTTTATTACAGGATATCCTGGCTACATGCCAAAGTTGTAAAGCCTTTGTTTTAATCAAGCATCATGCACACATCAATTGGCTTCTGTAACCAAGCCTAGCTGAGATGGAGAAATTATTCCTTTTTTACACTACGAGAATGGACAAATATGAGCATGGACATGTGGATATGACCAGATATATCTACTGCAAACATAAGTCTCTGCTTAGAATTCCTGGACAATAAATATTTGTTTTAAAACCATTTTTGTGGAGTTTATGCTATCTGGATCAGGACTATAATGCATCTCAGTTCACAGTTCCAGAATAAGTTGATTGTCTTTATCCTTGGGAAGTTATGAGAGAAGATTTTTTTACATATATGTTGTGTAATTGGTCACCCTCATCAGTTTCACATAAGAAATCCCTGGATTGTGGTCAAAACTAGGCAAGGGGCTACTTATTTCAGGTACTTTTTGAAGGCTAGAAGGTTGGGCCATCTCTTTTTCCAATTTCTAGTCCTCTAAAAAAATCAATCACTGTATCAGATTAGGAGAGAAGATCATCAAATCTACTTAAATGAAGCAGATGCCCCATCGCCACTGGAAATGTACTGAGCAAACAAAGAAGAAACATCTCTCTACTGCTTTCTCTAGTACTTACCACTCTGACACATATTGCCTCTCAACGTAAAATATTTATTTGTAACAGGATAGTAACTGATAGACATAGATATTTCAATATAGTAACGTAATAAACACTAATACCTTTGTGCAAACTATAAATAAAAACCCCAAATCCTCCACAGTATTACACAATGAAGTAAAGTCTACAAATACTTTGCTTACTGGGCAACTAGCTGGTCCATGTTCAATTTATATGAATTGGCAGACTGTGTTCATGTATTTGGAAATAAGCCTGCTCAAACTCAATACTTGTAAATGTATGATTGTGCTGTGAAACACAATATTGGATGAGCTATTAGACTTGCTCCCTCTCCCTCTCCTCTCCCCTCCAGTAACTGGTGCTTTTGGTTCTGTACAAAGTATTACCAATAGAGTCTGTGCAAAAGATTTGCTGATAAAATGAATCCAGGGACATTGTGAGTCACAGTATGTTTTCTGCCAATGTTGGTTTCTGTCCCCCCCCACTTCAGAATGGCTTCTTAATGCATAATTCTAACACCCACCCACCCCAAGAAAGAACTGCTTTTCAAAGAAAAAGTGCTACTTCAGCAAGAAGGAATTGATCTACTCCCTTGATGCTCTGACAGCTAAATGGTGTAACTGCTACAATATGCAACTGGCAGACGTAGCTATATGAAGCCATTGGATAAAGTCATCCAAAACGTTGGGGTGTGGCATCAAAACGCTAATGACGCCCAAGTTTATTTCATCGCCCTATACCACAAGGGAGTTGCTGTCAGCATCTTGTCCCTATGCTTGCAGGATGGAAAAGTCTGGATGGAAGAGAATGAATGACCACTTAACCCTAATAAGGCAGAAGTATTGTTTACATAATGGGGTTTTCTGCTGATGCTAGGATTCTCTTTGGATGGGCAGGCACTGTCCTTGAAAGAGCATGTTCACAATCGGGTGGTCCGTAGGCTCCTGTTTGAACAGCAGATGAAGGATGTGACTAGAAGAACATTTGCCCAACTTTAGCTGGTACTCCATTTTTAACTCTACCTGGTGCAAGAGGACCTAGCTAAAGTAGTTCACGGCGCTATTCACTGCTTGATTGGATTATTGCTTTACATGGGACTACACTTGAAGAATGCTTGGAAACTACAGCTGATCCAGATTGTAATGGATCAGATAGTTACCAAGCTTCCAAAATTTGGAACATGTAACCTCCATGCTGCAGGCTCTGCACTGGCTATTGATAAATTTCCAAGCGTGATTTAAAATGCTGATATTGAACCATAGTCCCCTTTGAGTCTTGGCTTCTCCCAAATGTATCAGACCAATTTATCAGATTTTGTAGAAAAATATCTGAGAGTAATTCCATAATCTAGGACAGGGGTAGGCAACCTCGGCTCTTTTATGACTCATGGACTTCAACTCCCAGAATTCCTGAGTCATAAAAGAGCCGAGGTTGCCTACCCCTGAGGAATGCTGTATTTCACTTTAACAGCCCCTTTGCTTTGGACCCGGTCCAATTGGAAATTAGACTTGTTCCCTCCCTCCCTCCTGACCTTTAGAAAACTATTAAAAATGACCAATTCAGAAAGCATTTTCATGATCAGGCTAACTAAAATTAGTTCATCTGAAAAATGATTCAGTGAAATTCTTGCACCACTCTTATTATTTCACTCTTATTTATTTATGGCACTTAACACTGATGCTCTAAATTATTGTTTAAATGGTTATTCCACTGTATTCATTATAAGTTGCTGGCCATCTATTGACTAAGGGAGAGTATAAATCCAATAAACAAAACCAACAAAGGCCTGAAAAATCTGGGCGAACACTAGATAGCCCCAAAGATTTAGAATTTTCTGTATTTCTTTGGTGTCATCCAATAGTCCTATTATTTATTAATTTATTTGTTTATTAATATATATATATATATATATATATATATATATATATATATGTGTGTGTGTGTGTGTGTGTGTGTGTGTGTGTGTGTCTGTGTCTGTGTCTGTGTCTGTGTCTGTGTGTCTGTGTGTGTGTGTGTGTCTGTGTGTGTGTGTGTTTGTGTGTGTGTGTGTCTGTGTGTCTGTGTGTCTGTGTGTCAAATACTTGTTAACTATTTAGATTACCTTGCTAGGCCCCAAACATCCTGTGGCTCAAGAGGTAAAAACAACTGCCTAATGTGCAATCAGCCCAGGTTCGAATCTCAGAAGGGTATGGGGTATGGCTGACTGATGAAAAACTAATACGTTTGAAATGCATATCAGTCTCCCTTAATTCTTTGTTAGTAATTTACATATATATAACCCTGTGAGGTGATTTTGGGCTGAGAAAGAGAGCGATTGGCCCAAAGTTACCCAAATAACTTTCATGCCTAAGGCAGGATCAGAACTCACAGTTTCCAGGTTTCTAGCCTGGCTCCTTAACTGGTACAGCAAACTGTGCTATCTACCTCATAATACAAGCAACTCTGGGTGGCTTTCTAATAGACATAAGTGATTGAATATAGAACTAACATGTTTTTCTTGCTTTTGCCCCTTACGTGCAAGAAGCCATACCCATTAAATCACCTGAAGTGTGGAAATTCTGTCAAAAGAAAACTAAAGTTCCATTAAACAGAAATGTATAATATAAACCATGAAACCAAAATAAGGTCTTGCTGGTCTAAGTCACCAATGAAAAAAAGAAAAAAAAACTATACAGGGTAGCCAAGAGCATAAGTAGCAGTGAGACCGATGGAATTTAAAAGACCCCAACTGAGTGTCTTTTTTTTTTCTTTCTCTCAAAACTCTCTGAATAGAAAGCAGCTAATACAGTATTATAAGGTTGTTCTAGGTTCAACAGAATTCAGCTCAGATACTGTTCCTGTTTGATTCTGTCCTGTCTCTCCCTCAAAGCTAGCCATGAACGTGACCCACAAGGCACTATGGAAAAACAAACACTCCCTTGATCCCAGGGCCAAATCAAGTTCTCAGCTGCTTGCCCTTGGGAAGTTGAAGTCATGGGTGAATTGTCCCCACATTCCCTTAGAATGGAGTGTGGCTGGGCATCCTACACAGCACTTGGAACAGAAGCATCCCTCGGGAAGTCATTCCAGTTCTGATGCTGGATGGGAAAATTATCGAGGACTTTCAAGACAGTTTGTAGATAATCCTACAGCTATCTCCACATTCTGTGGGAAAGATGGGCGCTCATTTTTCCGCTTCTGTCTGCCTTGTGAAAATCATGAATTGCTCTGTAAGCCGTCATGTGAAGAGAGAACATGGTTCTGGGCGGCCTGTGTCAGCTTCTCCCAAACCTAAAACATCAGCTTAGGTTGAAGCTGTAACCTGAAAACTATGGGAGATATAGTCCCAACACTTTCATCAGGACAACTTTAGAGAAGATCGATGAATTCCAGTCCTCTTTTTGCACAAATGAAGACACCTAGTGAAATAGTGACAACTTTCTAAATACACTCACTGAAACCCCTCAGAGGTAGCCTGGGAGTGATATCTCTCTGTTCATTTATAATATGCAGACTGCCTTTTTTTTTACTGCAGCAAATAAGTCAGGTGATCTGTTTGTCATGAAAAATGGCAAAGACTGGGAGAAGCAGCACTGGAATATTAGGAATATTGGTACTCAAGTAAATTTGCATATTGCTTGTCCTTTAGTGAGAGAGTAGAGGAATAGACCATAAAAAGGTATTCGTCAAGGCAGTAATCCATAAAGGGGATTCAGAGATAGGTTAAGGATATATAAAAATATGAGTTTTCCATTAGTGAGAGACACACTCTGTTTCTCGGTGGTATATCATAGGTCCCATTCCAAGCACCAGGTGAAGTCAGGAAAATTAACTATGCACAGCTAGGACAAAGCTAGATTTAATATAAAAGTTTACATTTAAATAGCATTATTTTTATTTATTTTTTATTTTATTTTAATTCCATTTATATCCCGCCCTTCTCCGAAGACTCAGGGCGGCTTACAAGCTTAGCAGTAGCCTTCATTCTATGTATATGCCTGCTTATTAGGGCTTTCACACACACCCCAAGCGGCATTATTACAAAGTCAGCTTAATTGCCCCCAACAATCTGGGTCCTCATCATTTTACCTACCTCGGAAGGATGGAAGGCTGAGTCAACCTTGAGCCTGGTGGGATGCGAACCTGCACTAATTGCAGGCAGCTGGTGTTACTTAAGGAGGCATTAGCCCACTGCTCCACCAAGGCTTCATTAAACTCTTCATTAAACTAATGAAATACTATTAATATGACTATTTTTTATGTGAAGTCATATAATCCTTAGTAGGATCCAGCCAGTTCGCATCAGTTCAGCAGAACCGGTTGCTAATTTTTTGTTGCCCAGGCCCAGAATGGACTTCCAGAAGCGACATCCACACAGAGAACCGGTTGCTCACATATTTGAATCCCACCACTACTGTATATATAATGTTCTGGAAACTTGTAACTGCGTATTGTTTGTTTTTTCTCCCTGCTTAATTCCCTTCTTCCCCAAAATCAGAGATGCAGGAGAAGGAGGTGACTTGCATTTGCCATTGCCTCCTCCATTTACCTACCTAGTTCAATTTCTACAAGAATTGCAAACGTTATTCCCAAAGATTAGTGCAAAGGAAGTTCAGCCCAGTTCCAATGAACCAATGGATAAATTCTATTTCTTCCAAGAAAGTGAGAAAGACCTAGAAAATTAAGGCTGAGTAGGAAGCTCACAATAGCCAACAAGAACAATCTATTTGCCTCATGCTGTCATAGCCTCCCCCACTTGTCTGATGAATAAATCTTGAGGTTTTACACATTGCTGTGACTCAAAAATGAGACTAGTTTATCAGGTTCCAAGATTGGCAGCCCAACTATGGTACAGAAGGAAGAGGAGGCAGAGTACAGTAGACCAGACAAGGGTCTAAAGCCAAATAAAGAGATGCAAAAAACAACAAAAAAAGGACAGGGTGGAAAATCTAGTGTCAACACAACGTGGTTGACTGGGAAAATCAGAAGTGGTACAAGGAGGCATACTCCTGAGTTATTAGTCCTTGCTGAAAGGAAAGTTAGGATTTAAGGTTCGCAGAAAAGGCCCACGCTATGATTGGCTTGGTGTGTCTTAATCCCACTCAAGTTTTATTTAGTAAGCCATGGTTAAGCATGCTAGCATTATGTTTCTCACTTCAAAGGGCTAACAGGGTTAGGTATTGTCAGGACCCTAGATTAGGGTTGCTAGTGCTCACATTTTCTATAGCCCTGTATATCCTGATATATAGCCCTATATATCAGCCGAGCTTTAAGTGCAAGAAATAAAGTCTCATTCTAAATTCCAGAGTAATTTCTAGCATTTCAGCTGAAGACAGAATTCTGTCTTATTCTGTCTGGGGGACTATACAAGCTTCATTCTCACATTTAGCAATTTGTCATAGTAACCTGAGGTTGCTTCCATTTTTTAAAAAAATATATGGGCAGATATACATGAGCAACAACAACAACAACAACAAAAACAGCAACAAAACCCCCACCAAGAGTAATAAAAGCATGCAAGCTTATGCACTCAGAAATAATAATCAGGAAAGAATTGGACTCATAGTTTGAAATGTTGCATATAATCACACATGCTGAATTTTACATGCATGTGCCTTTCAGGCATGTAATCTGCATCTGAACGTGGCTTTGTCTCAATCCTGCCTCATTCCAATTTGAATCCTACTTCATTCTAGCCCAGGGATCTTCAAGCTTGGCCCTTTTATGACTTGTGGACTTCAACTCCCAGAATTCCTCAGCCAGCGTGCCTGGCTGAGGAATTCTGACGCTGGCTGAGGAATTCTGGGAGTTGAAGTCCACAAGTCATAAAAGGGCCAAGCTTGAAGATCCCTGGGCTAGAATGAAGTAGGATTCAAATTGGAATGAGGCAGGATGGGGTCAAGTCATAAAAAGGGCCAAGTATGAAGACCCCTGTCTAGCCACTCTATGCATCTGATAAATTTTGCTCGCAAAAGCTTACATCTTCCAATTTGTTCCTTAGAAGAGGTGCTTCTAGCTTCAGGCTATTGAGCCTATGCACAGGACGTACCAAACCTTAGGCCCCATAGGCCAATCACAACATGTTTAATTCATTATTTTTTTCCCCAGAGAAAATCTTATTGTGTTTAAGAATGTTCCGAAGTCACGGGTCAAACGAGTAAAAGAAGAGTTTAGAAGAAAATAGCAACCAATTTGAACACTAAATGTCACGTAAGAATAATTCATTTAATACACACAGTGTATTCTGCATTGATGTGCTAACATTCAAGGATAACAATGTCCTGCAAAGCTATCCTAGAAACTCACGAGTTCAGAAGTCAAAGGAAACAGGGTTAGAGAGCACTGTTTTATCAGTCTCCTGCTCTATTCCAAGGTTTCTGGTTTCAGATCAAATGCTTATGAGAAAACAAAGCAAGATCCCAATCAGGTCCCAGAGTCGCAGGCTGATTAACCCTGAGTTCAAGCCCAGACCCTTACAAGGACTATAAATAGCTCTGCCTTTTCCTTTCCCATCCTCCCTGGAGGAGCTGAGAAATGCCTGCCCTTTTATGGTCAAAATGGCAGATTCCTGGAGCTGCACAGTCCAGCTCTCCCATACTGGGGCTCAGCCAAGGGGCCCAGAGGGACGTAGCTGCTGCTTCTCCTCCTCCTCCTCTTCCTCCTCCTTGAATTTTCTGGGATAAACTGTAACGCCAAGAACAAAGAGCAGGTTTTCACAGCCTTGGTGGAAAGACGATGCAATCTGGAACTAATGCTTAGGAAACATTGAATGCTGAACTGTCTCTCTCTCTCTCTCTCTCTCTTTCTCTTTTTTCCTTTCATCTCTCCCTCGCCGTCAGCACGAGTTTGCACACAACTTTTGGAACCAGACACTCGGTTTTGGCATTGTGATTGAAAACTGCATTCTCTGCTGAACATCAAAGGCACTCTCCCTCTCTGATTTTATTTAAATGTAGGACCAAATCAGTGTCAAACAATGTGCAGTGAACATGACGTTGAGAAGACACATAAGGATGCAATGTGAACTTGGTGATTTATTTATTTATTTATTTATTTATTTATTTATTTATTTATTTATTTATTTATTTATTTATTTAATACAAGGGTTAGTGCTGTGAAGATAAGATTTCATAAATATTTTAAATACATTCAATTGTTTTCTGTAATTATTTAAAAAAATTCCTCCAAAAACAAGCGATCGGAATTATATAGAACTTTCAACGTTTCAATTAAAAACCATTTTTTACACACTTGTAATTCTTTAAAGAAACTGCACGCACCATATGCAATATCAGTATTTGCACTTATGTAGTTTCATAGAAACAGGAGGAATATATAGACCCGAATAGTCGGGTTAAAATACATGTGGTTATATTTAAATGGCAAAATGCAAATTTTATCCCAATCCCGCTTCAAAACTGGGATAGAAAGAAAACTGTTCTTTTTCAGTTTGGAGAAAGAAATTCAGTGATTTAGGGTGTGAAAGTATAGCAGGGATGGGTAACCAAAAATGGCAGTCTAACAACAGATGGAAGACTGCAGGATGCCCATCCCTGATTAAGTGTGGAGCCTTGGTGGAGCAGTGGGCTAATGCCTCCTTAAGTAACACCAGCTGCCTGCAATGAGTGCAGGTTTGCATCGCACCAGGCTCAAGGTTGACTCAGCCTTCCATCCTTCCGAGGTAGGTAAAATGAGGACCCAGATTGTTGGGGGCAATAAGCTGACTTTGTAATAATGCCGCTTGGGGGGGGGCGAAAGCCCTAATAAGCAGGCATATACACAGAATGAAGGCTATTGCTAAGCACATTTGATTTGTGCTTCTTAGATTGTAAGCTGCTCTGAGTCTTTGGAGAAGGGCGGGATATAAATGGAATTTAAAAAAAAAGTGTGGATTATATAAAAAGCAAGGAATGGAGAATGACAAAACATTAGACTGAAGAACAAAGATACTCCTCATTCTATTGTTTTCTGAAGTCTCATGTGGACAGCAAACCTGTGGAAAATCACTGATGGAGGACTACAAGGAGCAATGAGGTGGAGTCAGTGGTGGGATTCAGCCAGTTCGCACCCAGTAGCTAATTTTTTGTTGCTCAGGCCCAGAATGGACTTCCAGCAGTGGCATCCACACAGAGAACCGGTTGTTCACATATTTGAATCCCATCACTGGGTGGAGTGAACAGTTGGGAAAAAGAGGTCTTCTTCCAAGACCCCAAGATGTTCATCTGACATTTCACCAGCCCTAAATTTGGACAATAGTTTAGGAAACAAGTTCTAATAAAACTGGAAACAGGAAGTCTGGGAGAAACTAAGATAGAGAGATTCATCCTAGTATATATCATAGGTTGATAGCATATATTATCATATGCTGATATACAAAACTTTAGCTTTGCCTCCTGGGCTAAAAGTCAGTGTTTTCATTGATATATCCTTCAGTTAAAAACCAAAGTTTAGTCAAATGTCTATGGAGATTCTCAGTCATCCAGGCCATGGTTGTCCCAAAGGCACTTTTCCAAAAGGCAACTGGACTTTGTTCTTCCTTGAAGAAGTTTAGCTTCTCATCCAAGAAGCTTCTTCAGTTAAGCATCGTTGGGATAAAATTTAGTCATTTTAGAAAGCGGTACCTCTGGCAGAAAAGGATTTAACATTCACCCTATCGACTTTGGTGGTATAACTCCGGACCCAGAAACTGCTTAGCAGCACATAAACAACCACATGCTGGCTTATGAGACTAAAACTACACCTTAAACCCATAGTAGGGAATAGGAGTGTGTGTGAAATTGAGGAGGGGTGAATACTCCAGCAGGGAAAAAAAATACTTGTCAAAGATGAAGCTTTTCTCTCCTGCTTTTGGACTGACTTTGTATTTAACCCAGGGCTGAATGTCATTCTCCATAGCCGGCATTTTATAACAGAAATGGGGCAGCAGGGCAAGAAAGAAAGAACTGCTGATCTCAGATCAAGAAAAAGGATCAAACTTTTTCTTTTTCCTTGGGAGCAATATAGATTCCTAACTGTCCAGTACAGGACAAAATGTGCTTTCAGTGACTTCCTGTGTAATATGTCTTTCTCATCTCTTTCCTATTTGCCTGATTCTCTTCATTCAGAAATAAGTCTTATTTTCCGCACTCTTTCAATGTTCCCACAACTATTTATCTCAGTGGGTTGTCATTTAAAATCTCCTGAATCCTGTAAAATTTAAAATCCTGGACAATTTAAAATCTCCACTGTGTCTCATTTATTTGGACTATATAAAGCCTCTTAGCTAAAGGTGTTGAGAGAGAGATGATTTTATAGATGTTAGTGTTTAAATAATAATAAAAAAACCCCAATGATTATTTTGTCTGCAGTTATCTGAGATTCACTAGTGTGTGTTTGCATGTATGGGGTGTGCATGCATATTGAACATCTTTGAATCACAATAAGGATGCATAGTATTTTCAATCAAAGCACTTCCAAGAAAGTATTTAAAAGAATATGTGTGTACCCATTGTGCACGATGGCATTTTAGAGCTACTATTGTTTCATTAGACCCATTCCGTGTGGAACAGAGAGTAAGGTGGTTGACAGGAACATCCTAGGGATGCACACTTTAAAATGTGGCAAGCGGGAACTATGGATGACAGCTTGCTTATCAGAGTTCTCCTGCTTTTATAACAATCCTTAATTTTAGAATTTTTTTTAAAAAAAACCTATTTCAACCACAAGAACAATCACTAGAAACCAAGGCTTTTAGTTTTGCAGCATGTGAACTGGGGTGTCTGTAAATGACACCCCTTGCTTGTTTACATACTGCATTCCTAAAATAAAGGAAATGGTTAGCAAAGTTTGTTTCCCAGTAAGGCTCAGTAAGCATCAGGAGGTCCACTGGGGAAGACTGTTGTCTTTTGATTGGTGACCTCCATCTGTTCCCAAGGACTGAGCAAAAAAAAACAAGGGGAGTGTGAACAGGAAGTCCCTGGAGAAGGTCAGAGCAATCCTGATAAAATCCATGTGACTCTCAGTTTCCTGCACTTGGAAAGATTATGGCTGCCAAGACTAGACATAAGATGAACCATGGAGTCCTTGGTGGCCTTTGAGTTTGGTTGTTTGCTTGAAAATGACATCTCTCCAATGGAGCAACCGGGTGACATCTTCAGTGCTAGAAGGGAGTGGGGTTTGCTCTCTGAACCCATAGTCCCAAAGGTGCTTTTTCACAAGGCAACTGGACTTCCTTTTTTCTCTTTGAAGAAGCTGAAGAAGCTTCTTGGATAAGAAGTGAAACGTTCTCGAAGAGAAAAAAGGAAGTCCAGTTGCCTCGTGAAAAAGCACCTTTGGGACAACCATGACTTGGATGACTGAGAATCTCCATAGACATGAACTCTCA
Organism: Vipera berus; assembly: GCF_964194415.1. NCBI lineage: Eukaryota > Metazoa > Chordata > Lepidosauria > Squamata > Viperidae > Vipera > Vipera berus. The sequence continues at coordinate 191,480,064 of NC_138203.1, forward strand.
GTGTTGTTCCCTAGGTGAATACATTGCCTGCATTTTAGATACACAGCATGAAGATAAACAGAAATGATTTTTAGTAATCTTGATATATAGAGACAAGATGCATACAGTTTACTCACTGAAAGCTCTTCTTCTATGATCAGGACTTACAAAAAACAGAATCCCCAAGTCCAAATAATATTTTGCTATTCTGGCCAGAACATACAATAACATGCAATTACTGAACCAAACAAAGATTGTGAAGCTATATTTCAACCTTAGGGTTAACATAGTTCAACAAACGACACTTTTATGTCACCGCTCCATTGAAATGATTGGAATTCTAATTCAACAGCAACACAAATTAGTCTCTGATATATACTCTCATGCTTTTCACTATTTTACTGAAGAACAGATAGAAACAGGTTTATTTTTCTCCGTGCGTTAGAAATGATATTGGGTGAGTACACACTATAAGTAACAAGTACACAAGGGCTTAATGCAAGATATGAATTTACCTTTTCCCCTTGAGAATTCAAAGTAGTATTAACACTAAGGGAGTTATAATGCACAGGTATATGTAGTAATAGCAATAATGGGCAAACATACAACAAATAAAAGTAGATAGAGTGGTTTCACCAGGGGCAATGGGTCATAAATAGTGTCCCTTATACATAATGACAAGTAGAGGATATGACAGATTATTAGTTCAGGTTTATAGATCCTGGGTTTGTCAATAAATCACAATGGGACAAACAACATTATTCGGGTCAAACAAGCATGGTGGGCTTGGGTTTGAGGTCAGTAAATATTCTAGATGGAAATTCTGATCTGATTTGAATGGTTGAATCTGATCTCCCTCTCCCCACCCTCTTTGGATGTTGCTTCTTTTCATCATCCCAATTTGTGCTTGAAAGAATAGGGGAGAGACGGACAAGCAAGAGGATGGTTACAATTCTTATTTGCAAAACACTTCCTTTAATGGGCAATAGGTAAACTGAGACTAAAGTTTGCTGGCTTTCCCGTAACTGCTTCTTGGCTCAAATGGCAGCGTTATATATGGAAAGAGATGAAAAGTCCTCCCCAAATGACCATAAATAGATGATAGAATAGAAATGAATTCTTCTGAGTAATGATGGAACATGGTCCGATATGATGCCAGTTTTGTGCTTTTCAAGGAGTTGGGAGAGCTGTCCATAAATGGCACAATTTTCTTGTGGGAAGACTAGACAGGCCTTCCCCTGGTACTAGAATCACCAAAGTCCACTGATCACAGCTCTAGTTCAAAATGGTTGAATTAAGAATTAAGACACATTATGAATTCAGAAAACTTGTAACTGGCACCAACATCAAACTCACAATTCTTTTTACACAAGTTCCTTGTTGACTGCAACTCCATGCATGTGGGGCCAGAACAGTAATGAGTTGCCAGGTGGGAACACAACCTTCCAGAAAAATCCCTAAGAGTTTACCTTCTTGAGACAACTTGACAGAAATATAAAGTCACAAAGTGTATATTTGGGCAGAGATCTAGGGAATGCCCACACGTAGCTTAGGAAGGTGTCAGAGAATGTTGGGCTTGACTTGCAGAATGAGGCAATAAAGGTTACAACCATAGACAAGATACCCAGTGATATTAGAAGAGTCCTACAAGTTGCGCCAGGAACTTTATACTTCTGAGTAGCACAGCCCTATCCAGAGATATGCAATCATGGGTGAAGATTATTTAGGCACCTGCAGGATGAAGGATGCAAAGAAAAACTGATTTGCTCTCGGAGGAGGACTAGTAAAAAGAGAAATTCCTAAGAAAGAGGAAAATGAGCAATCCATCGAGAAGACAGTGTTAAAAGAAACCCAGTAGTTTAATAAAAAGAGCAAAGAGCTAAGATGGGGATCTGAGAAGGAGAAACAATGAAGTGGCAAGGTTGGCCATATAGCCCAAACCTGCACTAAACAGACCCAGAAAAGTTTATTCTCTGTTCATCTCCAAAATGGAGCAAAGGTAGAAGGAAAAATAAATGGAAGAAATACCTTTGGTCTGATAAAGACAGATAGTACTCTAGCACAGTGTTTTTCAACCACTGTTCCGCGGCACACTAGTGTGCCGCGAGATGTTGCCTGGTGTGCTGTGGGAAAAATTGAAAAATTCGAAAGATTTTTAAAAAAAGACTCTCCCCTCGCGAGGGCGGCGGCTTCTGCTTTCCCTTTCGCCGCCACCCCAGTTTGGTCGCTGCTCGCCATGACCTTGTTGACTGCCGGTAGCAGGGCGGCCGCGCGCCTCTTGGGAGCCAAGGTGAAGGTGTTTTTTTCCCCTCCCCCCCTCTCCGTTCGGCTCCTTCCCTTTTTCGGGGGTGGAGTGGGGGGGTGGGGGGGGGTGACTGTTCTTGCGAGCACCATGACCGCTATTGCCGTGACTTGGGCTTGGCTCGGGAAGGGGGAAAGAGGAGAAAAAGGGGCTGCAAGTCTTGTCACCGCAGGGCAGTCTCTCTCGTGTCCGCCTGGAAGTTCTCGGTGATTCCCTTCCCATGTCAGCTTGCAGAGCAGCCGAAGTGCGATTTGGGCAGGGTGTTTCCCCTCACACGCAACCCCCCCTTCCCCCTTTTTGGTCGTGCCAGCCCTACGGAGGCTTGGCGCGAAGAGTTCCTCGGGTTGAGATGGGGTGTCTTCCCCATCTCCGCGCGCTCTCCAGCAGCTGCGAGCTTCGCTCTCACTCTTTAGTCTCCTTTCTTGTCCCGCTGTCGCAAAGAGATGATTATGCGGTTGTCAGGGTGGGGTGGCTTAGGAAACGGGAGGGAGGTTGGTAGTTGGGAGATCTGGGCTCGCTAAAGAAAACAAAACACGAACGAACAAGCAAACGTCGTAAGGTAACCCCTTTCTCTCCCCCCCACCCCGCTTCCTTCCAATACCGCGAAGTTTAACCACCTTGGCCTTTATGGTATTCTTTTAGGCCTTGGCGGGACGGCTCACACTTTTTTTCCCGTTCACGTGACGGAATTGGTATTTAGGGGAAAGATGCATGCTGGGTATTCGGTTCCTTTGGAAGGCATGAAACTGATACGGCTAGCTAGACCGAGCTGGTAGAAAGACAGCTTGGAAAAATATGTCTATTTCCCCTCCCCCCCCCCTTTCGGAGTGCCTCGTGATTTTTTTCATGAAACAAGTGTGCCTTTGCCCAAAAAAGGTTGAAAAACACTGCTCTAGCATACCCTTATCGTGTGAGAGGTTCTCCCAGAAAAGGGAAGCAAGTTCTCACATATTTTTGTGGAAGACACAAATTATACTTTCGGTGAATGTTGAGATAGCAATGAAAGGAATCACAAAAGAAATTACTGAAGATATGCATAATCTCTTCTGTGATGTGCCGGAGGGCACAAATTTCCCTGTATTTTGTCAGTTAATTAGCCAATCAAAAAGGGGGTTGGGAGACAAGCAAATAGAACAGGTGTTGACAAAAATAAAGAAAGGAAAAGTCTGAGTAAGGAAGGGAAGTTTCTGAAGCGTAAAGAAAAAATTGAGATAAAGGCACAGCAGGAGTGGACCTAGTCTTAGTGTAACATCAGAGAACTCATTCCCAGAGGAGAAAGAATAATTGGAGCTGATCAAAGTTTGTTTTCAAACTCTCCTACATTTGTCCAATGGAAGAAGCCCACAGAAAGCAAATGTTTATGACTCAAGTGAAGAATCAGCCTTGAAAATAAGTGAGGGAGAATCCAGAACTGAGAGAAACAATGAAGACCATTCAAGTATAAGGCTTGAACCTACCCGTCAGGCCTTATCCTAAAGAAGGCTGTGCATGGCAAGGTTGATCACCTTGAATTTGACACCTGCCCTCAGTTGCTTTTATGGGGTTGGTCTTATAGTGAAGGGTTTGGTTTTTTGTGTGGTCAAACTCAGGCCAAGAGACTCTGAGAGTTTTGTGCCCAATTAGAGCACTTGAATGCAGATACTTTAAGCCTTATAGCTCAAAGGGCAGAAATATTGAGCAATGGAGGAGAAGGTGGCTGGGCCTCCCTGGAGTTGTTTTTGTGGACTGGCAATACTCTGTGGGTCCAAGAGAAAGGGTCTTCAGATGGAAACCTGGGAGCAGCAACAAGATCCCAGAGAGTGATTTCCTGGTGAGGAGGATTGGAGTTTGCAGAAAACAGAGCAGAGGCAGTGAAGGCAGCTTGACAAAAGCATTGGAAGCCAAAGGTGATTTTTCCTTTCCCCATCCTCCTCCCTAGGATAGAAGTGAGCCCCAAAGTGAAAGCACATAAAGAAGCTGAGAGAGGGAGGGAAGAAGTGAAACAGATAAGATACTGTAAAAAAAAGTTCATTTGAAATTGTTTTGTGCAGAACTGTATATGCAGAGTTTCTTAAGTTAAGGCCAGGGTGTATATATAACTCTCAGAGTAAATAGAGAACAACTGCGGATGCATATCTGGAAAGTTCCTGGCCCTTTTACCCATCCACCAACAGTTTCTCTAAAGCATTTTCTTTTAAATAGCCAGAGTCTCAGTCCACAGCCTCTGTTGAAGCCCTTTAGTAATTTGGTTGTGAGCCTCAGAACTGCCCAAGACCACTGAGTAAAGAAAGTGGGATATTCTCTGTGTTTTAGGTAAACAAAAAAAGTAAAATAAATGTCTTAAGACTCTGGTAGATTTTATGTGCTATTTGAATTTAAAAAAAAAAAAATTCTAGGCCATCCCAATAACCTTAAAACTTGGCTCTTTGAGCTGTCTGGCCTAGCCTGAGGGGTTTTTAATTGGGTTTTAAGGTTTTAATTTTGGGGTTTAAATTTAATTACTTGTTTTAAATTTATTTTAACTTTTGTATTGTATGGTTTTAATTGCCCTGTAAACTGCCCTGAGTCCTACGGGAATAGGGCGGTATAGAAGTCAAAATAATAAATAAATAAATAAATATGAGCTTTTCAATAACCTATTTTAGTTTCAACCCCCTCCCCCATGCACTCACTAAAAGAATGATTAAAAGGTGGGGGGGGGGAAATCTAACCTCAGGCTCTTGATCAGGGGTCTTCAAACTTGGCCCTTTTATGACTCTTGGACTTCAACTCCCAGAATTCCTCAGCTAGGTATGGTGGCTGAGGAATTCTGGGACTTGAAGTCCACAAGTCATAAAAGGGCCAAGTTTGAAGACTCCTGCTCTTGATGATTTCACCATGTCACTACGGTGCCTTTTGTGGCCGTTAGCTGCCTCAAAACAGTATTGTTGAAAGAAGGGCAGCTCCGCTTTGCTATTTTTTCAGCAATGCACTTTGGAAGATAATTTTATCTGCTGTAGTTGGCAGACAAGAGCCCCACATCCTTGCTAACCAATTGCAGATCATGCAGACATACGGCAGAAAATCCTGACCTTTATTTTATGAGACACGAGTAGGTGAATTACATATATTATTTTTCCTGGACTTAGGAATTCTTGAGTCAGCATGGCCGTTTTGAAAAACTCTGAAAAAAGTTCACTTCATGGTATAGTGTTTGCTCACTTCAGTGACACAACTTTAGCTAACCTTCTGCTGATCCCTCTGGGTAGGAGAAAGGACAAAAAATTCTATCCAGATATTCAGTGTGACCTTCTCTTCCCACAGAATAGTTTTGTCAAAATCAATTTGTTCTTAAATCCATATAAGCAACCAGACTCCAAATTGCTTAAAATAGCATCCATGACCAAATCTGACATGAATTAGGGGGCAGATGAAGGAAATGGATCATTTCTTCTTCCAGGCCTGTTTCTTGAATCTCACTGCGAAACAGTGAGATTAAACAATTTTAATTTCATTAATTCAAATGTTTACAAACCACACATTTGGAACAAATTTACCCTAGCATTACAGAAAAAAAAATGCAAGAACAGAAGCAAAAACAAGGCAATATATTGTCATAAAATTTGAAATTGATAAATAAATGGCAAGAATGAACTATACTTTAAAAATAATTCAGCTAAGCCTTGCCTCTCCCAAGCCATAGCACTGCAGCACAGGAGGAAAACGTTTAGCTCTTTTTATTTGATTGAAATCTACCCCCAGGAGCCTTGAGCAGCCTGGCCAATGAGAAGACATGTAACAAGCTGAAAGGGATTCTCCCACCCTGTCTATGGGCCATTGCCCTCAGACCTTCCTTTCTTCCCCTCACCAATCTCAAGCTCACGCAAATTTCATTTAGTGCAGACTTAATGCATCTAAGGAAGCCCTCAAGACTTTTTGTCTCAGAGCCACCACTTTCTCTAGCCTTACTTTATTCTAGTTCAGAAAATCCAGCCTGCCAACAACATGACAATATGTTTCTCACAACCCCTCCTTTTTTCTCTGCTGCTCAAATGTTCCATTCTACTTTTTGGCTGACATTTTATTCTTATCTATTTATTGGATGAATTGGCTGTGTTTTGCTCTCCAATAGTCCCAAACTAACCATTTCCTAGGTTAAGCATCCAACTAACAGACAACATCCAGCTTAGGAATGGACTGCTCTAAAGCTATTAACATTTGAGTTACATACAAACAGTTCATAATAACGAATGCATGCTCTACTTTGTGACGCTTTTGTTGTGAGTAGTGTTTGGTTCAATCATTTCAAAATGAAGGCAAATTTCCATAGTATTGAAATGCAAAGTGGAGTGGTGATGTAAGTGCTGTGTGTGAGTTTCCTGAAAAATGTATTGAAGGAAAGAACTTATTTGCCGCACTAAATATTTAATGTAGAAGAAACAGTTTTATTTGGTAAAGAATTCCCGAAAGGACCTACATTTTGAAAGTGGAAAAGAAAGTGCACCACAGTATTAGATATCAAAGGATAAGCTAAGGTTATTGGGAGTAACACATCCAGAGGTTACAAGCTGAAAGTCTTTGCTTGTGTATTGCTTCCTAAATCCAAGAACCCTTTGCTATATCATGAAGACATATCTTCCTGTTCCCTGGAAGGCCAGTGCAAAAGCTTCAGTTACAATTACCTTCTTTTTAGATTGATTCTTGAACCATTTTGTCCCTATTGTTGAATATTATTGCTCGGCCAAGAAAATTCCTTTTAAGATTCTCCTTGTGCTTGACAATGTACCTGGACATCCAAGCACTTTAGATGACATTCACACCAATGTAAAGGTCATATTTTTATCCCCAACACCATACTTCAGCCAATGGATCAGGGAATCATAACCTTCTTTAAAGCCCAATATTGATGGCAGATTTACTACAATAAGTCATGTTACACAAGATGATGTGAAGAGCTGATGGAATTATAGCATCTACGATCCCATCAAAAATACCGCTGATTCTTGGGATGAAGAAAAGCAGCCAAATATGGAAGGAGTGTGGAACACATTGCATCCCCAATTTGTGCATGCTTTTCAAGGGTTTACAGCTAACGGCATTGCTAGATCCAGGCAAATTGTGGCTGGTACTGTATACTGATACTCAACTGCAGTTAGACATCTGTGCAAATGATGTACTCAACTCCCATGCTGAAGAACTGACCCACTGAGACCTTAGGAAACTAGAGCAGCAGATGCTAGCATTTTATGAAGATGGAGACCCAAAACCTCCAAAACCAAAAATGTTTTTGATGAAAACTGAAGTTGTTTGTCTCTTTGAAGAAGGCAGCAAAGTTAGAGGTACAAGATCTCAATATAGAGAACTTCATCAAGTTTACAGGATACTTACTGAGAGCGTTAGCTGCTACAAGGCCATTTATGATGAGAATAAGTTCTGTCCAAACCTTCTTTGATGTCTTTTTCAAAAAATTAATTCCAGCACTAATGCACCCTCCCCCCCCCCCAAGTCTCCAGCAATAGAATCAAATCCTTTCCAGTGTCAGGCCCAATATATGTATTGTTACACACATCAGATTAACTGAGGCTAAATAACTATTCTGACTTACTACAAATTGACTTAAAGACAGACTTAGGAATGGATCTCCTTCATAATCCGGGAACTGCCTGTACACTGCATACTTTATTTGACTCTTCAGCCCAAGCAAAAGCCAATGACATCAAATTGTGGAGTAGCAGACATAACCTTGTGAGAATATGAATATGAGCAATGGATTCCAATCGCAGCTCAGTCACATGGAGAGTCATATTGGCCCACATTTTATTTTGGTCACAATGATCAGTAAGTGATTTCAACACTTGAGAAATATGCTGTATATGTAGTATGTCTGTCCCACAGAATTTTAACTGATTTAATAACTAAGAGCTTTCCCTCAGATGCTGTAGACTTTTTAAGCAAATGGAACTAGGAAATTGTTCCTAATTCCACTTGTTTAAAATTCTCAGCCCTCTTATCAAATATCATTTGGAGGAAGGCAGATATATTAATGAAGTAGAAACTTTTAAAATGTGGATCTTATCTTTAACTAGAAGTCGATATGTAAAAGAGATCAGTATGTTTTTCTCTCTTCCTCTTCTCGAAAGGAAACAGTTAACATTCAATTATATATGTCTAATCCTTGGAATATCCTAAAAATGACAATGAAACTACTCTGGAATAGGGTAAGAGGAACAATGGACTGTCAGTTCCAAAACTTAAGATTGCTGATGCTTTGGTAACAGCCCTCCAACTAATTTTACACTAATCTTCTATGTTATATGTATGAAACGAGCTATTCTCTTGGGCCCCTTCTGTATGTGGGGACTGTGTTGATCTGAGATTGGCACCATTCAGATGGCACTATAATAATACAGGGTTTCTGAAGAGCTCAGGAAGATGGTTAACTAATGGCTTGACATCTGCTTCTGAGCAAATATGGCAAAAAACACTTTAGAACACTGGGAGGAAGTCCTACCTTACCCTACCTATTATTCCCAAGATTGTACATCTCCTGCCAGGTGGCCCTCTCTTGCATTGCAATGATAGTATAAGGCAAAAGTGAAGATGGGAACAGAGTGTTGTTCAGCTGCTTTTTTTTTACATTCTTCCATTGCCAGTTGGAGGAAACATTGCCGGCAATAAGGGAAAATGGGACACAAGAGTAATGACAACCACACAGTGCTGCAGAAAGACTTCAGAGGCTATGATGGAGTCCCCTTTGTCTCAAGCACCTTTGTCTCAAGCACCTGAGAAACTGATCTCTCCTCTCGCAATCTTAGAGATTGCTACCTACAACTAAAAGAGTGGATATGAAGGAAGAAAATGAGCAGTCTTACAATGTTCAGAGATTCAGTTTTGGGGATTTTTGATTAATTACTAGTGCTGTTCCTCGTACAAACTGATATCATTCAGAGTCTGGTCTGCCTTGTTTGCCTTGTACCTGGCTGAGGAATTCTGTAATTAGAACAGGGGCCTTCAAACTTGGCCTTTTTATGACTTGTGGACTTCAAATTACAGAATTCCTCAGCCAGGTACACTGGCTGAGGAATTCTGGGAGTTGAAGTCCACAAGTCATAAAAGGACCAAGTTTGAAGACCCCTGACTTAGAATCTTATTGAACAAAGGAACTCTGACTGCAGTTTTATTCATATTTTTCTGGGATTAAGCCATATGTGGGTGCACCATTAATTATACATAAGACTGTGTTATAACTTTCTTATCACTTACCACAATAGCCCCACTCCCATATACCAGTAATGGCCAGTGCAGCTGTTCCACCAATAATGTGTAGTAAAATGAAGTTACACTGTCCTTTAGAAATACATGCACTACCTCTGGCACAAAATAAGTTAACACTATTGTACCCATTCTAATTCATATATTCTGATGTAGGGTTTATTATAGCACAATAAAACTTTCTTTGAAAAAAGATTAAATGCTAAAAAAAAGCTATATGCTCCAAAGGGGTTGCCACAAAGAAGAGGGACTAAGCTATTCTCCAAAGCACCTAAGGGCAGGACAAGAAGCAAAGTTGGAAACTAATCAAGGAGAGAAGCAACCTAGAACTAAGAAGAAATTTCCAGACAGAACAATTAATCAATGGCACAACTTGCCTCCAGAATTTATGAATGTTCCAACACTGGAGATTTTTAAGAAGAGATTGGACAACCATTTGTCTGAAATGATATAGGGGTTACTGCCTTAGCAGAGGGTTGGACTAGAAGACCTCCAAGATCCCTTCCAACTCTGTTATTCTAGTCTATTATAAATTCTATGAAAAAGTAGGTTCATATCCATGTTCCTTTCTCCAGTATTTGAATATAACATATGGAAAAGTCAGCACCTGTGCCAGTTTTTCTGGACCTAACCTAAACATCTATGATTGGGCATCATAGCAGTTGCAATTGTCCTTCTCCATTAACCCATGGTGAAGATCATAAAATAAGAAGACAATTATTCCATAGGAGGCTGATGGCTGCACTCTATATTCAGTGTTTAGGCTAATATTTTCAAAACAGAAAAAAATTGTCAAGACTTTAAAACATATGAGCATTTTCATAATTATATCTACAGTAGCTTCCCCCAGCTTTATGTCTCCAGATATAAGCACAGCTGCCCAGCAATTCTTAACAACTGCAGTACCTGATGAATATTGTCTGCTAGTTTGAAGCAGGCTAACTTACATCAACTTTTGCTTACTTTCCTGCATTATGAGCTTAAAAATGATATTTGAATTCAATCACAAATCATTCCTGATTTCACTACTATGAAATCTCATACCCAGAGTTGATTTGATAGGTCTTGCAAAGACATATAGGCTCAATTCTTGATTGCTTCCCTACAATAATAAAGACTAGAAAAGAAATAACTAAACAGGACTAATAATTAGTCCTAAACACTATAATTATTACTCCTAAACTCTATTATGTGATTGTGATTATGATTGTGATTGTGATTATGATTAAGGTCAGTTTTCGGAAGTACATCTGTATTTCTTTCATGACATTTTCAAGAACCTATTTGCTTATGAAAAAGGATAAATTGAAATGCTGTTTGGGAAAAGCTGAGAAAAATGAAAATTATTTTATTTTTATCAGAATCAGAATAGTTTTCTGAACTATTTAAAGTTGTAAAAGTGATTTATAAAGTGCTCTTTAAAAAAAAAAGTAGGGAGGTGAAAGAAACTTAAATGATTTCCAGACCCCATTTTCACAAGTAGGAAAGGAAATATTACTCTCTCCAGGAACTATTCAACATTTTACCCTGTCTAGACACACATAATTTCGGACAAATAATTGCTTTGGGAAATCTGGATATGTATGTGCATGTGTTTATTTCAAAATAGCAAGCAAAGAATTCCTTCCTTGTCAGCTGTCTTTTTTGTTTTAGTGCTTTAAATCCTGAGGCCACATTTCCTTTCAGATACTACCATTTTGAAAGAAATATCAATAGTGCTCATATTGCTAGCTATATCCTAACAAGGGAGAGGGGAAAAGTGACCAGATATCAAGGTGATCAGCAGAGAGGTAGTTGTGTATCTGTAGTTGTATGTCTGAGAAGCTCTGGAAAGAATTGCATTGATCTATTAACAACAACAAAACATATTTAATTTCCACCAGCATGTTAAAAACATTGCTAATAGAGGAGAATATTTGTAGCTCAGGGTTGAAATAAGAGTCTTCTCTGAGCTTGTTTATTTTCCTGCAAACTTGTCATTACTCAAACTAAGTAACATCCTAATTAACACTGATGATGTTAGTTAGCTTGAGTAATGAAACATCCGTAAGAAAACAACAAGCTCATAGAAAACCAAGGACCCCTAAACTGTTGCTCTCAAGAGCAAAAAACCAGAATCCCTTGCTATGAAAAATCTTTCCTTTTTAGAAAATTTGGCTGTCTGATTATTCAAGGACTGATTGAATAGTCAGTGTCTCCACTTCTAGTTCTGGCCTGGATCACATTACCTGAAGAGCTCTCTCTCTCTCTCTCTCTCTCTCTCTCTCTCTCTCTCTCTCTCTCTCTCTCTCTCTCTCTCTCTCTCTCTCTCTCTCTGTGTGTGTGTGTGTGTGTGTGTGTGTGTGTGTGTGTGTGTGACAAATGGACAAACCAGATACCTTTTCCCACTGGGTTGTTTAATGCCTGTGTAAAACTTGTTGCTGCTCTAACTTTAACAGCACCTCGGCTTCTAGGTTGGCTCCACCTTGGCGACAGAGCCCTGGGAAGACACAGTGATCTATTGCATTTTTCCACTGCAGTGTGGGAGGTGAGGAGGGCAGTCTTGGCTGGAAATACTTCTGGTTTTTATTTTCCAGCCTGGAACACATTCTCTGGAACAAACAAATACCAGAACAGCTCTATGAGACATCTGCATTTTAGAATCTGTCTTTGTAGTGTCTGGCAGTCATCGGAGATGAACTGCTTTATCTTTCTTTGAAAAGTACAGGATCACATCAATACTAATATTTGTAGGCATTTTGTGCTTGGTGCACAGCATGGGAGGATGGTGGTGAGAAACAGGAGCAGTTACAGGCTTAGCAATCCTAAATCAAAACCAATTCAGTTTCTAACTGAAATCTTGCTACTCTCTCACTTGTGCCCTGCAATTCTCAAGATCAAAAAATCAGCACTCTAGAGACTAATCCCAGGATGCTGAAATGAAGGGACCGACATGCCATGTTGCCACTAAAAATTAGGAAATAAATCTTATTTGATAGGCTCTTTGTTTCCCATTTCCATCATCAGTTCTCAGACTCTGGAGAGGGAAGGAGACTAGCAAAATATATAAAGATGCTTCCTGCAAACAGACCCCACACTGATCCGGTTGCTTGAGGTAGGTTCTCTATTTTCCCTTTCTTTCGGTAAAGGACATCCCAATCTTTCTCTTTTTGGGTCAAAAAACCCCCACCTTAGAAAGTTATGTGATGAAAAAAAATAAAGGCAAAGTTACTTTATGCGTGTAAAATTATGTATAGCCTAGGAGCAGAAAGGGGAATTCAGTCAGAGACCGTTTGTTCCATGAGGATATTCCATGTTACCCAAATAATGATAGAAGTAACTAAAGCTATAAAGCCAACTTAACACAGATGATGGAGAAAGACAGAGAGACAGAGAGACATAGAAATACACACACACACACACACACACACACACACAGAGAGAGAGAGAGAGAGAGAGAGAGAGAGAGAGAGAGAGAGAGAGAGAGAGAGAGAGAGAGAGAGAGAGAGAAAGAATGCAGGAGAGACAGAGAAAGCACATGAGACAGAAAGAAAAAGAGAAAGAGAGAGATAATTTGTTCTGCAAATGTTCAGGAGTTAAAAACATACCTGCTTTCAACAGGTGGTAATCTCTGCACATACCTGTCGTTTGCCAGGCCCACGTTGTGGATGGAGAAGATGGACACCTTTTCATCTGTTCAAACTATAGAGGGGCTACTGGAACCTCCGAATTGCCACTCCTCTTTTAAGCGGCTGGCACAAGTGGTCCTCTTTCTCCACTGCTTAAAATCTGGAAAACCTTTTACTTTTACCTTATATGAGCTGAAAGATGATGCTGGATGGCTGTCGGCCACATCTGTCAGGAGCCCCAAGCAGACCATTGGCTAAGGCCTGGTCACGTGGTACTGCTGCCTTGACCTGCAACAGTTCAAGTGAATGTTGGTTTTACCCCCTAAGGAAGGCGTGCTTGACAATTTTCATATTTCTTCTAAATTTGGAGATTTCAGACAATGCTCAGAATGCCAGAGACCCATGTGGAAGTCATTAACGCTGGGAAGGAGGGAGGGAGGGAGAGAAGGAAGGGGGAGAGGCCGAGGGAAGGCGGGGGGGGGGCAAAGGAGTGAGGCCTGGAGGCTGTTGCCAGCTACATGCCTGGGAACGTAAATGAACTCGCTCAGGGAAAGTTGTTTGTAATAATTTGCTTCCTCTCCAGTTCTCTTGCCCCAGCACATGCTTGAAGGGGATAGGTTCTACCCAGTCAGTGACAAACGCAGCAGAAGCAAAGAGAAAATATATATATATTTTTGAACCCATAGGATGGAGTCGCTCCTGGCAGGCTGCAGCCCACAAGGTTCAGAATCTGAAGAGAGAAGCACTTCCCTGACCTGACTTCAGACGCCTTGTGATTTTTTTTAGTTTCAGAAAACTCCATTTGACCAGGATAAGAAGCATATAAGCATATGAAAAGCAACATACAAAATTCACATAAATGATTTCTTTCCCTTGTCCCAAACTTTTCTTGATCTTTTTGACTTTCTCTTTTTCTGGATATAAATGAACAAAGATGATATAGGATATTTTCCCCCCCCCCATATGCGTTTTTCAGTCTGATTGGACTTTTCAATCAAGGACTATGTTAGATATTTAGAGTAGGCACGGAAGTCATAAAGAAGGTTGGGCACGATGAGGAAATATGAAGTCTTGGAAACCAGATCCAAAGTTGGAAGCTAGAATTTCTAGTGCAGCTTTCTCTAACTGCTATCCATTTAGAACTAAGAGGTTTTAAAGATTGGATAAAATATTGGTGTACCACAGGGGTCCCCAACTCCCAGTCTGTGGACTGGTACCTGTTGGGAAATGGTCCATGTAAGCAGCAGGCAAGCATGCAAAGCTTCATTTGACCGAGATCTAGATTTTGTGCTCATGAAACCAGCCCCTCCCCCCCACCGCCACGTACTACCACTGCCACTGCCAGTCCATGGAGCCAGAAAGGTTGAGGACTGCTGGTATAGCACATAGTGGAGATTAATTTGTAACATTTTGGGGAGAAACTCAGTGAAAAGGGAAGCAGCCCGTTTTATCCAAATAGAACAAAACTGCTTGAACTTACCATCAAAAAATTGCTAAGCAGATTTGGGCGAGAATTCAATGAATCTGAAGACCTAAAGACCACATAGACATTTAATAAACAAAAACAACAGCAACTATTATGGTTTAATCACACAGTCAAACAGATACAGTATTTAGATTGGATTTAGCATGTGCGGGGGAACCTTTACCTTTTTTTTACCTTTATCCACTTACTGAGTTTTTCCCAAGGACCCGGGATAGAGAGATGTTGTTGTTTGATGATGTTACTATTCTGAAGAGATGACAGTATTTATTTTTTTTGTTTCCCCAAAAGATGATAGGTCAGAAATAGGACATAAACTAATAGCAGAACATGATAGCCAAAGAGCCCAAAGGAAAGTCAAGCAGCAAAAATATTTGGAGAAAAATCCTATATTAGTGTTTTTATACTAATGCTAGAAGTTTCAAATTGTTCCCAAATGCTTGTTTCAATGTCATATTAGTAGGTCTCTAAAGTACAAGGGACATGGTGGCTCAGTGGGTTAGGACGCTGAGCTTGTCGATCAGAAGGTCGGCAGTTTGGTGGGTTGAATCCCAAGTGCTGTGTAACAGAGTGAGCGCCTGTTACTCATCCCAGCTTCTGCCAACCTAGCAGTTCGAAAGCACATAAAAATGCAAGTAGAAAAATAGGGACCACTATGGTGGGAAGGTAACAGCGTTCCAGGTGCCCTTGGCATCTAGTCACGCCGGCCACATGACCACGGAGACATCCTCGGACAAGCGCTGGCTCTTCGGCTTTGAAACGGAGATGAGCACCGGCCCCTAGAGTCGGAAACGACTAGCACACATGTGCGGGGGAACCTTTACCTTTTTTAAAGTACAAGGATGTAAAGAAAATCTAAACATTCATCAGTAAATGAATGGCAAACATACATGTAAATAACAATGATCATTCACAAGCAGAGTTCAGGTTTTCACCAAAACATTTTTCACTCGCCTTCGGTCAGTGACATCATGGGTGATAAAATAACTATCATGGCAGTAATAAGCTAAATACTATTTGTTATGATCAACAACAACACTAACCCTGCCACTATAATAATGGCATTTTGCAATTTTAAGTACCTTCAAGGAGAAAACAAGGAATGGGTGAGTTGGCCGTTTGTTTTAATGATTTCTACATAGGTAACTGATGTTGTGCATTGAAGCAGAAATGGAAGGTCTCCTGTAACATACTGTAAAAGACTATTTTGTGAGATAGTCTTTTGTGGAGTACAGCAGACTTGAAATGTAGGCATAAAGAATTGAAGAAAACCAGTAATATAAGGTCATCATTGGATACAAACTGTGAAAAAACTGGGAACTGCTTGCTAGAAATGCTATACCTCTCTGTCAAAGAAAGCACGATGACCAATAAAAAGCAAATTTCTCAAAAGGAAAAACTACCCCCATGGAATTATTGTTAGTTAAGTGTCAAATTCTCCAAATTGTTTTTTGCTGCAGGCATGCTATTGTCCACCTGCCCAAAATATTAGGAATGACCCTGAAATGGAGAATTTAATCAGGGAGGCATCCAAAAAGACATACTGCGTAAACTGAGGTAATATCGATTGTCGTAATAGAAAAGAAGCAACATTCTTTCACTTCTAAGGATGGACCTGAGTCCTTTTCTACAGGATAGGACACATCTATACAGCACACAAGATATAGTAAGACATATACAGTAAGTATATGAGGGACGTGGTGGCTCAGTGGGTTAGGACGCTGAGCTTGTCGATCAGATGGTCGGCAGTTTGGTGGGTCGAATCCCGAGTGCTGCGTAGCAGAGTGAGCGCCTGTTACTCGTCCCAGCTTCTGCCAACCTAGCAGTTCGAAAGCACGTAAAAATGCAAGTAGAAAAATAGGGACCACTACGGTGGGAAGGTAACAGTGTTCCAGGCGCCTTTGGCGTCTAGTCATGCCGGCCACATGACCACGGAGACATCCTCGGACAAGCGCTGGCTCTTCGGCTTTGAAACAGAGATGAGCACCGGCCCCTAGAGTCGGAAACGACTAGCACGCATGTGCGGGGGAACCTTTACCTTTACACAGTAAGTGTTTCACTGACAAAAAACACGATCCCAATACTGTCAAACTTTATTTAAATGTCACAGGGAAAATGTGCAGAAAATCCAGCATATGTCAGAATTGGGGGGGACAAGTAAAAGGAAACAAAGAAAATGGAGTGTGAAAACTCTTGAGATTAATCATGTTGGGCTCAACATCACAATTTGTTTATTTATGAAATTTATTTGCCGCTCATCTCATACCCAATGACTCTGGGAGGCTATAATAGTATAGCTTGAATGTAAATTGTAGATCAAACAAGATCACCATCCCCAAGAGGATAGCCACACAATTAATAGGCAGTGTTAAGGAAGTATGACTTTAGATTCCTTTAGATGAGAGATGGGCAACCGAGGGTCTATGGCCACATGTAATGATTATACCTTACTCGTATCCTGAAACTCCCAAGGCTATTTCCATCAAAAATTAGCAGTAAACGTCTGAATTTCAAAAACACCCTTTTGAGTAGGAGGGGCTGGTGGGTTTATTGGTGGAAAGGGTAGCGATTTGATTTCTAGAACCTTCTATTCCCATTCCCACTCTTAGTCTCCCTCAAAAAGAAACAAACAAAAGCAGGTAAAAGAAATGCAGCATGCCTCTTCTGCTGATACTACTACATCACTAGATATCTTTTTTGCAGCCCTATAGAAACTGGGAAGTTTTAATTCCTCAGTTCTGTTTTAGAAAATGGATGCCTTATTCAAAAAATAAAAATAAAAATGAAAAGGTTCAAATTCAGAGGTCATAATAATTTCAGTATTAGTTGCTGGGAAACACTAGTGAGAAAGCATTATTTCATTCTGTTTTATTAGTGAGCTTCACAAAAGCATCATGTTGGTCTCTATGAAAGGAATAGGTGGTGAGATTGGCCTATTGATCCAGTGCAACCCTTATGTTCTTACCGTTAGAGCTTAACTACTCAGTGGTGGAGGCGGGAAAATATCCTACATAGCCTACATTGCATTTCCAATATTAGACCTTCAAATGTGGTGGTAGGAGGGGTTTGTTATCCCTGTTGAGTTAAAATGACATAATTTCAGGACCTTTTGTTTTGTTCCTGTAATCTTATGAATTGCTTGCTTTAGCCTTGAAAAGGTATTGTATTTATGATGGAAAGTGAATCATAAAGGGAAAAAGCTTCTGGAGAGCGGAATATGATTTTGTTTCTGAAGTTTTAAACAACAGGTAGGAGCTCTTTTGTGTAAGACCAACGGAAGTTATAGTAAATGTGTACAGGGTGGGGAATTATGTGTACTAAATCAGAATAAATGTGCATTTCTCTTTTTATTGTTTTGTTTATTTGTACTTTTTAATTAAAGAGATTTTGTTCTGTTTCAACCCAAGCAAATTTTATTTCAGTCAGTCCCAGTGAATCCACTGTGGCTGATTGGATAGGCACCCACCACCTTGCTATGCTGTTCGGAGAGCAAAATGTCTTATACTAGCTCTGAGATAAATGATATTTCTCTCATGTTTCATTTGAGGAGAGAAATATAAAACGTGCACAACTATTGTTGGGAAACATGAGGCCATGTATGGTAGGGACTGTCTCAGAGTGATTTAATTACTGGCGAGATGAAAAACCATGAAAGGCATAAAGCTTATAGGAGCTCTCTCCACCCGCAGTTTCTTTTCTTTCATATTGTTCTTCTGCTAATGAGGACAGCTAGCTAAATCCCAGACAAAGAATCTCAGCTGGCCTTGATGCTTATATATTTTTTCTTCTTCAAAGCAAGACACATAATTTATCACAGAATAGGATTTCTTTTATGTGAGGTGTTGAACTATAAGCAGGAAAAATATTTCTAGATTAAAACTGGACATACATTTACTAGTTCTTTTTGATCACTGGAAGATTATGATATGTCTGAGTTGCTCTGACATTGTTCTTTTGGGGGGTGTGAGTGTGTGTTTCCTCACCTTGGTCCTCTCTACAGAACAAAAAGTAAAAAGATATACTGTTAGTAATGTATCTCCAGGTAACCAATGATAATCATGTTAACTTTATTGCTAAAATAATTGTGATTGTATGGTATTGTACTGCTAGATAGGAATGACCTTAAGAGACATTAGTATCCAAAAAGAAGCAGCCAGAACAAAATGTCTGATCTCTCAATTAAGTTAATTTGCACGGTGGCTGTTCCACCCTTTCTCCAAGCAAGGAAACCTTATATAGGTGAAGATATGAGGTTTGCACGAATCCCAAGATGCAATCCAAAATATAAATTAAGCGTCTGATTTTCAAGCACGATCACAATATAAATAGCATGCACAGCTTGCATGTTTTGTGTGATACCATTAATTTACTGAATGTCCCTATCCCTATTTTGAATTTCCTAGCTTTGAGACTAGAACAGACTGCAGGTCCTTTGAAGACATGGGACTATTTCAAACAAAGGAATGTTAAGAAATAAGTATGGATTACCATGGCTACTAGTAATTTTTTCTTGGAAACAAAGGCATTTCAAAATAGCAGATATCTGTACTGAAGTCCTGGAAGTTGAATTTGGAAGTTGACTATTCTTCACAACTTCATGCCTTTCATAGGTATTGAGCATGAACTCCCCATATTTGCCTAGTAATTATTGGGATTTGGGGGATTATGGGAATCTAAGTTCAACAGATTTGCAAGATGTCAACTGAGGTTCCTTGCCCCTAAAGGTAAAGGTTTCTGTTAGGTTCGGAATGACGAGCGTTGACAGTGAGGTTGTTGCAAAAAGAACGTTTATTGAATGCACATAGGTCAACTGCCGTGTGGCCGTTAAACCCCGTATTATATACCAAGACAACTTAAACTGTAACCAATCCCAGGCCATGAATCTCCCGCCGAGAATACAACAACCAATCCCTGCACCAGGTTTTCCCGCCTAGGGAAAACCACTCCCCTTTAACTTCGAACACAACAGTTTCCCTATCCAATCATGTCCAACTCTAGGACATGATGCTCATGTCCATTTCTTGGCCAAGGGAGCCAGCATTGTCTGAAGACATTTTCAGTGATCATGTAGGTAATATGGCTACATGCTAAAGGTGCACAGAATGCTGTTACCCTTCTACCAAATTGGTACCTATTAATCCTATTAGTCTTGAACCCAGGCTTTTAGCTTTCCAGATGACAAGTTCATGTCTTTAACTGCTTAGCAATCACACCCCCTGCCCCCTTGTCCCTAGGTCTACTAAAATAAAAATTGTAAGGAAATTAAACTACTGTCCTTTAGTAAGGAGTTCTATAGTCTATGAGCATCAACCAAGGAAGATCTCCTTCAGGTTCCCATTAAATGTATGTCCATTAGTTAAACACTTTTTCAAAAGATCTCAAATGTATTGAGAAAATGGTTTTTCAAACAGTTGAAATAACAGTATTTTGAACTGTGCTCAAGGGTGATTAGTCCAATTCTCCTACTGTTAGCCTTATTCATAATGTATAGGCAAAGCTATTTACTTGATTTGGGAACTAACATAGGAATGCTCCTAGTTCCCAGTCAATCACCACTGAGTTCAAGAGCAGTGGAAGTCCACAGCTCATATTTTTTTAAAAATAAAAAAGTAAATATATTTGCATCCAGAGAAGTTGAATACATATTGGGGACGGATTAGAGGTTTACAACACATCAGAGAGCCATTTGCCTGGGGTGGGTTGAAGATCCACGTTTGGCAAGGATTTGGCTAGAAAATCTCCAAATCTCTTTCTACCCTGAGACTTTGTGTGGTTCTAGTAGGCTTCTGAAGATCCGTCAGCAGAATTTGTCAAGTTTGCTGTCCTGTCCTATAGGTTCTGAGCTGAGGCTGACTCCCCGTAAGCAACAAGAACTGTCTACCTCAGTAGTATGCTCTAGATTAGGGGTCTTCAAACCTGGCCCTTTTATGACATGTGAACTTCAACTTGAAATCCACAAGTCATAAAAGGGCCAGGTTTGAAGACCCCTGCTCTAGATATTCCACAAATAATATCTTTCAAGAGAGAATATGCTTCTAAAAGCCTATCCTGAGAAGTCAGCTACACATTGACTGAATGAGCAGGAGGAGAGGTGTGTTGTCTTACATCACAAAACTTAAGTGACTACGGTCTGCATCAGACTTATTCTCATGCAGCTTTTTTTTTGCTTTTAGTAGAGAACCAATATGCCTAATCATTAAAGGTAGATAGATATTTGTCTTAGAACTTTCAATCAATGCAAATTTAAGAAGCCAGTTGCAAGAATTTAAACTGAACAGGATGCACTGATAGCTGTCACTCATGCTGACAACTGACGATCAACAGTCATTCTATGAATGACTAGTGCCTGGATTAAAAAAAAAACAATTATAGATTATTATCATTTAGCCAGGGAAATTGGAACAGATATGAAGAGGAGAAAGGGAAGCAATTATGTTTGGCAGAAACATCCATACCAGATCAATTGCAATGGAGACTTGTCCTACTACATCTTGGACAGAAAACAGTATTTTAACAAATGAAGTCTTCACTGGAATTCCCCTTCAGACTGTATGTTTTATTTTGTTTTTACACAGTTGCAATAAGACAAGGGGCTATAAAGATAGTAACCTCCTAAACATTACCTTATTAAGTATTCTTAGAAACTGGAAGGCATGGCCTTCTCAGGTCATGGAACAAGATTTTAGCTGTTAGTGAACAAATAGAGGGAACATTACATTTTTCATTTCATTTTAGAAATCAAGTTACTAATTATAGAAGACATTTAATAGCAGTGTTTATTTGTATTTCTGCTAGCATTAGCCCATCATAAAAATGGTCTGGCTGAGTGATTTGAGTAAGTAGGGGAGGAGGGCTAAAAGAGATATAGGTACAAATGTCTCCTGAAAAGTAAACATAAGAGTTGTGCTGCACCACGAGAGATCATGACCATAATTTCCTACCCATATATAAAGACAGGATATTCCTATGAATATAACCTTCTTTGTAGTAAGGACTCTTACTATACAGGAACTATGTGGACATAAATGTTGTTGTCCAGGGTTTAACCTAGGTTCTCAGCCTACTGTCCTCCAGATGCGTTAGCCTGTATCATCAAGCAGCATGAGAGATTGGTTTCAGCTAAACTGGGTGTTCTTCAGATGCCTTATGTCAGGCATGTCAAACTCGCGAAGTCACATGACGTCGCACAATGTATCGTGACTTTTTCCCCATTGCCGGAAATGGGGTGGGCGCAGTTTTGGCATGACGCATCCGGCCCTCAGGCCAGCAGTTTGACATGCTGGCCTTATATTAAAGCTCTCATTCTAATGTATGTTACACCATGGTTGACTACCACCTGTGTCAATTTCCCTGTTCCTTTTGTTGCCCTGCTTTGATGTATGCAGCTAATAATATCTTGCATTAGGTCACATCCTTGAGCCAATCTCAGCAAAACAAGTGATTGGAGGCCAGAAAAGCCTTGTTTGACTCTGTAGAAGTAGTACACTCAACTTGGAAGATGATGCAAAAGAGAAATGTGATATGAAGCAAACTATTTTCTGAAGGACAGGTCTACTTTTTGTCTTCTCTCTGGAACAATAAAAAAACCTGGTGGAACTATTTGTACATCATATTTGTACATCATGTCTCATCAAGTGATATGAAGACCTTCCGCTAATCATTTTACTGACTTTGTCCCATTCCCCTGCCCACTGTGGAAGTAGTTTTATTCCTTCTTAGTTCTTCCAGGTAAAAGGTGACATTTTCAATTTTCTCCCAACACAGGTCTTGGCTTATGAATGATCCAAGATGCCTGATCCCAAAATCTTGATGACAGTGCAGCCAGGAATCATCTTCTTTTTTAAAAAAAGTTTTATTAGTTTTTCAGATTACAACCTATATATTTAGAAAGCATCATGATACTTGGGTAGTCATCAATTGAGTAACAGAGTTTTCAATACATAGTTCGTGTTACATTATCACAGCATCCTTCTCTATTTCCCTCAACATTCAATACAATGTATTTAAACTAACAAATTTCTAGGAATAGCATAGTCAGTTAAAGAAGATTTTGTCAATCCAATTTCGATAAGGTATATCTATATCCTGTTATTAAATTTTATCTAATTTTGATGTTAATTATAGTATCCAAGTTTAACCTTTAACATCCCAAATAGTATTCACAACCCAAAGTTCCCTCATCTTACTACACCAAAAATTGTATCATCTAACATACACCCAATATTTAAATAGCTAGCTTCTACCTAATAAACATTGTTTATTTCATAGCCTAATACATCACATGTTCCCAATCAGAGAGTCTATATTTATCAATCTGCTTCTATTTATACATAACCAAAATTTTAACATCAAACATAGGATCCATAAGCCAAATTTCCATTATACGGTATCTTCTGATAAATGTGGCTAGGTAAAGTTGGCTAGGTAAAGTTGTTGGGAGGTAAAGTTGTTGGCTAGGTAAAGTTGTTGGGAGCATGTCCTTCTCCTCTAGTCAACTGATACTGCCCATCACAACCATTTTGACTTGGACTACAAGAGACCCAGACGTCTGACTTAGGTTTGCCTGACTTGTGCTTCACAAAGCATGGCTCAGACTTTAGGTGGGCTACTGTACTTATGTACATCTTTTGGATTTATTACACATATGTTCAGTGGTTTATTAAAAGGCTTTTTGTAAAAAAACAAAACAAAAAACAGCTGCCAAATAATAGAGAGAAATATATCTGTTGCTGGTTCTTTCCAAAATTAGTGCATTATAGGTTTTTTATGCTTCTGGAGTGGTATCATTTTGTACATTCAATCAGAATTTTCCTGTATGATGGAAAGACTCTAAAATATCTACAATGGAGGAATGAATAGCAAAGATGACAAAATAAGCAGAAATGGCAAAATTAACTCATTTGATCAGAGAAATATCAACAGCCACATTTATCAGTGACCCAGACACAGCTTAAGGATTTTGCTGAAGAAAAAAAAGAGAAAAATGAACTTGTGATTTATGGTTTTGAAGATTAGAAAGGACAGCTTATGGAAAGAAGTAGATTATGATGTAATTTTTGGAGAGAGAAGACAAAATATAAATGCATTTATAACCACTGCCAAAAAGATTGAAAGACTTTTTTGTTTTTCCTCTTTCCTTTCTTAATTTTTTAACGATTCCCCCTTATTTTCTTTGTTTCTTTTCTAATATTTGTATTGTTTTTATCTGGCTCAAGACGTATTTGATAAAAAATATATTTAAAAAAGAAATGTGTTTTTGTTTTTCAGGTGTACCCAACTGTGGCTTTGTTCTGCCAGCACCGGAGCTACCTTGCAGATCTCTCTGATGCATTTGGAGGGGGTTGAAATTGACAGCAGACCTTCCAATGTCCTCTTCTAGCTCTATAGGCACAGCAGCCCCTCTGACGGGTCAGTGGATTGGAGGATGGGTCAGGGTAAAGACAATGCAGTTCTCTGAATGCACCACCCAGGCTCCTTCATGCTTCATTGCCTACCTATTCTCTGCTTTTCTGCCCAACAAGCTATCAGATAGCCTATTTATAGACATAGATCAGGGATAGGCAACCTTGGCTCTTTTATGACTTGTGGAATTCAACTCCCAGAATTCCTGAGCCAGCCATGCTGGCTCAGGAGCTCTGGGAGTTGAAGTCTACGAGTTATAAAAGAGCCAAGGTTGCCTACCCCTGACATAGATCTATTGGTCTACCAAAAGATTCCTATGTTCAGAATTAGTCTGACTCTTGGGTTACCAGTGTGTGACACCTCCATACTGGAGATCTGTCTCTTGGGCAACTTCAGTCATTTATCCAAGACTGTTCCATCACATTTTTAAAGAAAACTTGGTCTCACCATTATCAGGAATCGGGTCAGTGTAGGAAAGATGAAAACTGAAATATGTTGTAATTTAGGATTAAAATCCACCCTAACTGTTGGATATGATAAATGTCCAGACCTCGGGGAAAAGAAACCTGTATCCTTTCTGTGCCCTAACCAACTTTGTAACACTAGTTGAGAGCGGGCTGTTTGAAGGATACACTGGAGTTTCTTAGCTTAGCAACTGAACAACAGCATCAAGATTGCAGGGCCAATTGCAGTCCCTGTCTGTGGTTGAATTTTTACCATTATCAATTTTCCATGTTGTGAATAGTTCCAACTGGGAAATAGGAAAATTTGGGAAGTGGGGAGAAACTTTGTGTATTTACATGTCATTGTGCATAGCAATTTTTCCTTAACGCTCTTGAACGCAAAGCAGATTGTAAATTTGACTGAGGCCAGGGTAGCCCTGGTGAAATTCTGATTCAAAATATAACAGACATTCTTTAAGTAGAAGAGATATAGTGTTGCAAAATGGTGATCTTTAGGGATATCGGATAAAATGATCATACTGAATTCTACCTTTTCCTTGATAAATTTTTGTTATATATGTAATGACAAAAATGGAAGAAATAATTAAGAGCACGCGAAAGTTACAAATGAAAATCCAGATTAGTTTTTTGCATTCCTGTGAAAACTACAGTACATGAATGAGGGAGGGTAATTTACAATGAAAGTCTTGTCTGGAGGCACCCTTTTTTCTAGTTCTCTATTGTCTAGGTAGGAGTAGAATTAAGGCTTTTTCTCCTCTTTTCCAGATATTAATGTTTTTAGAAATCAATTATTAATGTTCTCATGCTGACCTATAATCCTAGCACTGACTAGAATGGCTTGGTTGTTGCTGAAGCCACCAGAATCAATAGGATGGTATTATAAAAGTTGGTTTGAGAGTTTTGTTTAATGTTGTCTAGTAGGACAATTGCCAAACTTTCAAAATAACTGGGTAATCTGGACACCAAGTGCTTCTGACTCCATTAGCAGCAATCCATTCAGCAAGAGACAGTGTGATTTGTTTGTGCAGAAGAAGTGAGCTTAACATCCATCTCCAAATCCCTGTGTGACAACTTAATGGTTTGAAGGGAGTGCCAGTAAAGGCATAGAAGTAAATGTTAGGATTTTGCAAGCCATAAAATCTTTTTGCAGCCAGTATCTTGGCCAGGCTTGCTCAGAATGGGGCCAAGCTTCACTGGGCAGATATAGGACCAATTAGGGAAAGATCTGAAAGATGTTTAGACTGGTTTCAAAGCCACTCTGTTGGTAAGGAAACTAGAAAAGTCCATATAGGCTACAACAAGCGTGTATAATCCATGAGTTGTTGAATGAAGCCTACTGACTATATGTAATGGCCAACTAGTAGCTTGATGTGCTTCTTTTGTTCTTGCTTATTTCTGGATCTACAACACAGGAAATGTGACAAATAGATGGCTACGACATTCACTGGAACACAGTCTATGTCAGTGTGACCTAGAAAGCAGCAAAAAAGGCGGTAAAAATGCTAAGAACTCTCTGTATGTAAATAAAAGCAAGTTGTGATGTGGCCAACAGAGTATCAAAAGGAAGGTGTAACTTTTGAGAGGAATATTGTTAAATGTATTTACTTTTTATTATACTTAGGAGATGATTGGATGTGAACTCTGATCAGGCTCTCCCATGATTTCAAAATGGAGTGTCTGCAAATTTCCCCATGCAAACTTTCTTAAATATTGCTTCCCCCAAATTTGCCATCCAACATGCTATTTATCCCCTTGGAGAAAACTATAGACATAGTTCTGCAAATTCTGGAAGTTACAGTCCTTTCAAAAAGTACCAGCTTAGAAAAGGTTGCCCTTGAGACTTTGTATTGGGATAAACACCTTATCTGTCAGCCGTAAGTGACTCTGAGTTCACCAGCAAATTGCAAACTCTTTCAGAAAATAATGCCAATATCCACAGATAGCTCAAGTAATAATTCTGAGTTCACTTCTTTGCTGAGCACTCTCATATAATAAACGATGGGCCACTAAGATTTACTTCATGTACAAGTATTTTCTGTCATCAAGATTTTTTGTTCGTTGGACAAAAAGCATGTCATAATCCTGATATCAGTATAAAAGCAGTGATGTGATACGTGTACAGATACATATAATATTGAAAAGCCAATACAGTTATTTCCATTCCAATGCAACCTATATTCCATATTTTCCCAATTTTTTTGTTACTGTTTTTTTCCCCTTAGAATAAAACAGATTGGAAGTTATGCAATTATTTGTTGAGGAATGCTTTGTGAGAAAACCTGGGCCTGCTTTGTTTATGAACCTATTTGGCAATTTGCTGCATTGCTGCCCCCTTTAGTTATGTCCCAATTAGCATCCTTTTGCAAAAAAATAACAAACCTGACATGGCATTCCCAAACAGAGCTGATTGTTTTAGTTTGTACACATAGGTTGAAAGCTATAAACAGACCAAGGCCACCCTTAGATCTGCCATCACTGAGGCTAGGTTGTGCAGGGGCTAACGGGGAAAAATAGTTGGAGATTGAGAATTCCCCCAATATCCGTGTCTCCTTCCAAAAGAACGTATCAAATTTTGACAAGAATCTAAGAAAATCTGGGGCTGCTTGTTTTGGGGCCCACCCAGTTATGTTCCAAGAGAGGACGAGATAGTGATCAGGATGTAATTGTCAATTTGCTGCTTTTCTTGGCTATTTGGTATGTTTTTGTTTGTTGTAGTTCCAGACACATATCATCTCTTTCTCTTTTACTATTCTGCCTTTTTTATTATGTAAAGTATTATTCTATTCCACCTGTTTCTGAAGCAGCTGGAGGACAAATTTCGGTGCTCCAGTTTGGAAGGGGTTGTTTCCTTCATAATCCACCTGTAGACACCATGTTCACATGAACATGGGGAAAATGTTGTGTTCTGTATCAGCAAACGTGTGGTTTCAAAATTTATTTTGCTACTATAGGAACACCCCATTGCATCAATTTCCTGATCTGTTTCCCTGTCCTTCCTTCCATTCTCTTTTGATTGTGAGGAAGACCAGAACCCTAGATTTCACGGTCACTTATTTTAAAATGTCCATATGGTAAGGTCATACAATGGGAGCAGCAAGATTAGAGGTCATATGATTTTCTGTGAGATCCAGAGAGAGAGGAGAACATGAGAAAACAGCTGACTGGATGTGGTTTAAGGCATGAGAAACTGCTGAATTGGGAATTCTGAGTGAAACATATGTGTGTTGAACTATCTAAACCAACTATCAGTAATTTAGCAAGCCAAACTACTGGATTGATGGTTGCTATAGATTTCTTTATATCACAAGAGGGATTTTTTCTGTATGCCTCAATAGTTTGGGTCTTTTTTTCCTTAACTTCATTTGCTTGTATCAGTGTTTGTCCTGGGTGGGGGGGGGCATGTATTATATCTGAAACATTAAATAGTACAACATTTGATACAATGAATATCATCCTGTGCCTACATCTATGGCTAGACTTTTAACCATAAAGCAGGGGTCCCCAACCCTCAGGCAGCGGCCCACTACTTTGAACCCGGGCCGCAGAAGAGATGGACAAGCACCTGCACATGAAGCTCCACTCGCATGAGCGGAAGGCATTTGCACTCCTGCACGAAGCTCCACTCATGCAAGTAGAAGGCACGTAACCCTCGCACACAAAGCTCCATTCATGCGAATAGAGCTTCGCTAGCTAGCGCCCCCCGCTTGCATGAGTGGAGCTTCGTGCACTAGCGTAAGCACCCTCCACTCAAGTGCCCTCCGCTCTTGAGAGCGGAGCTTTGTGCACGAGTGCAAGTGCCTGTTTGAAACTGGGCCATGGGAGAGATGGGTAAGTGTGTGTGTGTGTGTGTGTGTGTGTGTGTGTGTGTGTGTGTGAAGCTCCACTTGTGCCAGTGGAGCTTAATGTGTTAGTGCCCTCCGCTCTCACGAGTGGAGCTTCACACACAAGCACAAGTGCCTGCCACTTGCGTGAGTGGAGCTTTGAGCATGAGCGCAAGCACCCTCTGCTCATGCACGAAGCTCCATTCGCATGAGCGGAGGGTGCACACACCCACTGCTCTCACAAATGGAGCTGTGCACGCCACTCTCATTCCCTCCTCTCCCCGCCGGGCCAGGCCACCAAGCTAGAAAGGTTGGGAGCCACTGCCATAAAGCATTCATATTACTGCCTTCTTCAGCTGTACTGTTTTAACACAAAGTAGCCTTCGGCAGTGTGGTACCGTCAGATATGCTGAATGTGTGCGGCAATCTGGATGGGATTCCTCTGAGTTGTCATCCAAATAGAACATAGAATAGTAGGGTCATCTTTGGAGGTCTTCTAGTCCAACCCCCTGCTCAAACAGCAGACCCTATACCATTCCAGATAAATGGCTCTCCAATCTCTTCTTAAAAACTTCCTGCAATAGAACATCCACAATTCCTGGAGGCAAGCTCTTCTACTGATTAATTAATTAATTAATTTATTTATTTTAATCCCATTTATATCCCGCCCTTCTCCGAAGACTCAGGGCGGCTTACACTCCAAGCACAAATCAATGTGCTTAGCAATAGCCTTCATTCTATGTATATGCCTGCTTATTAGGGCTTTTATTTATTTATTTATTTATTTGTTTGTTTTTATAAACCGCCCTTCTCCCGAGGGACTCGGGGCGGTGTACAGAGTAAGGTAGGTATACAGATTGAACAATAGTGAAAAACAATAGTAAAAACAAACTGGGACCCCAATTAGAGCTATCAGGCCAGGCCGGACTGCTGGAACAGGTAAGTTTTTAAGTCGCGCCAGAAGGTGCGGAGGTCGGGGGCCATCCGGATTTCGGTTGGCAAGCAGTTCCAGAGGGCTGGCGCACCCACTGAGAATGCCCTCCCCCTGGGGGCCACCAGCCGACATTCCTTGAGCGGTGGCACCCTGAGGAGGCCCTCTCTGTGGGAGCGCACAGGACGGTGGGGTGCTGACATTGGCAGAAGGTGCTCCCGTAGGTAGTCCGGACCCATGCCATGTAGGGCTTTGTATGTCATTGTTAGCACCTTGAACTTCACACGGAAGGCAGCCGGAAGCCAGTGCAGCGCACGGAGGAGAGGTGTGATATGGGAGTATCGGGAGGCTCCCAAGAGTGTCCGTGCCGCTGCACTTTGCACCAGTTGAAGCTTCCGAGTGGATCTCAAGGGCAGCCCCATGTAGAGAGCGTTACAGTAGTCTAGGCGAGAGGTCACAAGGGCATGGGTGACTGTACGTAAGGCATCCAGGTCCAGATAAGGCCGTAGTTGGCGAACTAGTCGAACCCGGGAGAAGGCCCCCTTGGTCACAGCTCCTATGTGATCTTCCAGGGAGAGCTGCGAGTCTAGGAGGACACCCAGGTTGCGGGCCCTATCAACAGGGGGTAGTAACTTGTCCCCGATGTTAAGGGATGGGATGTTCTGAGTATCCTGGCTTGCCGGTACGTACAGCCATTCAGTCTTGTCCGGGTTCAGTTGAAGCCTGTTCCTCCCCATCCATTCCCGGACCGCTTTCAGGCAGCGGGACATCACGTCGAGGGCATCACTGATGTTGTTTGGAGTTGAGATGAAAAGCTGGGTGTCATCAGCATACTGATGGTACCCTACTCCAAAGCTGCGAATGATCTCACCCAGCGGTTTCATGTAGACGTTGAACAGGAGAGGCGAGAGGACCGACCCCTGAGGGACTCCGCAAGCGAGAGGCCTCGGGGTCGACCTCTGTCCCCCTGCCAGCACCGACTGCGAGCGACCCTGGAGAAAGGAGGAGAACCAACGCAGAACCGTGCCTCCCACTCCCAGTCCCCTGAGGCGTCGCAGCAAGATACCATGGTCGATGGTATCGAAAGCCGCCGAGAGGTCTAATAAGACTAGGACAGAGGAATGGCCCCTGTCCCGGGCTCTCCAGAGATCATTCATCAGAGCGACCAATGCCGTCTCCGTGCTGTAGCCCGGCCTGAAGCCCGATTGGTACGGGTCTAGATAAACTGCTTCATCCAGGATCTGAGGAAGTTGGTGCGCCACCACGCTCTCAACAACCTTCGCAAGGAAGCGAAGATTGGAGACTGGACGAAAGTTATTCAAAGAGGATGGGTCCAAGGTGGGCTTCTTGAGGAGAGGTCTCACCACCGCCTCCTTCAAGGCGGTGGGGAAGTGACCCTCACTCAGAGAAGCAGAGATGACCGCCAGGAACCAGCCTCGTGTCCCCTCTCGAGCTGCATAAGCCAGCCAGGAAGGGCACGGGTCCAGTAAGCATGTGGAGGAGCTCAACCTCCTCATAATCCTGTCCACTTCCTTAGGAGTCACAGGATCAAATTCCTCCCAGATGACGTCGACAAGACTGTCCATGTCTTGTTCTTCTAGCTCAGCCCAGTTGGAGTCCAGGCCGGTTCGAATCCGAGCAATTTTATCCAGCAGATATTGACCGAATTCCTCGGCTCGACCCTGCAAGGGTTCCTCCCTCACCTCTTGGTTCAGTAGGGAGCGAGTCACCCTGAACAAGGCAGCCGGGCGATTATCTGCGGACGCGATGAGGGTGGAAAAGTAGTTGGATTTTGCCACCCTTATCGCAGCGAGATAAGACCTGGTGAGGATTCTTAATCGCAATCGGTCGGATTCGGATCGACTGGATCTCCAACGGCTCTCTAGGCCCCGTCTCCGACGCTTCATCTCCCGGAGCTCCGCGGTGAACCATGGGGCTCGCTGGGATCTGCGCCGGGTCAGAGGCCGCAAGGGTACAACTCGGTCCAGAGCCTCCGTGGCTGCCTTTTCCCAGGCTTCCACTAAGGCATCCGCCGAGCTGTGAGCAGGGAGTGCATGTGCGTCCCCAAGCGCTGCCTGGAACTTATCAGGGTCCATTAGGCGCCTAGGGCGGTACCATCTGGCTGGCACCGTGCACCCACGGTGGGGGGTGGCAAAGGGGAAGTCTAGCCGCAGGAGGTGGTGATCGGTCCATGACAGGGGCGTAACAGTCGTGGCACCCCCACCGATATCATCACGCCACCGTCCAGACAAGAACACCAAGTCTGGGGTGTGGCCTCTCTCATGAGTCGGTCCAGAAATTATTTGCGACAGGTCCATGGCCGCCATGGAAGCCATGAACTCCCGAGCCAGTTCGGACGATCCTCCCAGGGACGGTAGGTTAAAGTCGCCCAAGACCATGAGTTTTGGGAATTCAACCACCAACCCTGAGAGGACATCGAGTAGCTCGGGCAGGGCCGCCGCTGCACGATTAGGTGGTAGGTACGCGAGCAGCAGGCCCAACTGCGCCCCCGGGCCGTATCTCAGTAGGAGAGACTCACACCCGACCATCTGAGGGACGGTGGTCTCTCGCGGGCTAAGGGATTCCCTGATGATAACTGCCACTCCCCCGCCCCTCCCATGGGTCCGAGGCTGGTGCAGCACCTGGAAACCTGGCGGGCAGAGGTCAACCAGAGGGACACCACCTTCTGGGCCCAGCCAGGTTTCCGTGATGCAAGCCAGGTCCGCATGCTCACTCTCCACCCAAGCGGCATTGTTCTCACTGTGAGGAATTCACTCTATTTCTAAGTTTGATCTCTTTTTAGTGATCTTCCATCCCCTTACTTGTCCTCCTTCAGATGTTTTGGAAAATAGGTTGACCCCCCCTCTTCTTTGTGACAGCCCCTCAAGTATGAAAGACTGCTATCATATCACTCCTGGTCCTTCTCTTTGTTAGACCTGGTAGAGTAGGTATTTGCCCTGGATGAACTGTACATCACAGAAGATTTCCAAAGGCAGAACTGCCCTTATTTCTCAATGAGTTAAATAACATTTTTTTAAAAAAATCCATCCAATCCCATTTTACCTCTTCTGCCTTTCTGCTCCCCTTCAAACACATGGACTTGTCCTTCCAGCCTTTATCATCTCAGAATTGTGCTGAACTGCACTTTGACCAGCCCAGATGGGCTCCAACAACAAAGCAGAAGAGCCACCCAGTGTGTGTCTGCATGTATCTTCATCCATTTGATCGTTGATAAAGATCATCAAAGGGGGGACGACTCTTATCCTGCATTTCTGCAGCTGGGGTGATAATTCACAAGCTTGCAAGCTGTTCCTTCTAAATAAATCAGATTAGGGCTTTAAAAGGAGAACAGAGACATTATCTCTGGAGGATCATTTCTCTAGTTACATTGGGGCAAATACCTAGGCATTAGGTGTTACAGTTTAGGTCAGTTTGGGAGGCTGCTAAATAAATGAGCTATTCAATGTTCCTTTACCCTTCTGTTCTCCGGTTGTATCTGAATACAAACCCCTCCTCCAGTTATGTTGGCAGGATACAAGGAACATTGTAAAATGCAGCTGGAAAACACTAGGTTGTAGAAATCTGGAGTAATGTGATTGCCTAGCTTCAATCCAGCTCGGTATTTTTTTTATTTTTTATTTTAATTGCATTTATATCCCGCCCTTCTCCGAAGACTCAGGGCGGCTTACAAGCTTAGCAGTAGCCTTCATTCTATGTATATGCCTGCTTATTAGGGCTTTCACACACCCCCAAGTGGCATTATTACAAAGTCAGCTTAATTGCCCCCAACAATCTGGGTCCTCATTTTACCTACCTCGGAAGGATGGAAGGCTGAGTCAACCTTGAGCCTGGTGGGACTCGAACTTGCACTAATTGCAGGCAGCTGGTGTTACTTAAGGAGGCATTAGCCCACTGCTCCACCAAGGCTCTTATTGAATGACGTTGCAGTTAAACTTTGGGGCAAAGACATTTTTCCCTTTCTTTTTCTCCATCTTGCTGATGCAATCGGCGGGCCATATGGAATTGGGTTCTTATTGATTTCTTTGGAAACACATGTTGCTTGCGATGAATAATCTTGTAGCATCATGTGGCTGTGATGCATAAATGCAGTTCCTAGAATTTAGGTATTATACTTAGGAAAAATGCCATCATCACATACTTTTAAATTCTCAGGCAAGTGAATGACTCACTGGACTAGCCCCAGGGTGGCAAACCTATGGCACGCATGCCACAGATGGCACGCAGAGCCTTCTCTGTGGGCACGGGTGCCGTCGCCCCAGTCCTAGGCCTTTAGCTGGGTTTTATAAAACCGTTTTGCTTTAGGCCTCCGCCGCCCTGTGCAAAAAAAAAAGTTCAATCAATCAATCAATTTCAACTTCTTACAGGAAAAAAAAGATCTCGCAAAGCTGGAATTGACTGATTGAACTTTTTAGTCCCACCCAGTCTGCCGTTACCACCGCAGCCATGCCCACCCAATGGGCCACATCCAGCCAATTGGCCCCACCCACCCAATGGGCCACGCTCACCTAGCACCTGACGATACATAAGTGGGTTTTGGGTTGCAGTTTGGATTCGGTCTCTAAAAAGTTTGCCATCACTGGACTAGCCTTTCTCAATAGTTATGCTGATTAGCATTGATATAAATCCTACCATGGCCACCTTTTAGGCTCAGATGAGATCAAAGGTGAGATGTTTTGCTTGTGCAACATTTGAGGTTGAAGCCCCAGACTCAAAGAACACGACTGAAAGAAACTTTGTCGAAGACTTTGTTGCCGAGCAAGAAAGACAATGTTGGAGAAACTAGGAGAAACTAGGAGGTTTTTTTTAAAAAAATCCCATTTATATCCCGCCCTTCTCCGAAGACTCAGGGCAGCTTACAATCTAAGAAGCACAAATCAAATGTGCTTAGCAGTAGCCTTCATTCTATGTATATGCCTGCTTATTAGGGCTTTTGCCCCCCCCAGCGGCATTATTACAAAGTCAGCTTATTGCCCCCAACAATCTGGGTCCTCATTTTACCTACCTCAGAAGGATGGAAGGCTGAGTCAACCTTGAGCCTGGTGGGACTCGAACCTGCACTAATTGCAGGCAGCTGGTGTTACTTAAGGAGGCATTAGCCCACTGCTCCACCAAGGCTCTTATGGAATCGGTTCCCATTTTTAGTGCCTATGTGTGCTTCTAATTGGGAAGTTGAACAAAGAATCAACAAGATGGGAAAGCCCTCCTGTAACGCATCCCCAAAAGCTCCATGGGTGCAGATACCAGGTGTGAGTTCATTTTGAGGAAGGGCTTTTTTTTTAGTTTTCAATATGGCTCATCCGTGAAAGTATCACTTTTCTTTCAGATGTTCTTGGCAGCTCCAGCCAACAACGCGAGGTGCAGTTGGGACAGAAGCCTGGAGGTACAGGAAGCGGGAAGGAAGTTGAGATATTGTTTTTATGTGCAATTATTCACCTAACTTTCCATCAGGTGCTTGGGATCAAGGAACAAGAAACAAAGTTATAAGAAAGGAAGGACAAAGTGTATGTTCACCAGAAGTCTGTGCATCTGGAACTTGTAAGAGGATGTGATATAAACTCTGGAGTGATAAATGCTCTCTGGCCATTGCTGCAGGATACACAAGATGCCTAGACACACATCTGGGCCTGCTTGCTAAGAAAGACTGTTTATTGACAATGAAGCTAATTTTGCTTCCAAGAGCTTCAAACAGCAATATGTTTATTAAAGTTTTTCCAAGTGTGAGCAGGAATGGGACATGTCAAGGCTGAGGACAGCTGGGGGTGGGGTGGGGAGCCAGAGATGGGTGGCTACTGCAAAGAAAGGGCTTTATATCACAGCACAAAGACTGCACATTCCCTGAGCATTGTCCCTTGTCGTTTCATCTAATGGTTGGCGTGCTGGATTTAAAGCCTTGCCAGATGGACACGGTTTCCAGATGTATATTTAGGGTACTTCTGGGTAAACATTTAAAATGCTTCCAAGTGATGTGTTAAACTGAGATGGTTTCACCCCCAAAATCCATATCTGGTGATACATACATACTGTGCATACATACATACAAATGTATATATGTGTCTGTGTGTATTAGGACTGACCAAAGTAAAGCAAAAAGTATGTATATGCAAGTTCTCCAGAACTCTTAGACAGGCAAGATGTTTCCAAATCAAAAGACTTGATGCAGATAATATCTCTTAAAAACTATTTTTGTTTCCAGAATAAACATGTCAGAACAAGCAGTAAGAAACTGTGCTGGGTTACAAATAAAAAATAGTACCATCTAATCTTCCCTTTTAAACTTCAGTAACTGAGAATGATTTGTATAGTAAGCATATAATCTAGAAGTGTCCTTAGATGAAGCAGATTCCGATTCAGATTCCATTCAGACATGAAATTTGCAGTAGGAGATAGGAAGGAAATGCAGCTTAATGAGAAAAAAAACTTACTCTGCACACCAAGAGTATTATATTCAATACCTATATATCCATTAAAGAAAAATATATAGTACTATGCCAGAGGCTCTAAAAATGATGTCTATTAAAATAGAAAATTCTGGCAGTTTAGCATTATGATCTCATAAAGACAACTTTATTCAATGGTTGGGAATCTTTGGACTGACTGCTTTCTAGGGCTGTTACGAGAATAAAACAGTACCAAAAATACTTGATGATGATGATGATGATAATAATAATAATGTTGGAAGTGACCTTGGAGGTCATCTAGTCTAACCCCCTGCTCAGGCAATGATCTATGGTATACATGTATAAACAAATACAGGCAGTCCTCAACTTACAACAATTGAGCCCAAAATTTCTGTTGCTAAGTGAGACAGCCCCTTCATGGATTACTGCCATCGTGGCGAAGGGCCTTGCGTAATTCAATGAAGCTATGAGCTATGCCGTGCAGGGCCACCCAAGACGGACAGGTCATAGCAGAGAGTTCTGACAAAACGTGATCCACTGGAGAAGGAAATGGCAACCCACTCCAGTATCTTTGCCATGAAAACCCCATGGACAGTACCAAAAGGCAAAAAGATATGACGCTGGAAGATGAGCCCCTCAGGTCGGAAGGCATCCAATATGCTACTGGGGAAGAGCAGAGGGCTAGTACTAGTAGCGCCAGAAAGAGTGAAGCGACTGGGCTCAGCTGTGGATGTATCTGGTGGTGAAAGGAAAGTTCGATGCTGTAAAGATTTTTTTCTCCATAGGAACCTGGAATGTAAGATCCATGAATCAAGGAAAGCTGGACGTGGTCAAACAAGAGATGACAAGACTGAATATCGACATCTTACGAATCAGCGAACTAAAATGGACAGGAATGGGTGAATTTAATTCAGATGACCATCAGGTATCCTACTGTGGGCAAGAATCCCTCAGAAGAAATGGAGTAGCCTTCATAGTCAATAAAAGAGTAAGAAAAGCAATACTGGGATGCAATCCCGAAAATGACAGAATGATCTCAGTTCAAATCCAAGGCAAACCATTCAATATCACAGTGGTCCAAGTCTATGCCCCAACCACTAGTGCTGAAGAGGATGAAATTGACCAGTTTTATGAAGCCCTATAGGCAAGTTTGGCCTTGGAGTACAAAATGAAGCAGGGTACAGGCCGATAGAATTTTGTCACGAGAATTTGATGGTCATAGCAAACACTCTTTTCCAACAACCCAAGAGACAGCTCTACACATGGACATCACCAGATGGTCAACATAGAAATCAGATTGCTCTGCAGCCAAAGATTTTTTTTTAAGTTCATTATGACTGTTGGAGGTTCATCTGCGGAAGATCTGGTATCTAACCATTTATGCATACCATCCTCAGTTGTCCGTTTAGGGACAAAAATGTGCCAATCCTCTTGAATGTTTGCTGGGTGAATGTAGTTAGGTAAAGTTCTGGTTATCTTGTATAGATGTGCTGCCTCTAATAGCATTGTATTAAAAGCCCATGAATTCTTATATGGCTAGGATTATGCTGATAGATTGCTAGAATGGAAATGGGTTCTTAACATTCTTAATTGTGATACATGCAGGCATTACCTTTTGGGAGACATGCTCAAGAAAAGGACAATATTTTGTGTTCAGCATTGATGCTGCAACTTAAGCCTCAGAATTCCATATGGTTACTTTATGAATTGAAGGTAAATAAAATGTCTACATCCAATGGAAATGTCATGGGAGAATTCTGCCAGGCAGTGAGAACTGGACTCCTTTCCTGACCCACTGACATTCCTCCTGATGAATGTCCAGGAAGAGGGCACTGACCTTTACTGGGTGCCAGTGAGAAATTCCTTGCTACCCTCTTTCCAGCTGGGATGTGTCTCTGTGTTTATACAACCCAAAGAATCTGCAGAATTAGCTGCTTTTCATTTTGTCCTTTTTTGAGAGCTGAGAGTTTAATTCCCACCAAACAATGTTCTTTTTCAACAAGCTTAAAATAAGCCCTCTAGGCTGTGATGCTCTGCAAGCTGCTAGCATTGTGCAAATATGGACTTGTGCGGAGAGTTATGACACAACGGCAAGGCTATTTACTGTTTAGGAGAGGAGAAGGCCAGGATGTAAATGGGAGGGGCACCAGGAAAGTCTCAGGTCTTCATGCCCCCATATGGCTATTCTTTAAACAGCAAGCGCCTTCTTCTAGTGGATGGTGTAATATGATGAACTATAATTCCATCTACTATATAGAAATTTGTACACAAACCTATTTGTGTACAAGCACGTGAACATGCACGCACAACAAGGGAAGGCTGTATACAGGCTGCTGAGTTCATGCAAGGACATACACTGGAATTCATAGGAGGAAAGGGCAGGGCATATGCTCCATGAGCTTTTTCCATCAGTACAAAGAGGTTGAGTGTGTTGTGCACGTGTGGTCTCTTTTAGTTCAGATAACGACATGATTATAATATAAAATAATTTTAAAAAACTCTTCTTTATACTGCACTACTGAAGCCACACTTGGAATACTGCATCCAGTTCCGGTCACCATGATACAAAAAAAGATGCTGAGTCCCTAGAAAAAGTACAGAGAAAAGCAACAAAGATGATAAGGGGTCTGGAGGCTAAACTGTACAATGAATGGTTGAAGGAATGGGGAATGTCTAATCTAACAAAGAGAAGGACTAGAGGTGACATGATAGCTGTCTTCCAGTACTTGAAGGACTGTCACAGAGAAGGGGGGGGCAGTCAACCTATTCTCCAAAGCACCTGACAGCAGAACAACAAGTAATGGGTGGAAGCTCATTAAAGAATGATCCAACCTGGAACGAAGGTGAAATTTCCTGATAGTGAGAACAACGGAATGCCTTGCCTCCTGAAGTTGTGAGTAAAGGATTTCAAAAAGAGATTGGACAACCATTTGTCTGGAATGGTGTAAGTCTCCTGCTCAAGCAGAAGGTTGGACTAGAAGACTCGATCTCCAAGAAGCTTCTTCAGGGCAACCCTATGATTCTATTTCTATTTCTTGATAAAGTATGGCCAAATCTGAAAACAGTTTCAGATGGAGAATCACGGGGCTGCCCTGAAGAAACTTTTTTGATCAGAAGCAAAATGTCTTCAAGAAAAAAACACAAAAAAAGTCTAGTTGCCTTTTGAAAAGCAGTTTTGAGATAACCATGACCTGGATGTCTGAAAATTTCCACAGACACAAGCACATCTTATTATATAGGTCAAAACAGACTAAAGAGGCCCCCCTTAAGGCTTTTCATAGTCCTATTAATTAGTCCCATATATTATTAATCCCTTACATGCCCAATGACAACAGTTTAAATCTGAGTAGATTGTTTGTCCTTCATTTACTCTGTAGTAAAAACGTTTTTAGATGTCACTGGTTAATGGAAGTTACGCTTATTGTGCACACTGGAGAAAGAGTCTGATGCTCATTTCACTAATTGAATTTATACCTGTTTTTATGTAAAATATTGCAGCAAGCACACACAATTTTGGAAAAAAAAGGCTATGGAGAAAATGAGCCTTTCTTTTTAACTTAGTGGCCTTAAAACAATGACAACTGTTCTGTTTGCTGCCTATATAGCATTATCTTTTCCAGTCCCAAACACA
Source organism: Vipera berus (assembly GCF_964194415.1). Taxonomy (NCBI): domain Eukaryota; kingdom Metazoa; phylum Chordata; class Lepidosauria; order Squamata; family Viperidae; genus Vipera; species Vipera berus. The sequence continues at coordinate 191,519,334 of NC_138203.1, forward strand.
ATAGAATGATTGGCTATTCTGAGTAACTGAATACATTTGGTTCCTGCCATGTGCTCTACTGAAATGCAGCCCAGTGTGATCAGAGTTTGCTTAAACTTTGCATCCATAGATGGAAGTGTCAAGACAGCCGGATTGTGTTTCCAGCAAAAGTTGGCTGGTAGGTCAAGTGATAGAGCTGAGTGGGTGGGCTCTCTTCCTAAAGGAAAGTTACTGAATAATGTGAGGTGGTGGAGGAGGAGGAGGAGGAGGAGGAGGAGGAGGAGGAGAAGGAGAAGGAGAAGGAGGAGGAGGAGAAGAAGAAGAAGAAGAAGAAGAAGAAGAAGAAGAAGAAGAAGAAGAAGAAGAAGAAGAAGAAGAAGAAGGAGGAGGAGGAGGAGGAGGAGGAGGAGGAGGAGGAGGAGGAGGAGGAGGAGGAGGAGGAAGGGAAGGAGGAAGGAAGGAAGGAAGGAAGGAAGGAAGGAAAGGAAAAGGAAAAAAGAAAAAGAAAAAGAAAAAGAAAAAGAAAAAGAAAAAATGTTCAAATCTTGTAGGAATTGGTAAATAAAATAATCTCTGGAAATGTTCTACAAGTGCTGAGAAGATGAATATCTCTACCATGATTTTCTTGGAGTGGAATATATGCGATACTCATTTCCAGACCAATTTTAAAAAGACAGCAGAAGGCTCTCCTAGAAGGCAGCAAATTTTCTGACCCAGACCAGATCTTCAATGAAAGATCACAAACTCTAAGAAACTTCCACCAATTCACATCTCTGTAGGCCCTTCTCACAGATAAAAATATGCTGGACCAAAGCTATCTGCACTCATGTACACAGATCATCCAAGCAATCTTAAAAAGGCACCATCTTCTCCAAGTTGAGCTTAATTCTTGGTGACTTCATAGACATGTCTACTGAAATGGACTTCATTTTCCACTGCTTTCTTCTGGAACTTCCCTGTCTAGTGAACAGACCTGGGGTTGTCCTGGAGGAATTCCATCCAAGTACAAACTATCTTGACTTTGCTGAACTCCCAGAATTGAGCAAGGTCTCTTGCTGAGATAGATAAACTGTCTTCTTTGATTAGAGGAAAAACAATATCTCAATTTATTGGTGGCTGGAAAAGTCCCTTAGAGACTTTTGGCATAAAAATGAAAAAAAAAAACAAAAAACAAAAACCCAGTGATTTGTAGTTTTGATGATTAGATATGCTAGGTTATAGAAGGAAGACAGTTATGATGTAACTTCAAAGAGAGCAATTAAAATGTAAGTGTACTTATATCTTCTGCTATGAAGAATATCAGAAGCCACTTTATTTTTTTCTTATTGCACTTATAGCTTTTTCTGTTATTTCTTTTTCACTTTTCCTGCTCTAATTTAGTTTGTTGTAGTTCTTACAACTTTTAATTATTATGCACACAGACACAGATACAAAGTCAAACAAGGTCAACCAGGTGTCATCATCTGCTGAGACAGACCAAAAGAGTTCTTAGCTCATAAGTTCATTTAGCCATGAAGCTAAGTGATCTTTGGGCAAGTCCCTCTTTTGGAGATTATGTGACCAAATACATAGCAGTTTGCTGAAGACAATGAAGTCAGTTTGCACCCTAGAGCTACTTAGGGAATTGTCACCCTGCCTCTTGGTTTCTCAGGTGCTGTGCAGAAAACAATAGTTTGAGAAAGTTCTGGACTACCCACCTTAAGTCTCCCTTTTAATCTGGAACTTCAAAAACGAAACATTACCTTTTAAAAACTATTATGTGTATGATTACAGACAATCAGTTACTTATCACATATTGTAAGTGTTCAAGGCATTAAAAGTGAATGATAGAGAATAATACAAATGGAAAATGGAGAAAAGCTTTTAAATTGCCCATCAGTGGCCAAGACATTGATTGAGAAGACATTTATCACTTGATCATAGTCTTTCCTTTTTTCCTTGAGATGTTTGACATGCTGATTTAAACAACAGTAATTATTTCTGAAGGTGTCTTTCTCCCAGCATATATAAATGAACCCATGCAAATTATATGCAATCAGTGTCTATTGTCTGTTACATCAGCATCTATTGTCTTTTATCCACTTTCTTGGTGAGGCATAAGAAGTCTGTATGGATTATTTGGACATTTTAGAAGGTATGGGCTACCTACCTTTGGATGGAAGGAAAACATTGATGTCCTTGGCTGGATCTGGGAAAATGGCACAAAACTCGCTTCTCTTTCTTCCCAGTCCTAGAAGAAATTCCCCATCTGGAAAGCAGAGAGTTTCTATCTTTTTATAATCTTATTTTAAGCATCGGGGTGGTTGATAGAGTTTCTGGATACTTCAACCACATTACAAACAATTGTAGTATAAATTGTACCTTTGTGAGGCACTTAGAACTTAATCCAGTTTTAAAATAGACTAGTCCTTGTCAGCAGAGCTGTAGACCAATTTATTTTCTGTAGTGCATATGCGTGTCTAAAACAAAATCCTGAGAAGAGTGTTCTGGCTTTCAGAAAAGCAACTCGTGATGGCTGAGATTTTATGCAGCTTCTGAATCGAAAAGGGTAAAACATTCTTATACAAACATAATTTTCAAATGTTGACAGAATGGGATATATTGGGAAATATCCTACGTTTCTCAAAAAGAATGAGTGGAAAAACTAAATTGGCTTTCCTAAAGCCAGCAAACTTATTCTTAGTTATTATTATACCACATAACTATTGCAATTGTTCTGTTGTTATGCTTACTCAATTATTAGACTAAATAAACAGGGAGGAGACTCCAAACTGCCTGTGCAGGCAAGAGAGATAATGTGCACATCCACTAAGCTGAATGTGCACATCCATTAAGCCAACATTTCTCCTTGCGTAGCAGGTTGAAGAACAAGGACAAACGTACCTGTTAAATTGTTCCCACAGTTCCTGCCTCCCGAAACTTAGCTTTTGCTCTGATTGGCAGTAAAGCAGCACTTTCCAGTGCCATCAACCGCTGCACAAAAACTTATAAATATTTAGCAGTAGGCATCATACTAGTTCAGAGTAAGGTGTAGTTCACAGGAGCTTTTCAAAGTAGTAGGGCCCTGCGGGGAATAGTGGCTCTCTGGCTGAAAAACACTTGTGCTCAGCCTAAGTTTCTGATCAAATTAGGGAAACAATTACAATAGATTTATTCCTTAATCAGTTCATTACTGCCCAGTACATTGACCCATCCCACTCGGTCAAGCAGGAAGTGCATTCTGCAAAGCCCATTGGTCCAAAAAGTTTGACCAGTGACATCTAGGAGGAGAGCCTTCTCTGCTGTTGCCCCTCTCCTTTGCAATTACCTAATCTGTATTTTTATTCTTGCCCTGTTCACCGCCCTGAGTCCTTCGGGAGAAGGGCGTTATAGAAATAGTATTAAATAAAATAAATAAATAAATATCCTCAGAGATGAGGTAAGCCCCCAATCTTCTGATTTTTTTGGGAAAAAAGTTTTAAGACCTGGCTCTGCCAAATCTAAGAGTGTAATACAACCCTGGGTATGGCCGATGGCGTGAGGGCATTCCCACTGCTTTGCTAAGTTTTTTAACCTCCTGGATTTTTTAAACTTTTTTTTTTACTTTTAACCTTCATGTGTTCATGTAGTTTTATTATATTGTTGCAAGTAACTCAGAATCACTGAGATGAGATGGGTGGTGCAGAAATAATAATTAATAACTCCCCAGTTATAGAACTAATTGATTATGCAGCATCAAGTCATTGTTGACATTTGGCAACCACCTGTATAGATTATCCTACATTGCACAATGCTGGAAGCAATGTATTTGCTACATTCTACTTTGAGGATTACCAAGGCAAACTAGCTATATCAGCAAAGCCTACAAGTCAGACCTGAGAATAATTGTTATAGCTCCCACTTGCACATGTCCTTCAATAACTGATATTAATAGACTTCCTCTACTTGTGGAGGCAATACAGAGCCATCAACACAGTAACCACTGAGAGTATGCTCCATCATGACTCTCTATGAATTATTTTCAAGTTGATGAGCCTCACTCCTGTTTTGTGGTAGGAACTTCCACAATTAATCTAAGTCATGGGTGTCAAACTTGGCAAATCACATGACATGTTGCAACGTATCACGACTCTTTTTGCATTGCCGGCAATGGGGTGGGTGCGGCTTCGGTATGATGAAACCGGCCTGCGGGCTGGCAGTTTGACACCCCTGATCTAGGTGCTGTGTGAAGAATTTATAATGAAGAATCTCTCATTATTTAGTTTCATTAGATAGTCATGTTCATCTCCTGTAGAGATGAACCAAGCCCACCTCATTGATTAATTTGGGGGGAAGGGAATTTCCCCAGTCTGTGGTTTTCCAGAATTTTGGGGGATGGATAGAGAATCAAAACTGTCAAAATTCTCAGCCAGTTGGGCTGAGAATTTGTTATTCATTGAGAATAATTGTTCTTATTGCACATTATTGAATGAATGAACCTTTATTGTCAAAGTTCAACCATGTATACATTGAGATTGGCTAAGCCTCCCTTCGTGCCCCCACCCACAACTTACAGTGACACAAACCTTCCATCTTATTACACCATGTGAGCTAATTGCACAACGCACTGGCCTCGCAAGTCAATTATGCATAAAGTTTATAAAATTATTTCCCATTCAAAAGCCTAACAGCCCACGGATAAAAGCTGTTCTTCAGCCTGTTGGTATGGCTGGCTATACTCCCATATCTCCTACCCGATGGTAGGACAGTAAAGAGATACCGTCCAGGGTGTGAGTCATCCCTGAGAATTTTCCTCACTCTTCCAAGGCAGAGAGCCCTGGCGATGTCATCCAGTGGTGTCAGGGGACAGCCCACAATGTCTTGTGCTGTGCTCACCACCCTCTGTAATGCCTTCGTATCCGCGGCTGTCAGACTAGCATACCAAACCACAATACCATACGAGAGGACGCTCTATAGTAGATCGGTAAAAGAGGGTCATAAGCTGTTGTTCTACCCTGTTCTTCCGCAAGACCCTGAAAAAGTCTCTGTTGGGCCTTTCTGGCCACCTGGGTTGTATTAACTTTCCAGGTCTGATCTTCGCAGAGGTAGACTCCCAGAAATTTAAAGGAGGAAACTCTCTCCACACAGTCCTCCCCGATGTAAAGTGGGGCAGGTTCTTCCTTTTTCCTCCGGAGGTCTAGCACCATCTCTTTCATCGATGTTCAGGTGCAAGTTGTTGTTACAACGCCATATGGATAGTTTTTGTGCCTCCACCCTGTATGCTGTCTCATCCCCACCTGTAATAAGACCCACCACGGTAGTATCATCTGCGAACTTAATTATCGCAGTAGATGGGCCGGATGATACACAGTCATATGTGTACAAAGAGTACAGGTAGGGGCTAAGCTCGCAGCCCTGTGGCGAGCTGGTGCAAAGCTTCAAGGGGGTGGACAATTCTTAACCACTATCCCCAGCACCCCATCTGGGCCTGCAGCTTTGCTGGGATTCACAGCCTTCAATACAGTTCTCACTTGGTCTTCAGATAGAGTGAGTTGCTGAAAATCAGAAGGCCGGTCAGCAGAGGCTATGGGGTCTGGTCTTTTTACCTCATAGCAAGCGAAGAAGATATTCAGCTCCTCAGCCAACGAGGCATTGGTGTTAACCATGCTCCTCGTACTGCCCTTGTAGTTGGTTAAATGCTGCAGTCCCTGCCACACTTGCCTTGGATTGTTGTCTGCTAGGTGGTTCTCCACCTTGTGTTTATATTGCTGTTTTGCCATCCTAATGCCTCTTCTAAGATTTGCCCTGGCCTCTCTATATGTGTCCCTGTCCCCTGCCTTAAAGGCAGAATCCCAGGCTCTTAGGAGTGTTCGTATCTCTGCAGTCATCCAGAGTTTATAGTTCCCGTAAACTCTAATGCACTTTTCTGTTGTTATGCTATCAGTGCATGTTCTAATATAAGAGAGTACGGCATCTGTGTATGCATTCAGGTCTTGATCTTCGAATACACTCCAGTCAGTGGTTTCAAAGCAGTCCTGCAACTGGCTGAGAGCACCCACTGGCCAGGTTTTGACCCTTTTCGTGACTGCCTGAGTTCTTTTCCTGAGAGGGACATACTTTGGGCACAACAGGAGCGAAAGGTGGTCGGATGTACCCAGGTGGGGGAGAGGGAATGCTCTGTATGGTTGTTTCAGATTAGAGTACACGTGGTCTAAAGTGTTCTTCCCTCTGGTGGGAACTTGCACATACTGTACAAACTTGGGGAGAACTGTCTTCAGACAAGCTTGATTGAAGTCCCCAGCCACGACAAGAGCGCCCTCTGGGTGTGTTTGCTGCTGCCTGGTGATGACGTCATACAGCTTGGAAAGTGCTGTGCTGACATTGGCATCAGGTGGAACATAAACAGCTGTAATAATTACCACAGTAATTTCTCTGACAAGTAAAAAGGCCTACATATGACATATTCTAGGAGTTGTCTTACCAAAGCATGGATGTCTGCTTGGAAGGGCTATAGGAAAGATATAAACTCCAGTTATAACTCCTTCAATTTTCTCTAACAAAATTTAAAGAAAATGTTTTTCAAAATACAAAATAAACGAAGGGAGGTACTTCTCCAGAATAGGAAAAAAGGCATAGGAGTGATCAACCCATATGATGCACATCAACTACAGTAGGATGCTAGGCTGGATGATTTCATAATCTTTAGTTAATCGTGGCAGTTTTAAAATGTGTGGATTTCAACATCTAGATTCTAGAACTCCTAGCCTGTGGCTATGGAATTCTGAGAATTGAAGTCCACAGTTAAAGTTGCCAAGGATGAAAAACATTGCTTTAATAATTATGTCTTAGAACAGGGCTTTTCAACCAGTGGTACAGGTACCACCTGTGGTACATTGGCACCTGGCAGGGTAGCGGGGAAAGGGAATGAGCTGAACCGGTGGCAGCACCGCACAAGCCTGAGCGACAGATGGCTGGAGCTGCAGGACTGTCAGGGCTCAGCGGAAGCGTCAGGATCAGTGCTTCTTCAGGGCTATCAGGGCTCAGTGGAAGCGCCAGGATCAGCGCCAGGCTCCAGCTGGAGCTCGGCGCTGATCCTGGTGCTTCTGAGCCCAGAAGAAGCATTGATCATCTGGAATTTTGCAGCATCTCCAGGGTCTTGTGATTTACATTCAGATGCTTGGCAATTGATTCATATTTATGACGGTCACAGTGTCCCAGGGTCATGTGAAGTGACCAAAACCTGCTGCAACCACCCAACAGATGGGGGGAATCAAAACCAAACACCCACCACCACCAACACTGCTGCCAATCCTCAACAGAAATGCTCACAACAATGAAAACCTCGGACAGGAGGAAGAGCGCCGCTGGGCGGGCAGGCAGGTGTCTTGCTCGGCTGTGGCTTGGGAGGCACTTTTTTCCAGTGCCATTGTAACTTTGAACAGTCACTAAGCGAACTGTTGTAAGTCGACGACTACCTGTACTTCATCCCTTTTTGGGGGGGGTCATCAGGTTTTTGACACCTTGCTAGGCGACTGGTGGTACTCGGATGTTGCCATATCCTAAAAGTGGTACAATGGGTGAAAAGGTTGAAAGGCCCTGCCTTAGAACAGTAGAATACATATGAGCAAGTGCATCAACTCATCTTTCCTGCTTGACTGAGGCTTCTCTGGAAAGTTGGCAGTAGTCCTGTGCACCACTGTTCCCAAACACCCTTAAAGGTAACCGTCTCATCTGTTTAGGAACTGGGAGAAACACTGAAAGAATAAACACCAGAAAATCTACAGAGTTACTGGAACTGTTGCTTTGGATATTTCTGAATCTGTTCTTCTGCGTTGGATCATGTCATTTTGCTAGAATCTTTCTAGCTTCAAAAGAATAAAATACAGCCGGGTTGGCTAAAGTGGTAGAATCATTTGCCTTTGCAATAGCTCCACTTTGTGTCACTGCATTGGAAATACAGGGGAAACAGAGCAAGGGAGGAAATACAGGGCTCTCTCTATCTCTGATGGTTCCCTTTGATCTCTATTTCCAAGAGAGGAGGCAGATTGCAGCAAGTCCTAAATCTGGAGTGTTTTTAGGTGGGAATTTAATCAATCTTGAAACTTGCCAGGAAACCTGGAAGTTTATATCTTGTTTTGCAAACCCTCAGTCACTCCCACAAGGACAAAAATTGAGTAGGAGCATTAAAAATGTCCCAGCTTCTGCCAACCTAGCAGTTCAAAAGCACGTAAAAATGCAAGTAGAAAAATAGGGACTACTACGGTGGGAAGGTAACAGCGTTCCGTGCGGCTTTGGCGTCTAGTCATGCTGGCCACATGACCACGGAGACGTCCTCGGACAAGCGCTGGCTCTTCGGCTTTGAAACGGAGATGATCACCGGCCCCTAGAGTCAGAAACGACTAGCACGCATGTGCGGGGGAACCTTTACCTTTACCTTTTATTAAAAATAACCACATGCATTCATATCAAGATCATTTCAAGTCTTTCAGTGGCCTAATAACAGGATTTTATTTATTTAGATTCTCACTGCTCACGCCCTTCCCCATGGCTGCTTTTGCTTTTTTATGTTTAATGTGGAATAGATAGCCGAAGAGATGATTTTGCACCACAAACTCAACTCTCTGGTCAACTGTGCTTTGTTGGCTGAGGCAATCCCTGCCCTCTGGATTACAGATTATAAGACATGACCCAAGGAGAAGGAAGGGCATAGTGTAAGAACAGAAAACAAGCAAAGATAGGGAAAAAAATTCTTCAACTCTTACAGCAATCAGCTAGAAAGCAAAGATTTCAGGGAGGGTAAGAACCAGACAGAGTTAATTTTGCCAGTAAAACAGACTTCTTCTTATTTTATTCTGCTGCCAGGTAGCCACTGAGCCGGAACTTCAAATGCACAGCAGCTTGATATCTCTTGTGAAAGAGAGCTTTGGTCCTGAAATAAGTAAGCGCAGAAGCATTAATCAGACCTCACTGCACAATAAGAATGGCACCGTGGATCGTCAGAGGATGACAACACGTTGCAGAGCAGTGTCCACTGACTCAAATGGGAGTTGCTTCCAGTCCCCTGCTTCCTCATTTGAGGACTTCTGTGCAATAGGCTGCCTAGCCAGGTAAACAGATATAAATAGCTGCCATCAATGAGGCCCAGATTCAAAAGGAGGAATTCACTCCTTGGGAATGGCTGCTGCAGCAGCAGCAAAGTGTCCTTCCTTAAAAATGCATTCTGTCCAGCGGTACCTATTCCAACAGAAATAGGGTAGAGAAAGTTAGTTATGTTTACAATCTTTCCTCAAGTACAGACTGCGTTCCCAAAACAAAAACAAAACATTTGTTTCAGAAACGGCAGAGGAATTGCCTGACGGGGGGAAAAGGAGTGAGGAATTTGGGGACCCGTGTTCACCAGCGCTTAAGGTCCTGCCGTATATTTTAGCCGTCCAGCTTCTGCAGAAGGATTACAGTGGTAGTATTACACAGGTTATAGACCTCGACTTACACCAGTTCTTTAGTGACTGTTCAAAGCTACAGCGGCACTGAAAAAAGGGACTCACAACCATTTTTCCCACTTAACGACCTTTGCAGCACCCTCATGGTCATGTGATCAAAGTTCAAATGCTTGGCAACTGACTTGTACTTATGATGGTTGCAGCATCCAGGGGTCACATCATCATCTTTTGTAATCACTCCGACCAGCAAAAGTCCATGGGGGAAGCCAGATTCACTTAACAACTGTGTCACTAACTTAACAACTGGAATGATTCACTTAGCAACTGTGGTGAGAATAGTTGTAAAATGGGGCAAAACTCACTTAATGCATGTCTCACTTAGCAACAGAAACTTTGGGCCCAATTGTGGTCGTACGTTGAGGACTACCCTATATTCCCTTTGCGTAATAAGATGTGACTGGAGGGCACTAATAAGTCTTTGGCAGAGAGGCACCAGATCCAAGGTGAACAAAATCCAGTTCCTTCTTTCCTCTGCAGAAGCCCAGCCAGGCAACCAATTTCTAACTTGACCAGCACACAACTGTGACAATCTGCATAAGTATTATATTGTCCGTTTTTAAAAAGAAATGTAAGTCCTGCTGGCCTTAGGCTGCCAGCATCTTCACTAAAGCTAATCAGCTTCTCACTAGCTAAATCCAGTGGTGGGATTCAAATATGTGAACATATGCGGATGCCGCTTCCGAAAGTCCATTCTGGGCCTGGGCAACAAAAAATTAGCTACCGGTTCTGCCAAACTGGTGCAAAACAGCTGAATCCCACCACTGGCTAAATTGTACATAAGACAGAGATTGATTGTTATAATACTGCTCTGTCATCCTGTTCCCTGCACTATCCAAACCAAAGATATCAGTGGCGTAGCGTGGGTTGTCAGCACCCGGGGCAAGGCAAGTAATTTGCGCCCCCTAACCCGTGGATTTTAGCACTCGAGTCTGCACTGTCCCTCCCCCAGATAGTCCCTCGCTCTCTCTCCGCACCGCACCGCACGCCTGGCACCCCCCTTCCACAGTGGGCGGCGACCCGGCGGCTCGGATCGGATTCGCACAGCCAGCACTGCAGTGAGAGTGAGTGAGCCAGGCAGGGGCAGAGAGCTGCGAGTGCGAGCGCGCCCCCCAGATGTTGCACCCGGTGCGGCCAGCCCCCCCTGCACCCCCCACGCTACGCCACTGAAAGATATGGACAAAAAGAAGAACAAGAGTCGCAAGCTACCTTTGGAACGTTTCAAATATATTTATAGCAAATGTAAAAGTGTCTGTTACAAATAATTGAAGCTGAGCTGGAAAGCAGCCAAACATGAATGGGTTGCTGTCAGACTGGCTAGGTTGCAAGCCTACCTGGAAGATACATGAGGCCGAAAGAGAGGAATCTTGTATGTGCCCAATGAAGGGGAAAACCTGAGCGTTGGCAAATATAATTGGCCATTTTTTTAAAATAAACACATTTGCGAACATTCTTGACTTGTTTTCTTTGACTGTGTATCTGCCTTGTGGCTCTGGCCCCTATGGAGGTTTTTGGTATGCAGACTGCAATGCTGGGACATGTGGTCACCTCCGTGATTTGCTTGGGCCTAATAAACAACATCAGCATCTTAAGGTATTCAAGAGGAAGGGAGGAATCCTGTTTTCAGCACTCTACTTAATACATTGCTTGATTGTCAAATTACAGATTTCAGAACATTAATTACTAAACAGCCCTGTTGCAAATTCCAGATGGAACTGTTTGGCAGAAGCCTGAATGCAAGTGATTGCCAAGCAGGTGTGCCAGTACATTATTGAAACTACAAATGCCCACTTTTGTGTTCGGCAACCTTCACCAACCAGATACCCACAAATATGACTTTTATTGTCCAGAGCCCAATTACCATCTTGGCTAGGGAAAGGGACCCATTAAAGCTGGAGAGCACCAGTTTGAGAGAACTGACTAATGGGGTTCAATTATAAATTATGCATCACCAGTCATTTATTAAAGAAGGTTGGGAGTGCAAACCATCTACATTTATGCAAGAGAAACACAAGTTAAGTTAGGATAGTGACATCTTGCATACTGAAACGTTTAATTTTGAGTCAATTGGAAGCATGGGTGGTATTTTCATGGCAGTCTAAGTCTTGCTTGCTTGGTTAGCAGTCTCACCATTCCATAAAGCTCTTTAAACCAGGTCCCAGACTTATTTAAGACTCAGCTTGTCATGCTAAACCCAGAGTAGCTGCTGTTTCTGCTTAGCAGTTACCAGAAACCGAAAGCCATAACTAACATGTGTTTTAGACACCAGTTCCAACTAATCCAAAACTGCAGTTATTCTGAGTTTAGATCAATATTAAAACTTGGTTAAAGAACAATGTGGGATACAGGATAAGACAATGGCATGCACAGGCCCATTAAAGCAGATTTGCTTAAACGTGTCAGAACTTGTTCATGATGGAGCAAATCCTGTATTGATCTAGAAGTGTTAAGGTCTAACAATGAGCCATAATATGTACGCTGTCCTTACAGATAACTGTTCTTCTTAATAGGTTCCAGATTAAAAAAGGAGAACAATTCCCTATGTGATATAATTACAACCAAGCTTAAGTATCCCTTATTGTAGCATTAAGGAAAAAAAGTAATAATAGGAGATCTATTCATATTCAGCTATTCAGCTAAGATACTAAACAGAGACTTGGCAAATTGTTCACAGCAAGTATTTCTCAAACCAAGCCTTTGCTTTCTTGCAAACCTGGATCTAAAAGCAGCACAGTAAGCCTAATTTACATTTAATGGATGGTGTGGAAGACAGGGGGACAGCTTTTGAATTTGGAACAGTGTTGACATATCTGTGTGTATCCATCTCCTTCAATATATTTAGTGCCAGGGTTTAAAAAAATATATACTGCAAGACTAAATAGCCGGTTGAGTTGATTTAAGATTGGAAAGTTGCCCAAGAGACCTCCTTCTCAAGAGCTTTTCCAGTCAGAATTGGAGTAGACTGAGAGCAGACAGACTCATCATAAAATCATCTGATATTACAGGAGCCAAACATCTGGCAGCAAAGGTATACTAATTTCTTGAGTTGGTCGAACTCATGTACCATTACGGGCCACTGATTAGATAAAATCATTTGTCTGGTCTTTTTTTAGGATTTTGTTATAGATATTAAAAACAGAACAAAATGATGAAATGAACAATAAATAGAAGTAACAAGTAGATTTCAGAAGCAATAAAAAAAAGAACAACAACAACAACAAAAATTAAACAACCACGCTCATGAACTGGAGCTAATGCAAAAAAGCCCAGAATATAAAGAGGTTTATCTGAGAGGGGAAACATTAACTAGCGCAACTTTCCTCTCGCACAGATATATTGACACAACAAAATAAAGATGCGAAACTCTTGCCAGGGATATAATATGAGAAATCCAAATCATAGTGATTTTTTTTAACTTGTGTGGACAACAGGAACATGGGTAGGTTTGGGTTAAAAAAAAAAAGAAGTCCAAACGGGAGCTACAACTACTGTATGTAGCTGAAGTCCCACTCACACCCCTTTACAGCAAACAAATTGGGTTTTTTGGGAGCCATGCCTACTAATGCCCTGACAGACATATATTTATTTTTTATTTTTATTTTTTATTTTAATCCCATTTATATCCCGCCCTTCTCCGAAGACTCAGGGCGGCTTACAATCTAAAGCACAAATCAATGTGCTTAGCAATAGCCTTCATTCTATGTATATGCCTGCTGATTAGGGCTTTCGCCCCCCCCCAGCGGCATTATTACAAAGTCAGCTTAATTGCCCCCAACAATCTGGGTCCTCATTTTACCTACCTCGGAAGGATGGAAGGCTGAGTCAACCTTGAGCCTGGTGGGACTCGAACCTGCACTAATTGCAGGCAGCTGGTGTTACTTAAGGAGGCATTAGCCCACTGCTCCACCAAGGCTCTCTTGTATTTGAAATACAACAAGAAGAAAAAATGTTGTTTTATTTAGGCCATAGTATTTGATGCAAGACTTGCAAGTATTTGTTCCCCCAGTTTTGGGGGCAGAGGAGTGAAGAAAAACGTAATTGAGAGCTGCAGACAGAAGGAAAGCAGGAAATATTGAATTCTCATTTTCCAAGCTATTTTTTAATATCCTACTGGTTATTTCTGCTCTTCAAACAACCCCAGTATATATTTTTGTCTCATAAGTAGGAAAAAGTTCAAAGGACACAAATTTTGGAAAAAAAAAATCAGTCACCAACAAGTAAGATAAGTTCTAAGACAAGATAGATATTTTAGTTTATCTTTTGGCATTTAACTGTTATTTAAAATGCCTATAATGTGTTCCTTAAACTTATTACAGTTTGTAGTTGAATTTCATGTAAACCCGTCTTATATAATTTTCTTGGTGTTCACTAAATAATTGGCCATTTCTCATCTCCAATATTTCTCAGTGTTGCTTCTTTTTAACTGCAGAAAAAAATGTCTACAATTATCAGCATGAGAAAGTGCCTCTTGGAGAACTCCTAGGACAGGGGTAGGCAACCTCGGCTCTTTTATGACTCATGGACTTCAACTCCCAGAATTCCTGAGTCAGCTATGCTGACTCAGGAATTCTGGGAGTTGAAGTCCATGAGTCATAAAAGAGCCGAGGTTGCCTACCCCTGTCCTAGGGTATGACAAGAATGCAAGATGCCTCTCTTAATCTATTAAACTGACTTGGTTAGACTGGCATTTAGAAACCTTGCTGGAAACTAAATGTAATGAGACTGAAATTAAACTAAACTTAGGTAATGAAGTTACCTACTAATTTTCTCTTTCCTAAAAAGGATAGATGCAAACAACACTTCCTACAGTACAGGGATTTAAAAAAAATAAGTAAACAGCTTCTGATCTCGATCAAGTTATAGTTGATAGTTATAAATATATGCTCACGTAATAAGACAATTATACTTCCGATTAAACTATGAGTAGCATTGAAAATGAACTGTGAGGGCTTGGACATCAAATAACCTTTTTTTTTGTCCATCTTGATCCATTCAAAGCCCAGGTTTATGCAGAATTGCACTGTTCGTTCTACAGCATTGAAACTTTTTTTTTGTATGAACTTTCTTTCATTCAGACCCTTTCATTATTTCTTCTGGAGAAATTCTAGAAAGAAAGAAATCCAGTTGCCGTTTTATAGGGGGGAAAAATCAGACCTAGTGTTCAATAAATAGAAGAGCTGTTCCCTGCTTTCCAATTCCTGCTTTTTTAGCTCACCACCCATTCAAGGAGGGCAAGCCCTTCCATTTTCATCATGTCCCTAACTCCCCTTTGCACACACAGCTCCAGGGTACCACCCAGGACTCTGGTTATGCTAACGGCTTGACTCTGCCACTTTCCAGGAGTTGCACAAGCCCGGTATTGAATTGCTGAGCCATTCAGGGTCTTAAGACACAAACCAAGCCTCCTGTCAACAGATGTTCTTCTTTACCCTGCTCTTCAAGGCCAAGATCTAACTTTGTCTTTAGTTTCTGAGCAATTTTGGAAATCACGCTGCTATGGTTAGATAATATCCGGCCTTTCCTCCACCATAAGGGAAATCTGCCTTCACAATAATTTACTTAACGCTCCCCCCACTCCATTCCATCCCACTCCAGTCTATCAAGCAGGCCAGCCTCGTGGCTAGCCTGTTGTTCTAATCCCAGGGAAACCAGCTCGCCGGATAGCAGACAGCCCTGACGGTTGTCCCTTCTGTCAACATCCTTGCTGGCATCCTGGGAAAATGTCTTGGTGCCAGGCAGGCCCACCTCCCTGGCGATGAAGAGATTAAGGGCTGCTGCTTTCCTTTTTAAAGCTCCCAGCCCCATCTCCTTCATTTCATTCTGCGGCAGAAGGAGGCATCTCCAGAGTCTTTGCTTACCCACTCTCAGCGGAGATGGAGTGGGCTCCAAAGCTGGTAGGTGCTTGGCCCTCCTGGAGCCTCTTTTATTTATTTTCCTGCTAATTAATGACCTATCAGGCTTGTTTGCTTTGGGAAGGATAAACTGTGTCTGGCTGAGCAATTGCTTTTATAGCCTGGTAAAGTGGAGGAGACAAAATCCAGCCACCCAACGAGAGACAAAAATCAGAGAATGAAGCTCTCCAGTGGTGGGGACACAGGGACAAGCAAACACACAGCTGCTGGCATGCTGGAATGACTGCCTTTTGTGCCTAAGATCCACATCTGGCCCAACAAGACAAACAGATGCATGTAGAGAAGCAGCTTGCCAAGAAGACACAGCCTCCCGGGCATCACATGGTGCCTTTTCTTTTATTAGCATTGCTGTTTCACCATAATAAAGGCAAGAAATGAAGGCGAGGGCTGGCGTCCAACGGTTTGGAGATTAGCGGGATAGTGGGCTTATTCCAGAAGCCTCCAGATGTGTTAGATCAGCAATGCTCATTCTTCTTGCTGGGAATTCTCTAACTCCAGGCACATCTGGAGACTGCCAAACTGGGAGTAGCTGATATGTTAAGCAATGTGCTTGAAATGATAAGAAGCCAAATTCTTTCCCCCGAGTTTCAAACGAATCCGCTCCACAAGAATTTTAGCAAAAGGAATGCTTAAAAAACCCCAAAAACCCTGAGTATTGAAATGACAAAAAGCATAATTATTCTTATAAAAGGTAGTTTCAATTGTTTACTTTGACATTTTTCTTTTTTCTTTAAACACACATCTCTGGGAATTGTATGATAGATGGCGTTCAGTGTGACCTTCTTTTGTATCCATGGAGGGGGCGGGGAGAACAAAAAGGATCAGGGCTTCATTTCATGTTCCTATTGCTTCCTGTAGCGGAGCCTTGAAACAAAATACTTGAGCTTGGAAAACATGGGAATGTTCAAAATGCCCTATCAATCAAATAGGATCTCTCTGGATGAGACACATAAATTATTGTCAGGTATCTCATGGAAAAATTGTTGTTTTCCACCCTTTCCACCCAAGCAAGCAAGCAAGCAAACAGATTTTTGAGCAGAGTGTCTCTGAACCCTGGACCCTGGTTAAGCAGCCAGCCCTATCAGAGATAGTCTTTAACTAAGGAGAAATCCAGTTGACACTCAGTCCTGAAGCTCACTGAAAAATCCTGAGTGAACCACCAACTTTTAGGTTACTATCAAACGTTTATTGCGAGGATGCCCCAGGTTTATCAGTAAGAAAGAAATAAAAAAAATATTAATCAGATTTTTATTAAATGTTCAACAATATTTTGCTATGTTTTGAACATCTGCTGCTTCTTTGTTTGCTAGTGTCTCTTATTTTGGGTTGGTTTGCATATTGTTTTTTTTGCTAGGGATTCTGTTTTATTTTAAAACCATCCTGCGATAT